>NW_027094089.1:83606467-84192302 GCF_029207755.1 Chamaea fasciata | reverse complement strand
AGGACCCAGCCACCACATTTAGTTAAGTCCAGGCACTCCAGGACCTGAAAGGCACAGGGCAGTGGCACAGGGCCCGGCTGGCAGGAGCCCAGAACTGCCCAGGGCCAGCCCCAGGCAGCATGCAGCACAGGGCACTGGTGCCATCCCAGGAGGCTAGGGATGCGGCTGCGAGAGGGCAGAGAGCTGGAGGCAGCTCAGCCAGGCAGCGCTGCTCTTCAGGCTCACCTCCACAAGGAATGCCAGGAAAGGCAGATCGCAGCCTGCTTTCTCAATGCTGAGCAGCCGGAGCAAGTGGGGTTGCGATGCAGGCAGAGAAAGGGATCAAGACATGGCGCATCTCCCTGTCAGGGGCAAAAAGGAAGAAAGAGCCTGAAGCTGGGGGGGGCACACTTTTCACAGGACTGACTCCCAGAAGTGCAGTCTTTCCCCAGTATCCCTGGAGGGGACGTGGGTGCTTTGGGAGGCGGCCACTCCTGTGCACCCTCCTCTCCCAGCCTTTTTCAGTCTGCTCGGCCGTCCTAAAGTGACGAGGCCCTCTGGTCCATGACCACAGGGACCTGTGTGGGGCAGCCCGGGCACAGGGCACCATTCCAGGGACAGCAGGGAGCAGGGGGTCTCACCTGGCCAGCAGAGCCACAGCATAGTACTGGGTATTAGCACAGAGCATGGTGTCCCAGCCATGCTTGGACTCCACAACCAACACCTGATTCTCACACTCAGCCGGCAGAGCAGGGACTTCATGACCTGCACTGCAAACCTGTGTGCAGAGCAAAGCCCGGGTCACATTGGGAGCACTGGCACTGGCCACAAGGACATGGGAAGGACGGGAGGACGGAGACCTTGTTGGGGTCGCTGGGAAGGTGGTGTTCCTCTCGGCACGCTCTCCAGAAGCGATCGACTTCCTGTGGTGGCATCTGCTGTGTGGTGATGACAACATGGAAAAGCAAAGCCACAAAGAGGCGGGAGGAATAAAGGGTCATAGCCTCGTGGCACTCAGGCACCTGGAGAATCACCCACACCACCAGAGTTGCCTGCAAAAGAAGTTGCCAAGGAGAGCGCTCAGTGCGAGGTGTCCATGTGGCAGGGCACCAGGGGAGACGCAGGGGGAGCAGCGGGCCTGGTGCCCCCTGAGCCTGCCCTTAGGCCAGGTTTCAGCCCAGGGCCTGAGGCAGGGAGAGGATGGAGAGCTGCTGGAGAGGTGACCTGGGGGTGAGCAAATGCCCAGAAACTCACAGCCAGGGCAAAGACGCCATCGTTGTCCCCATCGGAGGTGAACATGCTGTGCAGAGGCCAATCCTCCATCACACAGAGCAGTGTTGGCAGAACCATCTCCACTGTGAGACTCGATGAGCCTATGCTTCTCCACATCATTGCAGCAGCTCTGTGGGATCAGAGCTCTGTGTCAGGGACATCTCAGCCACACTACCATGCCCTGTGCGGCTCTGGGGGCCGGGTGACAGAGCCCCGGTGCCCTGAAGGGCAGGGAGGGAGCACGGCAGCAGGCTCGGGAAACAGAGGGGCCCGAGGGTCCCGGACCTGTTTGCCGCTCTGGCAGAGCCCATTGCACGGGCCGTGCAGGGCCATGGCCCTAAAGGCCGGGGAGGCCTGAGCTCTCCAGGCAGGTGGGCCCATACCTGTCACATGTTGGGGCACAGCGCAGGAGGGTCAGCACCACGTCAGCTGGGTGTTCTTCGGCCAGCCTCACGATGTTCATGGGCAGCCTGGTATCCACATTTCTATGCGATGCAAGATTCTGGTGCATCTTCTTTACAATGGCTGGCACCTGGAAAGGGCATGGGGAAGACTTGGGCCGCTGTCTAGGAGAGCAACTTCACCAGCTTCCCCCAAGAATCGCTTCCCTTCCTGCCACGCTGTGCCGGCCTCAAAGGCTGAGGGGGCCCAGTGGCCGTGGCTGGAGATGACACACAATCCTGGGAGGCCTCTAGCCCCGGCCCCAGGCTGTTTACCTGCTGCTCAGAAGAAATACCACTCTTCTGGATAAAATCCTCAGTGGGAGCAGGAATGGCAGTGGGAGAGGCCGTGGCGCCAGTATCTCTGATGCCCTGAGTCTCTCCAGTGTCAGCCGTTTGGAGGGCCACATCCTCAGCCACTGCCTTGTCAGCCCTTGCCCTTTGATCATTCAACGCAGTGTCAAAATTTTCTGAGGGCTCAGCCAAATCTGTGTTGACATCAGGCTCTGCCTGGGGCTCGGTCAGCCCACAGTCAGGCTCAGCTGAGCCCTCAGCTGCCCTGGTGCCGGTGTTTCTACGCCGAATGCGCAGGAATTCTCGGATCATCTGCAGGAGAACAAAGGACAGGGAAGAGAGACGTGTTCCATGGACTGCTCCAAGCGCGGTGCTCGGCTGAGCAGTGACAGCAGGCCCAGCCCAGGCGGGGATGGCTGCAGGTACCTTCAGTGTCCTGCGGAAGCTTCCACCGGCAGGCCTCTGCTCTTGTGTGCCGTCCGTGGCTGCATCTGGCAAAGAGCGAGAGCAGCCAGAGCTGAGGGGCTGCGGGAGAGGCCGGAGAACACAGCCCAGCCCTGCCCTCCCCAGGCTGCGATAGGGACGGGACGGGATGGGGCCACGTTGGCTGCAGCCATCAGCCCTGTGGCCCAGCTGTGCCACTCACCATCCTGTAGTGTCTGGATCCGCTCGGGCTCTTCAGGCTCCTGTGCTGGGGTAGCTCCAGGGCCTTTGCTTTTTTTCCCCCTGAATACTTTGGACAGGCCGAGAAATCTGCCCGCCATGCCACAGCACCTTTCAAGAGAGATGCCTCAGGAAAGCACTGAGGCAACAAGTTGTGCACTTGCGCCTTGAAAGCGCCTGTGGCAGAAGAAGCCTCAGGAAGGCTGCAGGACAGCAAGTCCTGCACTCTGGTCTCAAGGGCTCCTGCCACGATGACAGGAGGTTCCTCGTAGATGATTCAAGTCACCAAATCCCACAGTCCGGCCTGGAGGCCACAGGCCACAGGGATAAGAGATGACTTGGAAAGCCTCCGAGTCACCAAGTCGTGCAGTTTGGCCCTGAGGTCAGCTGCACAACTCACTCCTTGTAGAAGCTCTGGGTCAGGCACAAACGAGTGCGCTGTGCGGGGGCTCCTCACAGCACCGCTCTGGCGCGTCCTGTCCCGTCGCCTGCTCCAAGGAATGTGGCCTGGCTGCGTCACCGCCAGCACCTATGTCCCCACGTGTCACAAAGGGTCCTTGGACACCCTGTGCCGTTCAATGCCACGGTGACCGCGCTGCTGCACCATGTCACAAAGGGCCAATGCACACACTGCCACCTGCCCTGGGGCCGCTCCCAGCCCAGCCAAAGTGGCCCAGGTTGGAAGGAACCCCTCTCCCCAAGTGTCTAAGACAGCCCTGAGACAGCATTTTTCGCAGCGGCTCAATCCATGGGCAAACGCTGCCCTGCTCTGCGGGCTCAGGGCAGCAGAAGGAGCCCCCAGGGCCGCCGACGCAGCCGCAGCGGGAAGGGCACGGGGCCTCGCACAGAAGCTGGCACGGCCTCCCTGGGACACGTCCCAGCCGGTGGCCGTCCTAAACCCGCGGGTGTGACACAGATGAGGAACCTGTGGGCCGGGGCACGGTCACTGCTCTGACCCCAGGGGCCAGGGCAGCGCTGAAATCGGCAGGCGTGACAGAGCCCCCGCCCAAGCAGAGCTGCCGCCCCCCCGAGCCCTGGCAAGCGCTGGTGCCATCTCCTGCCCCAGAGACCTGTGCCCCGGGGCGCTTCTCTGCCACAGGGCAGCCAATGCCAACGGGCCCTGGCGGCTGGGCTCCTTCCTACAGGGGATGTTGGCAGGAGCACCTGGAGCAAGTGCTGGCAACACTTGGTCTCTGTCAGAAGCTCTTACTCCATGCTGAAATTGTTTTCTACTTGGAGTGATTTCCTGAAGCACAAAATCACCCTGGCAGCAGAGGCATAGAAGGAGCTGGCATTTAAGAATCCTCAACTCGGGAAAGCTTTTCTTCCCATTACTCAACTCAAGTAGTTGCAAAAAGTTGCCAACTTGCTAAATTAAGAGCAATGGCCTGAGAACCTGATAGATTTGCAAGTTTCCTTCCCATCTCAAAGCAGTGTTAGAAATGATCAGAGCTAATTTCCAAAATCAAAGATTTAGTTAACAAATTTGAAAAGCAATTTCGGGAAATGCCACGATAAATCAGGACAACATCGATCAAATGTTGGGTGGTCAATCCGGGAGCAGCACAGGGTTCTCCTCCGGAGTACTGCCCACAAATTCGGGGTCTCAGGGGAGGTGTTTGAGACCATTTTTCTACCCTGAGGCAAAAACAAGACGGTAACAAAGAACCCGAAGAGCATGACATCATGTACATAAGAGAATCATTGAAATGTCTGGTGTCCGCAAGGGATATCTGAAAGAGTTTCCTGAGAAATTGAAAAGACGTCTGCATGAAAAGTCTCCGAATCTTCTGTCAGAAGGTTTCTGTTGCCCTCCGCCCAGATTGGTATGGGATCTCCTGATGAGCTGTGAAGATATGGTCAGCCCATGCTTCATGGGCCCTTTCCCGCTTATCTCTCTGGCAGATGTCCAGGTAACACCTTTGGACTGTGAAAAGACTGTGGTATGCAAAGAGAGGCCCTGGAAGTGTTTCCAGCAATTCTGGGGATTTTACCTTCCACTGCAAAGTTTTAAGACACACAATTTTAATCCAGGAATTTAATACTATGTATCAATTACAGCAGCAACACCTTTGCCTTAAGGTCATCCACTGCATGTCACTTTGCAAAGCAGAAGACCACACAGAGACAAAACAAAGGCCTTGCTTTGGTTTCAAACATTTTCCTAGGAAGGCATGAGAAGAACCTGATTCTCTTAAGGAATCAAAGCTCTCCAGGAATGAAAGTCCACTCAGTGCTACAAAAGTAGCCCAAACAAATGAGTAGATTGCAAGAGGGCTAATCCTCCCCCTGCTCCAGATATCAAAGTGGCCAAGAAAGTAGAGCTCTCCCCTCTTCTTCTCTGCAGGAGAAGCAGGATGACTAAGAGAAAAAGTCCCAGCTATTCCTTCAGTCCTCCATCACCAAAGCTGTGCCATAGCACAGGTGCTGCCTTCAAAGTGACCCCAGTTCCAGCCTAGACTTCTCACCTTCCAGACAACTCCTTCCCCAACACGCCCAGCAGCACCAACCCCAGCTCAACACCCTGCCAAGACCCGCAGCTGTCCCCATGCCTGCGCAGAGCTTTGCCACCCCCTGGTTCCCTGCACGTGCCGTGGCATGGCACTCAGGAGGATGTGCTCCAAGGCCTTCCCCGCTAGCAAGCTCAGGCTGCCAGGCCTACGGTTCCTGGATCATCCTTCCCACCCACCCTTCCCGTGCACGGCTGGTCCATTTGCGCTCAGCTCCGACTTGGCCGCTTCAGCAGGACTGCTGCTAAAGGATGGAGAGCAGCCTGGCAAGCTCCTTCTCCAGCTCCCTCTTTACTCTCGGGGGCAGGTAGAACATGCCACAGGAAAGCAAGCAGTGCCAAAAGACATGGGCCAGCATCAGGCACATTGAGGAATGAAACAAGGCCTTTGTTCGATGGAAGGAAGCACAAGCAATTGACAGAAGTGAAGAGGACTTAGCACAGATATCCAGAAGTCCTTAGCACCAGTGAACATCAGAAAAACCTGGAAGCCTAACTTGACATGAGAGTGACTTGACAAAAAGCTTGAGACATAGCCTTCGGGAAGACCTAAGGGCGGCTACAGAATCAGCCCTGTGCAGGGAAGGCATGAGGAAGATGAGCTGCTTTGGTGCGCTGAGACTCCTCCTGGCCAGCAGGTAGACACTAGGTTCAAGTCTAGGATTCTGACGCAAAGTGTTTCCTTCTAAGCCCCTGCCTATGGAATCACCTCAGCAGTCTAAAGACGGAAGGGATTTTTGATAGAATTCCTACAGAAACCCACTGAAATTTGGACGTGGCAAAGAAGCCTTGTGCTGGGGTGCAGAGCCCTAACCTCCTGCCAATAAAAGAGCTCTTGGTGGACAATGCATTTGTCTGCTGATTTCTTTGAATTCTAGAGACCTCTCAGGACTGCTGTATCCTGAGGGAAGGCCCTTGGCCTTGAGCTGCAGGCACCCGCGCAAGCTTCAGATCAGCTCCCTCAGCTTCCAGGACCTCTCTTGGCCGGCATCCTGACGGGGAGGCAGGACTGCTGCCAGGCACTGCTGGGACCCAGCAGGACAGGACCGGCTGTCTCGTGTCCACGTAGCAGCCCCTGACACAGCCAGGGTCATCCCGAAAGCAGACAAGGCTCACGTGTCAGCGGAGAGGGGCAAGGAGCGCTGGGCTCCTCTCAGGGTGTCTCAGCTGGGCCTGCTCCACAAGACGCCCCCATTTGAAGGCCTGCTAATGCCCAGCTGCTAGAAATGCCTGCCTTGTTCTCTCCAAGATGCAGAGGAAGAGGCAGGGAGCAGGGCGCCTTGGGAGGCAAAGCTTCCAAGCCTTTTCTGAGGCCACGCACACACCAAGAGCAGCCAAGACTCTCCCTGCTGCCTGGCCCACACAGCCCAGCTCGGTGCTGGCCCTCTGGGCCGCAGCAGCTTCCAGCAAGCAAGAGGCAAATGCATATTGCCAAGAGTTGAAGCACAGCAGACAGGTAAGATGTGAGACGTGTGTGCTGGAAGGCTTTTGAATTCACAGCTCTCCAAGACAGCTTTGGGGCTGGCAGCTGGACAGAGATGCTCCTGCTCACACCTGTGTCCAGAGAGGGGGAACACACCCTGCTGCAGGCGCTTGCCTTGGTCTCTGCAGGTCCAGCTGGATTCCAAACCTGCTTTTCACAGCCTTCTCCCTTCCCTTGTCCATCTGCCAAGTGCAACGGGCCTCAGGGACTGAAAGGACCACAGAGAGCCAAACGGGGACAGTTCTTCCTACATCACGGGGAGCTCCTAGGAAAACGCTTTCCTTCAGCAGCAAGCCCCATTCCCCCAGAGGCCTTTCCCCAGATTGGAAGCTTTCCTGGGGAACACCAAGACACTCTTAAGAAACCCTGGCAAGGCTGAATTCCTTTCTGGTCCTTTCTGGACAGGCGCTCCAGCTCTAGCTGGCATTTCCCCCAGTGTGATTCCAGCTGGAGGTTGACACATGCAGCCCCAGGCCCTCTACAAACACAAGCTGCCCGCTGCCTCCACTCCTGCCTGCGCTCACAGCAGCAAAAGCAGGCTCTTCCCGGCCAGAGACCAGAGAGCCCTGATCCCGCAGGACGCTCTCGCCAGCACCTTCCAGGACTCTCCGCTGTGCACGCAGCACTTTTCATGCCCGCTCTCCACAGCCTTTGGAAGACAGAGCGCAACCTGGCTGGCGCTGCCATCAGCACACCCCAAACACGGGCAGAGGAAGGAGAAGCAGGGGCTGCTTTGCGGCCATGCCCAGGAGAGACTGGAAGGCTGCCCTCCCTCTGCTCTCACTCGCTTGGCTTTCTGGCAGCCTCTGAGGCAGGGGCTGCGATTCCTCAGCTCTGGGCACCAGAACCGCAGCCGGGATCCCGGCACTGCCTGACGGCGCTGGGGCCATTGGCCGGGTCACGCGTCCGAGTCTCGGCCACCGTGCTGCTGCTGCTGCTGCTTCACTTGCCCTTAGGCACACCCCAAGCTCCCTGTTAAGGCCTGGTGGTCTCTGCTTCTGCCATCTCCCCGACCCTGTGCAGGGATGGAGCCCTGCTGTGCTTTCAGCAGGCTATTCTTGAAAGCTTCCAGCATTCCAAGCTCCTTTGCCCTCTGTAGATGCTTGCCATGGAATCCCTCACAGCTGGCTTCAGAGCGTCCTCAGGTTGGCTCTCCCAAAATCCGGGAGCTTCAGGCTGCTCAGTAGGACCTTAAACTGCACAGTGTTGTGGAACTGGACCTTCAGCACAGGCACCTTTCCAGCCTGACGCGGCCTCGCTCCTCTGTGTCTCTGCACAAAAGACGGCGCGCAAGAGGACGGCAGCAGGGGCCTGTGTGTGCCAGGGCTCAGGTTTTTACGCCGCTTCAGCTCCACAGAGACGCAGGTAAAGTGAAGAAGCCAAAGTGTTTATTAATTCAAGGCGAAGCAAAGGGATGAGCTGGGAGGGAATAAGGGGGGATGGGCAGGGTCTGAGGGCTGGGAGGTAAGGATAAGTCCAAAGGGGTGGAGAGTGGAGGGAAAAAAAGGGCATGGGCAGGGTCTGAGGGCTGGAGGGAGGGAGCTAACTACAAAGAGGGAGAGGTGTGAAGCCAGGAGAATTGTGCTCAGCCTCAGCTGTGCGTGGAGCTCCAGCAGCACTGAGAGATGGTGTCCTCTTCAGTGTCTCCTGGTGTGTTCTTGGGACACCAATTCGCTAGATTCAGAAGATGTCCCCAGTTGTTTAGCTTTCTGGGGAAAGCGGGCTTCATTTTGCAGGTTTAGAGCATGACGGGCTGCTGTCTTGCCTCTGGGTTTGAAGGGCTGCAAGAGCGAAGAACAGAGCCATGGTCAGAGGCTGGATCAGTGGGAATCCTAGGGGATCTTCCTGCCAGAACCATCCCACCCAGAAGCAAGCAGGAGACATTGGGATCAGCCCGAAGGTCCTTGCCACGAATCCCCCACGTGCCCCTGAAATCTCTGTGCGTTGTGCCCTCTCCAGCCCTCGTCCACACAAGGAGCAAAGGCCTCCAGAGCCGGGGATTGCAGCTGTCTGCCCGGGCAGTGCAGCTTCCCCCGCCAGAGCCGCTGACGGCCCGCTGCCCTCACTCACCCTGACTGAGAAGGTGAAGCTGTCCTGGCTGCCCCCTCAGAGAGCGTGTCACGGCCCCAGCGGCACGGCTCCCTGCCAGCGCCGCTGCCAGCCCTGTGGCCACACGGCCTCCTGCCCCGGCAGGGCTCAGCCCGGGCCCTTGCCGCCTGCTGCCGCCCCAGGGCACGGCTGCCAGAGGGCGGCAGCAGCCCCGAGGGCAGGCGGGGCTCCACGGCGCCGGGCCCGGATGCCGCTGCTGCAGCCGCGGCAGCAGCAGCCAGGGCCGGGGCCGAGCTGCGGCGGGCCGGGGAGGGAGCCCGGGCTCGTGGCTCACCCATGAACCGCATGGCCGCCTCTGGCAGGGACTCCTGCGGGTTCTCCAGGTAGGGCAGGGCCCGGAGCAGGTACTCGGCCGCTCGCATCCTGTCGTCTGCCAGCTGGAGAGAGCGGCAGGAGGGAAGGGTTGGCGCGGGCTCAGCCCCTGGGCCGGGCTCTGGCCGCGCCCAGCCCCGGCCTCCCCTGCCCGCACGGCCCTGAGGCCCGGCCAGCAGCCGCTGGCGCCGGGCTCTGGAGGGGGCAGAGGGCCGGCTGCTGCCCGGGGAGCCGCGGTGCCGCCCCGTGCCCGCAGCCCCGCTGGGCCGGGACTCCACGGGCACCCGGCTCGGGCCCGCAGGAGCCTGGAGAAGAGCCCGCGGGGCCCAGGGAAGGCAGCGGCGTGTGGGGCGCAGGCTGGAGCCCCCGGGTGCAGCACTGGGCAGGGGCCACGGCTGCCAGCCCCGCGGCCACGGATCTTCTCCAGGCTGAGGCTGCCACTTCTCCAAGCCATCCTTACCTTACAGTCATCGATAGTCAACGGTTGTTCCTTTGTCAGTAGCTCCTGGAGATCCCTCCTCTTCAGGAACTTGGCCGCACAATGCAGGGTTTCCCGAGAGGTCTGGAGAGCAGCAGAGATGCAGAGATGGCACCACAGCCCAGGGCACAAGGACCCGCATCCCTGTGCCAAGGCCTGGAGGAGGACGCAGCCTCCTCCTCCTCCTGCAGCAGGGCAGGACGCAGCTGAGCCCCCGTCCCAGGGATGCACAAAACCTCACATTTGCCACACGCCAGTTCTCATCATGGCAGTAGATTAAAAGTAGGTACAGGCTCTTGTTGACAGTTGCCTTCAGGGGCTTTTTTCCCTCCTTCACTACCAACTCCATCACCTTACAGAAGAGGTCCATGGAGAGCAGTTGCATGTAGCTATTTTCCTAGAGGAAAGGAAAAAACCTAAGCATCAATTACTCCAGGCCCACCTAGGCAAAGGCCTGAAAATGCAGACAGCACACGGTTTCTGGGCAGCACCCAATGCCTGTGGCTCGGGTTGCAGAACCTTACACTGTTAAAGAGCGCCAGGAGTGCCTCAGCCAGCTTTGGGGCGGTGGTGCTGGATACCAGGATGTTTTCGCTCTCCAGCATATTAGTAAGCACACGAAGGGTCAGGGCAACCACCACTCCGTCTTCATCAGCCAGCAGATCCACAAAGCTTTCAGACAGGCAGCACATTCTTCTGGCCTGTGTGGAACACAAGGCTGCGCTGTGAAGCCGTGAACAGCTGCACCAGCGACAGCGCCCTGGCACTGCAAGCCCAGCCTGCTGCCGCAGGGCCCAGACACCAAAGGCCTGTCCCAAAGCACTCGGGCAGCTGAGGCAGGAGAGCTGGGAGCAGCTGCCTCAGCTCCTGAAGCCCAGCCAGCCCATGGGGCTGCTCTCCCCAGTGCAGCTTCAGCTGCTGCCCCCTTCTCACCATCAGGGGATCCTTGCTGAGCACCAGCAGGCCTTTGAGCGCCAGGCGACACCTCTTCCTGCACTCGGTCCGCAGGTACCTCGACACGACCCTCAGGACCCAGCCACCACATTTAGTTAAGTCCAGGCACTCCAGGACCTGAAAGGCACAGGGCAGTGGCACAGGGCCCGGCTGGCAGGAGCCCAGAACTGCCCAGGGCCAGCCCCAGGCAGCAGCAGCACAGGGCACTGGTGCCATCCCAGGAGGCTAGGGATGCGGCTGCGAGAGGGCAGAGAGCTGGGAGGCAGCTCAGCCAGGCAGCGCTGCTCTTCAGGCTCACCTCCACAAGGAATGCCAGGAAAGGCAGATCGCAGCCTGGCTTCTCAATGCTGAGCAGCCGGAGCAAGTGGGTTGCGATGCAGGCAGAGAAAGGGATCAAGACATGGCGCATCTCCCTGTCAGGGGCAAAAAGGAAGAAAGAGCCTGAGCTGGGGGGGGCACACTTTTCACAGGACTGACTCCCAGAAGTGCAGTCTTTCCCCAGTATCCCTGGAGGGGACGTGGGTGCTTTGGGAGGCGGCCACTCCTGTGCACCCTCCTCTCCCAGCCTTTTTCAGTCTGCTCGGCCGTCCCTAAAGTGACGAGGCCCTCTGGTCCATGACCACAGGGACTGTGTGGGGCAGCCCGGGCACAGGGCACCAATTCCAGGGACAGCAGGGAGCAGGGGGTCTCACCTGGCCAGCAGAGCCACAGCATAGTACTGGGTATTAGCACAGAGCATGGTGTCCCAGCCATGCTTGGACTCCACAACCAACACCTGATTCTCACACTCCAGCCGGCAGAGCAGGGACTTCATGACCTGCACTGCAAACCTGTGTGCAGAGCAAAGCCCGGGTCACATTGGGAGCACTGGCACTGGCCACAAGGACATGGGAAGGACGGGAGGACGGAGACCTGTTGGGGTCGCTGGGAAGGTGGTGTTCCTCTCGGCACGCTCTCCAGAAGCGATCGACTTCCTGTGGTGGCATCTGCTGTGTGGTGATGACAACATGGAAAAGCAAAGCCACAAAGAGGCGGGAGGAATAAAGGGTCATAGCCTCGTGGCACTCAGGCACCTGGAGAATCACCCACACCACCAGAGTTGCCTGCAAAAGAAGTTGCCAAGGAGAGCGCTCAGTGCGAGGTGTCCATGTGGCAGGGCACCAGGGGAGACGCAGGGGGAGCAGCGGGCCTGGTGCCCCCTGAGCCTGCCCTTAGGCCAGGTTTCAGCCCAGGGCCTGAGGCAGGGAGAGGATGGAGAGCTGCTGGAGAGGTGACCTGGGGGTGAGCAAATGCCCAGAAACTCACAGCCAGGGCAAAGACGCCATCGTTGTCCCCATCGGAGGTGAACATGCTGTGCAGAGGCCAATCCTCCATCACACAGAGCAGTGTTGGCAGAACCATCTCCACTGTGAGACTCGATGAGCCTATGCTTCTCCACATCATTGCAGCAGCTCTGTGGGATCAGAGCTCTGTGTCAGGGACATCTCAGCCACACTACCATGCCCTGTGCGGCTCTGGGGGCCGGGTGACAGAGCCCCGGTGCCCTGAAGGGCAGGGAGGGAGCACGGCAGCAGGCTCGGGAAACAGAGGGGCCCGAGGGTCCCGGACCTGTTTGCCGCTCTGGCAGAGCCCATTGCACGGGCCGTGCAGGGCCATGGCCCTAAAGGCCGGGGAGGCCTGAGCTCTCCAGGCAGGTGGGCCCATACCTGTCACATGTTGGGGCACAGCGCAGGAGGGTCAGCACCACGTCAGCTGGGTGTTCTTCGGCCAGCCTCACGATGTTCATGGGCAGCCTGGTATCCACATTTCTATGCGATGCAAGATTCTGGTGCATCTTCTTTACAATGGCTGGCACCTGGAAAGGGCATGGGGAAGACTTGGGCCGCTGTCTAGGAGAGCAACTTCACCAGCTTCCCCCAAGAATCGCTTCCCTTCCTGCCACGCTGTGCCGGCCTCAAAGGCTGAGGGGGCCCAGTGGCCGTGGCTGGAGATGACACACAATCCTGGGAGGCCTCTAGCCCCGGCCCCAGGCTGTTTACCTGCTGCTCAGAAGAAATACCACTCTTCTGGATAAAATCCTCAGTGGGAGCAGGAATGGCAGTGGGAGAGGCCGTGGCGCCAGTATCTCTGATGCCCTGAGTCTCTCCAGTGTCAGCCGTTTGGAGGGCCACATCCTCAGCCACTGCCTTGTCAGCCCTTGCCCTTTGATCATTCAACGCAGTGTCAAAATTTTCTGAGGGCTCAGCCAAATCTGTGTTGACATCAGGCTCTGCCTGGGGCTCGGTCAGCCCACAGTCAGGCTCAGCTGAGCCCTCAGCTGCCCTGGTGCCGGTGTTTCTACGCCGAATGCGCAGGAATTCTCGGATCATCTGCAGGAGAACAAAGGACAGGGAAGAGAGACGTGTTCCATGGACTGCTCCAAGCGCGGTGCTCGGCTGAGCAGTGACAGCAGGCCCAGCCCAGGCGGGGATGGCTGCAGGTACCTTCAGTGTCCTGCGGAAGCTTCCACCGGCAGGCCTCTGCTCTTGTGTGCCGTCCGTGGCTGCATCTGGCAAAGAGCGAGAGCAGCCAGAGCTGAGGGGCTGCGGGAGAGGCCGGAGAACACAGCCCAGCCCTGCCCTCCCCAGGCTGCGATAGGGACGGGACGGGATGGGGCCACGTTGGCTGCAGCCATCAGCCCTGTGGCCCAGCTGTGCCACTCACCATCCTGTAGTGTCTGGATCCGCTCGGGCTCTTCAGGCTCCTGTGCTGGGGTAGCTCCAGGGCCTTTGCTTTTTTTCCCCCTGAATACTTTGGACAGGCCGAGAAATCTGCCCGCCATGCCACAGCACCTTTCAAGAGAGATGCCTCAGGAAAGCACTGAGGCAACAAGTTGTGCACTTGCGCCTTGAAAGCGCCTGTGGCAGAAGAAGCCTCAGGAAGGCTGCAGGACAGCAAGTCCTGCACTCTGGTCTCAAGGGCTCCTGCCACGATGACAGGAGGTTCCTCGTAGATGATTCAAGTCACCAAATCCCACAGTCCGGCCTGGAGGCCACAGGCCACAGGGATAAGAGATGACTTGGAAAGCCTCCGAGTCACCAAGTCGTGCAGTTTGGCCCTGAGGTCAGCTGCACAACTCACTCCTTGTAGAAGCTCTGGGTCAGGCACAAACGAGTGCGCTGTGCGGGGGCTCCTCACAGCACCGCTCTGGCGCGTCCTGTCCCGTCGCCTGCTCCAAGGAATGTGGCCTGGCTGCGTCACCGCCAGCACCTATGTCCCCACGTGTCACAAAGGGTCCTTGGACACCCTGTGCCGTTCAATGCCACGGTGACCGCGCTGCTGCACCATGTCACAAAGGGCCAATGCACACACTGCCACCTGCCCTGGGGCCGCTCCCAGCCCAGCCAAAGTGGCCCAGGTTGGAAGGAACCCCTCTCCCCAAGTGTCTAAGACAGCCCTGAGACAGCATTTTTCGCAGCGGCTCAATCCATGGGCAAACGCTGCCCTGCTCTGCGGGCTCAGGGCAGCAGAAGGAGCCCCCAGGGCCGCCGACGCAGCCGCAGCGGGAAGGGCACGGGGCCTCGCACAGAAGCTGGCACGGCCTCCCTGGGACACGTCCCAGCCGGTGGCCGTCCTAAACCCGCGGGTGTGACACAGATGAGGAACCTGTGGGCCGGGGCACGGTCACTGCTCTGACCCCAGGGGCCAGGGCAGCGCTGAAATCGGCAGGCGTGACAGAGCCCCCGCCCAAGCAGAGCTGCCGCCCCCCCGAGCCCTGGCAAGCGCTGGTGCCATCTCCTGCCCCAGAGACCTGTGCCCCGGGGCGCTTCTCTGCCACAGGGCAGCCAATGCCAACGGGCCCTGGCGGCTGGGCTCCTTCCTACAGGGGATGTTGGCAGGAGCACCTGGAGCAAGTGCTGGCAACACTTGGTCTCTGTCAGAAGCTCTTACTCCATGCTGAAATTGTTTTCTACTTGGAGTGATTTCCTGAAGCACAAAATCACCCTGGCAGCAGAGGCATAGAAGGAGCTGGCATTTAAGAATCCTCAACTCGGGAAAGCTTTTCTTCCCATTACTCAACTCAAGTAGTTGCAAAAAGTTGCCAACTTGCTAAATTAAGAGCAATGGCCTGAGAACCTGATAGATTTGCAAGTTTCCTTCCCATCTCAAAGCAGTGTTAGAAATGATCAGAGCTAATTTCCAAAATCAAAGATTTAGTTAACAAATTTGAAAAGCAATTTCGGGAAATGCCACGATAAATCAGGACAACATCGATCAAATGTTGGGTGGTCAATCCGGGAGCAGCACAGGGTTCTCCTCCGGAGTACTGCCCACAAATTCGGGGTCTCAGGGGAGGTGTTTGAGACCATTTTTCTACCCTGAGGCAAAAACAAGACGGTAACAAAGAACCCGAAGAGCATGACATCATGTACATAAGAGAATCATTGAAATGTCTGGTGTCCGCAAGGGATATCTGAAAGAGTTTCCTGAGAAATTGAAAAGACGTCTGCATGAAAAGTCTCCGAATCTTCTGTCAGAAGGTTTCTGTTGCCCTCCGCCCAGATTGGTATGGGATCTCCTGATGAGCTGTGAAGATATGGTCAGCCCATGCTTCATGGGCCCTTTCCCGCTTATCTCTCTGGCAGATGTCCAGGTAACACCTTTGGACTGTGAAAAGACTGTGGTATGCAAAGAGAGGCCCTGGAAGTGTTTCCAGCAATTCTGGGGATTTTACCTTCCACTGCAAAGTTTTAAGACACACAATTTTAATCCAGGAATTTAATACTATGTATCAATTACAGCAGCAACACCTTTGCCTTAAGGTCATCCACTGCATGTCACTTTGCAAAGCAGAAGACCACACAGAGACAAAACAAAGGCCTTGCTTTGGTTTCAAACATTTTCCTAGGAAGGCATGAGAAGAACCTGATTCTCTTAAGGAATCAAAGCTCTCCAGGAATGAAAGTCCACTCAGTGCTACAAAAGTAGCCCAAACAAATGAGTAGATTGCAAGAGGGCTAATCCTCCCCCTGCTCCAGATATCAAAGTGGCCAAGAAAGTAGAGCTCTCCCCTCTTCTTCTCTGCAGGAGAAGCAGGATGACTAAGAGAAAAAGTCCCAGCTATTCCTTCAGTCCTCCATCACCAAAGCTGTGCCATAGCACAGGTGCTGCCTTCAAAGTGACCCCAGTTCCAGCCTAGACTTCTCACCTTCCAGACAACTCCTTCCCCAACACGCCCAGCAGCACCAACCCCAGCTCAACACCCTGCCAAGACCCGCAGCTGTCCCCATGCCTGCGCAGAGCTTTGCCACCCCCTGGTTCCCTGCACGTGCCGTGGCATGGCACTCAGGAGGATGTGCTCCAAGGCCTTCCCCGCTAGCAAGCTCAGGCTGCCAGGCCTACGGTTCCTGGATCATCCTTCCCACCCACCCTTCCCGTGCACGGCTGGTCCATTTGCGCTCAGCTCCGACTTGGCCGCTTCAGCAGGACTGCTGCTAAAGGATGGAGAGCAGCCTGGCAAGCTCCTTCTCCAGCTCCCTCTTTACTCTCGGGGGCAGGTAGAACATGCCACAGGAAAGCAAGCAGTGCCAAAAGACATGGGCCAGCATCAGGCACATTGAGGAATGAAACAAGGCCTTTGTTCGATGGAAGGAAGCACAAGCAATTGACAGAAGTGAAGAGGACTTAGCACAGATATCCAGAAGTCCTTAGCACCAGTGAACATCAGAAAAACCTGGAAGCCTAACTTGACATGAGAGTGACTTGACAAAAAGCTTGAGACATAGCCTTCGGGAAGACCTAAGGGCGGCTACAGAATCAGCCCTGTGCAGGGAAGGCATGAGGAAGATGAGCTGCTTTGGTGCGCTGAGACTCCTCCTGGCCAGCAGGTAGACACTAGGTTCAAGTCTAGGATTCTGACGCAAAGTGTTTCCTTCTAAGCCCCTGCCTATGGAATCACCTCAGCAGTCTAAAGACGGAAGGGATTTTTGATAGAATTCCTACAGAAACCCACTGAAATTTGGACGTGGCAAAGAAGCCTTGTGCTGGGGTGCAGAGCCCTAACCTCCTGCCAATAAAAGAGCTCTTGGTGGACAATGCATTTGTCTGCTGATTTCTTTGAATTCTAGAGACCTCTCAGGACTGCTGTATCCTGAGGGAAGGCCCTTGGCCTTGAGCTGCAGGCACCCGCGCAAGCTTCAGATCAGCTCCCTCAGCTTCCAGGACCTCTCTTGGCCGGCATCCTGACGGGGAGGCAGGACTGCTGCCAGGCACTGCTGGGACCCAGCAGGACAGGACCGGCTGTCTCGTGTCCACGTAGCAGCCCCTGACACAGCCAGGGTCATCCCGAAAGCAGACAAGGCTCACGTGTCAGCGGAGAGGGGCAAGGAGCGCTGGGCTCCTCTCAGGGTGTCTCAGCTGGGCCTGCTCCACAAGACGCCCCCATTTGAAGGCCTGCTAATGCCCAGCTGCTAGAAATGCCTGCCTTGTTCTCTCCAAGATGCAGAGGAAGAGGCAGGGAGCAGGGCGCCTTGGGAGGCAAAGCTTCCAAGCCTTTTCTGAGGCCACGCACACACCAAGAGCAGCCAAGACTCTCCCTGCTGCCTGGCCCACACAGCCCAGCTCGGTGCTGGCCCTCTGGGCCGCAGCAGCTTCCAGCAAGCAAGAGGCAAATGCATATTGCCAAGAGTTGAAGCACAGCAGACAGGTAAGATGTGAGACGTGTGTGCTGGAAGGCTTTTGAATTCACAGCTCTCCAAGACAGCTTTGGGGCTGGCAGCTGGACAGAGATGCTCCTGCTCACACCTGTGTCCAGAGAGGGGGAACACACCCTGCTGCAGGCGCTTGCCTTGGTCTCTGCAGGTCCAGCTGGATTCCAAACCTGCTTTTCACAGCCTTCTCCCTTCCCTTGTCCATCTGCCAAGTGCAACGGGCCTCAGGGACTGAAAGGACCACAGAGAGCCAAACGGGGACAGTTCTTCCTACATCACGGGGAGCTCCTAGGAAAACGCTTTCCTTCAGCAGCAAGCCCCATTCCCCCAGAGGCCTTTCCCCAGATTGGAAGCTTTCCTGGGGAACACCAAGACACTCTTAAGAAACCCTGGCAAGGCTGAATTCCTTTCTGGTCCTTTCTGGACAGGCGCTCCAGCTCTAGCTGGCATTTCCCCCAGTGTGATTCCAGCTGGAGGTTGACACATGCAGCCCCAGGCCCTCTACAAACACAAGCTGCCCGCTGCCTCCACTCCTGCCTGCGCTCACAGCAGCAAAAGCAGGCTCTTCCCGGCCAGAGACCAGAGAGCCCTGATCCCGCAGGACGCTCTCGCCAGCACCTTCCAGGACTCTCCGCTGTGCACGCAGCACTTTTCATGCCCGCTCTCCACAGCCTTTGGAAGACAGAGCGCAACCTGGCTGGCGCTGCCATCAGCACACCCCAAACACGGGCAGAGGAAGGAGAAGCAGGGGCTGCTTTGCGGCCATGCCCAGGAGAGACTGGAAGGCTGCCCTCCCTCTGCTCTCACTCGCTTGGCTTTCTGGCAGCCTCTGAGGCAGGGGCTGCGATTCCTCAGCTCTGGGCACCAGAACCGCAGCCGGGATCCCGGCACTGCCTGACGGCGCTGGGGCCATTGGCCGGGTCACGCGTCCGAGTCTCGGCCACCGTGCTGCTGCTGCTGCTGCTTCACTTGCCCTTAGGCACACCCCAAGCTCCCTGTTAAGGCCTGGTGGTCTCTGCTTCTGCCATCTCCCCGACCCTGTGCAGGGATGGAGCCCTGCTGTGCTTTCAGCAGGCTATTCTTGAAAGCTTCCAGCATTCCAAGCTCCTTTGCCCTCTGTAGATGCTTGCCATGGAATCCCTCACAGCTGGCTTCAGAGCGTCCTCAGGTTGGCTCTCCCAAAATCCGGGAGCTTCAGGCTGCTCAGTAGGACCTTAAACTGCACAGTGTTGTGGAACTGGACCTTCAGCACAGGCACCTTTCCAGCCTGACGCGGCCTCGCTCCTCTGTGTCTCTGCACAAAAGACGGCGCGCAAGAGGACGGCAGCAGGGGCCTGTGTGTGCCAGGGCTCAGGTTTTTACGCCGCTTCAGCTCCACAGAGACGCAGGTAAAGTGAAGAAGCCAAAGTGTTTATTAATTCAAGGCGAAGCAAAGGGATGAGCTGGGAGGGAATAAGGGGGGATGGGCAGGGTCTGAGGGCTGGGAGGTAAGGATAAGTCCAAAGGGGTGGAGAGTGGAGGGAAAAAAAGGGCATGGGCAGGGTCTGAGGGCTGGAGGGAGGGAGCTAACTACAAAGAGGGAGAGGTGTGAAGCCAGGAGAATTGTGCTCAGCCTCAGCTGTGCGTGGAGCTCCAGCAGCACTGAGAGATGGTGTCCTCTTCAGTGTCTCCTGGTGTGTTCTTGGGACACCAATTCGCTAGATTCAGAAGATGTCCCCAGTTGTTTAGCTTTCTGGGGAAAGCGGGCTTCATTTTGCAGGTTTAGAGCATGACGGGCTGCTGTCTTGCCTCTGGGTTTGAAGGGCTGCAAGAGCGAAGAACAGAGCCATGGTCAGAGGCTGGATCAGTGGGAATCCTAGGGGATCTTCCTGCCAGAACCATCCCACCCAGAAGCAAGCAGGAGACATTGGGATCAGCCCGAAGGTCCTTGCCACGAATCCCCCACGTGCCCCTGAAATCTCTGTGCGTTGTGCCCTCTCCAGCCCTCGTCCACACAAGGAGCAAAGGCCTCCAGAGCCGGGGATTGCAGCTGTCTGCCCGGGCAGTGCAGCTTCCCCCGCCAGAGCCGCTGACGGCCCGCTGCCCTCACTCACCCTGACTGAGAAGGTGAAGCTGTCCTGGCTGCCCCCTCAGAGAGCGTGTCACGGCCCCAGCGGCACGGCTCCCTGCCAGCGCCGCTGCCAGCCCTGTGGCCACACGGCCTCCTGCCCCGGCAGGGCTCAGCCCGGGCCCTTGCCGCCTGCTGCCGCCCCAGGGCACGGCTGCCAGAGGGCGGCAGCAGCCCCGAGGGCAGGCGGGGCTCCACGGCGCCGGGCCCGGATGCCGCTGCAGCCGCGGCAGCAGCAGCCGGGGCCGGGGCCGAGCTGCGGCGGGCCGGGGAGGGAGCCCGGGCTCGTGGCTCACCCATGAACCGCATGGCCGCCTCTGGCAGGGACTCCTGCGGGTTCTCCAGGTAGGGCAGGGCCCGGAGCAGGTACTCGGCCGCTCGCATCCTGTCGTCTGCCAGCTGGAGAGAGCGGCAGGAGGGAAGGGTTGGCGCGGGCTCAGCCCCTGGGCCGGGCTCTGGCCGCGCCCAGCCCCGGCCTCCCCTGCCCGCACGGCCCTGAGGCCCGGCCAGCAGCCGCTGGCGCCGGGCTCTGGAGGGGGCAGAGGGCCGGCTGCTGCCCGGGGAGCCGCGGTGCCGCCCCGTGCCCGCAGCCCCGCTGGGCCGGGACTCCACGGGCACCCGGCTCGGGCCCGCAGGAGCCTGGAGAAGAGCCCGCGGGGCCCAGGGAAGGCAGCGGCGTGTGGGGCGCAGGCTGGAGCCCCCGGGTGCAGCACTGGGCAGGGGCCACGGCTGCCAGCCCCGCGGCCACGGATCTTCTCCAGGCTGAGGCTGCCACTTCTCCAAGCCATCCTTACCTTACAGTCATCGATAGTCAACGGTTGTTCCTTTGTCAGTAGCTCCTGGAGATCCCTCCTCTTCAGGAACTTGGCCGCACAATGCAGGGTTTCCCGAGAGGTCTGGAGAGCAGCAGAGATGCAGAGATGGCACCACAGCCCAGGGCACAAGGACCCGCATCCCTGTGCCAAGGCCTGGAGGAGGACGCAGCCTCCTCCTCCTCCTGCAGCAGGGCAGGACGCAGCTGAGCCCCCGTCCCAGGGATGCACAAAACCTCACATTTGCCACACGCCAGTTCTCATCATGGCAGTAGATTAAAAGTAGGTACAGGCTCTTGTTGACAGTTGCCTTCAGGGGCTTTTTTCCCTCCTTCACTACCAACTCCATCACCTTACAGAAGAGGTCCATGGAGAGCAGTTGCATGTAGCTATTTTCCTAGAGGAAAGGAAAAAACCTAAGCATCAATTACTCCAGGCCCACCTAGGCAAAGGCCTGAAAATGCAGACAGCACACGGTTTCTGGGCAGCACCCAATGCCTGTGGCTCGGGTTGCAGAACCTTACACTGTTAAAGAGCGCCAGGAGTGCCTCAGCCAGCTTTGGGGCGGTGGTGCTGGATACCAGGATGTTTTCGCTCTCCAGCATATTAGTAAGCACACGAAGGGTCAGGGCAACCACCACTCCGTCTTCATCAGCCAGCAGATCCACAAAGCTTTCAGACAGGCAGCACATTCTTCTGGCCTGTGTGGAACACAAGGCTGCGCTGTGAAGCCGTGAACAGCTGCACCAGCGACAGCGCCCTGGCACTGCAAGCCCAGCCTGCTGCCGCAGGGCCCAGACACCAAAGGCCTGTCCCAAAGCACTCGGGCAGCTGAGGCAGGAGAGCTGGGAGCAGCTGCCTCAGCTCCTGAAGCCCAGCCAGCCCATGGGGCTGCTCTCCCCAGTGCAGCTTCAGCTGCTGCCCCCTTCTCACCATCAGGGGATCCTTGCTGAGCACCAGCAGGCCTTTGAGCGCCAGGCGACACCTCTTCCTGCACTCGGTCCGCAGGTACCTCGACACGACCCTCAGGACCCAGCCACCACATTTAGTTAAGTCCAGGCACTCCAGGACCTGAAAGGCACAGGGCAGTGGCACAGGGCCCGGCTGGCAGGAGCCCAGAACTGCCCAGGGCCAGCCCCAGGCAGCAGCAGCACAGGGCACTGGTGCCATCCCAGGAGGCTAGGGATGCGGCTGCGAGAGGGCAGAGAGCTGGGAGGCAGCTCAGCCAGGCAGCGCTGCTCTTCAGGCTCACCTCCACAAGGAATGCCAGGAAAGGCAGATCGCAGCCTGGCTTCTCAATGCTGAGCAGCCGGAGCAAGTGGGTTGCGATGCAGGCAGAGAAAGGGATCAAGACATGGCGCATCTCCTGACAGGGGCAAAAAGGAAGAAAGAGCCTGAGCTGGGGGGGGGCACACTTTCCAAGGACTGACCTCCCAGAAGTGCAGTCCTTTCCCCAGTATCCCTGGAGGGGACGTGGGTGCTTTGGGAGGCGGCCACTCCTGTGGCACCCTCCTCACCCAGCCTTTTTCAGTCTGCTCGGCCGTTCCCCTAAAGTGACGAGGCCCTCTGGTCCATGACACAGGGACTGTGTGGGGCCAGCCCGGGCACAGGGCACCAATTCCAGGGACAGCAGGGAGCAGGGGGTCTCACCTGGCCAGCAGACAGCATAATACTGGGTATTAGCACAGAGCATGGTGTCCCAGCCATGCTTGGACTCCACAACCAACACCTGATTCTCACACTCCAGCCGGCAGAGCAGGGACTTCATGACCTGCACTGCAAACCTGTGTGCAGAGCAAAGCCCGGGTCACATTGGGAGCACTGGCACTGGCCACAAGGACATGGGAAGGACGGGAGGACGGAGACCTGTTGGGGTCGCTGGGAAGGTGGTGTTCCTCTCGGCACGCTCTCCAGAAGCGATCGACTTCCTGTGGTGGCATCTGCTGTGTGGTGATGACAACATGGAAAAGCAAAGCCACAAAGAGGCGGGAGGAATAAAGGGTCATAGCCTCGTGGCACTCAGGCACCTGGAGAATCACCCACACCACCAGAGTTGCCTGCAAAAGAAGTTGCCAAGGAGAGCGCTCAGTGCGAGGTGTCCATGTGGCAGGGCACCAGGGGAGACGCAGGGGGAGCAGCGGGCCTGGTGCCCCCTGAGCCTGCCCTTAGGCCAGGTTTCAGCCCAGGGCCTGAGGCAGGGAGAGGATGGAGAGCTGCTGGAGAGGTGACCTGGGGGTGAGCAAATGCCCAGAAACTCACAGCCAGGGCAAAGACGCCATCGTTGTCCCCATCGGAGGTGAACATGCTGTGCAGAGGCCAATCCTCCATCACACAGAGCAGTGTTGGCAGAACCATCTCCACTGTGAGACTCGATGAGCCTATGCTTCTCCACATCATTGCAGCAGCTCTGTGGGATCAGAGCTCTGTGTCAGGGACATCTCAGCCACACTACCATGCCCTGTGCGGCTCTGGGGGCCGGGTGACAGAGCCCCGGTGCCCTGAAGGGCAGGGAGGGAGCACGGCAGCAGGCTCGGGAAACAGAGGGGCCCGAGGGTCCCGGACCTGTTTGCCGCTCTGGCAGAGCCCATTGCACGGGCCGTGCAGGGCCATGGCCCTAAAGGCCGGGGAGGCCTGAGCTCTCCAGGCAGGTGGGCCCATACCTGTCACATGTTGGGGCACAGCGCAGGAGGGTCAGCACCACGTCAGCTGGGTGTTCTTCGGCCAGCCTCACGATGTTCATGGGCAGCCTGGTATCCACATTTCTATGCGATGCAAGATTCTGGTGCATCTTCTTTACAATGGCTGGCACCTGGAAAGGGCATGGGGAAGACTTGGGCCGCTGTCTAGGAGAGCAACTTCACCAGCTTCCCCCAAGAATCGCTTCCCTTCCTGCCACGCTGTGCCGGCCTCAAAGGCTGAGGGGGCCCAGTGGCCGTGGCTGGAGATGACACACAATCCTGGGAGGCCTCTAGCCCCGGCCCCAGGCTGTTTACCTGCTGCTCAGAAGAAATACCACTCTTCTGGATAAAATCCTCAGTGGGAGCAGGAATGGCAGTGGGAGAGGCCGTGGCGCCAGTATCTCTGATGCCCTGAGTCTCTCCAGTGTCAGCCGTTTGGAGGGCCACATCCTCAGCCACTGCCTTGTCAGCCCTTGCCCTTTGATCATTCAACGCAGTGTCAAAATTTTCTGAGGGCTCAGCCAAATCTGTGTTGACATCAGGCTCTGCCTGGGGCTCGGTCAGCCCACAGTCAGGCTCAGCTGAGCCCTCAGCTGCCCTGGTGCCGGTGTTTCTACGCCGAATGCGCAGGAATTCTCGGATCATCTGCAGGAGAACAAAGGACAGGGAAGAGAGACGTGTTCCATGGACTGCTCCAAGCGCGGTGCTCGGCTGAGCAGTGACAGCAGGCCCAGCCCAGGCGGGGATGGCTGCAGGTACCTTCAGTGTCCTGCGGAAGCTTCCACCGGCAGGCCTCTGCTCTTGTGTGCCGTCCGTGGCTGCATCTGGCAAAGAGCGAGAGCAGCCAGAGCTGAGGGGCTGCGGGAGAGGCCGGAGAACACAGCCCAGCCCTGCCCTCCCCAGGCTGCGATAGGGACGGGACGGGATGGGGCCACGTTGGCTGCAGCCATCAGCCCTGTGGCCCAGCTGTGCCACTCACCATCCTGTAGTGTCTGGATCCGCTCGGGCTCTTCAGGCTCCTGTGCTGGGGTAGCTCCAGGGCCTTTGCTTTTTTTCCCCCTGAATACTTTGGACAGGCCGAGAAATCTGCCCGCCATGCCACAGCACCTTTCAAGAGAGATGCCTCAGGAAAGCACTGAGGCAACAAGTTGTGCACTTGCGCCTTGAAAGCGCCTGTGGCAGAAGAAGCCTCAGGAAGGCTGCAGGACAGCAAGTCCTGCACTCTGGTCTCAAGGGCTCCTGCCACGATGACAGGAGGTTCCTCGTAGATGATTCAAGTCACCAAATCCCACAGTCCGGCCTGGAGGCCACAGGCCACAGGGATAAGAGATGACTTGGAAAGCCTCCGAGTCACCAAGTCGTGCAGTTTGGCCCTGAGGTCAGCTGCACAACTCACTCCTTGTAGAAGCTCTGGGTCAGGCACAAACGAGTGCGCTGTGCGGGGGCTCCTCACAGCACCGCTCTGGCGCGTCCTGTCCCGTCGCCTGCTCCAAGGAATGTGGCCTGGCTGCGTCACCGCCAGCACCTATGTCCCCACGTGTCACAAAGGGTCCTTGGACACCCTGTGCCGTTCAATGCCACGGTGACCGCGCTGCTGCACCATGTCACAAAGGGCCAATGCACACACTGCCACCTGCCCTGGGGCCGCTCCCAGCCCAGCCAAAGTGGCCCAGGTTGGAAGGAACCCCTCTCCCCAAGTGTCTAAGACAGCCCTGAGACAGCATTTTTCGCAGCGGCTCAATCCATGGGCAAACGCTGCCCTGCTCTGCGGGCTCAGGGCAGCAGAAGGAGCCCCCAGGGCCGCCGACGCAGCCGCAGTGGGAAGGGCACGGGGCCTCGCACAGAAGCTGGCACGGCCTCCCTGGGACACGTCCCAGCCGGTGGCCGTCCTAAACCCGCGGGTGTGACACAGATGAGGAACCTGTGGGCCGGGGCACGGTCACTGCTCTGACCCCAGGGGCCAGGGCAGCGCTGAAATCGGCAGGCGTGACAGAGCCCCCGCCCAAGCAGAGCTGCCGCCCCCCCGAGCCCTGGCAATGCTGGTGCCATCTCCTGCCCCAGAGACCTGTGCCCCGGGGCGCTTCTCTGCCACAGGGCAGCCAATGCCAACGGGCCCTGGCGGCTGGGCTCCTTCCTACAGGGGATGTTGGCAGGAGCACCTGGAGCAAGTGCTGGCAACACTTGGTCTCTGTCAGAAGCTCTTACTCCATGCTGAAATTGTTTTCTACTTGGAGTGATTTCCTGAAGCACAAAATCACCCTGGCAGCAGAGGCATAGAAGGAGCTGGCATTTAAGAATCCTCAACTCGGGAAAGCTTTTCTTCCCATTACTCAACTCAAGTAGTTGCAAAAAGTTGCCAACTTGCTAAATTAAGAGCAATGGCCTGAGAACCTGATAGATTTGCAAGTTTCCTTCCCATCTCAAAGCAGTGTTAGAAATGATCAGAGCTAATTTCCAAAATCAAAGATTTAGTTAACAAATTTGAAAAGCAATTTCGGGAAATGCCACGATAAATCAGGACAACATCGATCAAATGTTGGGTGGTCAATCCGGGAGCAGCACAGGGTTCTCCTCCGGAGTACTGCCCACAAATTCGGGGTCTCAGGGGAGGTGTTTGAGACCATTTTTCTACCCTGAGGCAAAAACAAGACGGTAACAAAGAACCCGAAGAGCATGACATCATGTACATAAGAGAATCATTGAAATGTCTGGTGTCCGCAAGGGATATCTGAAAGAGTTTCCTGAGAAATTGAAAAGACGTCTGCATGAAAAGTCTCCGAATCTTCTGTCAGAAGGTTTCTGTTGCCCTCCGCCCAGATTGGTATGGGATCTCCTGATGAGCTGTGAAGATATGGTCAGCCCATGCTTCATGAGCCCTTTCCCGCTTATCTCTCTGGCAGATGTCCAGGTAACACCTTTGGACTGTGAAAAGACTGTGGTATGCAAAGAGAGGCCCTGGAAGTGTTTCCAGCAATTCTGGGGATTTTACCTTCCACTGCAAAGTTTTAAGACACACAATTTTAATCCAGGAATTTAATACTATGTATCAATTACAGCAGCAACACCTTTGCCTTAAGGTCATCCACTGCATGTCACTTTGCAAAGCAGAAGACCACACAGAGACAAAACAAAGGCCTTGCTTTGGTTTCAAACATTTTCCTAGGAAGGCATGAGAAGAACCTGATTCTCTTAAGGAATCAAAGCTCTCCAGGAATGAAAGTCCACTCAGTGCTACAAAAGTAGCCCAAACAAATGAGTAGATTGCAAGAGGGCTAATCCTCCCCCTGCTCCAGATATCAAAGTGGCCAAGAAAGTAGAGCTCTCCCCTCTTCTTCTCTGCAGGAGAAGCAGGATGACTAAGAGAAAAAGTCCCAGCTATTCCTTCAGTCCTCCATCACCAAAGCTGTGCCATAGCACAGGTGCTGCCTTCAAAGTGACCCCAGTTCCAGCCTAGACTTCTCACCTTCCAGACAACTCCTTCCCCAACACGCCCAGCAGCACCAACCCCAGCTCAACACCCTGCCAAGACCCGCAGCTGTCCCCATGCCTGCGCAGAGCTTTGCCACCCCCTGGTTCCCTGCACGTGCCGTGGCATGGCACTCAGGAGGATGTGCTCCAAGGCCTTCCCCGCTAGCAAGCTCAGGCTGCCAGGCCTACGGTTCCTGGATCATCCTTCCCACCCACCCTTCCCGTGCACGGCTGGTCCATTTGCGCTCAGCTCCGACTTGGCCGCTTCAGCAGGACTGCTGCTAAAGGATGGAGAGCAGCCTGGCAAGCTCCTTCTCCAGCTCCCTCTTTACTCTCGGGGGCAGGTAGAACATGCCACAGGAAAGCAAGCAGTGCCAAAAGACATGGGCCAGCATCAGGCACATTGAGGAATGAAACAAGGCCTTTGTTCGATGGAAGGAAGCACAAGCAATTGACAGAAGTGAAGAGGACTTAGCACAGATATCCAGAAGTCCTTAGCACCAGTGAACATCAGAAAAACCTGGAAGCCTAACTTGACATGAGAGTGACTTGACAAAAAGCTTGAGACATAGCCTTCGGGAAGACCTAAGGGCGGCTACAGAATCAGCCCTGTGCAGGGAAGGCATGAGGAAGATGAGCTGCTTTGGTGCACTGAGACTCCTCCTGGCCAGCAGGTAGACACTAGGTTCAAGTCTAGGATTCTGACGCAAAGTGTTTCCTTCTAAGCCCCTGCCTATGGAATCACCTCAGCAGTCTAAAGACGGAAGGGATTTTTGATAGAATTCCTACAGAAACCCACTGAAATTTGGACGTGGCAAAGAAGCCTTGTGCTGGGGTGCAGAGCCCTAACCTCCTGCCAATAAAAGAGCTCTTGGTGGACAATGCATTTGTCTGCTGATTTCTTTGAATTCTAGAGACCTCTCAGGACTGCTGTATCCTGAGGGAAGGCCCTTGGCCTTGAGCTGCAGGCACCCGCGCAAGCTTCAGATCAGCTCCCTCAGCTTCCAGGACCTCTCTTGGCCGGCATCCTGACGGGGAGGCAGGACTGCTGCCAGGCACTGCTGGGACCCAGCAGGACAGGACCGGCTGTCTCGTGTCCACGTAGCAGCCCCTGACACAGCCAGGGTCATCCCGAAAGCAGACAAGGCTCACGTGTCAGCGGAGAGGGGCAAGGAGCGCTGGGCTCCTCTCAGGGTGTCTCAGCTGGGCCTGCTCCACAAGACGCCCCCATTTGAAGGCCTGCTAATGCCCAGCTGCCAGAAATGCCTGCCTTGTTCTCTCCAAGATGCAGAGGAAGAGGCAGGGAGCAGGGCGCCTTGGGAGGCAAAGCTTCCAAGCCTTTTCTGAGGCCACGCACACACCAAGAGCAGCCAAGACTCTCCCTGCTGCCTGGCCCACACAGCCCAGCTCGGTGCTGGCCCTCTGGGCCGCAGCAGCTTCCAGCAAGCAAGAGGCAAATGCATATTGCCAAGAGTTGAAGCACAGCAGACAGGTAAGATGTGAGACGTGTGTGCTGGAAGGCCTTTGAATTCACAGCTCTCCAAGACAGCTTTGGGGCTGGCAGCTGGACAGAGATGCTCCTGCTCACACCTGTGTCCAGAGAGGGGGAACACACCCTGCTGCAGGCGCTTGCCTTGGTCTCTGCAGGTCCAGCTGGATTCCAAACCTGCTTTTCACAGCCTTCTCCCTTCCCTTGTCCATCTGCCAAGTGCAACGGGCCTCAGGGACTGAAAGGACCACAGAGAGCCAAACGGGGACAGTTCTTCCTACATCACGGGGAGCTCCTAGGAAAACGCTTTCCTTCAGCAGCAAGGCCCTTTCCCCCAGAGGCCTTTCCCCAGATTGGAAGCTTTCCTGGGGAACACCAAGACACTCTTAAGAAACCCTGGCAAGGCTGAATTCCTTTCTGGTCCTTTCTGGACAGGCGCTCCAGCTCTAGCTGGCATTTCCCCCAGTGTGATTCCAGCTGGAGGTTGACACATGCAGCCCCAGGCCCTCTACAAACACAAGCTGCCCGCTGCCTCCACTCCTGCCTGCGCTCACAGCAGCAAAAGCAGGCTCTTCCCGGCCAGAGACCAGAGAGCCCTGATCCCGCAGGACGCTCTCGCCAGCACCTTCCAGGACTCTCCGCTGTGCACGCAGCACTTTTCATGCCCGCTCTCCACAGCCTTTGGAAGACAGAGCGCAACCTGGCTGGCGCTGCCATCAGCACACCCCAAACACGGGCAGAGGAAGGAGAAGCAGGGGCTGCTTTGCGGCCATGCCCAGGAGAGACTGGAAGGCTGCCCTCCCTCTGCTCTCACTCGCTTGGCTTTCTGGCAGCCTCTGAGGCAGGGGCTGCGATTCCTCAGCTCTGGGCACCAGAACCGCAGCCGGGATCCCGGCACTGCCTGACGGCGCTGGGGCCATTGGCCGGGTCACGCGTCCGAGTCTCGGCCACCGTGCTGCTGCTGCTGCTGCTTCACTTGCCCTTAGGCACACCCCAAGCTCCCTGTTAAGGCCTGGTGGTCTCTGCTTCTGCCATCTCCCCGACCCTGTGCAGGGATGGAGCCCTGCTGTGCTTTCAGCAGGCTATTCTTGAAAGCTTCCAGCATTCCAAGCTCCTTTGCCCTCTGTAGATGCTTGCCATGGAATCCCTCACAGCTGGCTTCAGAGCGTCCTCAGGTTGGCTCTCCCAAAATCCGGGAGCTTCAGGCTGCTCAGTAGGACCTTAAACTGCACAGTGTTGTGGAACTGGACCTTCAGCACAGGCACCTTTCCAGCCTGACGCGGCCTCGCTCCTCTGTGTCTCTGCACAAAAGACGGCGCGCAAGAGGACGGCAGCAGGGGCCTGTGTGTGCCAGGGCTCAGGTTTTTACGCCGCTTCAGCTCCACAGAGACGCAGGTAAAGTGAAGAAGCCAAAGTGTTTATTAATTCAAGGCGAAGCAAAGGGATGAGCTGGGAGGGAATAAGGGGGGATGGGCAGGGTCTGAGGGCTGGGAGGTAAGGATAAGTCCAAAGGGGTGGAGAGTGGAGGGAAAAAAAGGGCATGGGCAGGGTCTGAGGGCTGGAGGGAGGGAGCTAACTACAAAGAGGGAGAGGTGTGAAGCCAGGAGAATTGTGCTCAGCCTCAGCTGTGCGTGGAGCTCCAGCAGCACTGAGAGATGGTGTCCTCTTCAGTGTCTCCTGGTGTGTTCTTGGGACACCAATTCGCTAGATTCAGAAGATGTCCCCAGTTGTTTAGCTTTCTGGGGAAAGCGGGCTTCATTTTGCAGGTTTAGAGCATGACGGGCTGCTGTCTTGCCTCTGGGTTTGAAGGGCTGCAAGAGCGAAGAACAGAGCCATGGTCAGAGGCTGGATCAGTGGGAATCCTAGGGGATCTTCCTGCCAGAACCATCCCACCCAGAAGCAAGCAGGAGACATTGGGATCAGCCCGAAGGTCCTTGCCACGAATCCCCCACGTGCCCCTGAAATCTCTGTGCGTTGTGCCCTCTCCAGCCCTCGTCCACACAAGGAGCAAAGGCCTCCAGAGCCGGGGATTGCAGCTGTCTGCCCGGGCAGTGCAGCTTCCCCCGCCAGAGCCGCTGACGGCCCGCTGCCCTCACTCACCCTGACTGAGAAGGTGAAGCTGTCCTGGCTGCCCCCTCAGAGAGCGTGTCACGGCCCCAGCGGCACGGCTCCCTGCCAGCGCCGCTGCCAGCCCTGTGGCCACACGGCCTCCTGCCCCGGCAGGGCTCAGCCCGGGCCCTTGCCGCCTGCTGCCGCCCCAGGGCACGGCTGCCAGAGGGCGGCAGCAGCCCCGAGGGCAGGCGGGGCTCCACGGCGCCGGGCCCGGATGCCGCTGCAGCCGCGGCAGCAGCAGCCGGGGCCGGGGCCGAGCTGCGGCGGGCCGGGGAGGGAGCCCGGGCTCGTGGCTCACCCATGAACCGCATGGCCGCCTCTGGCAGGGACTCCTGCGGGTTCTCCAGGTAGGGCAGGGCCCGGAGCAGGTACTCGGCCGCTCGCATCCTGTCGTCTGCCAGCTGGAGAGAGCGGCAGGAGGGAAGGGTTGGCGCGGGCTCAGCCCCTGGGCCGGGCTCTGGCCGCGCCCAGCCCCGGCCTCCCCTGCCCGCACGGCCCTGAGGCCCGGCCAGCAGCCGCTGGCGCCGGGCTCTGGAGGGGGCAGAGGGCCGGCTGCTGCCCGGGGAGCCGCGGTGCCGCCCCGTGCCCGCAGCCCCGCTGGGCCGGGACTCCACGGGCACCCGGCTCGGGCCCGCAGGAGCCTGGAGAAGAGCCCGCGGGGCCCAGGGAAGGCAGCGGCGTGTGGGGCGCAGGCTGGAGCCCCCGGGTGCAGCACTGGGCAGGGGCCACGGCTGCCAGCCCCGCGGCCACGGATCTTCTCCAGGCTGAGGCTGCCACTTCTCCAAGCCATCCTTACCTTACAGTCATCGATAGTCAACGGTTGTTCCTTTGTCAGTAGCTCCTGGAGATCCCTCCTCTTCAGGAACTTGGCCGCACAATGCAGGGTTTCCCGAGAGGTCTGGAGAGCAGCAGAGATGCAGAGATGGCACCACAGCCCAGGGCACAAGGACCCGCATCCCTGTGCCAAGGCCTGGAGGAGGACGCAGCCTCCTCCTCCTCCTGCAGCAGGGCAGGAGGCAGCTGAGCCCCCGTCCCAGGGATGCACAAAACCTCACATTTGCCACACGCCAGTTCTCATCATGGCAGTAGATTAAAAGTAGGTACAGGCTCTTGTTGACAGTTGCCTTCAGGGGCTTTTTTCCCTCCTTCACTACCAACTCCATCACCTTACAGAAGAGGTCCATGGAGAGCAGTTGCATGTAGCTATTTTCCTAGAGGAAAGGAAAAAACCTAAGCATCAATTACTCCAGGCCCACCTAGGCAAAGGCCTGAAAATGCAGACAGCACACGGTTTCTGGGCAGCACCCAATGCCTGTGGCTCGGGTTGCAGAACCTTACACTGTTAAAGAGCGCCAGGAGTGCCTCAGCCAGCTTTGGGGCGGTGGTGCTGGATACCAGGATGTTTTCGCTCTCCAGCATATTAGTAAGCACACGAAGGGTCAGGGCAACCACCACTCCGTCTTCATCAGCCAGCAGATCCACAAAGCTTTCAGACAGGCAGCACATTCTTCTGGCCTGTGTGGAACACAAGGCTGCGCTGTGAAGCCGTGAACAGCTGCACCAGCGACAGCGCCCTGGCACTGCAAGCCCAGCCTGCTGCCGCAGGGCCCAGACACCAAAGGCCTGTCCCAAAGCACTCGGGCAGCTGAGGCAGGAGAGCTGGGAGCAGCTGCCTCAGCTCCTGAAGCCCAGCCAGCCCATGGGGCTGCTCTCCCCAGTGCAGCTTCAGCTGCTGCCCCCTTCTCACCATCAGGGGATCCTTGCTGAGCACCAGCAGGCCTTTGAGCGCCAGGCGACACCTCTTCCTGCACTCGGTCCGCAGGTACCTCGACACGACCCTCAGGACCCAGCCACCACATTTAGTTAAGTCCAGGCACTCCAGGACCTGAAAGGCACAGGGCAGTGGCACAGGGCCCGGCTGGCAGGAGCCCAGAACTGCCCAGGGCCAGCCCCAGGCAGCAGCAGCACAGGGCACTGGTGCCATCCCAGGAGGCTAGGGATGCGGCTGCGAGAGGGCAGAGAGCTGGGAGGCAGCTCAGCCAGGCAGCGCTGCTCTTCAGGCTCACCTCCACAAGGAATGCCAGGAAAGGCAGATCGCAGCCTGGCTTCTCAATGCTGAGCAGCCGGAGCAAGTGGGTTGCGATGCAGGCAGAGAAAGGGATCAAGACATGGCGCATCTCCCTGTCAGGGGCAAAAAGGAAGAAAGAGCCTGAGCTGGGGGGGGCACACTTTTCACAGGACTGACTCCCAGAAGTGCAGTCTTTCCCCAGTATCCCTGGAGGGGACGTGGGTGCTTTGGGAGGCGGCCACTCCTGTGCACCCTCCTCTCCCAGCCTTTTTCAGTCTGCTCGGCCGTCCCTAAAGTGACGAGGCCCTCTGGTCCATGACCACAGGGACTGTGTGGGGCAGCCCGGGCACAGGGCACCAATTCCAGGGACAGCAGGGAGCAGGGGGTCTCACCTGGCCAGCAGAGCCACAGCATAGTACTGGGTATTAGCACAGAGCATGGTGTCCCAGCCATGCTTGGACTCCACAACCAACACCTGATTCTCACACTCCAGCCGGCAGAGCAGGGACTTCATGACCTGCACTGCAAACCTGTGTGCAGAGCAAAGCCCGGGTCACATTGGGAGCACTGGCACTGGCCACAAGGACATGGGAAGGACGGGAGGACGGAGACCTGTTGGGGTCGCTGGGAAGGTGGTGTTCCTCTCGGCACGCTCTCCAGAAGCGATCGACTTCCTGTGGTGGCATCTGCTGTGTGGTGATGACAACATGGAAAAGCAAAGCCACAAAGAGGCGGGAGGAATAAAGGGTCATAGCCTCGTGGCACTCAGGCACCTGGAGAATCACCCACACCACCAGAGTTGCCTGCAAAAGAAGTTGCCAAGGAGAGCGCTCAGTGCGAGGTGTCCATGTGGCAGGGCACCAGGGGAGACGCAGGGGGAGCAGCGGGCCTGGTGCCCCCTGAGCCTGCCCTTAGGCCAGGTTTCAGCCCAGGGCCTGAGGCAGGGAGAGGATGGAGAGCTGCTGGAGAGGTGACCTGGGGGTGAGCAAATGCCCAGAAACTCACAGCCAGGGCAAAGACGCCATCGTTGTCCCCATCGGAGGTGAACGTGCTGTGCAGAGGCCAATCCTCCATCACACAGAGCAGTGTTGGCAGAACCATCTCCACTGTGAGACTCGATGAGCCTATGCTTCTCCACATCATTGCAGCAGCTCTGTGGGATCAGAGCTCTGTGTCAGGGACATCTCAGCCACACTACCATGCCCTGTGCGGCTCTGGGGGCCGGGTGACAGAGCCCCGGTGCCCTGAAGGGCAGGGAGGGAGCACGGCAGCAGGCTCGGGAAACAGAGGGGCCCGAGGGTCCCGGACCTGTCTGCCGCTCTGGCAGAGCCCATTGCACGGGCCGTGCAGGGCCATGGCCCTAAAGGCCGGGGAGGCCTGAGCTCTCCAGGCAGGTGGGCCCATACCTGTCACATGTTGGGGCACAGCGCAGGAGGGTCAGCACCACGTCAGCTGGGTGTTCTTCGGCCAGCCTCACGATGTTCATGGGCAGCCTGGTATCCACATTTCTATGCGATGCAAGATTCTGGTGCATCTTCTTTACAATGGCTGGCACCTGGAAAGGGCATGGGGAAGACTTGGGCCGCTGTCTAGGAGAGCAACTTCACCAGCTTCCCCCAAGAATCGCTTCCCTTCCTGCCACGCTGTGCCGGCCTCAAAGGCTGAGGGGGCCCAGCGGCCGTGGCTGGAGATGACACACAATCCTGGGAGGCCTCTAGCCCCGGCCCCAGGCTGTTTACCTGCTGCTCAGAAGAAATACCACTCTTCTGGATAAAATCCTCAGTGGGAGCAGGAATGGCAGTGGGAGAGGCCGTGGCGCCAGTATCTCTGATGCCCTGAGTCTCTCCAGTGTCAGCCGTTTGGAGGGCCACATCCTCAGCCACTGCCTTGTCAGCCCTTGCCCTTTGATCATTCAACGCAGTGTCAAAATTTTCTGAGGGCTCAGCCAAATCTGTGTTGACATCAGGCTCTGCCCTGGGCTCGGTCAGCCCACAGTCAGGCTCAGCTGAGCCCTCAGCTGCCGTGCTGCTGGTGTTTCTACGCCGAATGCGCAGGAATTCTCGGATCATCTGCAGGAGAACAAAGGACAGGGAAGAGAGACGTGTTCCATGGACTGCTCCAAGCGCGGTGCTCGGCTGAGCAGTGACAGCAGGCCCAGCCCAGGCGGGGATGGCTGCAGGTACCTTCAGTGTCCTGCGGAAGCTTCCACCGGCAGGCCTCTGCTCTTGTGTGCCGTCCGTGGCTGCATCTGGCAAAGAGCGAGAGCAGCCAGAGCTGAAGGGCTGCGGGAGAGGCCGGAGAACACAGCCCAGCCCTGCCCTCCCCAGGCTGCGATAGGGACGGGACGGGATGGGGCCACGTTGGCTGCAGCCATCAGCCCTGTGGCCCAGCTGTGCCACTCACCATCCTGTAGTGTCTGGATCCGCTCGGGCTCTTCAGGCTCTTGTGCTGGGGTAGCTCCAGGGCCTTTGCTTTTTTTCCCCCCGAATACTTTGGACAGGCCGAGAAATCTGCCCGCCATGCCACAGCACCTTTCAAGAGAGATGCCTCAGGAAAGCACTGAGGCAACAAGTTGTGCACTTGCGCCTTGAAAGCGCCTGTGGCAGAAGAAGCCTCAGGAAGGCTGCAGGACAGCAAGTCCTGCACTCTGGTCTCAAGGGCTCCTGCCACGATGACAGGAGGTTCCTCGTAGATGATTCAAGTCACCAAATCCCACAGTCCGGCCTGGAGGCCACAGGCCACAGGGATAAGAGATGACTTGGAAAGCCTCCGAGTCACCAAGTCGTGCAGTTTGGCCCTGAGGTCAGCTGCACAACTCACTCCTTGTAGAAGCTCTGGGTCAGGCACAAACGAGTGCGCTGTGCGGGGGCTCCTCACAGCACCGCTCTGGCGCGTCCTGTCCCGTCGCCTGCTCCAAGGAATGTGGCCTGGCTGCGTCACCGCCAGCACCTATGTCCCCACGTGTCACAAAGGGTCCTTGGACACCCTGTGCCGTTCAATGCCACGGTGACCGCGCTGCTGCACCGCGTCACAAAGGGCCAATGCACACACTGCCACCTGCCCTGGGGCCGCTCCCAGCCCAGCCAAAGTGGCCCAGGTTGGAAGGAACCCCTCTCCCCAAGTGTCTAAGACAGCCCTGAGACAGCATTTTTCGCAGCGGCTCAATCCATGGGCAAACGCTGCCCTGCTCTGCGGGCTCAGGGCAGCAGAAGGAGCCCCCAGGGCCGCCGACGCAGCCGCAGCGGGAAGGGCACGGGGCCTCGCACAGAAGCTGGCACGGCCTCCCTGGGACACGTCCCAGCCGGTGGCCGTCCTAAACCCGCGGGTGTGACACAGATGAGGAACCTGTGGGCCGGGGCACGGGCACTGCTCTGACCCCAGGGGCCAGGGCAGCGCTGAAATCGGCAGGCGTGACAGAGCCCCCGCCCAAGCAGAGCTGCCGCCCCCCCGAGCCCTGGCAAGCGCTGGTGCCATCTCCTGCCCCAGAGACCTGTGCCCCGGGGCGCTTCTCTACCACAGGGCAGCCAATGCCAACGGGCCCTGGCGGCTGGGCTCCTTCCTACAGGGGATGTTGGCAGGAGCACCTGGAGCAAGTGCTGGCAACACTTGGTCTCTGTCAGAAGCTCTTACTCCATGCTGAAATTGTTTTCTACTTGGAGTGATTTCCTGAAGCACAAAATCACCCTGGCAGCAGAGGCATAGAAGGAGCTGGCATTTAAGAATCCTCAACTCGGGAAAGCTTTTCTTCCCATTACTCAACTCAAGTAGTTGCAAAAAGTTGCCAACTTGCTAAATTAAGAGCAATGGCCTGAGAACCTGATAGATTTGCAAGTTTCCTTCCCATCTCAAAGCAGTGTTAGAAATGATCAGAGCTAATTTCCAAAATCAAAGATTTAGTTAACAAATTTGAAAAGCAATTTCGGGAAATGCCACGATAAATCAGGACAACATCGATCAAATGTTGGGTGGTCAATCCGGGAGCAGCACAGGGTTCTCCTCCGGAGTACTGCCCACAAATTCGGGGTCTCAGGGGAGGTGTTTGAGACCATTTTTCTACCCTGAGGCAAAAACAAGACGGTAACAAAGAACCCGAAGAGCATGACATCATGTACATAAGAGAATCATTGAAATGTCTGGTGTCCACAAGGGATATCTGAAAGAGTTTCCTGAGAAATTGAAAAGACGTCTGCATGAAAAGTCTCCGAATCTTCTGTCAGAAGGTTTCTGTTGCCCTCCGCCCAGATTGGTATGGGATCTCCTGATGAGCTGTGAAGATATGGTCAGCCCATGCTTCATGAGCCCTTTCCCGCTTATCTCTCTGGCAGATGTCCAGGTAACACCTTTGGACTGTGAAAAGACTGTGGTATGCAAAGAGAGGCCCTGGAAGTGTTTCCAGCAATTCTGGGGATTTTACCTTCCACTGCAAAGTTTTAAGACACACAATTTTAATCCAGGAATTTAATACTATGTATCAATTACAGCAGCAACACCTTTGCCTTAAGGTCATCCACTGCATGTCACTTTGCAAAGCAGAAGACCACACAGAGACAAAATAAAGGCCTTGCTTTGGTTTCAAACATTTTCCTAGGAAGGCATGAGAAGAACCTGATTCTCTTAAGGAATCAAAGCTCTCCAGGAATGAAAGTCCACTCAGTGCTACAAAAGTAGCCCAAACAAATGAGTAGATTGCAAGAGGGCTAATCCTCCCCCTGCTCCAGATATCAAAGTGGCCAAGAAAGTAGAGCTCTCCCCTCTTCTTCTCTGCAGGAGAAGCAGGATGACTAAGAGAAAAAGTCCCAGCTATTCCTTCAGTCCTCCATCACCAAAGCTGTGCCATAGCACAGGTGCTGCCTTCAAAGTGACCCCAGTTCCAGCCTAGACTTCTCACCTTCCAGACAACTCCTTCCCCAACACGCCCAGCAGCACCAACCCCAGCTCAACACCCTGCCAAGACCCGCAGCTGTCCCCATGCCTGCGCAGAGCTTTGCCACCCCCTGGTTCCCTGCACGTGCCGTGGCATGGCACTCAGGAGGATGTGCTCCAAGGCCTTCCCCGCTAGCAAGCTCAGGCTGCCAGGCCTACAGTTCCTGGATCATCCTTCCCACCCACCCTTCCCGTGCACGGCTGGTCCATTTGCGCTCAGCTCCGACTTGGCCGCTTCAGCAGGACTGCTGCTAAAGGATGGAGAGCAGCCTGGCAAGCTCCTTCTCCAGCTCCCTCTTTACTCTCGGGGGCAGGTAGAACATGCCACAGGAAAGCAAGCAGTGCCAAAAGACATGGGCCAGCATCAGGCACATTGAGGAATGAAACAAGGCCTTTGTTCGATGGAAGGAAGCACAAGCAATTGACAGAAGTGAAGAGGACTTAGCACAGATATCCAGAAGTCCTTAGCACCAGTGAACATCAGAAAAACCTGGAAGCCTAACTTGACATGAGAGTGACTTGACAAAAAGCTTGAGACATAGCCTTTGGGAAGACCTAAGGGCGGCTACAGAATCAGCCCTGTGCAGGGAAGGCATGAGGAAGATGAGCTGCTTTGGTGCGCTGAGACTCCTCCTGGCCAGCAGGTAGACACTAGGTTCAAGTCTAGGATTCTGACGCAATGTGTTTCCTTCTAAGCCCCTGCCTATGGAATCACCTCAGCAGTCTAAAGACGGAAGGGATTTTTGATAGAATTCCTACAGAAACCCACTGAAATTTGGACGTGGCAAAGAAGCCTTGTGCTGGGGTGCAGAGCCCTAACCTCCTGCCAATAAAAGAGCTCTTGGTGGACAATGCATTTGTCTGCTGATTTCTTTGAATTCTAGAGACCTCTCAGGACTGCTCTATCCTGAGGGAAGGCCCTTGGCCTTGAGCTGCAGGCACCCGTGCAAGCTTCAGATCAGCTCCCTCAGCTTCCAGGACCTCTCTTGGCCGGCATCCTGACGGGGAGGCAGGACTGCTGCCAGGCACTGCTGGGACCCAGCAGGACAGGACCGGCTGTCTCGTGTCTACGCAGCAGCCCCTGACACAGCCAGGGTCATCCCGAAAGCAGACAAGGCTCACGTGTCAGTGGAGAGGGGCAAGGAGCGCTGGGCTCCTCTCAGGGTGTCTCAGCTGGGCCTGCTCCACAAGACGCCCCCATTTGAAGGTGTCACGATCCGCTCACACAAGCGGGGTTCGTGATGGTTCGTTTTAGGGATCTCAGAGCACGAAAGACTCAGCGGGGGACAAACTCAGTTTACTCAATCACAAATGCACCTTTATTTAGTGCCAACATATGCGATAGTAGGGAGAGAAAAAGAGAATAGTTAGAAAAACAGAAAAGAGGGGAAGGGGATTATGGCTACCAACATGGAAGGTTGAGTCCTCGAGGCTTTTGAAGATGCCTATAGACGCGAGTTTCTCCAGTGGGGTGATCACAAAATTGAGCGAGGGTTTCCAGGGTTTCTATAGTCCTCTCCGAAGCGACAGGCAGTTGGCCAAACAGGTGGGGGAAATCATTGCAGTGTGTTCATTTAGAGAACCCAGAACAAGTCGGTCGTCAGCAGGTACACTGTCAGCCAGTACAAGTCAGCAGCTGCAGTGCCAGCAGGCACAGTCACTTCACCGTGACTTGCCCATTGTATCTGCTCAGGTTCTGATGTTCCGATATGGGTGCTGGGTTTTTCCATCGAACACACCTGCAGGAAGCACTTGGCCAACATCCCACCTCAGCCAGGCCAGAACTCCTGTATTGAGATTTTAAAGTCCCTTTTAGGGGTTTCAGTCTCTGTCCTTGACGATGGTCATGAGGCAGATGAGGGATCTTCAGACTGTCTCTTACAGAAGGCCTGCTAATGCCCAGCTGCCAGAAATGCCTGCCTTGTTCTCTCCAAGATGCAGAGAAAGAGGCAGGGAGCAGAGCGCCTTGGGAGGCAAAGCTTCCAAGCCTTTTCTGAGGCCACGCACACACCAAGAGCAGCCAAGACTCTCCCTGCTGCCTGGCCCACACAGCCCAGCTCGGTGCTGGCCCTCTGGGCCGCAGCAGCCTCCAGCAAGCAAGAGGCAAACACATATTGCGAGGAGTTGAAACACAGCAGACAGGTAAGATGTGAGACGTGTGTGTGGGAAGGCCTTTGAATTCACAGCTCTCCAAGACAGCTTTGGGGCTGGCAGCTGGACAGAGATGCTCCTGCTCACACCTGTGTCCAGAGAGGGGGAACACACCCTGCTGCAGGTGCTTGCCTTGGTCTCTGCAGGTCCAGCTGGATTCCAAACCTGCTCTTCACAGCCTTCTCCCTTCCCTTGTCCATCTGCCAAGTGCAACGGGCCTCAGGGACTGAAAGGACCACAGAAAACCAAAGGGGACAGTTCTTCCTACATCACGGGGAGCTCCTAGGAAAACGCTTTCCTTCAGCAGCAAGCCCCTTTCCCCCAGAGGCCTTTCCCCAGATTGGAAGCTTTCCTGGGGAACACCAAGACACTCTTAAGAAACCCTGGCAAGGCTGAATTCCCTCTGGACCTTTCTGGACAGGCGCTCCAGCTCTAGCTGGCATTTCCCCCAGTGTGATTCCAGCTGGAGGTTGACACATGCAGCCCCAGGCCCTCTACAAACACAAGCTGCCCGCTGCCTCCACTCCTGCCTGCGCTCACAGCAGCAAAAGCAGGCTCTTCCCGGCCAGAGACCAGAGCCCTGATCCCGCAGGACGCTCTCGCCAGCACCTTCCAGGACTCTCCGCTGTGCACGCAGCACTTTTCATGCCCGCTCTCCACAGCCTTTGGAAGACAGAGCACAACCTGGCTGGCGCTGCCATCAGCACACTGCAAACACGGGCAGAGGAAGGAGAAGCAGGGGCTGCTTTGCGGCCATGCCCAGGAGAGACTGGAAGGCTGCCCTCCCTCTGCTCTCACTCGCTTGGCTTTCTGGCAGCCTCTGAGGCAGGGGCTGCGATTCCTCAGCTCTGGGCACCAGAACCGCAGCCGGGATCCCGGCACTGCCTGACGGCGCTGGGGCCATTGGCTGGGTCACGCGTCCGAGTCTCGGCCACCGTGCTGCTGCTGCTGCTGCTTCACTTGCCCTTAGGCACACCCCAAGCTCCCTGTTAAGGCCTGGTGGTCTCTGCTTCTGCCATCTCCCCGACCCTGTGCAGGGATGGAGCACTGCTGTGCTTTCAGCAAGCTATTCTTGAAAGCTTCCAGCATTCCAAGCTCCTTTGCCCTCTGTAGATACTTGCCATGGAATCCCTCACAGCTGGCTTCAGAGCGTCCTCAGGTTGGCTCTCTCAAAATCCGGGAGCTTCAGGCTGCTCAGTAGGACCTTAAACTGCACAGTGTTGTGGAACTAGACCTTCAGCACAGGCACCTTTCCAGCCTGACGCGGCCTCGCTCCTCTGTGTCTCTGCACAAAAGACGGCGCGCAAGAGGACGGCAGCAGGGGCCTGTGTGTGCTAGGGCTCAGATTTTACACCGTTTCAGCTCCACAGAGACGCAGGTGAAGTGAAGAAGCCAAAGTGTTTATTAATTCAAGGCCAAGCAAAGGGATGAGCTGGGAGGGAATAAGGGGGGATGGGCAGGGTCTGAGGGCTGGAGGGAGGGAGCTAACTACAAAGAGGGAGAGGTGTGAAGCCAGGAGAATTGTGCTCAGCCTCAGCTGTGCGTGGAGCTCCAGCAGCACTGAGAGATGGTGTCCTCTTCAGTGTCTCCTGGTGTGTTCTTGGGACACCGGTTTGCTGGATTCAGAAGACGTCCCCAGTTGTTTAGCTTTCTGGGGAAAGCGGGCTTCATTTTGCAAGTTCAGAGCATGACGGGCTGTTGTCTTGCTTCTGGGTTAAAGGGCTGCAAGAGCAAAGAACAGAGCCATGGTCAGAGGCTGGATCAGTGGGAATCCTAGGAGATCTTCCTGCCAGGGCCATCCCATCTTGCCCTCGTCCACACATGGAGCAAAGGCCTCCAGAGCCGGGGATTGCAGCTGTCTGCCCAGGCAGTGCAGCTTCCCCCGCCAGAGCCGCTGACGGCCCGCTGCCCTCACTCACCCTGACTGAGAAGGTGAAGCTGTCCTGGCTGCCCCCTCAGAGAGCGTGTCACGGCCCCAGCGGCACGGCTCCTTGCCAGCGCCGCTGCCAGCCCTGTGGCCACACGGCCTCCTGCCCCGGCAGGGCTCAGCCCGGGCCCTTGCTGCCTAACTGTCCTACCTGTCCCTGTGATATCAAACTGAGGTGGACCACTTGGTCCAGCTACGCTTTCATGTGCTCTTAAGACACCGTCCCTCAGACAAGAAATACACAAGATGTACTCAGTGGATCCAGGGAGTCCTTTTCGATCTGCTGTTGCTGAGCAGCAGCTGTGTCAGCGCTGCAGATGAACCGACTGCCCGGGCTCACCTTCTCGGCTTGGGGAGCAAAGGCTCCTTGACACAATGCTCCTGCTGCAGCAGGTTTGGTGCAAGAGCCTGTGTAGATCTGGGAGAAGAAATGAGTTTGGTTCAGAAAGGTGGCTGGCAGAGATGATCCTGAGATGCCGTTCCAAATGCAAGCCCTTAGGAAGATGCTGTCAACCTGCCACACTCAGGGCTCTTAAAATGGAATTTTTGCACATCCACTTCCCGTTTGACTGGATGGGTCAAAGCGAAAGACTGGTTTTATTGGAGTTCATGGTCAGATTCATCGTCCATTTTCAGGGATTTTCTGAAGGACGATTTCCACAAGGACCATATTCCACTTCTTCCCAAGGACCATATTCCACTTCCTCCCTCTTTTCCTCCTCCAAGGGCTGCAGACACACTTGCAGCTCCCGGTTCAAATGTTCTACCTCCCCCCACGGAGTGCTCTTGTCCTCCACCACGTTCAGGTCATTCTCAACCGGCAGCATTTCTGGTGGAGGCAGTTCCTGCGGCTCACGCCGATCCTAGGGCTCCTCCTTCTCAGCCATTTGCAGGAGGCCTTTGCAGGCTGCCTGGCCAGATGTCAACACTTCCACCTCGAGTCAAAGAGAACAAAGCAGTCAGAGACTACAGCTTGTCCCTCTTAGCCAAGAGTCATCAGCTGTGAGCAAAGGGAAAGAAGAGATTTACAAGGGCTACAGACAACTTGTTTCCATCCTCCATCTTGGGCACCACGTTCCACTGTTAGAACACCACAAGAAACGAGGAGAGCGAGAAGAGGCCAGCAGGAGTCAGTTTGGATGACTGCTGGCCAAAAGGCCAAAGGACTACTTCCATTGTCCAGGGCAGCAGTCGAGATTCAAGATACCAGGAAATGTCCTTCAGAATGGCTGCCACAGACACTACAGCAGGATGGCCCTCAGAGGCATCACCCCACTTGCCTGCTGCTCTGCAGTGGAAAGGCAAGAAGGGCAGAAAGCACCAGCTTGGTGACTGTGGCAGTTATTGCTGTTTCACTCACTTGCTTTTGAAGACTTTGATGGAAGGCATTGAGTATGTCTCTCATTGTTTTCATTTCTTGCTCCGTCCTCTTCTCTTTTTCCTTGATCCTAGCCTCCATTTCCTGCAGCCCTGCTTGCAGCTGTTCCTTGTCATTCTGAAGATCAAGTGAGAGGGGACGTTTCCTCATTGGAGTAGCTTCACCTCTCTCACTCACTTGAGGTTGTTGATGTCCCCTCTGCTGATGGAGATTCATCTCCTCTTGAGGATGAATCTCCATCATGTCTTCTGTGTTCCTCCTCTTCACTGCCTTGATGTCACTCTGAGCTTCAGACAGCTCTGCTTGTGGCCCTGCCTTGAGATTCTACGCACACAAACACAGAGCAGGTGACAGGGAGCCGCCATAAGGCTCAGCTTTTTCCTCTTTCAGCCTCAAAATCACATTCACTCAGCCACGTCTTTCTGTGTCCCTGCCCACCTCTGCTTCCACTGCCAACCTCCTTTCCCAGTGCCGATCTCTGCACGTGACAAGGCTCGGTGCTTTCTGTGCCTCTGGGACTCCTGGTCTCCTCAGTCCCAAGAGCTCTGTTTATGCCCCTCTTCCTGCCCTTCACTCTGTCATCTGCAGAGCCAGGCTTACCTCTTCATTCTCCTGTGGCTCTTCCACCTGCTGCCTGAGCTGCTCTTCCTGCTCTTGGGCTGGCAACAGCTCTCCCTGAGTCTGGCATGGCATCTCTGAGAGTGCAATCTGCTCATGCCTGTTGTCTGGCAGGAGCTGCACAGAAAGCAAGAGAAGATGGCTTTCAACTTCCCATACAACATCTGTGGGCCAAGACTCCATGACTGATGGGCTCACACATTCCCAAAGCACTGTGCTGCTGTTCTCCTGGCTCATTCTCTGCCCATGGGGAGGCACAGATTCCCAAGTGAAACTGGTAAGATAATCAGGCTCCATACAGGGCTGACGCTCCAACAGCCTCTCAGGCAGATGATAGGAAAAGTGTGGCATTTCTCAAGGCTCTGGTGAGGGCATCCCTCCACTTCTGCTGTGTCCTCTTTGTCTTTCTCTTGTGACTGACACCCAGCCCTGTCCCACAGCTCCATCCTGGCTCTGCAGGTGGCTTCCTCTGCCAGCTCACTGCTTGTGAGAGACACTTCTGGAGTTCATGTTCTCTTCAGGCCTGCGCCGCCATTCCTGCCTTTCTGACATCTACACTCTTGTCAGAAATCCTGCTCATTCAGGAGATAAGGATGTGTGCAAAGATCCTCTGATGGACGTCACAGAGCCTCTACAGCCACCTCAGTCTATGGAGGAGGACCAAGGTCTTTATTCTCCCCCTTTTCTCAACTGAGAATTCTGACTGGCAGTGACAGAGACCCTCATAAGGCCCCACCAGCAAATTAACTTACACACCCCTGAGGATGCCAATGAAGGAAACAATGACCCACGGAATGCATGTATGACCAGAGTCACCAAACACCACCTAAAACATGGAATTATTCCACCTCGCTCGCACAGGCAGAAATTGCAAGAATTAACTGAGCGCTTCAGGGAAGAAGCGGCTGGAGGAGGAAAAGGGCTCTGAGGGGAAAGAAACCCCATGTCTACAGCAGGAAACATCTCTGCCTGCTCAGAATCGGCCCACGGAACATGTCTCTCCTCTTCTTTTGAAAGGGATGCCTTTAGGTGAGCTTTGCAGCTCCAACTGCTTTGCACCAGAGCCGGGAAGATGCAATTGTGTAGATGTTAGATAGATGGAAAGGTGGAGAGATGGATAGACGGACAGATAGAATGTGCAGGGCATTATGGAATGTGATGAGAACCAGAGCACTGCACTGGGAACCACACTCCTTGTGCACCTGTGCTCGGGCAAGTTCTTCTCTTGGAAATTACTACACTGATGGTGCTGAAGTGGCTGGAATCAGAAATTAAGAACAGCCCCATCCCAGTGCCTGTGATCTCTGAAGACAAGCTGGAATGCCAGGACATTGATTTCCTGCTCAGTTCCTAAAACCAACACATACAAATGCCCTGGGATGCCAAAAGGCACGGCACCAGTTAACCTGAAAGTGATGAGCAAGCCCAACTGGCTGCCTCAGCCAAACAACTGTTCAATCTTCACAAACATCCCTGCCGCAAATTACATATTCTCATGCAAAAATGCTGCATCTCCAAGACCTGCAACATTACAAATTAACTTCTAACAGAATCGTTTCCAACACTGGAAAAGGGCAGCAAAACTTGACCTAAAGAGCCATGATGGAAAAATAGAAGAACAGGGATTCTGCACTTACCAAACAAAAAAAACGAACAAAAACAGAAGGGAAAATGCCACGTCGTTCAGTAACTATGGACTTGGAGACAGTGAGGGGAAGGTCAAAGTCAATAATGAGACTCTAATAACATGCTAAAGCTCCCTCAGCACCTCCTCCCTGGGCTTGTCCTCCACACCCTTCCCCAGCTCCCTTGTCCTTCTCTGGACACACTCCAGCCCCTCCATGACGTTCAGCTTCCCAGGGCCCCCAAACTGGGCACAGCTGGAGTGCCCAAAAGACTCTGTAGAAGTGACGAACGACTCGAGAAAACTACAGAAACCTTCCAAAAGCCAAACACAGGTGTCCCAAGTAGGAAAACAAACAAACAAACAAAATCTCTTGACTTCCAGAAGGAACCTGTGCGCCCTTGGGCTATAGCTCTGCAGAAGCCAAGACATAGAGCTTCACTGAACCAGATGCTCACGCAGAGCACCAGCCCATTGGTGCCTCAACGTGGCAGATCAAAGCCCATTGCCCAGCTGTCACTGACTGGGGGGAGACCCTAGGTGCTGGCAGCACTGCAGCACTCAGCATCCTCAGCCAGCAGCAGCGAGAGCTGGCTGGGCAGAAACTTGCACCTCTGCCTTGCACTAAAGACAGCACCCTCCAGAAGTGGCACTTACCGTCTGGGACAGTTCCAGCTGTGGTGTGACCGCTGCTGGAGGCCTGTGGTCATTTGGCTCCTCATTGGCCTCTTCTGCAGGAGCAGAGGGAGCCAGAGGAGAGTCTGCTCTTGCTTCTGTGATCTGTGGACAGAGAGGACGGTGAGATACAGGCTCATTTATAAGCTTCTTTCTCTTCAGCCCTCAAACCACCTGTACTAAGCACAAATCATCGACTTTGAGAGCAATGGGATTCTAAGTCACTCAGACTAAATTCAAATAGGCTGATTCAACTGTGCTGCCAATTGCTCTGAATTAGATTTTCCCCCCTTGGCTACTATGTGGGGGCAACTTTCTCCCTGCAAAACTGGGCTTTTAGTTCTTTTGAAGCTCTGCAATGGAAAATGAGGAAATGGAAAATTAGGAAATAGCCAGTGACGCCTTTGCTCTTGCTGCTGCAGACATGGAAATGGATTTTCCTGCAGCCTGCTCATCTGGTCCTCTGCACTCTACTGCCACAGGCCAAGCTGGCAGCTTGCTGCACAATTCTTAAATGCCAGGAAAATCAAATGTTCCTTTCTTACTCACCTCAGGATCAGAACCTCTGAACGCCCGGCTCAGGTGACCTGCAGTGGGCAAGGGAAAATGAAACAGATTCTTTGAGAACGCTGGAGACAACCAGAGCATTTTTACAGCACCTTCCAAGAAGGCCTCCCAGTCCACATTTTCAAAGTTGTCCCGCTTGACTCAGCAAAGGGAGGAAATGACAGACTCTACTGCCACACACTCTCCCATGGAGGGAACACAACCCCTGCAGGCTCCCTTGCAAATGCTGCCTGCACAGCCCTGGCTACAGACACCCTCTTTTGAGCTGAACGTGTTGACAGCGCTTCACCCAAGCGGCATCCAAATGGCCTTTCTGTTTCCAAATCAACTCAGTCACTAAGAAAGAGCAGGAAGACATACAAAAGCCAGGTTAGGTGACACCCAGGGAAAACCTCTACTTATGTGCCAGCTGTGTCAGGAAATAGCAGCAACATCCGACTCCATAAACAGAGAAAACTACAGCTGCAAGCTGCCCAATCATTGTGGCAGCTGCTGTGCAAGTTTGCAAACTCTAACACTAAAGAAAAGCAAGGCTACTCTCCGTGTTCACCTGCCCACTGACAAAAGACTCAAGCGCAGGACAAAAGCTCCTGTGCTGAGCAAGTTCAAGAGCTGCTCTGACACCCCTGAGGCCTTCCGTGCACCAAGACAACCTCGGATGTCACCACGACCACGTGGCAACCGTGCCCTGACATCACAAAGCAAACGCTCTGTGATGGTCTGTGAATTGATACCGACGGAGAGACTGATGTCTGTGTAGGCCTAGGCTGCATTTTTACCTCTTTCCCTCCTCGGCTGCCTGTTTCAGCTCTTGTTTTTCCCCCTGTGCCCCCTGTGCCCCCTGTTGCTGTGCCCAGCCCCAGCTGGCGGCCGGGCCGGGCGGAGCAGCAGTTCCAGCCCCGGGTGTCCCTGGAGCGTTGGGAGCTGCCGGTGGCCCCCGGCGCTGTCCCCTGAGGAGCTGCTGAAGGACGGGGAGACACAGGGGGCTGAGGGGGCAGCTCTGCCAGGCCGTGGAACCAATTCCAGAGGCTCCACTTTGGCCACGGCTGCCCTGCCGACCTTGAGGACAGGCAGGGACTGACAGGAGGCAGCGGGGAGAAGCTGAAGGCCACCAGCTCCAGCAGTGAGCAGGGAGCTGCTGCTGCTAGCCCCGAGCCCGGGTGAGGCCGCAGGGCCGGTCAGGCGGGCTGGACTGAGGGTGCCGCGGGGCTTTGGCCCTGGGCCGTGCAGCTGCCCCGGCCGCCACAGCGGCTGTCCTTGGGCAAGGCAGCTCTGCCCGCAGGGCCCGGGAGCTGTGCCCCTCTGAGGATCGTTTCCTGAAGCAAACTCCAACTCTAACCCCGAGCAGGACGCAGAACCCCTCACAGTGCCTTTGCAGTAGCTTGGAAGGGGAAGGGCCAAGGGAGGAGTTTTGGGGGCAGGAGCCAATACCAAAGCAATAGGGGCAGGGTTCAATGTGGAGTGACAAGGTTTGAGCCAACCAGGCGGAACATCACAACACTGGAGGACTTTGTCCCTGCAATTCTCCAGCCATGCCCAGCACATGCCCCACTTGCGCCCTGGCTGGGCAAGGCAGGCACAGATTTGGGATGGCAGCAGAGCCACACGTTGGCTGAGGACTCGCTGCAAAGGCTGCTGAGAAAACTCGGGGACTCCAGAGTGTAGAACTCCAACCAGAAGCCAGCTGGGCAGGAGAAATCCTTCACCAGGAAAGAAAAGAGAGAAAATGTGGCAAAACCGGTGTGAGGATAACTATGAGAGTCACAAAATGCTCTAAAATCACCATTGCCTAGGCATGTCTTCAGCAAAAATAATTTGTTAAAAACTGAACAGCTTCCATGAAAGATAGATTGCACATTCTCCTTCACTTTCCTTGCTGTGCTAAGTGAAGATGTCCTTATCACTGGGAATTTTTGCCCTTCAGCACCTCCTACACATTCAAAGGTTCTGTACTACCACTTGGCACCATAAATTGAAACCCCTAAAGGGGACTTTAAAATCTCAAGACAGGAGTTCTGGCCTGGCTGAGGTGGGATGTTGGCCAAGTGCTGCCTGCAGGTGTGTTCGATGGAAAAACCCAGCACCCATATCGGAACATCAGAACCTGAGCAGAAACAATGGGCAAGTCACGGTGAAGTGACTGCGCCTGCTGACTTGTACTGGTTGACACCGTACCTGCTGACGAAAGACGTGTTCTGAGTTCTCTAAATGAACACACTGCAGTGATTTCCCCCAACCGTTTGGCCAACTGCCTGTCACTTCAGAGAGGACTAAAAAAACCCTGGAGACCGCCGCTCACTTTGGAGATCTCAGAACTGGAGAAGATCACGTCTATAGGCATCTTCAAAAGCTTTGAGGACTCGACTCTCCATGTTGGTAGCTATAATCCCCTTCCCCTCTTTTCTGTCTTTCTTACTATTCTCTTTTCTCTCCCCACTATCGCGTTTGTTTGCACTCAATAAAGATGCATTTGTGATTGAGTAAACTGAGTTTGTCCTCCGCAGTGTCCTTTGCGCTCTGAGATCCCTAAAACGAACCATCACGAACCCCGCTTGTGAAAGCGGATTGTGACAAGGTGTAAGCAGGAGCATCTCTGTCCGGCTTCCAGCCCCAAAGCTGTCTCGGAGAGCTGTGAATTCAAAGGCCTTCCAGCACACGTCTCACGTCTTACCTGTCTGCTGTGTTTCAACTCTTGGCAATATGCATTTGCCTCTTGCTTGCTGGAGGCTGCTGCGGCCCAGAGGGCCAGCACCGAGCTGGGCTGTGTGGGCCAGGCAGCAGGGAGAGTCTTGGCTGCTCTTGGTGTGTGAGCGGCCTCAGAAAAGGCTTGGAAGCTTTGCCTCCCAAGGCGCCCTGCTCCCTGCCTCTTCCTCTGCATCTTGGAGAGAACAAGGCAGGCATTTCTAGCAGCTGGGCATTAGCAGACCTTCAAATGGGGGCGTCTTGTGGAGCAGGCCCAGCTGAGACACCCTGAGAGGAGCCCAGCGCTCCTTGCCCCTCTGCGCTGACACGTGAGCCTTGTCTGCTTTCGGGATGACCCTGGCTGTGTCAGGGGGTGCTACGTGGACACGAGACAGCCGGTCCTGTCCTGCTGGGTCCCAGCAGTGCCTGGCAGCGGTCCTGCCTCCCCGTCAGGATGCCGGCCAAGAGAGGTCCTGGAAGCTGAGGGAGCTGATCTGAAGCTTGCGCGGGTGCCTGCAGCTCAAGGCCAAGGGCCTTCCCTCAGGATAGAGCAGTCCTGAGAGGTCTCTAGAATTCAATGAAATCAGCAGGCAAATGCATTGTCCACCAAGAGCTCTTTTATTGGCTGGAGGTTAGGGCTCTGCACCGTAGCACAAGGCTTCTTCGCCACGTCCAAATTTCAGTGGGTTTCTGTAGGAATTCTATCAAAAATCCCTTCCGTCTTTAGACTGCTGAGGTGATTCCATAGGCAGGGGCTTAGAAGGAAACACTTTGCGTCAGAATCCTAGACTTGAACCTAGTGTCTACTTGCTGGCCAGGAGGAGTCTCAGCTCACCAAAGCAGCTCATCTTCCTCATGCCTTCCCTGCACAGGGCTGATTCTGTAGCCGCCCTTAGGTCTTCCCGAAGGCTATGTCTCAAGCTTTTTGTCAAGTCACTCTCATGTCAAGTTAGGCTTCCAGGTTTTTCTGATGTTCACTGGTGCTAAGGACTTCTGGATATCTGTGCTAAGTCCTCTTCACTTCTGTCAATTGCTTGTGCTTCCTTCCATCGAACAAAGGCCTTGTTTCATTCCTCAATGTGCCTGATCCTGGCCCAAGTCTTTTGGCACTGCTTGCTTTCCTGTGGCATGTTCTACCTGCCCCCGAGAGTAAAGAGAGAGCTGGAGAAGGAACTTGCCGGGCTGCTCTCCATCCTTTAGCAACAGTCCTGCTGAAGCGGCCAAGTCGGAGCTGAGCGCAAATGGACCAGCCGTGCACGGGAAGGGTGGGTGGGAAGGATGATCCAGGAACCGTAGGCCTGGCAGCCTGAGCTTGCTAGCGGGGAAGGCCTTGGAGCACATCCTCCTGAGTGCCATGCCACGGCACGTGCAGGGAACCAGGGGGTGGCAAAGCTCTGCGCAGGCGTGGGGACAGCTGCGGGTCTTGGCAGGGTGTTGAGCTGGGGTTGGTGCTGCTGGGCGTGTTGGGGAAGGAGTTGTCTGGAAGGTGAGAGGTCTAGGCTGGAACTGGGGTCACTTTGAAGGCAGCACCTGTGCTATGGCACAGCTTTGGTGATGGAGGACTGAAGGAATAGCTGGGACTTTTCCTCTTAGTCATCCTGCTTCTCCTGCAGAGAAGAAGAGGGGAGAGCTCTACTTTCTTGGCCACTTCCATATCTGGAGCAGGGGGAGGATTAGCCCTTTTGCAATCTACTCATTTGTTTGGGCTACTTTTGTAACACTGAGTGGACTTTCATTCCTGGAGAGCTTTGATTCCTTAAGAGAATTGGGTTCTTCTCATGCCTTCCTAGGAAAATGTTTGAAACCAAAGCAAGGCCTTTGTTTTGCCTCTGTGTGGTCTTCTGCTTTGCAAAGTGACATGCAGTGGATGACCTTAAGGCAGATGTGTTGCTGCTGTAATAGATACATAGTATTAAATTCCTGGATTAAAACTGTGTGTCTTAAAACTTTGCAGTGGAAGGTAAAATCCCCAGAATTGCTGGAAACACTTCCAGGGCATCTCTTTGCATACCACAGTCTTTTCACAGTCCAAAGGTGTTACCTGGACATCTGCCAGAGAGATAAGCGGGAAAGGTCCCATGAAGCATGGGCGGACCACATCTTCACAGTTCATCAGGAGATCCCATACCAATCTGGGCGGAGGGCAACAGAAACCTTCTGACAGAAGATTCGGAGACTTTTCATGCAGACGTCTTTTCAATTTCTCAGGAAACTCTTTCAGATATCCCTTGCGGACACCAGACATTTCAATGATTCTCTTATGTACACGATGTCATGTTCTTCGGGTTCTTTGTTACCGTCTTGTTTTTGCCTCAGGGTAGAACAATGGTCTAAAACACCTCCCCCGAGACCCCGAATTTGTGGGCAGTACTCCGGAGAAGCACCCTTTGCTGCTCCCGGATTGACCACCCAACATTCGATCCATGTTGTCCTGATTTATCGTAGCATTTCCCGAAATTGCTTTTCAAATTTGTTAACTAAATCTTTGAGTTTGGAAATTGGCTCTGATCATTTCTAACACTGCTTTGAGATGGGAAGGAAGCTTGCAAATCTATCAGGTTCTCAGGCCATTGCTATAAATTTAGGAAGTTGGCAACTTTTTGCAACTACTTGAGTTGAGTAACGGGAAGAAAAGCTTTCCTGAATTGAGGATTCTTAAATGCCAACTCCTTCTATGCCTCTGCTGCCAGGGTGATTTTGTGCTTCAGGAAATCACTCCAAGTAGAAAACAATTTCAGCATGGAGTAAGAGCTTCTGACAGAGACCAAGTGTTGCCAGCACTTGCTCCAGGTGCTCCTGCCAACATCCCCTGTAGGAAGGAGCCCAGCCGCCAGGGCCCGTTAACTTTGGCTGCCCTGTGGCAGAGAAGCGCCCCGGGGCACAGGTCTCTGGGGCAGGAGATGGCACCAGCGTTGCCAGGGCTTGAGGGGTGGCAGCTCTGCTTGGGCGGGGGCTCCGTCACGCCTGCCGATTTCAGCGCTGCCCTGGCCCCTGGGGTCAGAGCAGCGCCCGTGCCCCGGCCCACAGGTTCCTCATCTGTGTCACACCCGCAAGTTTAGGACGGCCACCGGCTGGGACGTGTCCCAGGGAGGCCGTGCCAGCTTCTGTGCGAGGCCCCGTGCCCTTCCCACTGCGGCTGCGTCGGCGGCCCTGGGGGCTCCTTCTGCTGCCCTTGGCCCGCAGAGCAGGGCAGCGTTTGCCCACGGTTTGAGCCGCTGCGAAAGATGCTGTCTCAGGGCTGTCTTAGACACTTGGGGGGAGGGGTTCCTTCCAACCTGGGCCACTTTGGCTGGGCTGGGAGCGGCCCCAGGGCAGGTGACAGTGTGTGCATTGGCCCTTTGTGACGCGGTGCAGCAGCGCGGTCACCGTGGCATGGAACTGCACAGGGTGTCCAAGGACCCTTTGTGACACGTGGGGACATAGGTGGTGGAATTGACGCAGCCAGGCCACATTCCTTGGAGCAGGCGACGGGACAGGACGCGCCAGAGCGGTGCTGTGAGGAGCCCCCGCACAGCGCACTCGTTTGTGCCTGACCCAGAGCTTCTACAAGGAGTGAGTTGTGCAGCTGACCTCAGGGCCAGACTGCACGACTTGGTGACTCGGAGGCTTTCCAAGTCATCTCTTATCCCTGTGGCCTGTGGCCTCCAGGCCGGACTGTGGGATTTGGTGACTTGAATCATCTACGAGGAACCTCCTGTCATCGTGGCAGGAGCCCTTGAGACCAGAGTGCAGGACTTGCTGTCCTGCAGCCTTCCTGAGGCTTCTTCTGCCACAGGCGCTTTCAAGGCGCAAGTGCACAACTTGTTGCCTCAGTGCTTTCCTGAGGCATCTCTCTTGAAAGGTGCTGTGGCATGGCGGGCAGATTTCTCGGCCTGTCCAAAGTGTTCAGGGGGAAGAAAAGCAAAGGCCCTGGAGCTACCCCAGCACAAGAGCCTGAAGAGCCCGAGCGGATCCAGTCACTACAGGATGGTGAGTGGCAGAGCTGGGCCACAGGGCGGATGGCTGCAGCCAACGTGGCCCCATCCCGTCCCGTCCCTATCGCAGCCTGGGGAGGGCAGGGCTGGGCTGTGTTCTCCGGCCTCTCCCGCAGCCCCTCAGCTCTGGCTGCTCTCGCTCTTTGCCAGATGCAGCCACGGACGGCACACAAGAGCAGAGGCCTGCCGGTGGAAGCTTCCGCAGGACACTGAAGGTACCTGCAGCCATCCCCTCCTGGGCTGGGCCTGCTGTCACTGCTCAGCCGAGCACCGCGCTTGGAGCAGTCCATGGAACACGTCTCTCTTCCCTGTCCTTTGTTCTCCTGCAGATGATCCGAAAATTCCTGCGCATTCGGCGTAGAAACACCAGCAGCACGGCAGCTGAGGGCTCAGCTGAGCCTGACTGTGGGCTGACCGAGCCCAGGGCAGAGCCTGATGTCAACACAGATTTGGCTGAGCCTTTAGAAAATTTTGACGCTCCATTGAATGATCAAAGGGCAAAGGCTGACAAGGCAGTGGCTGAGAATGTGGCCCTCCAAACGGCTGACACTGGAGAGACTCAGGGCATCAGACATACTGGCGCCACGGCCACTCCCACTGCCATTCCTGCTCCCACCGTGGATTTTATCCAGAAGAGTGGTATTTCTTCTGAGCAGCAGGTAAACAGCCTGGGGGCCGGGGCTAGAGGCCTCCCAGGATTGTGTGTCATCTCCAGCCACGGCCACTGGGCCCCCTCAGCCTTTGAGGCCGGCACAGCGTGGCAGGAAGGGAAGCGATTCTTGGGGGAAGCTGGTGAAGTTGCTCTCCTAGACAGCGGCCCAAGTCTTCCCCATGCCCTTTCCAGGTGCCAGCCATTGTAAAGAAGATGCACCAGAATTTTGCATCGCATGGAAATGTGGATACCAGGCTGCCCATGAACATCGTGAGGCTGGCCGAAGAACACCCAGCTGATGTGGTGCTGACCCTCCTGCGCTGTGCCCCAACATGTGACAGGTATGGGCCCACCTGCCTGGAGAGCTCAGGCCTCCCCGGCCTTTAGGGCCATGGCCCTGCACGGCCCGTGCAATGGGCTCTGCCAGAGCGGCAAACAGGTCCGGGACCCTCGGGCCCCTCTGTTTCCCGAGCCTGCTGCCGTGCTCCCTCCCTGCCCTTCAGGGCACCGGGGCTCTGTCACCCGGCCCCCAGAGCCGCACAGGGCATGGTAGTGTGGCTGAGATGTCCCTGACACAGAGCTCTGATCCCACAGAGCTGCTGCAATGATCTGGAGAAGCATAGGCTCATCGAGTCCCACAGTGGAGAAGGTTCTGCCAACACTGCTCTGTGTGATGGAGAATTGGCCTCTGCACAGCACGTTCACCTCGGATGGGGACAAGGAGGACGTCTTTGCTCTGGCTGTGAGTTTCTGGGCATTTACTCACCCCCAGGTCACCTCTCCAGCAGCTCTCCATCCTCTCCCTGCCTCAGGCCCTGGGCTGAAACCTGGCCTAAGGGCAGGCTCAGGGGGCACCAGGTCCGCTGCTCCCCCTGCGTCTCCCCTGGGGCCCTGCCACATGGACACCTCGCACTGAGCGCTCTCCTTGGCAACTTCTTTTGCAGGCAACTCTGGTGGTGTGGGTGATTGTCCAGGTGCCTGAGTGCCACGAGGCAATGATCCTTTATTCCTCCCGCCTCTTTGTGGCTCTGCTTTTCCATGTTGTCGTCACCACACAGCAGATGCCACCACAGGAAGTCGATCACTTCTGGAGAGCGTGCCGAGAGGAACACCACCTTCCCAGTGAACCCAACAGGTCTCTGTCCTCCCGTCCTTCCCATGTCCTTGTGGCCAGTGCCAGTGCTCCTACTGTGACCCGGGCTTTGCTCCGCACACAGGTTTGCAGTGCAGGTCATGAAGTCCCTACTCTGCCGGCTGGAGTGTGAGAATGAGGTGATGGCTGTGGAGTCCAAGCATGGCTGGGACATCATGCTCTGTGCTCATACCCAGTACTATGCTGTGGCTCTGCTGGCCAGGTGAGACACCCTGCTCCCTGCTGTCGCTGGAATTTGTGCCCTGTGCCCGGGCTGCCCCACACAGTCTTTCTGGTCGTGGCCCAGAGGGCCTCGTCACTTTAGGGATGGCCGAGCAGACTGGAAAAGGCTGGGAGAGGAGGGTGCGCAAGAGTGGCCGCCTCCCAAAGCACCCACGTCCCCTCCAGGGATGCTGGGGAAAGACTGCACCTCTGGGAGTCAGTCCTGAGAAAAGTGTGCCCCCCCCTCCATAGGCTCTTTCTTCCTTTTTGCCCCTGACAGGGAGATGCGCCATGTCTTGATCCCTTTCTCTGCCTGCATCGCAACCCGCTTGCTCCGGCTGCTCAGCATTGAGAAGCCAGGCTGCGATCTGCCTTTCCTAGCATTCCTTGTGGAGGTGAGCCTGAAGAGCAGCGCTGCCTGGCTGAGCTGCCTCCCAGCTCTCTGCCCTCTCGCAGCCGCATCCCTAGCCTCCTGGGATGGCACCAGCGCCCTGTGCTGCTGCTGCCTGGGGCTGGCCCTGTGCAGTTCTGGGCTCCTGCCAGCCGGACCCTGTACCACTGCCCTGTGCCTTTCAGGTTCTGGAGTGCCTGGACTTAACTAAATGTGGTGGCTGGGTCCTGAGGGTCGTGTCGAGGTACCTGCGGACCGAGTGCAGGAAGAGGTGTCGCCTGGCACTCAAAGGCCTGCTGGTGCTCAGCAAGGATCCCCTGATGGTGAGAAGGGGGCAGCAGCTGAAGCTGCACTGGGGAGAGCAGCCCCATGGGCTGGCTGGGCTTCAGGAGCTGAGGCAACTGCTCCCAGCTCTCCTGCCTCAGCTGCCCGAGTGCTTTGGGACAGGCCTTTGGTGTCTGGGCCCTGCGGCAGCAGGCTGGGCTTGCAGTGCCAGGGCGCTGTCGCTGGTGCAGCTGTTCACGGCTTCACAGCGCAGCCTTGTGTTCCACACAGGCCAGAAGAATGTGCTGCCTGTCTGAAAGCTTTGTGGATCTGCTGGCTGATGAAGATGGAGTGGTGGTTGCCCTGACCCTTCGTGTGCTTACTAATATGCTGGAGAGCGAAGACATCCTGGTATCCAGCACCACCGCCCCAAAGCTGGCTGAGGCACTCCTGGCGCTCTTTGACAATGTAAGGTTCTGCAACCCAAGCCACAGGCATTGGGTGCTGCCCAGAAACCTTGTGCTGTCTGCGTTTTCAAGCCTTTGCCTAAGTGGGCCTGGAGTAATTGATGCTTAGGGTTTTTCCTTTCCTCTAGGAAAATAGCTACATGAAACTGCTCTCCATTGACCTCTTCTGTAAGGTGATGGAGTTGGTAGTGAAGGAGGGAGAAGAGCCTCTAAAGACAATTGTCAACAAGAGCCTGTACCTACTTTTAATCTACTGCCATGATGAGAACCGGAGTGTGGCAAATGTGAGGTTTTGTGCATCCCTGGGACGGGGGCTCAGCTGCCTCCTGCCCTGCTGCAGGAGGAGGAGGAGGCTGAGTCCTCCTCCAGGCCATGGCACAGGGATGCGGGTCCTTGTGCCCTGGGCTGTGGTGCCATCTCTGCATCTCTGCTGCTCTTCAGGCCTCTCGGGAAACCCTGCATTGTGCGGCCAAGTTCCTGAAGAGGATGGATCTTGAGGAGCGACTGACGAAGAAACAACCCTTGACTATTGATGAGTGTAAGGTAAGGATGGCTTGGAGAAGTGGCAGCCTCAGCCTGGAGAAGATCCGTGGCCGCGGGGCTGGAAGCCGTGGCCCCTGCCCAGTGCTGCACCCGGGGGCTCCAGCCTGCGCCCCACACGCCGCTGCCTTCCCTGGGCCCCGCGGGCTCTTCTCCAGGCTCCTGCGGCCCCGAGCCGGGTGCCCGTGGAGTCCCGGCCCAGCGGGGCTGCGGGCACGGGGCGGCACCGCGGCTCCCCGGGCAGCAGCCGGCCCTCTGCCCCCTCCAGAGCCCGGCGCCAGCGGCTGCTGGCCGGGCCTCAGGGCCGTGCGGGCAGGGGAGGCCGGGGCTGGGCGCGGCCAAAGCCCGCCCCAGGGGCTGAGCCCGCGCCAACCCTTCCCTCCTGCCGCTCTCTCCAGCTGGCAGACGACATGATCCGAGCGACCGAGCACCTGCGCCAGGTCCTGCCCTACCTGGAGAACACACAGGAATCCCTGCCAGAGGCAGCCATGCGGTTCATGGGTGAGCCATGAGCCTGGGCTCCCTCCCCGGCCCACCGCAGCTCGGCCCCGGCCCCGGCTGCTGCTGCCCCGGCTGCAGCGGCATCCGGGCCCGGCGCCGTGGAGCCCCGCCTGCCCTCGGGGCTGCTGCCGCCCTCTGGCAGCCGTGCCCTGGGGCGGCAGCAGGCGGCAAGGGCCCGGGCTGAGCCCTGCCGGGGCAGGAGGCCGTGTGGCCACAGGGCTGGCAGCGACGCTGGCAAGGAGCCGTGCCGCTGGGGCCGTGACACGCTCTCTGAGGGGGCAGCCAGGACAGCTTCACCTTCTCAGTCAGGGTGAGTGAGGGCAGCGGGCCGTCAGCGGCTCTGGCGGGGGAAGCTGCACTGCCCGGGCAGACAGCTGCAATCCCCGGCTCTGGAGGCCTTTGCTCCTTGTGTGGACGAGGGCTGGAGCGGGCACAACACACAGAGATTTTAGGGGCACGTGGGGGATTCATGGCAAGGACCTTCGGGCTGATCCCAATGTCTCCTGCTTGCTTCTGAGTGGGATGGTTCTGGCAGGAAGATCTCCTAGGATTCCCACTGATCCAGACTCTGACCATGGCTCTGTTCTTCTCTCTTGTAGCCCTTCAAACCCAGAGGCAAGACAACAGACCGTCATGCTCTGAAACGGCAAAATGAAACCCGCTTTCCCCAGAAAGCTAAACAACTGGGGACGTCTTCTGAATCCAGCAAACCGGTGTCCCAAGAACACACCAGGAGACACTGAAGAGGACACCATCTCTCAGTGCTGCTGGAGCTCCACGCACAGCTGAGGCTGAGCACAATTCTCCTGGCTTCACACCTCTCGCTCTTTGTACTTAGCTCCCTCCCTCCAGCCCTCAGACCCTGCCCATCCCCCCTTATTCCTTCCCAGCTCATCCCTTTGCTTGGCCTTGAATTAATAAACACTTTGGCTTCTTCACTTCACCTGCGTCTCTGTGGAGCTGAAACGGTGTAAAACCTGAGCCCTAGCACACACAGGCCCCTGCTGCCGTCCTCTTGCGCGCCGTCTTTTGTGCAGAGACACAGAGGAGCGAGGCCGCGTCAGGTTGGAAAGGTGCCTGTGCTGAAGGTCCAGTTCCACAACACTGTGCAGTTTAAGGTCCTACTGAGCAGCCTGAAGCTCCCGGATTTTGGGAGAGCCAACCTGAGGACGCTCTGAAGCCAGCTGTGAGGGATTCCATGGCAAGCATCTACAGAGGGCAAAGGAGCTTGGAATGCTGGAAGCTTTCAAGAATAGCTTGCTGAAAGCACAGCAGTGCTCCATCCCTGCACAGGGTCGGGGAGATGGCAGAAGCAGAGATCATCAGGCCTTAACAGGGAGCTTGGGGTGTGCCTAAGGGCAAGTGAAGCAGCAGCAGCAGCAGCACGGTGGCCGAGACTCGGACGCGTGACCCGGCCAATGGCCCCAGCGCCGTCAGGCAGTGCCGGGATCCCGGCTGCGGTTCTGGTGCCCAGAGCTGAGGAATCGCAGCCCCTGCCTCAGAGGCTGCCAGAAAGCCAAGCGAGTGAGAGCAGAGGGAGGGCAGCCTTCCAGTCTCTCCTGGGCATGGCCGCAAAGCAGCCCCTGCTTCTCCTTCCTCTGCCCGTGTTTGGGGTGTGCTGATAGCAGCGCCAACCAGGTTGCGCTCTGTCTTCCAAAGGCTGTGGAGAGCGGGCATGAAAAGTGCTGCGTGCACAGCGGAGAGTCCTGGAAGGTGCTGGCGAGAGCGTCCTGCGGGATCAGGGCTCTCTGGTCTCTGGCCGGGAAGAGCCTGCTTTTGCTGCTGTGAGCGCAGGCAGGAGTGGAGGCAGCGGGCAGCTTGTGTTTGTAGAGGGCCTGGGGCTGCATGTGTCAACCTCCAGCTGGAATCACACTGGGGGAAATGCCAGCTAGAGCTGGAGCGCCTGTCCAGAAAGGACCAGAAAGAAATTCAGCCTTGCCAGGGTTTCTTAAGAGTGTCTTGGTGTTCCCCAGGAAAGCTTCCAATCTGGGGAAAGGCCTCTGGGGGAAAGGGGCTTGCTGCTGAAGGAAAGCGTTTTCCTAGGAGCTCCCCGTGATGTAGGAAGAACTGTCCCCCTTTGGCTCTCTGAGGTCCTTTCAGTCCCTGAGGCCCGTTGCACTTGGCAGGTGGACAAGGGAAGGGAGAAGGCTGTGAAAAGCAGGTTTGGAATCCAGCTGGACCTGCAGAGACCAAGGCAAGCGCCTGCAGCAGGGTGTGTTCCCCCTCTCTGGACACAGGTGTGAGCAGGAGCATCTCTGTCCAGCTGCCAGCCCCAAAGCTGTCTTGGAGAGCTGTGAATTCAAAGGCCTTCCCGCACACACGTCTCACATCTTACCTGTCTGCTGTGCTTCAACTCTTGGCAATATGCATTTGCCTCTTGCTTGCTGGAAGCTGCTGCGGCCCAGAGGGCCAGCACCGAGCTGGGCTGTGTGGGCCAGGCAGCAGGGAGAGTCTTGGCTGCTCTTGGTGTGTGCGTGGCCTCAGAAAAGGCTTGGAAGCTTTGCCTCCCAAGGCGCCCTGCTCCCTGCCTCTTCCTCTGCATCTTGGAGAGAACAAGGCAAGCATTTCTAGCAGCTGGGCATTAGCAGGCCTTCAAATGGGGGCGTCTTGTGGAGCAGGCCCAGCTGAGACACCCTGAGAGGAGCCCAGCGCTCCTTGCCCCTCTGCGCTGACACGTGAGCCTTGTCTGCTTTCGGGATGACCCTGGCTGTGTCAGGGGCTGCTACGTAGACACGAGACAGCCGGTCCTGTCCTGCTGGGTCCCAGCAGTGCCTGGCAGCAGTCCTGCCTCCCCGTCAGGATGCCGGCCAAGAGAGGTCCTGGAAGCTGAGGGAGCTGATCTGAAGCTTGCGCGGGTGCCTGCAGCTCAAGGCCAAGGGCCTTCCCTCAGGATACAGCAGTCCTGAGAGGTCTCTAGAATTCAAAGAAATCAGCAGACAAATGCATTGTCCACCAAGAGCTCTTTTATTGGCAGGAGGTTAGGGCTCTGCACCCCAGCACAAGGCTTCTTTGCCACGTCCAAATTTCAGTGGGTTTCTGTAGGAATTCTATCAAAAATCCCTTCCGTCTTTAGACTGCTGAGGTGATTCCATAGGCAGGGGCTTAGAAGGAAACACATTGCGTCAGAATCCTAGACTTGAACCTAGTGTCTACCTGCTGGCCAGGAGGAGTCTCAGCGCACCAAAGCAGCTCATCTTCCTCATGCCGTCCCTGCACAGGGCTGATTCTGTAGCCGCCCTTAGGTCTTCCCGAAGGCTATGTCTCAAGCTTTTTGTCAAGTCACTCTCATGTCAAGTTAGGCTTCCAGGTTTTTCTGATGTTACCTGGTGCTAAGGACTTCTGGATATCTGTGCTAAGTCCTCTTCACTTCTGTCAATTGCTTGTGCTTCCTTCCATCGAACAAAGGCCTTGTTTCATTCCTCAATGTGCCTGATGCTGGCCCATGTCTTTTGGCACTGCTTGCTTTCCTGTGGCATGTTCTACCTGCCCCCGAGAGTAAAGAGGGAGCTGGAGAAGGAGCTTGCCGGGCTGCTCTCCATCCTTTAGCAGCAGTCCTGCTGAAGCGGCCAAGTCGGAGCTGAGCGCAAATGGACCAGCCGTGCACGGGAAGGGTGGGTGGGAAGGATGATCCAGGAACCGTAGGCCTGGCAGCCTGAGCTTGCTAGCGGGGAAGGCCTTGGAGCACATCCTCCTGAGTGCCATGCCACGGCACGTGCAGGGAACCAGGGGGTGGGAAAGCTCTGCGCAGGCATGGGGACAGCTGCGGGTCTTGGCAGGGTGTTGAGCTGGGGTTGGTGCTGCTGGGCGTGTTGGGGAAGGAGTTGTCTGGAAGGTGAGAGGTCTAGGCTGGAACTGGGGTCACTTTTCAAAGCACCTGTGCTATGGCACAGCTTTGGTGATGGAGGGCTGAAGGAATAGCTTGGACATTTTCTCTTAGTCATCCTGCTTCTCCTGCAGAGAAGAAGAGGGGAGAGCTCTGCTTTCTTGGCCGCTTCCATGTCTGGAGCAGGGGGTGGATTAGCCCTTTTGCAATCTACTCATTTGTTTGGGCTACTTTTGTAGCACTGAGTGGACTTTCATTCCTGGAGAGCTTTGATTCCTTAAGAGAATTAGGTTCTTCTCATGCCTTCCTAGGAAAATGTTTGAATCCAAAGTAAGGCCTTTATTTTGCCTCTGTGTGGTCTTCTGCTTTGCAAAGTGACATTCAGTGGATGACCGTAAGGCAAATGTGTTGCTGCTTCTAATTACTGAGACGATATCTTGGTGTTCAAGATGTTCTGCATAGGGGAATCATAGTTCTTTGCTGTATGTTCAGAGGATAATTAATGTTGTCCTTTGGTGACTTTAAAATCTAACTCATTATCTACTTCCATTTAGGCTTTTTTAAATTTGTTAAAACCCAGGACTGATGAGAAGCAACTTTGCTACGATGCGGTGGTAAATTTCTTTGTTAAAGGATCTAGGAGATCTGCTACTAAACTGCCTTGATAGCTTTGAAAGGGAATTTTTCTATTCTTTTGTAGATCAAAGACATCCTTGAAAGCCCTCATTTACTGACAGTGATCAAAATAGAAGAAGGTGGCAATGAAATTTTGAGCAATGCCATTTCCTTTGCTCTGTACAAAGGCAAATAATTGTTTTTCTGGGTTTGTTTGGGAATTTAATAATAAATGGAAATGGGATGGCTATTTATTCCCTAGAGGAGGTTTCCTTAGAGCAGTGCCATCTCCCTAGAGCTAAGCTCCTGTCACAATGTGGAGCCTGTCTTCTTCTGCTGAAGGGGTGTGGGCAGGCTACAACAGCAGTATGGGATCTCTGAGCGTGGGAAAGATCCAAACCAGGTAACTGGGAAGGCATTTTGGAGAGTCTTGGGGATGCTGGTCGGGCCCCACTTGGGAATCCTGCAGAATCTCCCTGGTGTAGAGGGTGCAGGACTCTGAGCAGCCTGAAGAAAGCCTTGTGCTGATCTTGGTTAGGAAGTGCTCCTGGACCATAAACACATCCCTGAGCCTCCAGCAGCCTCCAGCCCCCAGTCAGGAAGATGTGCATGAGTCTGGGGAAAAAGCCACTTGGAAGAAGTCTTGTCCTGGCAGTGTGAGAAGCAGCGATGATAAATGTGCCTGGTTGTTACTCAGAGATTGTTCCTCGCCTGCAGCTTTCCGCACCAAGGAGCACGACAGGGAGAACTGGAACGGGCAGCTGAAGCTGCTGCTGGAATGGAACCAGCTGGACCTGGCCAGCGACAAGATCTTCACCAATGACCGAAACTGGCAGGTGCAGCCCCCTTCTGAGGGAGTGCTGGGAGCTGTGGGGAGGGACACATCCCAGCAGGAGCCACTGTCTCAGCACCTGGGCCTCTGTGTCAAGAGAGTGTCTATTGCTCCCGCACTGATCGTCACATTCCGTTCAGCCTGGAGAAGAGGAGGTCAGACCTCCTTGGCAGCTGCTGCTTCCTCACAAGGGGCAGCTCCCATCTCTACTGTTACAGGGACAGGACCACAGGGAATGGCTGGAGCTGTGCCAGGGGAGGCTCAGGCTGGAGACCAGGGAAAGGTTCTTCTCCCAGAGGGTACAGGGCGCTGCCCAGGCTCCCCAGGGAATGGGCACGGCCCCAAGGCTGCCACAGCCCAAGGAGCATTTGAGCAACACTCTCAGGGATGCATAGGGTGGCATTGTTGGGGTGTCTGTGCAGGGCCGGGGGCTGGACTCCATGATCCTTGTGGGTCCTTTCCAACTCATTCAGTCAGGATAATCCATAGAGCCAGCTCCATCATTCGCTGATGATCCATCCATTCTATCATCACTGGTTAGAAAGGTGATCTGCCCATGCCAGAAATGCTCTGGGCCATCTAGCCAAGGCAATTGTGCACAGAAAAAGCCCCCGGCCTGATTCTGATGAAAGTGTGACAGTGATTGTGTATCAGGCCATAGATGAAATTTACATGTCTCACATGTGATCCCTCACATTTGCTTTTCCAGTTCTTCCTAGGCTGCTGACCTTCAGGATGTGACGTTCACAGCCCTGGTGAAAGACAGGCCCAAATTTGTCTGGCTCTTCCTGGAGAACGGCTTGAATCTGCGGAACTCCCTCACCCCAGGGGTCCTGATGAAGCTATACACCAACAACTTGAGCAGCCTGGTGTTCTGGAACCTGCAGTTTGCCAAGAACTCCTACAACGATGCCCTCCTCACCTTCCTGTGGAAGATGGTGGAGGATTTCCAGAGAGGTTTCAAAAGAGATTACAAAAACAGCAAGGAGGAGATGGAGATACAGCTTTCAGTGAGTGAGGAGCATTACCACATAACCATCACCACATAATAAGTCATTCACTCTTAACTGCAAATGTCAAGATTAAATTAAATATATGATTTGCAATTGTTTTTTGCTTGTAGCTTACAAGCTTTTCTTGAAAATGTCTTTGTTTCACATTAACTTTTTTGATTAACCAATTCCAGGCAGTAGACAGAAAGGTGGTTTGGGCCCTCCATTCTACACATGTTGTACCTTTAGAGTTTGTGAATTTCTGCAACCAGCTCGATTTCTAACTCATGACTTGTGATGTAACTCCTTTCAGTTTTTATACAGCAGATATCATTTCATATTTCAATTGGAACTTCATATTGTTTCTAACACAATTAGAGGAACTCTAAACATAATGGTAAAATCTTTGTGTACCCAAAATAACCTCTAAATGGTTTCAGTATTATGGAGCTTTTTATTCGGAGCAACAACAAATGGCCTTTATATTCTTGATTTTAACTACAGAGGAAGGGGAGGAAGTGTGCAGTCTGCTCTGCTAGATATGATTGCAGGACCTTGCTCATCAAACCATCTGTTTACCATGACAGCAAAAGCTGCTGTGCATAGTTAGACAAAGGGGCCAGTGGGGTTCAACAGAGGCCAGTTAGGAACGGAGTCACGGCAAGGCAAGCAGATAGTAAGATTTTGCTTCACGGGATCATTGGACAGTCTGAGTTGGAAGACACCCTAAAGATCTCCCCGTGTGACCCACATGCCATGGGCAGGGACCCTTTCCACTAGACCGGATTCCCTAAAACCTCATGCAAGCTGGCCTTGAACACTTCCAGGATGGGGCATCCACAGCTTTTCTGAGCAACCTGTGCCGGTGCTTCACCACCTTCACAGAGAGGAATTTCTTTCAAACATCTAATAATGCCCTGGCCTCTTTCAGTTTGAAAACATTCTTCCTTATCCTATCACTCCATGCCCTCATCAAAAGGCCCTCTCCAGTTCTCTTATAGCACTCTTAGTTGCTGGAAGGTACTCTGAGATCTCTCCAGAGCCTTCTCTTCTCCATTCGGAACAACGCCTGTCAACCGTTTCTCACAGGAGAGATGCACCAGGCCCTATGACCTGCTCTGGACGTGATTCAGCAAGGTGATGTCCTTCTTATTCTGAAGGGCCCAGAAACGGACCCAGTGGGGTTTCACGAGAGGATAGTAGAAGGACAGAATGCCTTCCCTCAACCTGCTTTGGTCCCATTTCTTTGGCTGCCGCCAAGGACAGAGGCTTTCTAATCTGGGAGCTCACATGTTGGGCTTCTCATCCACCAACACTCCTAAGTCCTTCTTCTTGGGCTGCTCTTAATCTAGTCTCCTCACAGCCTGTAATTTGTGCTTGGGATTGCCTTGGCTCAAGTGCCTGAAGTTCTACTTGGCTTAGTAGAACTTCAGAAGGCTTTTTCATAAACCTTCTAGAAATATAATAGCTTCAGACAATGCAGTCTGCAATGTCACTGAAAGAATATTAGGAAGGAAGATACACAGATGCACAGGTGCAGGCATGCCTCTTAACCTGTGAAAACATGAGCTTTGTCTCTTTGGACAAGTAGGTAAGAAAGAAATTTGAAACTAGTCTCATCTCATGTCTCTCTTTCCCACTGTCGACTCCATCTGCATGGCCAAATTGTCTTTTTTGTTTCTTTTCTCGCTTGAGATGCATCAGTTCAACAGCCAATGAAGAATAGATGTAAAAAACCACCTTAATTTTAGAAAATGGGTAAACCATCCTCCTTTAATTTTCATTGAGGAGGATTTTCTTAAGAACATCTCCTTGGATGCCACTCTGACTCTGAGGTGAGGTTTGGTTTGCCATACACATCCATTCCTCATTAAAAATCCAGTACTTGCCATCTGTCTGAGTCTTCCCTACTGGCAGAGGCAGTAAAAATAGACAACGTGAAAGGCAGAAGGGGACGCTAAAATAAGCAATGGGGAGAATGCTCTCCATCTTTTCTTGGTGGTCTAGGTAGATAATAGGCAGCATTTTGTGCCTCCAAAAAAGCATGGTAGGAAGGGGAGAAGATATTCTGAAAGAGTATCAAAGGCAAAATGTGCAAAGGAAGGGCTAGGTGGATCTACGAGGATAAGTGGAGAGAGTAGGTTTGGGTTTAAAAGATACAAGAAGTTCCTTGAAGGTCCAAGTCAAGTGTGGGAAGACTCCTAAAAGATCTGAGAATTCCATTGAATATCTCACATCAGTTTTCAATTCTTTAGCTGATTTCCACATTTGTTGAATTGACTTCTTTCCAAACAGACTTGGCCCTGAAATAATATGCCCTTGATCTTTGCTAATGTTTGTAACGGAATCAAAATCCCCAAGGATAAAGACATTAGGATTCAGAGGCAAATCTATCTTCATTTTTGTATCTACTTTTCTACTACTTTTCTTTCAAATTAATACTCTTCCTAGCCTGGATTCACCCTTGAAAGTCCACAAGGACAACTACAGAACACTCCTCCACCCTCTCCCGCATTCCTGACCCTGGAGGCAGCAAATTCCTCTTCAGAGAGACAAGTTCTGGTGCAGAGTCCCATTAAGCCTGTTCCTGAAGTTTCAGATAGAAATTGAAGTAGTAATTCTTTCTTCTATACAGACAGATGAAAAAAGCTTGTCTGTGTTGTCACTGTGAATTTTTAAAACTTTTTTTCCTGTCTTCAGGCCTAAAGAGCTGGACTGACACTTTGGCACAGTGGCCCCCTATTGTCCTGCTCTGGGGACTGCTAAGTCTTAACTCTCCAAAAAAATTATACTTTCCTCCACTAAAGCAATTCCAGTTCCTATGTGTAAAATGAAATCAAGGTTCAAAATTCTGTTGATGTCTTTCATTACAATTTGTTTCCACTAATCTTTTAATTCAAAGTCTCCAGTTATTCTCAATCTCACTACTTCTGGTAGCATAGGGCTGGAAACACCTAATCAAACGGTGGGGGCATTTATTGGTATAGTGATGAGAGAAGGGATGGGTCACAGGAAACTGGAAATGTTCAGCTTTTCTGCAAGGGGAAATTGTTCGTAATGTCTTTAACTTTGGGCTGAAAACAAAAGAAGGCACAAAAGAAAGCACAACATCCAGAAGTTGTCTATGGGACAATCCTGAAAGGTCTTTTAGCTTAAATTGTTTCTACATTAGTTCTGAAACATGTGTCTCATAAGGGGAACTCAAAGTTCTCACAAAAGCCTAGGATGGGTCATCTTTCCATGTCTTGCCATCTCAGAGGATGGGGGAGATGGCAACACACCTTCATTTCCCATCTGTGGGTAACCACTCTTTCCTGCTCAGCTGTCAAAGGAAGGGTAGCAGGAGACGGGAGGTTTCATGTTCAGGGTGTGAACTGCTCTTGCACCTGCTGGTGCCCAAGACAGTGCTGGAACAAACTCAGTGGGAAAAGGGAAAAATGCAACAGAGGAACAGGCATGAAAATAGGACTCTCACGTTTTTGGGGGCATGAATCCCAGTATATCACAGCAATTTCCTAGACAACTGCACACCTTCCAACAGAAAGAGAGTGTGCCCTTTATTGAGGTGCTTTTCATGAAGCGTTTTTCTGAGGCCATGGCAGACCTGGCAATAGCTCACTGTAGATCTTCCCACTGAGTTGATTAATGAGCAGGCATTTGGATAAACATGGCCAAAACATCCAAGGACTGTTAATCTCCACGTGCAAAATTGTCTATTTCAACAGTGTGGTAAAAGCAACTTTTAGCCTGCTCCTGCAGCCAGGTCACATGAAATGCTCTTGATGAGTGCATCAGCCCATCCATTGAAGTGATGACCAGCAGAAAGATGGACAAGCTCACAGGGCAGCGTTTCTAGAGCTCAGCCTCCTTTTCCTACACTAATTCAGTTTCTCTCATCTTGAGAGTATAAAAGCACATGCAGGGGCTTGACACACAGGCAGCAACTGACAGGCAGCACAAAAGGACACAGTCTCAAGCTGTGCCAAGGGAAATATAGGCTGGATAGTATAAAAAAGCTTTTTACACAAAGGGTGATAAAGTATTGGTATGGTCTGCTCAGGATGGTGGAGTCACCATCCCTGGATGTGTTTAAAGAAAGACTGGGTGAGGCACTTGGTGCCTTGCTTTAGTCGAGGTGTTAAGGCTGGGTTGGACTCAATGATCTCGAAAATCTCTTCTGACCTAGGGATTTTGCGATTCTGTGACTTATCACTTTGCCCTGTGGAAAATGAAATCCAAGGTTCAACATAATTTGCACCCACACACCTCAGCCACAAGGTCCAGGGCAAGGCTGCTTTGTGTATGGTGAGTGTATGTGTGTGTGTGTGCTGCACTGAGTCTGACAGGTAATATCAAGGCCAGTGGAGGAAGGCCACTTGTTGCTTCTGTCATTGCTGAGGCGATTGTCATTAATCCTCTGTGCTTTCATGTATATAGGGGCTGTGCTCACTGGGGATTCACTTTAATAAATAGCACTTAACGTGAATGCAGGCTTCTGTCATTCCCTCCTGTCCACGTCCTGCTTTTTTCTCCTATTTTTCAGGCACCCCCTGAAGAGTCCCAGGAGCTTTCATAGGGGGCTGCACAGCAGGGAAGAAAAGGTGATGTGCTATTTTTCTGAGGCAGCTTTTCTGTGCCCAGGTGTTGGGGGTTGAGTTTGTTCCTTCTTTCTCTAGGGAATTTTTTCCCCACGAGTTGCCAAGAGGACCGGATGTTGAATACTTGAGAGTGCTTGGCTGAAACAAAGAAGTGGACAAAAGGTAGAAGGGAGAGATAACGCAAGTAAAAGACACAGCTTGAGGCAGCTGCGTGCTTTTCTGCTTCCGGCGTTCGAGAGACGCGTGTCAGCCGCTCCTCGAAGATCTCAGCCGCCGTTTTTCTGCCTCGCCGTCGAGCTGCTTCGGCGCTGCTCCTCTTGCTGCAGCGTGACCCTGCACTCCCTGCGCTGCCGGGACATCCTGCCCCTGCCTGCCGAGACACCCTGCCATCCCAGCTACCAGCCCGGGACTTTTCCACTGTTCCAGCTTGGTGCTCTGAAGATCCTGCAGGGACACCAAAACCAAACTGCCCTGGGTTTTGTGAAACAAAGCCCTCAAAGTTCTTGGTACTGTTGTCGTTTGTCATTAATGCTGTAGTTGTTTGGTGGGGGGGGAGTTTTTTTTGTGTTTGTTTGCTTTGTATTACATACTAGTAAAGAACTGCTATTCCTATTTCCCAAATCTTTGCCAAAGAGCCTCTGATTGTAATTTTACCTAGCAGATACCTGTCTTCCTAAACCAAGACAGATTTTGGCGCCCAACGTGGGGCTTGAAGGCACTAAGAAAAGAAAAGAGAAGAAAAATAGCAGTTCTTAACTAACCTAGTACTTTCTTTTGTGTGCGTTGGATATAAAAACCTCATTAAGCTGCATCATGTGGTCTAACTTAGCCTGGTTTGAGTGGCATGTGGTTGTGGCTGTATTCCTTCCATTTGCAGGCCCTTATCTAAACATGAGCCCTATAACTAAAGCTACTGTGACTGTCATCCAGTTTATTTTATGGCTTAATAAGGTGAAGAACTCATGGATTTTTAATTTCCTCTGGAAGGCAGGCACATGGATTCAGGGCTATCGTACACTAACTGTGTGTTTTTGGAGTTACTTTAACAATGGTACCTACTGTGAAGAAATGACACCGGAGGAAGTTTCTTTTTCCCAACCCTTTACCCATCTCTTTGAGTCTGCCCCACCAGTTTTTGAAGGGTTTAAATCCTCTCTGAATGCTAATAATATCATACAATGGCTGGTGCTGCTAATATGCGTATTCTGTTTAGCATTCAGAGATAAGGGAAGATTGACCTAGATAACCACCCTGATACCTACCCCACAGAATAGGGATGATACCCCAGAGCCTAACTCTGCCCCACAGCCTGCCTCAGAAAAAACCCACCTGGATTGCGTTGAAGTTCTAGTAAAAGAGATAGGCCAAATGCTGAAGGAGTACATTTCCCCAGCTCATGAAAAACCCTCCCCCGGCCCCGAGAAGGCAGAGACTGATAGTGCAGCAGTAGAACCCACAGATGTTACAACTGTCCAGGTTCCAGCTGAACCACAAGGGCAGCCACAGCCAGCAGCAGTCGCCCCTGTGGAAACAAGGAAGTGTAAAGTGAAATCGTCAGATCCTGATATTAAGAGTAAGAAAGGAGGGTCCTCACAATCCACAGAAGAGCCACAAGTTGAGATCATCACTGAGTCCCTGACATATGAAAGTCTACGTAATCTGCAAAAAGATATTGCACGACGAGGACGTGAGGCTTATACAGCCTGGCTACTTCGAGTCTGAGACCTTATGGGTACAAGTGTGCAACTAGATAGTGCTGAAGCAAGGAATTTGGGACCCTTGACCCAGGACTCAGGTATAAATCAAGTATTTGTAAGAGAGCAAGGGCCCCTTTCCCTTTGGGAACGACTTCTAATAAGTGTGAGAAAGAGATTTGTCCACAGAGACAGAATGCAAGAGCACAACAATAGAATGCGATAGAAGACCCTTGAGGAAGAAATCCAACAGTTGAGAGAAATAGCAGTATTGGAAGTACTTTTTAAGAAGACCGGACAGCATGATAATGACCCCGACAAAGTTAAATGCACAAGGCACATGTTGTAAAATCTGGCAACTCATGGACCATCCCAATACGCCACATTCATCGCAACAATTAATGCCGAGGATAACCCAGAGACAGTGAGTTCTGTTGCCAACAAGCTCAGAAATTATGAAAGTATGATCAGTGGCCCAATGCAAGCTCATGTCTCTGCGGTGGTGAAGGAACTCAAAGAAGAGATAAAAGAGGTGAGAGAGGAGATGAGAAGAAACAGTTCCCATGTAGCACCAGTGCGAGTCACAAGCCCCAGAATCAGAGCCCAACATCCCCCAGCAAGAGAGAGAGGGTACACCCCTCGAGCTGACCTGTGGTTTTATCTGCGAGACCATAAGGAAGACATGAGAGCGTAGCATGAGAAACCTACTTCTGTCCTAGCAGCACGGGTACGTGAGCTCAAGGAGAAAAACGCTAACAGAAAGAGTTCCACTAGAATGAAAGTAGCCTCAACCTCCCATGAGCAAGCTGCCAAGTATTACAGAGGTGAGAATGCTGTGTCAAATTCCCTCGAAGGAACCTCTACCATGTATGTCCAAGAAAGGAATAATAACCAGTGCTAGAGGGGCCCTGCCTCTAGCCAGGAAGAGGCACGGAAAAATCGGGTTTTTTGGACTGTGTGAATTCGATGGCCTGGCACATCAGAGCCACAAAAATATGAAGCTTTAGTAGATACTAAGTCGCAGTGTACTCTAATGCCATCAAGACATGTGAGGGTAGAACCGATTTCCATTGCCGGAGTGACGGGAGGATCACAAGAACTGACTCTGGTTGAAGCCGAGGTGAGCCTGACCGAGAAAGAGTGGCAGAAACTTCCGATTGTGACCGGCCCAGAGGCTCCATGTATTCTGGGCATAAACTTCCTCAGGAATGGATATTATAAAGACCCTAAAGGACTCAGATGGGCTTTTGGAATAGCTGCTGTGGAGACAGAGAACATTAAGCAGTTGAACACCTTGCCGGGACTATCAGAGAACCCATCTGCAGTGAGACTCCTAAAGGTAAAAGAACAACAAGTACCTGTTGCCACCTCGACAGTGCACCGTCAGCAGTATCAGACAAATCAAGACGCCGTGATCCCCATCCACAAGATGATCCGTGAGCTGAAGAGCCAAAGAGTGGTCAGCAAAACCCACTCACCCTTCAACAGCCCCATCTGGCCTGTGCGCAAGTCTGATGGAGAATAAAGACTGACTGTGGACTATCGTGCATTGAATGAAGTGACTCCACCGCTGAGCGCTGCTGTGCCGAACATGCTAGAACTTCAGTACGAGCTGGAGTCCAAGGCAGCGAAGTAGTATGCCACTATTGACATTGCCAATGCATTTTTCTCCATTCCTCTGGCTGCAGAATGCAGGCCTCAGTTTGCTTTCACCTGGAGCGGCGTGCAGTACACCTGGAACCGGCTGCCCCAAGGGTGAAAACACAGCCCCACCATCTGCCATGGGCTGATCCAGGCTGCACTGGAGAAGGGTGAGGCTCCGGAACATCTACAGTACATTGATGACATCATTGTGTGGGGAAAGACTGCAGCTGAAGTATTCGAGAAAAGAGAGAGGATCATCCAGATTTTACTGAAAGCCAGGTTTGCCATCAAGAAGAGCAAAGTCAAGGGACCTGCCAGAGAGATCCAGTTCCTGGGAGTAAAGTGGCAAGATAGACGGCGGCAAATCCCCACTGAGGTCATTAATAAGATCACAGCAATGTCTCCACCGACCAGCAAAAAAGAAACACAAGCTTTCCTAAGAGCCATAAGTTTTTAGAGGATGCACATTCCTAAGTACAGTCAAATCGTAAGCCCTCTCTACCTGGTTACCCGCAAGAAGAACAATTTCCACTGGGGCCCTGAATAGCAACAAGCCTTTGCCCAGATCAAGCAAGAGATTGCTCATGCAGTAGCCCTTGGCCCAGTCAGGACGAAACCAGATGTGAAGAATGTGCTTTATTCTGCAGCCAAGAACAACAGTTTGTCCTAGAGCCTTTGGCAGAAGGTGCCAGGGGAGACCCAAGGCCGACCACTGAGATTCTAGAGTCGAAGTTACAGAGGATCTGAAGCCAACTACACTCCCACAAAAAAAAAGATCTTGGCCGCCTATGAAAGAGTTCAAGCCGCCTCAGAAGTAATTGGCACAGAAGCACAACTCCTCTTGGCACCCCGACTACCAGTGCTGGGGTGGATGTTTAAAGGAAAGGCTCCCTCCACGCACCATGCCACCGATGCCACATAGAGCAAATAGACTGCCCTCATCACACAGCGTGCCCGTATTAAAAACCCAAATCGCCCTGAAATTTTGAAGATAATTACAAACTGGCCGGAAAGAGAAAACTTCAGTTTCACGAACGAAGAAGAGCAAGTGACACGAGCTGAAAAAGCTCCTCCATACAACCAACTGCCAACAGAAGAAACACACTACGCCCTTTTCACTGATAGTTCCTGTCGCATCGTGAGAATGAACCGTAAGTGGAAAGCAGCCGTATAGAGCCCCACACGACAGGTTGCAGAAGCCACTAAAGAAGATGAGAGATCAAGTCAGCTTGCTGAACTCAAAGCTGTTCAATTAACCCTTGACATTGCTGAAAGAGAGAAGTAGCCAAAGCTCTACCTCTACACTGATTCGTGGATAGTAGCCAATGCTCTGTGGAGCTAGCTGGAAAGGTAGAAAAAGGCCAACTGACAGCGTAGAAGAAAACCAATCTGGGCTGCTAATGAATGGAAGAACGTTGCCACTCGTGTAGAGAAGCTGCCTGTAAAAGTCCGCCATGTAGATGCCCATGTTCCCAAGAGTCGGGCTAATGAAGAACACCAAAACAACAAGCAAGTAAATCAGGCTGCCAAGATAGAAGTGTCAAAGATAGATTTAGATTAGCAACACAAAGGAAAGTTGTTCCTAGCCCGATGGGCCCATGATGCCTCGGGTCATCAAGGCAGAGATGCCACCTATAAGTGGACCCGAGACCGAAGGGTGGATTTAACCATAGACAGTATTTCTCAAGTTATCCATGGCTGTGAGACATGTGCTGCAATCAAGCAAGCCAAGCGGGTGAAGCCCTTATAGTATGGTAGGCGGTGGTCCAAATATAAATATAGAAAAGCCTAGCAGATTGACTACATCACCCTTCCCCAAACCCGCCAGGGCAAGCGTTATGTACTAACCATAGTGGAAGCCACCACTAGATAGTTAGAGACCTACCCTGTGCCTCATGCTACTGCCCGGAACACCATCCTGAGCCTGGAAAAACAAGTCCTGTGGAGACATGGCACCCCTAAAAGAATCGAGTCGGACAATGAGACTCATTTCAAGAATAGTCTTATAAGCACCTGGGCTAAAGAACATAGCATTGAGTAGGTGTACCATATTCCTTATCATGCACCAGCGGCCGAGAAAGTTGAACGGTACAATGGCCTGCTTAAAACTACCTTGAAAGCACTGGATAGAAGAACCTTTAAAAATTAAGATACTAATTTAGCAAAGGCCACCTAGTTGGTGAACACTCGAGGGTCCACCAACCGAGCAGGTCCTGCCCAATCTGAGCCCTTGCAAAAAACAGACGGAGATAAGGTTCCAGTGGTACACATGAGAAGTATGCTGAGAAAAACTGTTTAGATTAATCCTGCCTCCAGCAAAGACAATCCCATCCGTGGGGTTGTCTTCACTCAGGGACCAGATTGCACCTAGTGGGTGATGCAAAAAGATAGAGAGACCCGATGCATACCTCAAGGGGACCTTGTTTTGGAGTGAACTACCCATGACAATGTGGCTGCATCCATATTTGCATATATATATATGTAGTTTTACTAGTTCAAACTCAATGTAATATGTTTGTATGGGAAAAAAATTCGGGGTGAATAATGTTGAGGGTTGAGTTTGTTCCTTCTTTCTCTAGAGAATTTTTTCCCCACGAGTTGCCAAGAGGACCGGATGTTGAATACTTGAGAGTGCTTGGCTGAAACAAAGAAGTGGACAAAAGGTAGAAGGGAGAGATAACGCAAGTAAAAGACACAGCTTGAGGCAGCTGTGTGCTTTTCTGCTTCCGGCGTTCGAGAGACGCGTGTCAGCCGCTCCTCGAAGATCTCAGCCGCCGTTTTTCTGCCTCGCCGTCGAGCTGCTTCGGCGCTGCTCCTCTTGCTGCAGCGTGACCCTGCACTCCCTGCGCTGCTGGGACATCCTGCCCCTGCCTGCCGAGACACCCTGCCATCCCAGCTACCAGCCCGGGACTTTTCCACTGTTCCAGCTTGGTGCTCTGAAGATCCTGCAGAGACACCAAAACCAAACTGCTCTGGGTTTTGTGAAACAAAGCCCTCAAAGTTCTTAGTACTGTTGTCGTTTGTCATTAATGCTGTAGTTGTTTGGTAGGGGGGGAGTTTTTTTTGTGTTTGTTTGCTTTGTATTACATACTAGTAAAGAACTGCTATTCCTATTTCCCAAATCTTTGCCAAAGAGCCTCTGATTGTAATTTTACCTAGCAGATACCTGTCTTCCTAAACCAAGACACCAGGACATTCCTGTAAATGACAGGAGTATTAAGACTCTAACAAAACTCAGATAAAGGGAAAAGATGAAGGGACAAAAGGAATGAAACTTCCTTTAAGCATAATGTAAGCAGTCTCTTCATGATAGCTGAGGTTATTCAGGCTGACAAGTAAGCAATTCTCTTTTCACTTTACAAAAGCATTCCATCTGTGTGCAATGCAGTGGAGCCACAGAAGATCCATGTTTAAATTAAATAAAGCAGGAAAGAAAGCTCTTGACCAGTTCAGTGAGGAAAATCAGTGAGTTTGCTTTCCCAGTTAACATGGTTAGAAGTGCCCCTTCTCCCTTCTGTTACTCCAATTAAAAATGCTTTCTTTCTCCAGACTATTGCCCTCAAGTGCTCTTGCACTAATTCAAGTGAAAAGTTTTACATTCCATCAGTTCAGAATCTTGCCATGGGAAACATGGCCAGCTCTTCTGTCATGATTCCTTTTATTTCTGATTGACTGATTTGGGGATTTAAAACAGCTCTCACTTTCAATGGCTGCTCAAAGATTTTCTCCTGTACTCATCGAGTCTTCAGACAGAGGGTTCAGGTGATTCTTCTGTCATCTCTGGTGATGAGAAATTCTTAGATGAGAGAAGGAATCCAGATTCAGGTCTGCCTGCAGCCCTTCTGGAAGACAGCAACTCAATGACCGCAGTTCTTGCAGTTTGTGAGGAGACATTAATATCTTATCGGACAATTGGTCATGAGCAGAAGTTCTTGCAGTGAATGTTGAGGCATTTCATGTCTTCCCAGGCCAGACCAACACAGTATTTTGGAGGCCAAATCCACGCTTAGAGCCTTCTTATGCATTGGTTAGGCACTTTGGCACTGTAAGAGGGAAATACAATGTTTTTATGGAGCTGGGGAAGGGGAGAAGGAAAGCAGGAGTAAATTGCCCAGTGACTGCTAATAACTTGAGGTTAGAGCCTCTCCTAGATTTATGCAGGACAGTTACAATGTAAGGAGTGGAAAGAAGGCAAATATTAATTCCTCCCTGTAAATTTAAAAGCTAGGCTGAAGAGAGCTGGATTGACAATTCTTCGGTATTTCTGCTTTCTCTGCAGATCTTGCAGAGCCTTGGCTTCATGCTCATTTTCTGTAGTAAAACAAATGACAGTACATCAGAGGAAAATCCCTCACATTTTAGCAAAGTACTCAGTGGTACATGAACTTAGGACAGTGGTTAAATACTGCCATGGAACTGGATGCTTCCTTCACAAGCAATTTTACACTCTAAAATCAGCAACAAGCGATCTCTGGGTTCAACGGACCTGAATTTTAGAGGCTGAATATCCAAGATATATGCCACCTTGTCTGAAGCTTTGATCTTGTGTTAGAAAGAAAAATAACATTATTATCATGCTGTTCAGCCCAGCTGACAGAGGATTTTGTATTTCAAGAATGCTTTTAAGATGCCTAAATTGAGAACAGAAGGCTGTTCTATTCCTCACTAAATGGAATGAGAGTTGTAGTTTGATCAACATGGTGTTGCCGCTGAAAATAAAGCACCTAAAACACAACAAAGCTAATATGTGATGAAAGAAGATGAACATTGAGTGATTGGCCAAATCTCTACCTGACACAGATAACATAATCACGTTTCTTCATTATAACATTGACACTTGCAGGGATGTGTGGGTCTGTCAGTTCCCAATTCAAAGTAATGCAGCATTGTCAAGCATCAGTGCTCAAAAAAAGTGCTCTGCTATTTACTTCACTCTCACAGGCAAGATGTTAAGTCATGACATTATTTCTATATAGATATATTTGTGGATATAGATGGAATAAATGCACACATACTCAAATTTAGAGATACACATGTGTAAACATGTATTTGTACATACATGTGCAGATGTTGGGGGTTAGGTTTGTTCCTTCTTTCTCTAAAGAATTTTTTCTCCAGAAGTTACCAAGGAGACCAAGTGTTGGAGAGTTGGAGAGTCCTTAACTGAAACAAAGAGGTGGACAAAGTTGGAAGAGGGAGATAAGGCAGGTAAAAGACAGAGCTTGAGGCAGCTGCGGGCTGTTCTTTTTCCGGCGTTCGGCGTTCGGGGAGAGAGAGAAGGGCTATTGCTGGCTGGAAGAGTTTCACTGTGGCCAAAGGGATCCAGTCCTGGAAATCTACTATCACCGCTTCGGCCTGAATCCAGAGTTTTCTCTGCCACCCGCGGGAGCTGGGCCGGCCTTGCCTCGCCTTCGGCTCCTTCGGCGCTGCTCGTCTTGCTGCAGTGTGACCCTGCACCCCCTGCCCTGCTGGGACATCCTGCCCCTGCCTGCCGGGACACCCTGCCATCCCAGCTACCAGCCCGGGACTTTTCCACTCTTTCAGCTTGGTGCTCTGAGGATCCTGCAGGAACACCGAAACCAAACTGCCCTGGGTTTTGTGAAACAAAGCCCTCAAGGTTCTTAGTACTGTTTTTGTTTGTTACTAATGCTGTAGTTGTTTGGTAGGGGTTTCTGTGTTTGTTTGCTTTGTAATACATTCTAGTAAAGAACTGCTATTCCTATTTCCCAAATCTTTGCCTAAGAGTCTCTGATTGTAAATTTATAATTGAAAAAGAAGAAAAAAGGGGTGGAGGGAGGGGTTTACACTCTCCATTCCAAAGGAAACTCCAGTTGTTTTCTTTTTATTACCTGGCAGATACCTGTCTCCCCAAACCAAGACAGCAGATATATATAAATACATTAAAGGAGCTCCTCATTTCTCCACCTCATTTGTACGCTATCTTTAAGTACCTGCTTCTCAAGTGAGGGACTATTTTTGTTCAGTCTCTAGGCCAAGCAAAATGCCTTTTTTTCATTTGGAGGTTCTTAGATTGTGTTGATTTGTTAGGAGGGTTTTTTGCTGTTATTTTTTATTATTAACACAGCTGGAAAAACTGTTCCTGTCACCACATCATGTTTACAAGGACTTGAGTGCTAAAAATAGAAGTTTAATGCTATGTTGACTTAGTCAATTATCTGGTTTGGTTAAAAAATCCCTGCAGAGTGTTCAGAGGAATGGGAAATAATTCCATTACCTTTCCCAATTATTTCCATGACAGTGCATTAAATTAGAAGAAATCAAACTCTTTTATTCTAGAAATCCCAGCAAGGGACGTTTCAGCAGGTAGATGTCCTGTAAAAACATTCACTGCCCAGACACAATCAAGGTGAGCTGTTACAAGACAGGTATAGTTTTTGCTACAAACACCGAGAGCAAAGGCTTGGACCAAGACTGCTGCTGGGATGAGGCAGGTCTCTGTTTAGCTGTGGTCTCACCATGTCCACAGGTCACATGCAAATATTTAATCTTACCTATAAAAATGTAGATAATATTCCTGTCAATGTGGCATTTTGGAAGGGCCGTGTAAATGAAAGATGTGTGGATTCTTTTTTTTCTAGTAGACAGGTGCACAAGTTAGAATAAATTGGCTGCCAGCCCAAATCACTGGAGTGGTCTCTGGAATTCATGCGAGTCTCATCTGATGGTGTTGCTGGTGCATCTTAAGGTGAAGGTTATGCCAGGTGGAAAGTTTTTCCTAGGATGTCCTGAAATGGGTTCTTGGTCTTACACCAGAGAATTTCTAAAGCACAAATGATTGTAATCTCTTAGAGTGACCACAAATTTGGCAAGTATATCTGCTCATTGAAGTTTTATTTTTAGCAAATCCAAACCTGGAACTTGCTTGCAGACAACACACATATGTGCTAGCATCTGTTTTAACTTTGGTTTTAATGTCTGATGTAATTAATTAAAAAAGTGAAATATGAAGGGAAATGAGATGGTGCTTCCTTTAATGTTCCTTTTAAAAGATAAGGATGTTTCATTCTTTTTCACTTAGTATTGGCAGAAAAATCTTGATTGAAATTAAGTTCCAACAAAACCAAGGAAAATATTAAATCTTTGAATGAATATTTTATCCTAACTTCAAACAAGGTCTACTTTCTTTGCACAGGACAGACAAAGACAACCAGAGGTTCTTTTTCCCTCCAAAAAAAAAAAAAAATCATTTCCTGTACATTGAAATTATTACTTTAAGTTAAAGCAAAATAGGCACGTTCATCTTTTAAGCATTAAAAGGGTGACTAAGGAAGTATCTGGAGCTATAAATTGGTTTTATCTGCATCGCAAAATGTTCCTCATTTCATAAAAATGTAGTCACTTGTTTGGAGCTTTAGAAGATGTTGCAAAAAAAAAAAAAAACCAAAATTAAATGAACTCATAGTTACCTCTAAGGATCACGTGAAAATAAATACCTTAGGAGTGAAACTTGCTTTTGACCTTGGCCCTTTATTGATCCATCTCCAGTTATATTTATGCCATTATAGGCATAAAGGTGAGCTACTCACCAAGGTTATTGTTGCTTGCTGTTGCCTGGTGCAAGGAAAGAATAGTGCATTTTTATGTTTTCACCAAGAAAAATGTGTAAATTTTTTATATGCCTCAGACTTAGTTTGGGTGGTTTCATTTCCTGACTTCCTTTCTATCTTCATAATGCAATGCTGATATGAGAGGTGGTACAGAGCAGTAGTAATGTGCTGGGCTTTTAAGAACCTTTATATAATCAGCAAATAATACGGGTGTTGGGGGCTGCTTACCGGCTAGCTCACTCACCGAGCCCACATGAAGGGGTACGGTTCAGTACCTTTCCAATTTGGTGGGTCTGAGCCTCTGGCAGAAGCATGGCAAACAGCGTGGAAGACCAAAGGAGGACTCCCATGTGGGCTTCACCTAGGCTTTATCCCACCCAGAGGGCTCCCCACGTATGAAGTGAGCTTTTGCCCTTGGGTTTCGGCTTAAGTACAGGGGGTGTGGAAAGAATAGGGGACAATCGAGAACCAATCCCAGGGAGGACGGGAGTAACCCAGAACAAGAGGACAATTAGGACAACATCTTATACATACATAATAAACAGAGAAGAAGTCATGGACTCTGCCAATCAGCCCAGCCCCTCAGCAGAGCCTGGGCAGGGATGCATAGTGATAGACAGCACCCACAACTAGGGAAAAACCAAAGAGGGGTTTTTACGTGAGGTAGGTAGAACAAACCATTTTACAGAAATTTGGTAAACCTGAATTTCACGTCCCAACAAGTAAAGAATCAGACAAGGCAAAAAAAAATGATCATGGTCTGAGTCAAGATAGAGCAGTTTGGACAGGCCAAATTCTCTGATCCATGGCCGAGAGTCCATTTTAAGATTTATTGATATCTTCCCACTAGAAGTTACCAGGAGATGAATGGCTGGTAGTGAGACCCTATTCAACAGCAGTAGGGAAACCGTGACTCCCTTACCAGTGTGGGTGCAAGGTCTTGTGGACATGAGATTTGCCAAAGCAATACACTAATGAAATGTACTTTTCATGGGGCATTCTCTTAAGAAACATTGCCGGTGGAAACAAAAGGAACATGTCTTTGTTCCTTGAAGGCCATGTCCCTAAGAATTGGGGCCCATCTGCCTCCTTTCTACCTGACCCTGAAATACATCTCAGAGGGTGCAGAAGTTAATGCAGATCCTGCCTACCATGGACTTTCTCACAATTAGTAGAAAGTACTGTACTGTAATTAAGGGGTGAAGTGGGGCATGATGAATATATGGAAAGGAAGACCCTTAATAACTGATAGAGCCTTGAAAAGAAATTTCTAATTCGTATGCATTTGATGTGTAATGTACCACTTTTAAGACTTTGCCTGGAAGAAACTGCTATGGTTGGTCTTTGAAGGAGTGGTGAGATTAGCATTTCCAAAGGGGGCAATTTCCTGTCTTCTTGGCTCTGTTCAATGGAGGAAATAACTTCCAAGACTGAAGCAGTAGTCAGCCCATCAATCATCCTCACAGCTGGAAACAGGGTCCCAAATGCTGAGTTAATCTGTCACTTAATAAATACATAGTGGCAGCGTATGGTGCTGACACACTCCACACTGTGGCAAAGGACAGAACTGTTTACACAGGCATGCTGCTTTCTCAGGTACCTCCCCACTGGCAGACCCTTTTGTTTGGGAGGATCAATTTACTTTGCACAGTAATTTGACTGAACTGATCAGTTCAGAGAACCTAAGTGTTGGCTAATCCTAGGTAATCCTGTTCTACCCAGATGGAAGGAACAAAGGGTGTTGGCAGCAGGCCAGTTTTTTCTTCATTCTGGAGGATGCTGTCTCTGGGCATGATGAACTTGAATTAAAGCTGATGGTAGGCAGATGTGTAGCCTGTACCCAATGGGTGTCAGAGATAACAGGAGGAAGCTAATTTACATGTCCCAGCCTGGCTGCTGTCCTTAATAGTCCCTCTGCCAGTTGTCCTGACTGGGAGAGGAACACAAACAAAAGTCAGGATTACTAGCTCCAAGAGTGACTGCACTTCTTTACAAACCACATGAGGAATGATAGGCTGGTAAGCAAAAAATAGTAACCCCTCCCTTCAACATGTTTAAAACCACATGAGTAGGACAATTTAGTACAAGTCATGAACATGACATCTTTCTGAATCATGTAAGGACACACCCAGACTGTGCTAGGCACTGCAGAATATGTAACTTTCTAGTTTTAACTTTTAAATTCCTCAATTTTACACTTATGTTTGAAGCCACTAATTCTAAATACTTTGATTACATTTCAACTGGAGTAATAAAACTCAAAGCAGTCTGTAAATATTCAAAGTATTCATTTGAATATTTTCTTTTGAATCAAGCTTGTTGTCTATAGCCAGCACCTTTCTGATTAGTTTTCAACAGAGGTGGTAGATTATTCTTTCACTTTAAAAACAGAATAAAATAAAATAAAATAAAATAAAATAAAATAAAATAAAATAAAATAAAATAAAATAAAATAAAATAAAATAAAATAAAATAATCTCTTTTTAAAAAAACAGCACAATAAACAAATTTCCAAATATCAAAATACATGTTTGGAATTTGTAATGCAGCATGAAACAGTTTCCCAAAACTGGGATTATAGCACTGAGAAATACAATCACACATTTTTAGGGAGTTTCCCCACCTTGTCTTCACAGCATCTTTTTGATACATGGTGCAGGGACTTTTCTTAACTTTTAGCTTGCTGTTCCTTTCAGTTTCCTAACTTTTACCTTGTATTACTTCCATCCCTTTGAAATTGGTGGACTGAAATTGATGGTTAAATATGACCTAGAATTTAGAAATAGCCCCCCACTCTGAGGTAGATCTCATGAACTGAAAGAGATGCGTAATAGACAATTGGTTGGTGATTGTAAATGGTTTTGAGCTATTATGTTTATTTTATGGTCCACTGTTTTTGGATATTCATCTCAGTAGGCAGAACTGATCATCGTGACAGACAAAAAACTGTGAAATGTCCCTTTTCCTCCCCTCTTTCCTCTTCCATGTCCTCCAAACCTGTTCATTCATTTCAACAAAGATGTGCTGGAAGGAAGCTTGGACTGCCAGGAGAATTTTGCCAGAATTCTCCCCAACTTCTAGGAAAGCTTGTCTTGTCCCTTTTCAGCAGTGAAAACTAGAGTTTAGAAAACTACTGCTCAGCAATCTTCCAGGAAAAATTAGAAAGGATCAGTGGCAAATACCTTCAAAATCAAGGGATGCAGCTTCCACATCATTGCATAAAAGAAAGATGTGATTTATTCAATAGCAGACAAAGGCAGAGCGGATGACCTTAGTTCACTCAGTAAAAGGGCAGCTCTTCACATGTACTTTTTCAGAAGGTAGTTGTATGTGGAAAGTACATGTAAGAGAGTGTAAATAGTGGAATGTATGTTCCTTATTTTCCTCTTGAAAGAAAAGAACTTCAGAAGAACAAAAATTCAACTAAATTTATTTCTTGCATAGAAGTAGAAGAAAAAAATTTTCCTGCATATTAGTCCTTGTGTTTTTTAATCCCATAGTATATTAGTTCATACAGAGTGTAATATCAACTACAATAAAAAATTCCTATTGGAGGGTATGACTTTATTTTAAATGAATGATGGAACTTTTGAGGCGGGAGATAAAAGGGAAGCCTTGTAGATATTAGATTTGGGCATGGATCTGTTTTCAAAATGATAGGCAAAAGTATATGTTAATGAAGATCTTTTCATTAGATCATTTCAAATTTCAGAAACAATCTGGTGACATACAAACCCTCAAAAATCTGTATTATTAACCACTAGCTGTTTGAGCAACAAAGTCAGAGTTGAGTGTGCTGAAAATAGAATGCCCCACTAGCATGCTTATAATATGTACAGCATTATATACATGAAGTATGCAATATATAAAAGAATCAGTTGCTTTATACCAACTTTCATTTCAAAGTCTATATTTTGCAGCTGAGTTCTGCAAAGCTTTCAAAAGCTGTCTTCCAGATGGAAGTACATCTATATCTTCATATGGAAAGCAATAAAGGCACATTTTCTTATGTAAAGAATGTGGAAACAGGTTTCATATTCTGGGTTGTCTGTTTTGACTAATTTTATTTTCCTTTCTTTACTACCTTTATATATGCAAAGCATAGAGAATTGGCAGAATATTTAGAGACAGCCTCATTTCTAATGGTGAACTCCCACTAGGCTTACCCTCTCCCTAAAAAATACACAGAGAAGATTCCTGAGGTCACAAGTGCTATCCAACAGAAAGGGGACAAATGGACACTCTAAGGAATCCTCGGCAATGGCAGCAGTAAATTGTAGTTACAATTAAAACTTCATTTTATTAAGAGAATATATGGTTAGTAAAGCACAGAATTTATGTTTATGGCACTAGTTCCCTACAACCAGATAGAATATAGTACAACTTATAACATTACTGGGTTTCAAGCTGGGGAAGCATGTCACAGGCAGGTGCCACTCATGCAGATGAGGTCAGTGCTTTGAAGACACATCCCAGAGACTCCTAAAACCTCCTTGGCTGTGATCCAATCTTACCTGTGAGCCTCTGTAAGAGCTAGGCTGAGCAGATGTGAAGTACCATGGATGTCCTCTCCAAAGGAGTGTAAAGGACTTCTCTACATTTTTCATCCTTAAAAAAACAAGGAGAAACATCCTATGCATGGGATACAGTGACAGAACACCACCTAGTGCACTCAACCGGTTCAGTTTTACCTCCATTAGCTCTTCCCTCTCTTTCAGAAAAAGAAAATACAGTACATGAAAATACAGCAACCCTTCATCAAGGAGTATCTACTCCACATCCCCTGAGTTTCTGGCACACACAGCAGGACCTAGGGAAGGAGTTCCAATCCAGAATGTGCGATTGCACAACTGAATTTGGGACAAGGCTAAACAATCAGAGGTTTCAGTTTCAAAAAAGCGGTTTCATCATTTTCTCAAGGCAGAGAGAATACTCAAATTGCCCTTCCCGATAGTTTCAGTAGTTTTTTGATTTATTAAGGTCCTTAGACAAAAATGAGATTCTAGAAAGCGCTTACCTTTGTGTCTCACCATCTTACAGTGTCCACAATACTGACAACAAAGGAGCAAGGAAAACAGCAAATTTTGATTGATTTACTAGCTATCTTTCAAGGTACCTGAATGCTCCTTTTCTGTTTGGCTTGACATACATGATCATTGAGCATAATATAAAGGCAAAACATTAACCTCTTTTGCCTTGTGCATGTCAAGAATCAAAGTTAATAGGACTAGAACCAACGCCAAATAGCTGTTCTGATACGTAAAAACATTATTGGCACAAAGAATTGACCAATATGAATATTTCTGGGTTTTATTTGCTGAATACAATCCTCCTCAAAGAAGAGATCTTCTTGGCAAGAATTCCCTTAATAAATAATCACACTTCTAGAGCTTGACATTTTTGGCTTCAGTTGCAGGAGACATTTTTCCATTTTTGAGGGGGAAAAGTCACCCAGCCCCCATATTTTCTCAGTCAGCAATGTTTTCTCAGACTCCTAGTAAATCAGCCTTCCCGTGTTCATGTGGTTCTTACAGACAGTATCTCATTGTGTCCTGATTGCAGACAATTTATACTAATTTTTTCATAGATTCTGGAAAGAAACCTTTGTGTGACTGTGTAACAGGAGCAGTGGAAAAGGACTGGAATTTGCAGGAATTGTGAACAATTCTCTTCCAATTACACTCATGTAATTAAGAGTGTAATTTGAGGCACAGCTATTATGACCCAGAGCAGCAGGTTTGCTTTCTTACCTGCTTAGGTCATTTCCATCCCTCACTGTGTTTTGAAGGTTTATGTCAGAACATCGAGTGCACGCATAGACAACCATTATCACCATGCTACTTGAGGATATTTTGCTGCATCCCACAACCCCCAGGTACAAAATGATGATGCCCAGGTTGCTTCTGCAGACCCAGTTGCACTTTTGGAAGCATGTAATATTAAAACAGATCCCACTGTCCTGCTAGGCTGCACTGTCCAGCTTGCAGAGTACATAGCAACAAGTGGCCTGTTAAATGATGAAAAATCCTTTAGCTCCTGGCTTTAGATCTCTGGCCTCCCTGCCTGTACCCAGGGAGCAGTCTGGGGGGAAGTCTGGGAAAAGAAATTACATCAAAACCAGCTGTTATATTAAAGCTATTACCATTAAAGATGGACAACATGTTAACCAAAATAGGGTCTTTTTACAGTGTGGGCTTTTGCAATCACTGAGAGTCCAGAGTTGCTTCCTCCCCGCGCACACCAGCTGTCCCCCCCCCCGCCCCCCCCGGTCCCCGCTTTCCCACTTTATGGAAACAGCAGTAAATGTCATTCTAAGATGTCCTATTGTCCCTCAAATTATGAGTACATCGTGTTTTATTGAAATCTCTTCTTTCTTCTTTTAATTTACTATGTTTCTCAGCTCTGAGCATTATGTCTTCCCAGCTTCACAGCACAGAAGTGATTCAGCACATAAGTCCTGCTTTTCAGTTGCTCTGACTGACATTTAGAGTTTGCTTGTATTGTAATTATGAATGATAATAAAATCTCTGATTTTCTTCTGGAAATTTATACACAGGAACATAGGAAATAATGTCTACGTTTGCCTTGCTAGTTTCAGTGCTGGCACCTGAAATTATTTTAGGCACAAGTTAAAGTGGATTGTGCCCAACAGAGGATGTCAAATTTTACCATGGGAGGTTTCAAACACCCACTGTGCTGTTCATACACACCTGCATCCAAAATAGAGAAAACCAGCAAGCATCTCAGAATTGTAGAATTACTGACTCATTTATGTCGGACAAGACCTCTAACATCATAGAGTCTGTGCATTTACGCAGAGCTCACAAGCCCATCACTAAACTGTGTCCCCAAACAACACATCTACACATTTAGATCACTCTGGGGATGGTGACTTCAACATTGCCCTGAGCAGTCTGTGCCAGGGCTTGACAACCTTTCCAGTAAAGAAATTTTACTTGATTTCCTATCTCAACCTATTGTGGCCCAACTTGAGGCCATTTCCTCTTGTTCTATCACTTGCTGCTTCAGGGATTTGGCTGTCGTGCATAGAGGAGAAAACAAGGGAAGGAGCATGATGGTGGTGGAGAAGCTCAGAGAAGAATGCATGCTGAGAAGCACCTCTTAAGAGTCCTTCAAACCCAAAATAGTTGTCTGTAGAATATTTGAACAAGAGTAGAGATGGAAAGGACAGCTCCTGAGAAGGAAGTTCAAACTTTTTTCACCACTTCTATTTTCCTCACTTTCACCACTATCATCTCAAGGTTTTTCATCAAATCTCCACTTGTTGCTGTTTCCTCTAACACTCTATGCTCTTTCTATGCCATTCCCTATCAAACTCAATTCTCCCTCTAATCAAATTCTATGTGGTAAACTAAAGGAAAAGAATAGTATTGGAAGTTCAACCAGAAATTTCAGTGAAGACATCGATTTATGGCCTTGTAAATAATCATTTTAAAAAGGTATTACTTTAGGTGACAGAGAAGAGTTGTTTTCAGCGAATGTTTGTCTAAAACCACCAACTGTGTCAGCTGTTGACGTTTGTGAAAAGTAGTTAAAAGTTGAGGAAATCTGGCAAGAGGAGGCAGCTACAACAGTTCATGTGAAGTCACATGATATTCCCAAAACACAGAAGAGCCTGCCTCCTGCTGGTGAAGAAGAGATGGAGAGCAACATTTAGTCTGGAGTAAATATAACTGTTAATATAACTAGAGACCAAAATTAAGCCTATCTGTAGGTGTCTAGTAGCTGTCTCAGCAGTCTACTTACTTTTCCAAACCTGTCTAAGCTTACAATACAGCAATGTGCTCAGAGGAGCTTGATCTGTAAGAAACAGGCTCTTACTTTTTGTTATTCATTAGAATACAGGACTAAAGAGAATACTGTTTAACATGACTTTGTGGTACTCCACTTGAGTAGCTGATGGGTCCTTCACTGAGATAGCGCAGGTCCACTTTTAGGAAGGATGACAGCCTACATTCAAAGAGAGATTTCTCATTCCTAGGTAAGTTGGGTGAAACTCCTCCTCTTCCAAATCATGATACTAAATTTCTAAAACTGAATATGTGAGTGGAGGATAGACAGTTTGATGGCTTTATGGACCAGTTGTGGTGGGTACGTTTTTGGAATAGCAATGGCCTGAGATCCTGCCCCTCATTTTTGTGAGTTCTGTGCAAGCCAGTTCACTGGCCTAGGGCCAAATCTCTGCTACGTGTCACCCAAAAGTTGCCTATCCTCCTGTCCTCTTTCTTACTAATCCTAAGGATCTTCCTTTTCTGCCGTTCTACTAGGATAGAAAAGGAAGGGGCTAGGGGGCTCTATTACAACGAGTAACCAGGAAGATGGCTTTCAAAAAAAGTGGTCAGACACCACTTTCTGTTACTGTTTCTATTTTTCCCATCCTTAAAGGAGATGAGTTCTCAGATCATTGGTATTTCCTCTGACTCTCTCAGTAGGCTAACTGGAGCCTCACTTAAATACAGTTAAGCCCATTCCACACGCTTACTTGGAAATTTGGTATTTTGTTGGGAGGAATGGATGAGCTCTGAGTGTATGCACTAACATTTAGGCAAAGCAATGCACTATGGCTCACTCAACAAACAGAAAAGAGTTGGGCAAGAGAACAGAATTAAATTTTAGGGTTTAAAATGTATATATTATTGAGCTTTACAGATCTGAGTAGAAACAAAAGGTGTTTAGGTACCCAAAATTATTTTCTTACATTTCAAATCTCCTTGTAGGATCCAACTGAGCTGCCTTCACAAAGGACTCTTATTCTGTGTTTAGGATGACACTTCAGTAGGTATATGCATACATGGATTTTTCTCACTTTGTGAGAAAATGGATAAGAATACTTTCAACTTTTCTACCTACCAAGGAAACAGTTCTATCTGTAACAGCTAAAAGATATGCAGCTCCAGCTGGTTTGCAAAGTTACAAAGTGTGAAGGGAAGTTGAAAAACCCTATATGAGTTACATGTGGAAGAGCAGAAAGAAAGAAATGACAACTTGTGTTCATTTAAGAGAAACCTTAACAGCAAAAGGATAATTGTCTTGAGGTTTTCCTTCCCCAAGCTCGACATTTAACTGATTCTCTTCCCTTTTTTTAATTTTCTTTTTTTCTTTTGTTTTTTTTTTTTTTTTTTTTTTTTTTTTTTAATTATTTTTATCATAGAAACCAAGACTGAGAAATATGCTTTCAGGAGTATATGTGCATATTTCCCAACAAATCAGGTAGTAGTGTCACTCCATTTATTTATTTGTTTTCAATCGTTGTAAAAAATACCTTCCTTCTGGAAATGTGAAGGATAGCAAAATGATTGGCCAGGGAGACCAAATGCCCCTGTTTTGGTTTAGATCATTTATTTGAGGTTCGTTTTTGGGTACAGGAAGGTTTGTGAGCCATCTTCATTGTCACACCTCATAGAATCATGGAATCATCATGCAATCACTGAAACACAGAATAGTGTGGACTGAAAGGAACTATAATCATCACCTCTATCCAACCCCTCCGTCATGGGCAGGGTCACCTTCCACTAGACCAGGATGCTCTAAGCCCCTTCCAACCTGAATTGAAACATTTCCAGATGTATAAATTCCCTGTGCCAATGTCCCACCCTCCTCACAGAAACAAATTTCTGCCTAAAACTCCCCTCTATTATTTCAAAACCATTCCCTCCTTATTCTATCACTATTTTCCCATGTAAAAAGTTGCTTTTCACCTTTTTTAGAAACTCTCTTTAATAACTGAAAGACCATATCTATCTTACTTCCAGTTTGCTTCAAAACTCTCCGTCAGCCCTCAGAGTCCAGCTACCTGGTGCATCACTAAAAATGATGCAATCACAAGACCAGCAGGTAAGACCTGCTTTCTTCCCCCAAAGACCTGTGATGACCTCTGACACAATGTCGGGCTCACAGCTGAAACTGAAGGCCGAAACAATTTCATTCTGTAAGAGGACAATGGGCACAAGCACTGCTTCAGAGAAATGCTTCTGCCTAGATGCCAAAACTGTGAGAACCTGTGAAGAAGCAATGTCAAGGCCAAGATGTATTGCTCTGCTGAAGCTAAACAGGCCCATTAATACTACTCCTGAAGTAATAATTAATAATAATTAATATTTATTACTACTCCTGAAGTCTTCTAGCACCTCTTTTCGTCCACAAACCTGTCCACTTTCAGAATGTGCTAAATAATACGAAAGACAGAATTTTCCAGTGGCCTCCTTGATGATGCACCGGGTAGAGAAATACTCATCACAAAATTCTTAATTGTTCCGTGGACGTTGTTTTTGCAAAGCAATATTGGCAAATCTTTGATTTTCTTTTCTGTGCTGAACGACCTCTGTGATTTCCCTATATAGTTTCTAATCATCTAAGCAAAATATTCCCAGTGTTGCTCCTCTTCCTCATAGGAAATTTAACTTTCTGAGGTGGATTAAAAAGTCAGTAGTCCGTGGAAGTCTAAAGTGGTCAGCTAAGCATTAGCATACACAAGTGGCAGAAAAATAATTAAGTAATCCATTGCAGAAAAAAGTCAACTAGGATTCTCTAGTTGAAAAGCAGAAAAAACCCCAGTTCTGACTCAGTACACTGAAAGTACTGAGTTTTTCTATTGATGCCACCGGATAAGAGCTCTAACTTATTTATTTAGCAAGGTCATGGGGTAATTGCATATTTCAGACTGATGTCAGCAAAGTCAATATCTGTCTTCTGAATTCACCATTGTTTCAATTCACTCCTGTCTAATTCATCTCAGAATTGCCCACACATTGTTCCCAACTCGTCAAGAAATGCAATTAACAATTAAAAGGGGAGTAGCCTCTCGACAAATAATTCCACTTAACCATGTTAGACATAAGCTATTAATAGTATTTGCAAAATAGTGGGTGATGAACTAATGAAATACTTCATTCTGTCATGTAAGACAAAATTTCATCCCAATTCCAGACAGGAATATCATCTCAGAGACCGTGCTGCCAAAATGGAACTTTTCCTGATACGTAATGATTCTGTGACAGTTCTGTGTTTCCAGTTAAGGTACTGATGCTTTGGAGTGGCTACCTGGAACAGAGTAGGGGCCCAGAACTGGCACAGCACTCCAGCTGTGCCCGCAGCGCTGCCCAGCACAGGGGGACGGTCACTGCCCTGCTCCTGCTCTTCCCCTATTGCTGACACAGGCCAGGATGCCCTTGGCCTTCCTGGCACGCTGGGCTCACATTCTGCTGCTCTTGACCCGCACCCCTGCCTCCTTTTGTCCCACCCACCTCTCCTGGCACACAGGTGCACGTTTGCTATAAAATACAGCCTACAGGATTTCAACGTGTCCTTCCTGTTCTTAGCAACACAAGACAACAGGCAAGGACCTGCAGCTTCATCCCCGCTCCAGGCTCCAATGCACTTTTCAATGCTGTAAGACTTCACCACAAAATGGAGCAACAGAGACTTGCTGCTTCTGCCTTTTGCCTTACGAGAAGGATTCAGAGCCATATGGTTGCTTTCTTTTGCCACACAGGACAACAGTGGCCCCATGTTGGGGGTTGGGTTTGTTCCTTCTTTCTCTGGGGAATTTTTTCCCCACGGGTTGCCAAGGGGACCGGGTGTTGGATACTTGAGAGTGCTTGGCTGAAACAAAGAGGTGGACAAAAGGTGGAAGGGGGAGATAACGCAGGTAAAAGACACAGCTTGAGGCAGCTGCGGGCTTTTCTGCTTCTGGCGTTCGGGGAGGCGCGTGTCTGCCGCTCCTCGAGGATCTCAGCCGCCGCAAAACACGCCGAGCAGAAGCTGGGCCGCTTTTCTGCCTCGCCTTCGAGCTTCTTCGGCGCTGCTCCTCTTGCTGTAGCGTGACCCTGCACTCCCTGCGCTGCCGGGACATCCTGCCCCTGCCTGCCGGGACACCCTGCCATCCCAGCTACCAGCCCGGGACTTTTCCACTGTTCCAGCTTGGTGCTCTGAGGATCCTGCAGGGACACCGAAACCAAACTGCCCTGGTTTTTGTGAAACAAAGCCCTCAAGGTTCTTGGTACTGTTGTCGTTTGTCATTAATGCTGTAGTTGTTTGGTGGGGGGGGAGTTTTTTTGTGTTTGTTTGCTTTGTATTACATACTAGTAAAGAACTGCTATTCCTATTTCCCAAATCTTTGCCAAAGAGCCTCTGATTGTAATTTTACCTAGCAGATACCTGTCTTCCTAAACCAAGACAGATTTTGGCGCCCAAGTGTGGGGCTTGAGGGCACTGAGAAAAGAAAAGGGAAGAGAAATAGCAGTTCTTAACTAACCTAGTACTTTCTTTTGTGTGCGTTGGATATAAAAACCTCGTTAGGCTGCATCATGTGGTCTAACTTAGCCTGGTTTGGGTGGCATGTGGTTGTGGCTGTATTCCTTCCATTTGCAGGCCCTTATCTAAACATGGGCCCTATAACTAAGGCTACTGTGACTGTCATCCAGTTTATTTTATGGCTTAATAAGGTGAAGAACTCATGGATTTTTAATTTCCTCTGGAAGGCAGGCACATGGATTCAGGGCTATCGTACACTAACTGTGTGTTTTTGGAGTTACTTTAACAATGGTACCTACTGTGAGGAAATGACACCGGGGGAAGTTTCTTTTTCCCAACCCTTTACCCATCTCTTTGGGTCTGCCCCACCAGTTTTTGAAGGGTTTAAATCCTCTCTGAATGCTAATGATATCATACAATGGCTGGTGCTGCTAATAGGCATATTCTATTTAGCATTCAGAGATAAGGGAAGATTGACCTGGATAACCACCCTGATACCTACCCCACAGAACAGGGATGATACCCCAGAGCCTGACTCTGCCCCACAGCCTGCCTCAGAAAGGACCCACCCGGATTGGGTTGAGGTTCTGGTAAAAGAGATAGGCCAAATGCTGAAGGAGTACATTTCCCCAGCTCATGACAAACCCTCCCCCTGCCCCGAGAAGGCAGAGACTGATGGTGCAGCAGTGGAACCCACAGACGTTACAACTGTCCAGGTTCCAGCTGAACCACAAGGGCAGCCACAGCCAGCAGCAGTCGCCCCTGTGGAAACAAGGAAGTGTAAAGTGAAATCGTCAAATCCTGGTATTAAAGATAAAAAAGGAGGGTCCTCACAGTCCACAGAAGAGCCACAGGTTGAGATCATCACTGAGTCCCTGACATATGAAAGTCTACGTAATCTGCAAAAAGATATTGCACGACGAGGACGTGAGGCTTATACAGCCTGGCTACTTCGAGTCTGGGACCTTATGAGTACAGGTGTGCAACTGAACAGTGCTGAAGCAAGGAATTTGGGACCCTTGACCCAGGACTCAGGTATAAATCAGGTATTTGTAAGAGAGCAAAGGCCCCTTCCCCTTTGGGAACGACTTCTAATGAGTGTGAGAGAGAGATTTGTCCACAGAGACAGAATGCAAGAGCACAACAATAGAATGCGATGGAAGACCCTTGAGGAAGGAATCCAACAGTTGAGAGAAGTGGCAGTATTGGAAGTACTTTTTGGGAGGACCGGACAGCATGATAATGACCCTGACAATGTTAAATGCACAGGGCACATGTTGTGGAATCTGGCAACTCATGGACCATCCCAATACGCCACATTCATCGCAACAATTAATGCCGAGGATAACCGAGAGACGGTGGGTTCTGTTGCCAACAAGCTCAGAAATTATGAAAGTATGATCAGTGGCCCAATGCAGGCTCATGTCTCTGTGGTGGTGAAGGAACTCAAAGAGGAGATGAGGGAAATGAGAGAGGACATGAGAAGGAACAGTTCCCATGTAGCACCGGTGCGAGTCACAGGCCCCAGAATCAGAGCCCAACATCCCCCAGCGAGAGAGAGAGGGTACACCCCTCGAGCTGACCTGTGGTTTTATCTGCGGGACCATGGGGAGGACATGGGAGCGTGGCATGGGAAACCTACTTCTGTCCTGGCAGCACGGGTACGTGAGCTCAAGGAGAGAAACGCTAACAGAGGGAGTTCCACTACAATGAAGGTAGCCTCAGCCTCCCATGAGCAAGCTGCCAGGTATTACGGAGGTGGGAATGCTGTGTCAGATTCCCTCGAAGGAACCTCTACCATGTATGTCCAAGAAGGGAATAATAACCAGTGCTAGAGGGGCCCTGCCTCTAGCCAGGAAGAGGCACGGGAAAATCGGGTTTTTTGGACTGTGTGGATTCGATGGCCTGGCACATCAGAGCCACAAAAACATGAAGCTTTGGTAGATACTGGGTCGCAGTGTACTCTAATGCCATCAGGACATGTGGGGGCAGAACCGATTTCCATTGCCGGGGTGACGGGGGGATCACAGGAATTGACTCTGGTTGAAGCCGAGGTGAGCCTGACCGGGAAGGAGTGGCAGAAACTTCCGATTGTGACCGGCCCAGAGGCTCCATGTATTCTGGGCATAGACTTCCTCAGGAATGGATATTATAAAGACCCTAAAGGACTCAGATGGGCTTTTGGAATAGCTGCTGTGGAGACAGAGAACATTAAGCAGTTGAACACCTTGCCGGGACTATCAGAGAACCCATCTGCAGTGGGACTCCTGAAGGTAGAAGAACAACAAGTACCTGTTGCCACCTCGACAGTGCACCGTCAGCAGTATCGGACAAATCAAGACGCTGTGATCCCCATCCACAAAATGATCCGTGAGCTGGAGAGCCAAGGGGTGGTCAGCAAAACCCACTCACCTTTCAACAGCCCCATCTGGCCTGTGCGCAAGTCTGATGGAGAATGGAGACTGACTGTGGACTATCGTGCATTGAATGAAGTGACTCCACCGCTGAGCGCTGCTGTGCCGGACATGCTGGAACTTCAGTACGAGCTGGAGTCCAAGGCAGCGAGGTGGTATGCCACTATTGACATTGCCAATGCATTTTTCTCCATTCCTCTGGCTGCAGAATGCAGGCCTCAGTTTGCTTTCACCTGGAGGGGCGTGCAGTACACCTGGAACCGGCTGCCCCAGGGGTGGAAACACAGTCCCACCATCTGCCATGGGCTGATCCAGGCTGCACTGGAGAAGGGTGAGGCTCCGGAACATCTACAGTACATTGATGACATCATTGTGTGGGGAAAGACTGCAGCTGAAGTGTTCGAGAAAGGAGAGAGGATCATCCAGATTTTGCTGAAAGCCGGGTTTGCCATCAAGAAGAGCAAAGTCAAGGGACCTGCCAGAGAGATCCAGTTCCTGGGAGTAAAGTGGCAAGATGGACGGCGGCAGATCCCCACTGAGGTCATTGATAAGATCACAGCAATGTCTCCACCGACCAGCAAAAAGGAAACACAAGCTTTCCTAGGAGCCATAGGCTTTTGGAGGATGCACATTCCTGAGTACAGTCAGATCGTGAGCCCTCTCTACCTGGTTACCCGCAAGAAAAACAATTTCCACTGGGGCCCTGAACAGCAACAAGCCTTTGCCCAGATCAAGCAGGAGATTGCTCATGCAGTAGCCCTTGGCCCAGTCAGGACGGGACCAGATGTGAAGAATGTGCTTTATTCTGCAGCCGGGAACAACGGTTTGTCCTGGAGCCTTTGGCAGAAGGTGCCAGGGGAGAGCCGAGGCCGACCACTGGGATTCTGGAGTCGAAGTTACAGAGGATCTGAAGCCAACTACACTCCCACAGAGAAGGAGATCTTGGCCGCCTATGAAGGAGTTCAAGCCGCCTCAGAAGTGATTGGCACAGAAGCACAACTCCTCTTGGCACCCCGACTACCAGTGCTGGGGTGGATGTTTAAAGGAAAGGCTCCCTCCACGCACCATGCCACCGATGCCACATGGAACAAATGAACTGCCCTCATCACACAGCGTGCCCGTATTAGAAACCCAAATCGCCCTGGGATTTTGGAGATAATTACAAACTGGCCGGAAGGAGAAAACTTCGGTCTCACGGACGAAGAGGAGCAGGAACAAGTGACACGGGCTGAAGAAGCTCCTCTGTACAACCAACTGCCAGCAGAAGAAACACACTACGCTCTTTTCACTGACGGTTCCTGTCGCATCGTGGGAATGAACCGTAAGTGGAAAGCAGCCGTATGGAGCCCCACACGACAGGTTGCAGAAGCCACTGAAGGAGAAGGGGGACCAAGTCAGCTTGCTGAACTCAAAGCTGTTCAATTAGCCCTTGACATTGCTGAAAGAGAGAAGTGGCCAAAGCTCTACCTCTACACTGATTCGTGGATGGTAGCCAATGCTCTGTGGGGCTGGCTGGAAAGGTGGAAAAAGGCCAACTGGCAGCGTAGAGGAAAACCAATCTGGGCTGCTGATGAATGGAAGGACGTTGCCACTCGTGTAGAGAAGCTGCCTGTGAAAGTCCGCCATGTAGATGCCCATGTTCCCAAGAGTCGGGCTAATGAGGAACACCAAAACAACAAGCAGGTAGATCAGGCTGCCAAGATAGAAGTGTCAAAGATAGATTTAGATTGGCAACACAAGGGAGAGTTGTTCCTAGCCCGATGGGCCCATGATGCCTCGGGTCATCAGGGCAGAGATGCCACCTATAAGTGGGCCCGAGACCGAGGGGTGGATTTAACCATGGACAGTATTTCTCAGGTTATCCATGACTGTGAGACATGTGCTGCAATCAAGCAAGCCAAGCGGGTGAAGCCCTTATGGTATGGTGGGCGGTGGTCCAAATATAAATATGGGGAAGCCTGGCAGATTGACTACATCACCTTTCCCCAAACCCGCCAGGGCAAGCGTTATGTGCTAACCATAGTGGAAGCCACCACTGGATGGTTGGAGACCTACCCTGTGCCTCATGCTACTGCCCAGAACACCATCCTGGGCCTGGAAAAACAAGTCCTGTGGAGACATGGCACCCCTGAGAGAATCGAGTCGGACAATGGGACTCATTTCAAGAATAGTCTTATAAGCACCTGGGCTAGAGAACTTGGCATTGAGTGGGTGTACCATATTCCTTATCATGCACCAGCGGCCGGGAAAGTTGAACAGTGCAATGGCCTGCTTAAAACTACCTTGAAAGCACTGGGTGGGGGAACCTTTAAGAATTGGGATACTAATTTAGCAAAGGCCACCTGGTTGGTGAACACTCGAGGTTCCACCAACCGAGCAGGTCCTGCCCAATCTGAGCCCTTGCAAAAGACAGACGGAGATAAGGTTCCAGTGGTACACATGAGAGGTATGCTGGGAAAAACTGTTTGGATTAATCCTGCCTCCAGCAAAGACAATCCCATCCGTGGGGTTGTCTTCGCTCAGGGACCAGGTTGCACCTGGTGCGTGATGCAAAAGGATGGAGAGACCCGATGCATACCTCAAGGGGACCTTGTTTTGGGGTGAACTACCCATGACAATGTGGCTGCATCCATATTTGCATATATATATATGTATTTTTAATAGTTAAAACTCAATGTAATATGTTTGTATGGGAAAAAAATTCGGGGTGGATAATGTTGGGGGTTGGGTTTGTTCCTTCTTTCTCTGGGGAATTTTTTCCCCACGGGTTGCCAAGGGGACCGGGTGTTGGATTCTTGAGAGTGCTTGGCTGAAACAAAGAGGTGGACAAAAGGTGGAAGGGGGAGATAACGCAGGTAAAAGACACAGCTTGAGGCAGCTGCGTGCTTTTCTGCTTCCGGCGTTCGGGGAGGCGCGTGTCTGCCGCTCCTCGAGGATCTCAGCCGCCGCAAAACACGCCGAGCAGAAGCTGGGCCGCTTTTCTGCCTCGCCTTCGAGCTTCTTCGGCGCTGCTCCTCTTGCTGCAGCGTGACCCTGCACTCCCTGTGCTGCCAGGACATCCTGCCCCTGCCTGCCGGGACACCCTGCCATCCCAGCTACCAGCCCGGGACTTTTCCACTGTTCCAGCTTGGTGCTCTGAGGATCCTGCAGGGACACCGAAACCAAACTGCCCTGGTTTTTGTGAAACAAAGCCCTCAAGGTTCTTGGTACTGTTGTCGTTTGTCATTAATGCTGTAGTTGTTTGGTGGGGGGGGAGTTTTTTTGTGTTTGTTTGCTTTGTATTACATACTAGTAAAGAACTGCTATTCCTATTTCCCAAATCTTTGCCAAAGAGCCTCTGATTGTAATTTTACCTAGCAGATACCTGTCTTCCTAAACCAAGACACCCCACAGCTTCATGGACAACACAATCACCTCCTTGCAGCTTATCAAAAGCCAGAAGACTCTGTAGAAGTGAAGAACAACTCGAGAAAACTGCAGAACACTTCCACAAGTCAAACACAGGTCCCAAATGGGAAAACAAGCAAACAAAACCTTGTGACCTCCAGAAGGAGCCCCTGCACCCTTGGGCTGTTGCGCTGCAGAAGACATGACACAGAGCTTCACTGAGCCAGATGCTCACATGGAGCACCAGCCCTTTGGTGCCTCAACATGGCAGATCAAAGCCCATTGCCCAGCTGTCACTGGCTGGGGCAAATGCTAGGTCCTGGCAGGACTGCAGCACTCAGCATCCTTAGCCAGCAGCAGCAAGTGCTGGCTGGGCAGAAACTTGCACCTCTGCCTTGCACTAAAGACAGCACCCTCCAGAACTGGCATTTACTATCTCAGGAAAATCTGACTCTGCTGTCACCACAGCTGCAGGGTTGTGGTAACTTTGCTCATTTTGCTCCTCTTTGGCCTCTTCTCCAGCAGAAGGGAGAGCCATCAGCACAGCAGGTGGCTGAGGAGCTACCAGTAACTGTAGCAATGGATCTGCAGCAATGGATCCGCACAACTTGGAATACAAAGTGCTCCAGCCGAACTACCACCTAGAGATATTAGTTACAAGTATCAGCTCTTTGGGAATATATCAAGGCCACAGAGACACAAACTGTTCTAAAAAGAAGAGGAGCCTGGGAAATTGAATACCAGGACAAGAAGAATGAGATAGAGGCCATGAAGGCTCGGAATTATAGCCAATCAAATTGCCTAAGGGACGTGTGCTGAGCAAACAAAGCAGATGAACCGATCAAGAAAGGCATGAAGGTGTGAACAGTGGTCTTACAATCAATAAACATAGTGTAATGTAAATATGAAATGGCTTCTGCAGAAATCTAATTGGTTCTGTTGTTCAGAGGTACCGAGCTCCCACAAGTATCATTCAGATGTATTTGCTGGCAGCCAGAAATGAAAATTCAGGACTCAAGCTGTAGCCCCAAAGAGCAGGGAGATGCTCGAGGAGGCACCACCTTTGTTTCAGCAATTCAGCAAGTGAGCGAGTCCTCCAGTGAAAGGAGCCACTCCCCTCCTTGCCTTCCTTCTGGCAGCTGAGAAGGACAAAGACTGTCCCAAATGCAACTGGCAGGCTGCCACAAGTCTGTGCTTCTTGTGTCTTTTCAACACAGCTCTAGCCAAAGCTGCAGCTACAGCTGACAGCAGAGAGGAAAGCCCCCGAGAGCAGCAGAGTCTGTGGGGGCTGTTGACATTTACCTCTCCTCCTGTGGCAGTGTCGAGTGCTCTACAAACCTCTCCAAAAGTCCTAGAAACAAAAGAGCAACAAAGAAAGGAGAAACCGTTTAGACCTTGGAGTGAAAGCCAGCCCAGACTGGAGATCTCTGCTGGAAATGCCTAGAACCTGCAGGATGCAGAAGGGCTCTGTCAGAAGGCAGATGATGCATTTTGCTCTCAAGCGCATGGCCACTGGGCCTGAAGCATTGAGGATTACTGCCTCAGCTCAGAAAGAGGGTTTCTTCTTTCTTCTCAGGTTTCAGTCTCTAACTTATGCAGTTCTAATCCTGACCATGGAGGATTTCCTTCAGCAAACTCTTGGAAAGAAAGCTATGACAGAGGGTAGGTTTCTCTTTCAGGCAAGCAAGATTCTTCTCCGTCTGTTAGTGTGGCCAGATGATTATAGATATACAAAAATGCAAAGGAAATTACCAGAGAGCTGTCCCATGCTTGAGAGACCAGGAGATCTACCAGGTCATATTCCTTGCTCCAGGCAAGGCCTTGGCAGTGTGACAATTTGACAATTTGACAATGCCTTCTGGTCACGCTTACAAACTCTGACTGATACTGAGAGATGGGACAATCTATCCTCAGTGTCTGAACATTTTTGCAGCTTGCCTGACTTCAGACCTGAAAGATATTCTACCAGGAAAACACCTGGCCCATGGTTTTGTGGTTGGACTCACCCACTGCTGATATTTTTGACTTTGATGTATTCTGTCATGGGATTTTCCATGCTCACAATTGTCCCTGAGGAAAACAAAATTCAAGATGCTGACTTTCAAGCAGAGATCCCAGCTTCCAGGAGACACCTAAAAAGGCAGCCCCATTGCTGGGGCTCTGAACCCTTTGTGGTGAGCTGGGTAACAACAACCATAGAACCAGACAGACAGATCTGAAGCAAAAATGGCCAGCAGAGACTGATTTTCTACACAGGTTCCTATGGGGAATCCTAAATGTCCCTGTGATATCAAACTGAGGAGGAACATTTGGTCCAGCTACGCTGCCACGTGCACACAAGACACCGTCCCTCAGACAAGAAATACACACGACGTACTCAGTAGCTCCAGGGAGTCCTCCTCGATCTGCTGTTGCTGAGCAGCATCTGTGTCAGCGCTGCAGATGAACCGACTGCCCGGGCTCACCTTCTCGGCTTGGGGAGCAAAGGCTCCTTGACACAATGCTCCTGCTGCAGCAGGTTTGGTGCAAGAGCCTGTGTAGATCTGGGAGAAGAAATGAGTTTGGTTCAGAAAGGTGGCTGGCAGAGATGGCCCTGAGATGCCATTCCAAATGCAAGCCCTTAGGAAGATGCTGTCAGCCTGCCACACACAGGGCTCTTAAAATGGATTTTTTGCACGTCCACTTCCCTTTGACTGGATGGCTCAAAGTCAAAGACTGGTTTTACTGGAGTTCATGGTCAGATTTATGTACCATTTTCAGAGATTTTCTGAAGGACGACTGCCACAAGGACCATTCCACTTCATCCCAAGGGCTCTTTCCCCCCTCCAAGGGCTGCAGACACACTTGCAGCTCCCGGTTCAAATGTTCTACCTCCCGCCACGGAGTGCTCTTGTCCTCCAACACGTTCAGGTCATTCTCAACCGGCAGCACTTCTGGTGGAGGCAGTTCCTGCGGCTCACGCCGATCCTAGGGCTCCTCCTTGTCACTCATTTGCAGGAGGCCTTTGCAGGCTGCCTGGCCAGATGACAACACTTCCACCTCGAGTCAAAGAGAACAAAGCAGTCAGAGACTACAGCTTGTCCCTCTTAGCCAAGAGTCATCAGCTGTGAGCAAAGGGAAAGAAGAGATTTACAAGGGCTACAGACAGCTCGTTTCCATCCTCCATCTTGGGCACCATGTTCCACTGTAAAAACACCACAAGAAACGAGGAGAGCGGGAAGAGGCCAGCAGGAGTCAGTTTGGATGACTGCTGGCCAAAAGGCCAAAGGACTACTTCCATTGTCCAGGGCAGCAGTTGAGATTCAAGATACCAGGAAATGTCCTTCAGAATGGCTGCCACAGACACTACAGCAGGATGGCCCTCAGAGGCATCACCCCAACCCCCTGCATACAGTTTCATATTTTTGAATCACTTCCACAAAATTAATTGCATCAGAATAGAGGTCGCTTTAAAAGTCTCTGGTGGTCATTTGGGAAAGATCTCATGCCTCAAATTCTCCTTTGATGGTCAAGAGCCTCTGAAAACAAATTTCTTCCCCTTAAAGACATTGAAGCTATCTTTTCAGCAGGCCCACTCTCTTTATTCTCCCACCTCAGATAACCACTTGCACTGCTAAGAGGGAATACAGGACTAAGAACTGTCTGGTAAAGCTTAAGGAATTCACAGTTTGTTACGGTCAAACATTTCCCCAATCTTTTCCACTGCACTCTCTTGCCAGCAGACATCACCAACCTGTTCCATTCTCCTTGCAGAACCCTGTACCTGCTATCCATGGGCAGCCAGGAGCAGAGGCAGTCACAGAGGAGACGCACCTGCCACAGCAGGCAGCAACCAAAACCCTCTCGAGTCACAGCTGCAGGCCTGTAACTGCACAGAATGCTCTGGCTGCCCCACTCCTTGTGGGCTTTTGGCTGGAAATGTGTTTTCTGCCTCATGTAGAAGGACCAGAGCTGTGCAAACAAGGGCGGATGGGCCATATTCCAAAGGCACCGCAGTGTGGAGGAAGTGGTGCCCTAATGACTGAAAAATAAAACAACCCACTTTTGCCACATTACTATAGCAGGTAATATCAAATCTGGCCTTTAACTGGAGGCCTCCAGGGGCAGGTATGGAAAAACACCCGCCCCACATAGGGCAAATGTGGTTTTACAAGTGTGGAACATTAGCATAATTGACAAGAATTCTCAATTAGCAGCACAAGAAATGAGGAAATATCCCTGCTTTGTTCCCACCTCCTCTGGAGCCCCTCTTTCTTGCTCCTAGCTGTACTGCCTATCAGTACTGCTGTTTCAACCTTTGCTCCTAGAGGAGGCAAGATCAGATAGGAGACTTTGGAATGTGTTTTGTCTTTCTGCCTATCAGAGGAGGAAAAGTACTGAAGTTACCTAGGAACTATATAACTATACAACAGTAGTCGACAGAGGTAGGAATATATATGAAGGAAATAGAAAAGCAGAAATCGTGTTGGCATTAGAAGGAGACCATTCCGCAACTCCTAACTGAACCAAAATCACCATCAACAGGATTTTCCATCTTGAAAAGACAATGGACAATTCAGAAAGGTCATGTAGACCTTATTCACAGGGTGACAAGGAAGGGAATCTTCCAATGGAGTTGAGGTTTGATAGAGTTTTTATTCTGACTCCCACTCAGGGCTTGAACTGGAGAGAGTCATCCTGAAATGGTCGTCACCACCTCCTGAACTGCCTGCATTGCTTCACTGCAATGATCAGAGATGCCCATCTGGAGAGAGGCTCGGCTGGCATCAAATAGGGATGCAGCACAAAGGGAAAACAACAAGAACAACAACAGCAGCAGCAACAACAACAGCAACAATGGAACCATTACTTTGCAAACTCAGTGCCTCATAGGATCAAGAGGGATTCCCTGGTTCCCAGAAATACGCTGAAATAGGACTGGCAGGACACTCTGCACCTCTGCCTTCATGTCCAGGACCTTGCTATCACAGGCTCATATGGCCCACAACCCCACTAATCCATTCATTGAGGTGTCTTGAGCAGCAGCAGTGGCGCAGCTGAAAAACGTCAGGCAGCAGTTCCCATTCCCTGTGCATGCATGGCAGTAGGGCCAGCACTGCCACGGCCAGGGCCAGGGCCAGGGCAGAGAGCACAGGCAGCACCAATGCCGAGGAGCCGCTGCTCTGACACTGCCGGTGGGACTTCCACTGAGATGAGGCATCTGGGCGTGCCATGAGCACTGAGATGGATTTTGCAGTGCGGCGAGGCAGCTCAGGTGCCTACCTGAGCCTTGAGTAGGCAGCAGCTAGCTCAGCCAGCAGCACCGAAAGGCCAGAGAGCTGCTGTGTTTCAGACTCACAGCAAAGCCCACGCAGCAGGACAATTTCCATGTCAGAACTGCAGAAGCGCTTTCCTCTTGTTACCTTGGTGCATCCCAGAGCAGAATTTTGGACTCCGTGACAGAGAATCTGCTCACCCAAGAGACTGACGACTCCGCTCACAAGGAGTGCAGCACAACCAGAGTGTTGGCAATCCCTGTGGGACCAGCTGAAGATGCCATTGCAGCCGAGGGGACAGCACCACTGCCTGTAAAAAGACAATTCTGGTGAAGTACTAAAAACTCAACAACAGGCCCTAAGCCAAAGCTAACCTCCGGACGACCCTTCCAACCAAACATTGTATTTATATTGGCTCATAAACAAAACAGGCAGGACCGTTACCGGGATGATAGATGAATCCGGTTGGTAGTGCAACAGGTATTTACCTTTCCGCACTTAGAAGCCAGACAAGGCCACAGAATCAGATCTGTGTGGTCTTGTTTGAAGATATATGGTCAAAGCAAACTGCCTTGGTTCCTCTCTGAGCCCGGGCCAAGAGAAGGATGAAATCAGATGTTCCTGCACTAAAAGTTTTGGTAGCTTGTTTATTCAACAGAATAAAATCTGGGGTCTCTAACAGCAAAGTCTGCGGCCTGGCCTGTGGGTGGGCCAGCTGCATAGGAACCCCTGGCTACGGGGAGTGCATTTCCAATCCTTTGGTGTGACAGGGGCTCGCCAGCTGACGAGTGTGTCAGGAGGATGGCAAAGCATATGGGTAACTGTCGATGTACCTTTCTTAATCCCTACGGGCAGTCTTCTGCTGTAATAATCAGGTGCATTGCTTAGCTTATCCTCTGGTACTCCTTTGCTGCTTTGCACTCCAGTAAAAGCCGCTTACTCCTTACGCTGGTGTTGGCGTCTCTGGTGCTGACTGCTGGCAAAACAGCGACACGTTTGTTTCAGAGTTGGACTAGGTGGATGCACAAGATGGCAGCCAGGGCTGAGGCAGCCAAGAACAACATGGCGGCCGGGGCTGGAGCAGCCACGCCCAAGATGGAGGCCAGAGAGCAGAGGCAGCCACGCACAAGATGGCGGCTGGGGCAGGCCGAGCCCTCAGCCGTCTGCTGAAATGGACATTAACAGACACCCGGGAAACGGAGACGGCGTGGCACCTCTGCTCTGCGCACACCAACACAGACCAGCCAGTTTGGAACGGCGGCTGGCAGTATTTGGATGTCGAGGCAATTCAAATAGGTGAACAGAGGAAGAAACTCCGGGGTTTGAATGTTTTCAAATAAAAACTTTTCTTTTTTTTCCAGGAGAGGGCCAAAAGCATTTCCTGTGCAGATGGACTTGGTTTAGCATCAAGAAGCATCACAAGTGGTTTCATCCAGGCAGGAGTCACAGTGACTGTGAGGTGATGAAAACGGAGATGGGATCCGCTTGGGGCGGATGGTGCAGTGGCTGCTCACCTGCCATGTGTATCCCTCGGGGTACCTCTTTATTTAGAACACTGTGAAGACCCTATAGAATTGAAACACTAATCAAAACTGCAGCAGGAAGTGCAGTGCAGCTGAGGTTGTTCTTAATGGGATTCTTCAAGCTGAGCAGCGACATTCTGTTCAGCAGACGCACAGGCAGGGGCTTCTTGGAGCGCTGCTCTGGCGCCCATTATTTGGAGTAGGGGATGACAGGAGGAAAGAAGAGAAGCCCCTCAGCTTCTGAAGAGGAACAGTCACTGACAGGAAGCAGTGGCTTAAGAAATGTGAGGGGAAAAAAAGGCAGCAAACGTGAGGTGACAAGTGTGAGAAATGTGAATGAAAAAAGGAGGGAAGTGTGAGGGAAGAAAAGGGAAGGAAACCTGAGTGGGAAATGGTGAAAAATGTGAGCGAAAACAGGAGAGGAAGGTGAGAGGAGGAAAAGGCAGGAAATACAATGGGAAAATTCTAAAAACATGAGGGGAAAAGCGTGAGAACTCTCGGGGGAAAACATGGAAGGAAATGTGGGGGGAAAAGAGGGAGAAACTTGACTGGCAAAGAGAGAGAAAGGGGCAGAAAACGTGAGGGGAACATGGTGAGAATCCTGCGGGGAAAAGAGTGAGAAACCAGAGGGCAGAAAAAGGCAGAAAACATGAGGGGAAAGAAAGGTGGGAAGTTTGATGGGAAAAGTGGCAGAAAACAGGAGTGAATAAAGGGCACAAAATGCAAGAGGAGAAGTAAAAGGAACGTGACGGGGAAAGAATGCTAAACGTGAGGGGAAAAGTGTGAGAAATGTGAGAGGAAAAGGGCGAGAAACCGGAGGGTGAAAGTGAGAAACGAGAAGAGAAAATACTGAGAAATATGACGGAGAAAAGAAGGGAAACGTGAGGGGAGAAAAGGGCAGGGTAAGTGAGGGAAAAACGGTGAGAAGCATGAGGGAAGAAAAAACCAGGCAAGAGTGGGAAGGTGGGAAAAGATGAGAGATAAAGCAGGAGGAAAGTGAGCTGAACAGGGTGGGGGAAATGAGAAAACTGGGAGGGAAACACGACAGGAAAACTGTGAGAATTGTGAGTGGGAAGGGGGGGAAATGTGAGATGGAAAAGAAGAGGAAATGTGAAGAGAGAAAAGGAGAGCAGGCAGTGTTGGCACAACAGTTGAAATGATTCCTAACACATTCCCCCATACATTTGCCCACTTCTTGGACAAGCCCGGGCTTTCTCTGTATGTATGTCTCTGTCTCCACCTGGATTCCCACTTGGAAGCGATACAAGGGGCCAGGTCTGCCCCCCACCAGCAGCAGCTGCTCCAAGCCGGGAACGCGACATGTGGTGCTGCTTTCCAGAGGCTTCTGTGTCCCAGGCGAAGCCAAGGCAGGAGTGGTTTGAAAGGTGCTGGCACTGCTGCTGCTCTGTGCCAGAGTGCCCCGGCTGGGCAGGGCACGGCGCCCACTGCGCTGCGGGCTCTTTCTCCTGCCACAGCTGGGCACACCTGGCAAGAAATCATGATGGCTTGTGGGGAAACCAAGGGCTTTGTGGAGGCTGCATTGCTCTGCACACACCCGGGCCACCTGCAGCACAGAGCTTTGGCCCCCAAGAATGGAAACCAGAGGGAAACGGCTGGAAGAAGTTTCATTCTCACCTTTCAATAGAAGGGACTAAAATGGAAGTTCCCAAGCAGGGCCCGGTCCCCGGTGCCAGCTCAGTGTGAGAAAGGAGGCATGACTTTATTTCAGTGCTGCCTGTGTGGGGAATCACTTCTCTAACATGTGCTCACTCAGAAATCTCACCTACTGATTTGTAACCATGGAAATAAGACCTACTCATTACTTTGCAGAAACTCACAGGCTAAATATTCCCTCAAATTATTGGACAAATTTAAATCACGTCTCAGAAGTGAAGAACGAGAGAGTAGGGCTCTCTTAAGGATCTCTGGTGGTCATTCGGGGAACATCCCATTCCTCAAATTCTCCTCTGATGCTCAAGAGCCTCCTAGAACCACTTGCTTCCCCTTGAATGCATTCCCGCTACCTTCTTAGGAGGACTACTCCATTCTCAAGGCTAAGGTAGCCACTTGCACACATTAATCAGTGCACTGGAGGAAACAGACAGCTCAACTCTCTCTGTTAATGCTAAGGGAATTCATGATTTCTTTCAGTTCAAGATTTTCTCAGCACCTTCCTTCTCTGGGAATTGCCCCCAAGCATTTTGTCACTGCACCTTGAAAAGGTGTTTGCTGACTGAAGCCACGTTGTGTCTTTCCTTCAGAAATTAATCAAGAAAACACCAGTCACCTACTGAAAGCCTTCTGCTCCCATCCAAATCAGTTCCCTGCTCAAGCGCAAGCCACAGGCTCATCCCCGATTCCCTCTGTGAGATACAGGGTAATATTTTGCTGCAGCCGGAAGATGATTACAAAAATGAATGAAAATTGTTGGTTCTAGGTACTGTTATTTATGGCTTGGATTTGTTCTAGTTAATTTGTTGGCTTTTGCTGGGAGCTGGGAGAGGGGCCAGCTTGAAGCCCAGACCAAAAGGGAAGTAGTAGAAGAGGGGAGGGGACAGAAAGGTAGGCAGTCAGGAGAGAATAAAAGTTCCCCAGTACCCAGCCAAAGGGAAAGGGCACATGGTTCACCCTGGGCTGGGAAAGGCAATAAAAAGCAGCATTCCATTGCAGTGGGTGTGTGTGTTTGGCCCTTGGGGCAAGCTGTCCCTGCCGCCCGCCAACCTCGGTTCCCTCGGCAGAAGCGCCGTGCCTGGAGGACACTGCTCTGTGCTGGAGCCTGCGGAGCAGCCCGGCTCCCTCCCCTGTGCCCGGAGTGCTGCACACACTGCTCCCCTTTGCCAGGAGTTCCAGGGCAGCTGGCACAAGAGTGGGAATCCTCAGCCAGGCCTGCAGCCCTCGGCTGCCGTTTGCCTTTCTCTGCTCCTGTGCAGACTGCAGACGGCCGATGCCACCCGTCTGTGCTGTGCCCAGCTGGGCTACGCTTCCCCTCGGGAGCGGCCGGCTGCCAGCCGGGCTCTGAGAGCGGAGCATTCGCCTGCTCCCAGGCTACAAGGGCCTCCTTGCAGCCTGCCTCTGCCCAGGCTCAGGCTGCTCCGGGCTCTGCCAGGGGCCTCTGCCCTGGGCGAGACTGCGTCCGCTCTCACCTCACAGACGCTGACAGCTCTGCACCAGAGGAAACCTCTCAGAGCATTCTCACTGATCTTGCTGATTTCTCACTTGAGCAAGACTCTTCTGCAGCCAAAGAGATTGCACTTCGGGATACAAATCCAAATGGCACGAACCCAAACGCTCTTGAGTCACAGCTGAAGACCTGCATGTGCACAGGATCTTTTGGCTGCCCCACTCCTCCTTTGGTTTTGCCTGCCAATGCCACTGTCCTTTCTGCCTCAAATTGAAGTACCACAGGTGTGCAAAATACGGTCAGTGGGCCGTATTCCAAAGGCACTGTGGTCTGGAGAGGATGACTGAAGCGGAGCCTTCCCCACTTTCAAGGCACACCTAAGAAGCTGTCAATGTCACTCTGCACCTTCAACAGACAACGGAACACTCAGACAGAAAAGCTGCACTTATTGACAGGGTGAGAAAGAACGGAATCTTCCAGATGAGCTTACGTTTCAGCAATTTTATTTCCTCATAACCCTATTCTATATAGATAATATAGAATATCAAACCTATAATCCTACTCTACAAGCCTTCTCTAAGGTGGTTATTGAGATAACCAGTCATTACATGAATGTCACATTCATGTCTACTCCTTCTTCTTTATCTTCTTCACTGCCATGATCAGCGGTGTCAAGGTGAATGCTGAATTTCCTGATCTTACAAACGGATGCTGTCCACAGGAAAGAAAATAAAAAACACAAACCAAAAATCAATGAACCATGACTTTCCAAGCTTAGTGCTTCACAGGCTCAATCAGGGTCCCTCTGGTTTCTAGAAAGAGCCAGAAACACGACCAGTGGGACAATCTGCACCTACAGCTTCGTATGAGGACCTTGGCATCATAGGCAAACCTGGCCCAGAATCCCACTCATCTGTTTATTCTGGTGTCTTCATCTTGATGGGACTTTTGCCCTGCCGCTGCTCTAGAAATTTCCCTGGAGTTTCCTCTTTCCAGGATACCTCTATGACTCACATAGGTCCCTCTCTTTGAAAGACAGGCACTGTGCTGATTTCCACAGGGACACGGAACAGTGCCTACCTTTCCATGCCCTGCCCCTCCTGTGCTGGCTGGCACCTTCCTTCCCAGCAGGGACAGCCGAGCGGCACTGGATCCTGCACTTCCCTCTCTGCCACACAAGCTGGCAGTAAACCCTGGGGCAGCTGCCATCGGCTTGACTGTGCCAGGCAGCAGATGGGGCTGGGACCAGTCACCCTCAGCTGTCCCTGTCTGCGTGGCAGAAACATCCAAGAGTGGAGGGGGGGTACAAACCAGAACCCCTCAGAGGCTCCCAGTGAGCCCTCCACAGCCCCTTCTGCCCACGGCCAAATGCCTGACTGCTTGGCTGGGACTGGTTTCCTATGCTTCCTCCACCACTATTTCATGCCTCTGTTCTCCACATTGCTCTACTTCAACTCTTTTGCCATTAGATAGAACTGAGCACCCCACCAAATTACAAAACAGGGCAACAGAAACAGTCAGAGGACAGAGCACCTGTCCTCTGAAGACAGGCTGAGAGACCTGGACTTATACAGCCTGAAGAAAGAAGAATGGACCCCAGGGAGACATTATTGCCACCTTCTAAAACTTCAAAGTGGCTTCTGAGGGAAAATAGAAGACTTTTTTACATAGGTCCACTTCCAATAGCAAGTGGGCTAATACTTTTAAAAAAAATGGGGATGGAGTCAGAGCAGGTCTAACAACAAACCTGTTTACTCAAAGCATGGTGCAGCACTGGCACAGGTTGCCCTGAGAGCTGGTAGGTGCATTGTCCCTGGAACCATTCAAGGTCAGATGGGACAGGCCTCTGAGCAACCCGATCTCTTCAAAGATGTCCCTGCTCATTGCAGGCCACTTGGACCAGATGAACTTTACAGGTCCCTGCCAGCCCAGGCCACTCTAGGATTCCTCAGCGTTCTCATTTGAAAGCACCAAGTGTGGAAGTGAGGAGGAGGGGAGCTCATCTGATGCCTTGCACTTCAGTGCAGGAGGAGCCCGTCCCTGGGACACTGTTTCCCCTGCGGCCCCTTGGCATTTTACCTGCAGCAGCTCCTTGGCAGACCAGCGCCGTGCCTCGTCTGTCTGCAGGCAGCAGCTCAGGAAGTGACGTGTGCGCGGCAAGAACAGGTTGGGCTGCCACAGCCTTGGTCTCCCTCCAGTGGCTATCAGCAGTTGAGGCTGGAGAAAATGGAAACACCCGGCTCCACCTGCTTCTTTCCCTGGAACTGCAACTGCCCTCCCAGATCCCATTGTTTAAGCTCCACTCTGCAGCGACAGTTTGTGCCCTGGCCGAGAGGCAGAGCTGACTTTCCTGTACCAACAAAAACCCCAATGCCCATGCAGCCACAGATTTCCAACATCCAGCAGATCTTGCTTTGGCAGCTATTTCATTGACTGACGTAGTTAGTGGGAACTCCATCAGCAAAAGCATGTTTCCTTCTCTGAGGATTCACAGCAGCCTGACAGGCTTTTTAGAAGAGGCACTTTGCTAGTCTAACTAACCCTACTATTTCCAAGGATTATTACATGAAAGGCACCTCTGCACTGCTTGTTGGTCCCTTCCGCACAGCTGCCATAAAACAAAACTCATCAGGCCTTTTGTCCTGTTCCAGAAAACAATGGGAATTGGAAGAAATGAAAGGAAATCCACCAGGCGTTCCTCGGGGAAGGAAACAAACATTTGGAATCTCCTATTCAACACAGACACAAAAAGATGCCTGCACCAATCTTTTGCCATGAAAATGCCTCTTTGGGCACAGAGGAGACACCTACAGCTCTGTCTGTCCGCAGTCTGCAAGTTTCAGCTTCTTTATGTGGCAAAAGGAAACCTTCTCATGGTCAAATCAGAGGAAGGAGAAGTGCCATCCCTATGATAAGCCAATGCTCATTTGGATACTCGAGTCAATGCACTCATGGTGTGCCCAGCGCAGAAAGTGCCGGGCAGAGAACGGCAAGTTTCGGCAGGCTCTGCGCATGACACCAGGAGGCTTCTGAGCTGGTCTCTGTAAAAATGCCCATCACAATACCAACAGCTCTGTGCTGCTGGCACTGAAATAGATGGTGACCAAAGAGACTTTGTTATTATCTTCTTCAATCCAGAGAAAAATTTCCAAACCTAAACCAGCAAACAAACTCCCCTTGAGTGCAAATACTTATGGCAGCTTGCTTTCCTTTTCTCACACCACCAGAGGTGAGATCAAAGGGGCTTTGATCGTGTCCCTCTGCAGCTGAGCTCAGCCACTGGGCATGGTGGGGAGCTGCAGTGCTCCCTGTCATTACAACTGTGCAACCCAGGGCTGTCCCTGCTCCCACGGTAAAGGAACAGCAGCGGCGTCAACCGCACCCCTTGGATCCCAGCCACGGGCACCTGACTGCAAGCCCATCAACTTTTTAAAGTACCCAGAAACAGCTCAGGGTCCGGCATACAATTCTAACTGCAGTTGGGGAGCAACACATCCTGAATTTAGAGAGGCCACCCAGACAGATGTCTTGAAAAGCTGAAAATCTGGATAACTCACAGGATTTGGGAAAGATGCTACAGCATGGAGAAAAATTGTTGTGCTGTGGTCAAAAAAGGAAAAAGGAAGCACGACTGCTTTGGGATTTACTTGGTGATTGTTTCTTTTCTCTTTTGATCTTTCTTTTGGCTTTTCTTTTTCTCTATTCTTTTGGCTTTTCTTTTTTTTTTCTTTCCCTTTTTCACTTGCTTTTGCTATTTTTCCTTTTTCTTTTTCTCTGGGGTTTTCCTTGGCTTTTTCCTCTTTTCTTACTTTGTCTATAAAATTGAAACTGTGAAGATTAAACCTCCCTTTCCAAGGGTACTAAGAACATATCTAAACATTCCACAGTAAAATTCCTTTCCTTCAGAGACAGAGCTCCAACATGGTTCAAAAAGCAAATGTCAGGCATGGCTGGAGGGCAAAATGGCAGGTTTCTGAACTGCTTGACCTTCCACTTCCCTTCTGATGCAACCAAAGCTACAGCAGATGCTGATGTGCTGCAGGGGACACTTTTAGGAGGCCACCTTCTAAAAAGAGCTGCAAGTGGTGCCAGCAGATGGCAATGGGATTTTGTCCAATGGCACACACAACATGGGACAGCTGAGAAAGACAGCGGGATCGGTGAGCATTTGCACCTTACCGAGACAGGAGTTTCATTCCAGGAAGGAACTTCTCCTTCCACCATGTGAATGCCCACGATTCCAAGCGACCAAATGTCTGCTTTGGGGCCATACGGTTGGTCTTTCATAACTTCAGGAGCCATCCACCCAGGTGTCCTGGCCACTGAGCTCTGCCTACTTTGCTCAGGGAGGAGCTGAGCAAAGAGGCCAAAATCAGCTGTGGAGAAAACAACACACAATGAAAACCACCTCAAATTAGGAACCCAAAGAAAAGAATTCCCCGCTCTCAGTCTAAGAATGTGCTCTTGAATCTCCTGGAGCACTGTCCACACTTCCTTTCCTCGGGGCTTAAGCCCAGGAAGTGTGGTATTGGCCACCTGCAAAAAAATGCCAGCTTTCTAAACACTGCTCACAGCAGTGTCCTTTATTCCCCTGAAGCTTTAGATTGTAGCTCTCTCCCTCTGGAAGGGACACAGACCCACGCCACTCTTGACTGCTTGTGGTTCCTTGTCACACCTCTGTGCATGTTGCAATTTTGCCTTCAGCTTGCAACAGGAGCCCCTGCACTCCCACCAGCACCATTTTTGGGGAGCTGGCAGTCACTCAAAGCAGCCCCACGCTCTGCGTGCTTGGAACGCCGCACCTGACTAAGAATACACTGACCCAGCTTGACAGAGCCGTCGCTTCCCAGAAGGATGTTGTGGCTCTTCACATCTCGGTGGATCACGTGCTTCGAGTGAAGAAAATACAATCCTTGCAGGCACTGAGAGAGAAAACAGAAACAGGAGGGCGAAACTTAGGGAAGTGATTTCATCACACAAGAAAGGAAACAGCCTAAAAATTCCCTCTCCAGGGGAATGGGGCGGCATGGCAGAACACAGTGCCAGCGAGAGGAAGAGCTTGCTGCTCCAAGACTAGCAGAGCAGCACCTTTCTAAGGAGAGGCATGCCAGCCTTTGGAAGAGCAGCAGCAACTGCCTTTGTAGACTGCCTTCTGCAAAGCAGCCAGAATGACTGCTGCTGCAGTGCATGTGCTCTCTTCATGCAGAGGTCAAACGAGGGTTGCCAAGAAAGAAAATGTCCCTCCCTTTGCTGTCAAGTTGGATCACTTTTGGCTGGGAGGCTGCATGACAAAGGTTTTATTGCTGGCCTCAGCACAGACTTGGAAGTATCACAGCAGTTCCCTTCCATGAGCAGAGAGCATTTTGGCTGCACTGCTGTCCTTTTCAGCTTAGGACTGTGAGAAATGAATCTCTCTCTTTTGTTTGCACTTTGTTTCAAATCCTGCTGCCACCACCTTGGCTTTTACAGGCAAGGAATGCAGTGCAGACAGGCTTGAGGTAAACATTTAAAGAGGCAAGGCGGAGAAGGGCAGATACAAATACAAGAAACAGAGCGAGAATACAACAGCAGGAGATAAGAGTACAGGATCAGAGTCCAGTGAGTGCAGAGGCCCTGGCAGGCAGTTGTCTTGAGATGCTCTTGCCTGCCCATAGCACACCAGCAATACAGAAACAAAGGCTGGCACATGGAATCACTCCAGTTCTGAGCCCAGTTTCCCAGACCACCCTGCCCAAGGCCTGAGAAGTACAGATGGGATCCCTGACCTCACGACTGATTGCTGCCATCTCGTCTTCAGAAAGGCAGACCTTGCTGATGATTTCACTCAGCGTGCCTCCATCCACGTACTCCATAACCAGCCAGAATTGCTCATTGACAAGGTAGCTGAAAGAAGGAAACAAGGGCATAGACATAAACATGCATGGCTACCTTGGTCTCGTGCTTGATTCTTGTTTCCAGGTCCCTCTGTGACAAGGAGAGAATAAAAGGAATGACATTGCCTCTAGGTTGTGCAGTGTTTGCAGTCTGTCTCAAGGAGAAAGGCAGAGCTGTGAAAAAGGAGATGCCAGCAAGTGAAAAATGCAGTTTAGGAACAGGCCAAATAAAAGACCAGTCAAGCTGCATGTTTCTGGGAAAAAAGCCCCTAGTCTTCCTGCCATGCAAAGCCATGGAAAAGAGGAGACACAATCCAAGGCAAATCCTTGTTTCGTTTATCCGCACCTAAGAAGATACTTGAAAAAAAATCAAGCCCCAAAACAACATGGCAGCACTGAACTTGCAGGCTGTTGATTTACTTAGATACGATTGATCCAGGTCTTTGAACACTTTTCAAACTACACATGCCAGGCACGACTCATGCAGGCAAGATGCACTCTCTTCCCATCCATGGCAGATGAACAGAGCAATAAGAATCAACCAATAATTAACAGCTCTATTTTCTGCCAGTGACCAAAGTGGGTTTTTACTTTGCGTCTCTGCAAGAGGTAACCAAACATTCATGGGACAGAAGCACAACAACTCACCTGTCTAAAATGTTGACCAGGTTGGGATTCCCATTCATCTTCATGACCAGTAATTCAGAGAAGGTTAATTCCTTCTTCCGCAGTCCTTGGAGATTGATTTTCTTTATGGCCACCTAAAATGACATTGAAAATCAGTCACTTTCCAAGCTGGTGGCAGGAGACCACAACGCTCATGCAGCGCATGGTTTTGGAATGGCACAGCTAAGCTGTGCCAAAGTGCCTTGGGATTAGACCAAGGAGTAATTAGCAACTGACATTCCAACAGCCCATTTCTCTGCTCCTTTGGGGGCCAGTCACAGGACACGTGGTCACTGATATTTTGTCTTGTCCACTTGGTAACAAGGGTGTCTCAGCTATCACCCACAGACCTCTGAGCACACTCTTTGCTGCTCTTTCTGGGATTCAGAAGTAATCCGCCCCTTACTACTCTGTGGCTACCTCTTGGGCTATGGGCAGGGCTTAGGGCTTTTAGGGATGCCTTGCAGCTCTCTCCCTAAGGGCACTTCCTAAGTGCAGCACTGCAGGTGGCTAAGGGAACTACCAGTGACATTCAGATGTATTTGCTGACAGTCAGAAATGAGAACTCAGGACTCAAGCTGTAGCCCCAAAGAGCAGGGAGATGCTCGAGGAGGCACCACCTTTGTTTCAGCAATTCAGCAAGTGAGCGAGTCCTTCAGTGAAAGGAGCCACTACCCCCCTTGCCTTCCTTCTGGCAGCTGAGAAGGACAAAGACTGCCCCAAATGCAACTGGCAGGCTGTCACAAGTCTGTGCTTCTTGTGTCTTTTCAACACACCTCTAGCCAAAGCTGCAGCCACAGCTGACACCAGAGAGAAAAGCCCCCGAGAGCAGCAGAGTCTGTGGGGGCTGTTGACATTTACCTCTCCTCCTGTGGCAGTGTCGAGCGCTCTACAAACCTCTCCAAAAGTCCTAGAAACAAAAGAGCAGCAAAGAAAGGAGAAACCGTTTAGACCTTGGAGTGAAAGCCAGCCCAGACTGGAGATCTCTGCTGGAAATGCCTAGAACCTGCAGGATGCAGAAGGGCTCTGTCAGAAGGCAGATGATGCATTTTGCTCTCAAGTGCATGGCCACTGGGCCTGAAGCATTGGGGTTTACTGTCTCAGCTCAGAAAGAGAGTTTCTTCTTTCTTCTCGGGTTTCAGTTTCTAAACTGTGCAGTTCTAATCCTGACCATGGAATATTTCCTACAGCAAACTCTTGCAAAGAGAGCTATGATAGGGGCTAGGCTTCCTCTTTCAGGCAAGCAAGATTCTTCTCCCTCTGTTAGTGTGGCCAGCTGATTAGAGATACACAAAAATGCAAAGGAAATTAGCACACAGCTGTCCCACACTTGAGAGACCAGGAGATCTACCAGGTCCTGTTGCCTACTGCAGGCAAGACCTTGGCAGTGTGGAGATGTCTTTGATAACGCCTTCTGGCCAGGTTCACAAATTCTGACTGGTACTGAGAGATGGGACAGTCTAGCCTCAGTGTCTGAACACGTTTGCAGCTGGCCTGACTTCAGACCTGATAGATACTCCACCAGGAAAACACCTGGCCCATGGTTTTGTGGTTGGACTCACCCGCTGCCGATATTTTCGACTTTGATGTATTTTGTCATGGGATTTTCCGTGCTGACAACTGTCCCTGAGGAAAACAAAATTCAAGATGCTGACTTTCAAGCAGAGATCCCAGCTTCCAGGAGACACCTAAAAAGGCAGCCCCGTTGCGTGGGGCTCTGAACCCTTTGTGGTCCGCTGGCTAACAGCAACAACAACAAGCAGACAGACAGACAGACAGACAGCTCTGAAGCACAGATGGCCAGCAGAGACTGATTTTCTACACAAGTTCCTATGGAGAATCCTAACTGTCCCTGTGATATCAGACTGAGGAGGACCACTTGGTCCAGCTACGCCGCCACATGCACACAAGACACCGTCCCTCAGACAAGAAATACACAAGACGTACTCAGTAGCTCCAGGGAGTCCTCCTCGATCTGCTGTTGCTGAGCAGCATCTGTGTCAGCGCTGCAGATGAACCGACTGCCCGGGCTCACCTTCTCGGCTTGGGGAGCAAAGGCTCTTTGACACAATGCTCCTGCTGCAGCAGGTTTAGTGCAAGAGCCTGTGTAGATCTGGGAGAAGAAATGAGTTTGGTTCAGAAACGTGGCTGGCGGAGATGACCCTGAGATGCCGTCCCAAATGCAAGCCCTTAGGAGGATGCTGTCAGCCTGCCACACGCAGGGCTCTTAAAATGGATTTTTTGCACGTCCACTTCTCTTTGACTGGATGGGCCAAAGCCAAAGGCTGGTTTTACTGGAGTTCATGGCCAGATTCATCTTCCATTTCCAGGGATTTTCTGAAGGACGACTGCCACATGGACCATATTCCATTTCTTCCCAAGGACCATATTGCACTTCCTCCCTCTTTTCCCCCTCCAAGGGCTGCAGACACACTTGCAGCTCCCGGTTCAAATGTTCTACCTCCCCCCACGGAGTGCTCTTGTCCTCCACCACGTTCAGGTCATTCGCAACCGGCAGCACTTCTGGTGGAGGCAGTTCCTGTGGCTCACACCAATCCTGGGGCTCCTCCTTCTCAGCCATTTGCAGGAGGCCTTTGCAGGCTGCCTGGCCAGATGTCAACACTTCCACCTCGAGTCAAAGAGAACAAAGCAGTCAGAGGCTACAGCTTGTCCCTCTTAGCCAAGAGTCATCAGCTGTGAGCAAAGGGAAAGAAGAGATTTACAAGGGCTACAGACAGCTCGTTTCCATCCTCCATCTTGGGCACCACGTTCCACTGTTAAAACACCACAAGAAACGAGGAGAGCGAGAAGAGGCCAGCAGGAGTCAGTTTGGATGACTGCTGGCCAAAAGGCCAAAGGACTACTTCCATTGTCCAGGGCAGCAGTCGAGATTCAAGATACCAGGAAATGTCCTTTAGAATGGCTGCCACAGACACTACAGCAGGATGGCCCTCAGAGGCATCACCCCATTTGCCTGCTGCTCTGCAGTGGAAAGGCAAGAAGGGCAGAAAGCACCAGCTTGGTGACTGTGGCAGTTATTGCTGTTTCACTCACTTGCTTTTGAAGATTTTGACGGAGGGCATTGAGTATGTCTCTCATTGTTTTCATTTCTTGCTCCATCCTCTTCTCTTTTGCCTTGACCCTAGCCTCCATTTCCTGCAGCCCTGCTTGCAGCTGTTCCTTGTCATTCTGAAGATAAAGTGAGAGAGGATGTTTCCTCATTGGAGTAGCTTCACCTCTCTCACTCACCGGAGGTTGTTGATGTCCCCTCTGCTGATGGAGATGCATCTCCTCTTGAGGATGAATCTCCATTATGTCTTCTGTGTTCCTCCTCTTCACTGCCTTGATGTCACTCTGAGCTTCAGACAGCTCTGCTTGTGGCTCTGCCTTGAGATTCTGCACACACAAACGCAGAGCAAGTGACAGGGAGCTGCCATCAGGCTCAGCTTTTTCCTATTTCAGCCTCAAAATCACATTCGCTCAGCCACTTCTTTCTGTGTCCCTGCCCACCTCTGCTTCCACTGCCAACCTCCTTTCCCAGTGCCAATCTCTGCACGTGACAAGGCTGGGCACAACTGGAGTGCCCAAAAGACTCTGTAGAAGTGATGAACGACTCGAGAAAACTACAGAAACTTTCCAGAAGCCAAACACAGGTGTCCCAAGTAGGAAAACAAACAAACAAAATCTCTTGACTTCCAGAAGGAGCCCGTGCGCCCTTGGGCTATAGCTCTGCAGAAGCCAAGGCATAGAGCTTCGCTGAGCCAGATGCTCACGCGGAGCACCAGCCCTTTGGTGACTCAACGTGGCAGATCAAAGCCCATTGCCCAGCTGTCACTGGCTGGGGGGAGACCCTAGGTCCTGGCAGCACTGCAGCACTCAGCACCCTCAGCCAGCAGCAGCGAGAGCAGGCTGGGCAGAAACTTGCACCTCTGCCTTGCACTAAAGACAGCACCCTCCAGAAGTGGCACTTACCGTCTGGGAAAGTTCCAGCTGTGGTGTGACCGCTGCTGGAGGCCTGTGGTCATTTGGCTCCTCGTTGGCCTCTTCTGCAGGAGCAGAGGGAGCCAGAGGAGAGTCTGCTCTTGCTTCTGTGATCTGTGGACAGAGAGGACGGTGAGATACAGGCTCATTTATAAGCTTCCTTCTCTTCAGCCCTCAAACCGCCTGTACTAAGCACAAATCATCGACCTTAAGAGCAATGGGATTCTAAGTCACTCAGACTAAATTCAAATAGGCTGATTCAACTGTGCTGCCAATTGCTCTGAATTAGATTTTCCCCCCTTGGCTACTATGTGGGGGCAACTTTCTCCCTGCAAAACTGGGCTTTTAGCTCTTTTAAAGCTCTGCAATGGAAAATGAGGAAATGGAAAATTAGGAAATAGCCAGTGACGCCTTTGCTCTTGCTGCTGCAGACATGGAAATGGATTTTCTTGCAGCCTGCTCATCTGGTCCTCTGCACTCTACTGCCACAGGCCAAGCTGACAGCTTGCTGCACAATTCTTAAACGCCAGGAACATCAAATGTTCCTTTCTTACTCACCTCAGGATCAGAACCTCTGAACACTCGGCTCAGGTGACCTGCAGTGGGCAAGGGAAAATAAACCAGATTTTTTGAGAACGCTGGAGACAACCAGAGCATTTTTACAGCACCTTCCAAGAAGGCCTCCCAGTCCACATTTTCAAAGTTGTCCCGCTTGACCCAGCAAAGGGAGGAAATGACAGACTCTGCTGCCACACACTCTCTCATGGAGGGAACACAACCCCTGCAGGCTCCCTTGCAAATGCTGCCCGCACAGCCCTGGCTACAGACACCCCCTTTTGAGCTGAACGTGTTGACAGCGCTTCACCCAAGCGGCATCCAAATGGCCCTTCTGTTTCCAAATCAACTCAGTCACTAAGAAAGAGCAGGAAGACATACAAAAGCCCGGTTAGGTGACACCCAGGGGAAACCTCTACTTACGTGCCAGCTGTGTCAGGAAATAGCAGGAATATCCGACTCCATAAACAGAGAAAACTACAGCTGCAAGCTGCCCAATCATTGTGGCAGCTGCTGTGCAAGTTTGCAAACTCTAACACTAAAGAACAGCAAGGCTACTCTCCGTGTTCAGCTGCCCACTGACAAAAGACTCAAGCGCAGGACAAAAGCTCCTGTGCTGAGCAAGCTCAAGAGCTGCTCTGACACCCCTGAGGCCTTCCGTGCACCAAGACAACCTCGGATGTCACCACGACCACGTGGCAACCGTGCCCTGACATCACAAAGCAAACGCTCTGTGATGGTCTGTGAATTGATACCGACGGAGAGACTGATTTCTGTGTAGGCCTAGGCTGCATTTTTACCTCTTTCCCTCCTCGGCTGCCTGTTTCAGCTCTTGTTTTTCCCCCTGTGCCCCCTGTGCCCCCTGTTGCTGTGCCCAGCCCCAGCTGGCGGCCGGGCCGGGCGGAGCAGCAGTTCCAGCCCCGGGTGTCCCTGGAGCATTGGGAGCTGCCGGTGGCCCCCGGCGCTGTCCCCTGAGGAGCTGCTGAAGGATGGGGAGACACAGGGGGCTGAGGGGGCAGCTCTGCCAGGCCGTGGAACCAATTCCAGAGGCTCCACTTTTGCCACGGCTGCCCTGCCGACCTTGAGGACAGGCAGGGACTGACAGGAGGCAGCGGGGAGAAGCTGAAGGCCACCAGCTCCAGCAGTGAGCAGGGAGCTGCTGCTGCTAGCCCCGAGCCCGGGTGAGGCCGCAGGGCCGGTCAGGCGGGCTGGACTGAGGGTGCCGCGGGGCTTTGGCCCTGGGCCGTGCAGCTGCCCCGGCCGCCACAGCGGCTGTCCTTGGGCAAGGCAGCTCTGCCCGCAGGGCCCGGGAGCTGTGCCCCTCTGAGGATCGTTTCCTGAGGCAAACTCCAACTCTAACCCCGAGCAGGAAGCAGAACCCCTCACAGTGCCTTTGCAGTAGCTTGGAAGGGGAAGGGCCAAGGGAGGAGTTTTGGGGGCAGGAGCCAATACCAAAGCAATAGGGGCAGGGTTCAATGTGGAGTGACAAGGTTTGAGCCAACCAGGCGGAACATCACAACACTGGAGGACTTTGTCCCTGCAATTCTCCAGCCATGCCCAGCACATGCCCCACTTGCGCTTGGGCTGGCAAGGCAGGCACAGATTTGGGATGGCAGCAGAGCCACACGTTGGCTGAGGACTCGCTGCAAAGGCTGCTGAGAAAACTCGGGGACTCCAGAGTGTAGAACTCCAACCAGAAGCCAGCTGGGCAGGAGAAATCCTTCACCAGGAAAGAAAAGAGAGAAAATGTGGCGAAACCGGTGTGAGGATAACTATGAGAGTCACAAAATGCTCTAAAATCACCATTGCCTAGGCATGTCTTCAGCAAAAATAATCTGTTAAAAACTGAACAGCTTCCATGAAAGATAGATTGCACTTTCTCTTTCACTTCCCTTGCTATGATAAGTGAAGATGTCCTTATCACTGATAATTTTTGCCCTTCAGCACCTCCCACACATTCAATCAAAGGTTCTGTGCTGCCACTTGGCACCATAAATGGAAGCAGCCCTGCCCTTGTACCAGTGTTTGCAGCCTGTTCCTTCTCCTGTCTCCACGTCTCAGAAACTGAACCGTCCCCTTCCTGTCCAAACTGTGCCTGAGGGGACTGGGGCCTCCAGGAGCTCAGGAGGCTGCAACACCACTAGAGGTGGGAAGGTTTTGCAAAGGTTTCCTAAGCATGGGTAAACTCTGGGTTTGCCAGTCTTCCCCTGGAACATGTCCTACTCGTGAATGGTCTTGGAGGACACTGTGCCCAGCTCACTCAAGAAAGTTTGTTTTCTTGACGGCTTGAATAGAGGAGAATGAAATTTGTCATTTTTTAGAGTGAAACTTGGGGTTGGGTGCACCTGGGTATGCTTCATTCTTTGCTGCCAAAAGTAGAGGAAAAGCTTTAAATTGCCAACAGAAGCTGACTACCAGCCCACACAGAGACCTGAAGGAGGCCCAGGTGTGCTTGCTGCTCACTGGTGCGAGGGAAAAGCTGGAACAAAATCCCCTTTTATTGCGGATTGAGCCTCAATGCAGTGTTGTCTCCAGGGCTGTCTGTGGTAAGACAAAGTAATCCAGCCAGAAACTGTGCATGTGTGAGTTCCAAGAGCAAGCTGCTTCTCCAGAGTGAGGGACAAGGCGAGCCCTAAAGCCTGAAAGATGGTTGGGTACTGGAGAAGGCCAGGCTGTCCTTGTGCAGAGACGGCCCTCAAAGAGGACCTTCACACCTGCTGCTGCTGGCAAAGGGCAGCTGGTGGCCTTCCACAAAACGCTTCTTTTCTCCAGCTCTTCAAAATGTTCCAGCCAGCAACATTCCTGCTGCTCACACCAGCCAATTCCAAGCAGTGCTCCCAGCTTGGCTCTCTAGCTGTATTCCCAAACCTGGGCATTCCCACTGAGCCTGACCTCATCCTAAACCCACTGCAATTAGCGTTTTACAGAATTCTCCTGTTACGTGAGGGTCGTGGGTTGGAGACAGGCACATGACACAGCACGCACCAAAGGTTGTCAGCAAACAGCTCCTTTTATTGTTCACAGCTTCTTTTTAGAGGGGCTTTGAATTTCCCAGGCTTGGATAGCTGATTAGTTGGGATCTCTGCACTGCCCAGCTCTCTGGCCAGTGATGTGTTTGCATCCAGGGCTCGGATGGGGTTGTCCGAGGTCTCTGCTTGAGTTCAATTGTTGACCTAGGGATTTGTTTCTAGAACAAGCCAGGTTAGCCCAATTGGATTTATGACCAGATTTATTTTGTCCAGCTACAGACCAGCTGTGCTGCGACATCTCTGTGTTAGAGACGGTCTGAAGATCCCTCATCTGCCTAACGACTATCCTCAAGGACAGAGATTGAAACCCCTAAAAGGGACTTTAAAATCTCAACACAGGAGTTCTGGCCTGGCTGAGGTGGGATGTTGGCCAAGTGCTGCCTGCAGGTGTGTTCGATGGAAAAACCCAGCATCCATATGGGAACATCAGAACCTGAGCAGAAACACTGGGCAAGTCAAGGTGAAGTGACTGCGCCTGCTGACTTGTACTGGTTGTCACTGTACCTGCTGACGGCCGACTTGTTCTGAGTTCTCTTAATGAACACACTGCAATGATTTCCCCCACCTGTTTGGCCAACTGCCTGTCGCTTCGGAGAGGACTCTAAGGAGCCCTGAGTTAACCACAGACTTTGTGATCACCCCACTGGAGACACTCGCGTCTATAGGCATCTTCAAAAGCCTCGAAGACTTGACCCTCCACGTTAATCCTAGCTATAATCCCTTTCCCCTCTTTTTCTGTCTTTCTTACTGTTCTCTTTTCTCTCCCCATTATTGCCTTTGTTGGCACTAAATAAAGGTGCATTTGTGGTTGAGTAAACTGAGTTTGTCCCCCGCTGTGTCTTTTGCGCTCTGAGATCCCTAAAACGGACCATCACAAACGCTGCTTCTGTGAGCGGATCGTGACATTAAATTGGTGTCACGGACAGGGTCTTGATGGACAGAGGGGTGGCGGGTTTTATATCGTTTGTAAAAGGGGAAGGACCCTCGTCTCAGCAGCACCTAGCACGCCACTTCGGTGAGCGCTGTTAGAAAGCAAGGGGGGCGAGGGAAAATTCCCGCAAACTGTATACACCCAGGCGAATAGCACTCCCTGTCATCAGGATTTCTCAGAAAGATCTCATTGTGCAAAAGATGGGACTGCAGTTAGTTTTTGTGTTTTGGGCTGCTTGGTGTAGTTGAGGAGACAACTATTTGTAACTAAGGTGAACCTCCCAGGCAGTTTTGGTCTCCTCGCCCATTCCAGGGAAGTGAAGGGAAACACCGTTTTAGCTGTGCCTTTGGTGTAACTTGAAGAGTACCTCCCTGAGAGTGGTTTTGGTCCCTTCACAAAATGAGTGAAAAACATAAGAATGCATTTTATGCCTTGTTAGCAAAACATGGTGCTAGACTTTCTCTAGACAGAGAAAGGTGGGCACAGAATAATTGGTTTAACTTTGAAAACATTGTAGATAGAATATATTCTTTGCAACATGATGCTAGATACAAACTGGGCAGAAATAAAAGCATTCTTTGCTCAGTTTTGGGGGCCTGCCTTTCGGCAGCCATAGAAACCCGTTTTGAACGGGTAAGTGAAGAAAAAACAGTAATAGAATCCCTGCTAAATATGGTAGAAGCTTTGAAAGAACAATTAGAACAGGAAAGAAATGAGAATTATTTGCTGCAGATTTCCCTTGCAGAAGGACGAAGTAAAAACTTAAAATCTGCAGATTCACCCACAGAAATAGAAGGAAAGGAGACATACAGCCTTAAACAAATATATCCTCAGAAAGAATTAGTACACATGCAAAATTGTGGGGAACACTGTTGCTCCAACTTGAGACCTCTCATTAAAACAGAATATAATTATATAAATGAAGAGGATCATGATCCCCACATAACCACCAAAGAAATACCATACACAGCCACTGAATTAGCTCAATTAAAGAAAGAATACTCCCGCCTCCCTAGTGAATCAGAGACGGAGTATGTTTTTAGAGTCTCACTCACTGTGGGTGACCAAATTAAATTAAGTGAACAAGAAGCAAGTGGCTATTGGGGACATGGAGTTTTCTTAACAACAGGAAATACGCCTGCTCCATGGTCCCTGACACAGCGTGCAGCTTACTGGGCAGGGGGGTTAAACCCCCTTGAGAGGGGCGACCCTCTGGCAATAGTTGGCACCTCAGACCAACTCCTAGAAAACATACACCAAGCGGCGTGCTTGCAAATGATACATGAATGGAAATTAATCCCTGGCTATGAGTCACCATTGCAACAGCCTGTAAAACCTGAGATTATGACCCCCCCTAATTGGAGGTTTGCCAGAGTCTCTTAAACCAACAGCAATTCTTCAGAAAACAATAGCATCTATCTCTCCGGTAGATAGACTTGAAAGATTTCTTGGACATACAAGAGATCAAACTGGTTCCACTGACTTCTCACCTTTCACAACTCCTAGATCACAATGTAACAGCAGTCATAAAGTTGGGACATGGAGTGAGGTAGCAGAAGAGTTAATAAGTTACAGTAGAAAATATGGACCAGTGAAGTACTCAGAGGACAAACAAGAAAAACCCAGAGGAGTCAGGCACATTGCTTCTCCTAATGAAAACCCAGAAAAGGGAAAACAAATTTGCAACCGGCAGCAGCTGTGGTTGCTAGGGCTGAAAAGGGGAGTTCCACGAGAGTAATGGATAAATAGCCGTATGATAAATTGGCGAAAATAATTTCTAATTGGCCCTGTCCCAAACCTATTGTGTCGGAATCATCCAACCGACAACCCAGCGCACCTCCTCTTCCACAAGCCTTGGGCAACAAGCCACAGCACTCCCTAGCACAAGTTTTAACAATAAAACACAGCAAGTGGGGGTGTTCAACAGAAAATAACTTCCCACTTAGAAAGCCTTGGTTTGCAGGTCCCCTTAGAGAGACTACAAAAGCCTTTTCAAGAAGTAAAATTTCAGGGTATCCGGTGGAAAGGAGGTCTGACATGTATCCCACCTGACACCCTAACCTCCTCAGATCAAATTAAAGTGCCTGAGTCCAGGAAAGATCTACAGCATGCCTTGGGATTATTAGTGTTTTGGGGAAAACACATTCCAGATTTTTCCATAATTGCCAGACCTCTTTATGATTTGTTGAGAAAGGGAGTAAAATGGGACTGGAGCCCTTCTCAGGAAAAGGCATCACAGTTGTTGATTTTTGGAGCCACAGCTCATCAGGCCCTAGGCCCTATCCACCCAACAGATCCTTTTCAGGTAGAATGGGGATTTGCTTCCTCAGGGTTGTCAGTACACATATGGCAGTGGGGTCCTGAGGGTCCGACATGGCCTGTTGGTTTTTATTCCCGTGGTTTCAGAGATGCTGAAAAGAGGTATACTACCTGGGAAAAAGGCTTGTTTGTGGTTAGCCTAGCTCTGACAGAAGTAGAGAAGATTGTACCACAACAACCAATTGTTTGGAGAAGACCTTTCCAAGTTTTTAAGTCAGTCACTACTGGGACTCCCCCACCTGATGGGGTGGCCCAGACAGCCTCAGTAAGAAAGTGGTATGCTCAGATTGAACATTATTGTAACATCTTCTCAATAACTGAAGGAGCTGTGGAAAAACTGGCAGTACAAGAAGCAGAAAACTTGGATAGCATCCAAGACAAACCTGCCTCAGTTATAGCCCCTCCCTTTTCCCCCGAACAGTCAGCAAATCCTTGGTTTACTGATGCTTTTCCTTTTGGCCCAACAGCTCCAAGCATAGTTCCCTCACTACGGGGACCAAGTGATTCCAAGAATCCAGCACGTTACCCTGGACAACCTGTTTTGGTGGACCTCCCCACGGAGGGAGAGGTACCACTAGTGCTAAAAACCCCTCTGAATAAATACACATGGGTAACCTTTGGTGCTCTAGGGAAAGAGTATTGAATAAATGCACATTGGAGAATTTCCATTATTCTCACTTTCTGCCTTCTGATGGCAGATTCTCTTGTGCTTACTTTTTACAGGAGAACTCCGAGGGACATGAAGGCCATATAAACCATGATAAATATCTTAAATTGGGAATTTTGAACAGTATTGATTTAGAGGTATTAATGAACAAATTGGCTTCTACAACTAGGGATTTGACCGAATTACAACAACCATTGCAGTTGTCCTTATTGGTTTTGGGGACATATCAGTGGTTGCTATCAAACACATTATCAAATTGGGAAAAGGTGAATGTGAATGATCACAAAATGTTAATCGATGCACTTGGTGCTACACAAAACAATGTTTCTTTGGCTCTTAGCTGCACCCAGACACAGCTTTGGATGCAGACAGTTGTTGCCTCAATCATAAGGGAAGGAAAAGAAGGCACTTTTCCTACTGAAATTCAGAAAATAATTTGGGACAATGCAAATGATTTTGAAAAGGAATTCCAATCCTGGTGGAAGTTGGTGAACTTTACTTGTGTAAGAGACGGTCCGAAGATCCCTCATCTGCCTCACGACCATCGTCAAGGACAGAGACTGAAACCCCTAAAAGGGACTTTAAAATCTCAATACAGGAGTTCTGGCCTGGCTGAGGTGGGATGTTGGCCAAGTGCTGCCTGCAGGTGTGTTCGATGGAAAAACCCAGCACCCATATCGGAACATCAGAACCTGAGCAGAAACAATGGGCAAGTCACGGTGAAGTGACTGCGCCTGCCGACTTGTACTGGTTGACACTGTACCTGCTGACGACCGACTTGTTCTGGGTTCTCTAAATGAACACATTGCAATAATTTCCCCCACCTGTTTGGCCAACTGCCTGTCGCTTCGGAGAGGACTATAAAAACCCTGGAGACCCCCGCTCACTTTTGTGATCACCCCACTGGAGAAACTCGCGTCTATAGGCATCTTCAAAAGCCTCGAGGACTCGACCCTCCATGTTGGTAGCTATAATCCCCTTCCCCTCTTTTCTGTTTTTCTAACTATTCTCTTTTTCTCTCCCTACTATCGCATTTGTTGGCACTAAATAAAGGTGCATTTGTGATTGAGTAAACTGAGTTTGTCCCCCGCTGTGTCTTTTGCGCTCTGAGATCCCTAAAACGAACCATCACGAACCCCGCTTGTGTGAGCGGATCGTGACATTAAATTGGCGTCACGGACAGGATCTTGATGGACAGAGGGGTTGCGGGTTTTATATAGTTTGTAACAGGGGAAGGACCCTCGTCTCAGCCGCACCTAGCACGCCACTTCGGTGAGCGCTGTTAGAAAGCAAGGGGGGCGAGGGAAAATTCCCGCAAACTGTATACACCCAGGCGTGTAGCACTCCCTGTCATCAGGATTTCACAAAAGGATCTCATTGTGCAAAAGATGGGACTGTAGTTAGGTTTTGTTTTTTTTTTTGTGTTTTGGGCTGCTTGGTGTAGTTGAGGAGACAACCATTTGTAACTAAGGTGAACCTCCCAGGCAGTTTTGGTCTCCTCGCCCATTCCAGGGAAGCAAAGGGAAACACAGTTTTAGCTGTGCCTTTGGTGTAACTTGAAGAGTACCTCCCTGAGAGTGGTTTTGGTCCCTTCACAAAATGAGTGAAAAACATAAGAATGCATTTTATGCTTTGTTAGCTAAACATAGTGCTAGACCTTCTCCAGACGGAGAAAGGTGGGCACAGAATAATTGGTTTAACTTTGAAAACATTGTAGATAGAATATATTCTTTACAACATGATGCTAGATACAAACTGGGCAGAAATAAAACCATTCTTTGCTCAGTTTTGGGGGCCTGCCTTTCGGCAGCCATAGAGACCCGTTCTGAGCGGGTAAGTGAAGAAAAAGCAGTAATAGAATCCCTGCAAAATTTGGTAGAAGCTTTGCAAAAACAATTAGAACAGGAAAGAAATCAGAATTATTTTCTGCAGATTTCCCTTGCAGAAGGGCGAAGTAAAAACTTAAAATCTGTAGATTCACCCACAGAAATAGAAGGAAAGGAGACATACAACATTAAACAAATATACCCTCAGAAAGAATTAGTACACATGCAAAATTGTGGGGAACACTGTTGCTCCAACTTGAGACCTCTCATCAAAACAGAATATAATTATATAAATGAAGAGGATCATGATCCCCACAAAACCACCAAAGAAATACCATACACGGCCACTGAATTAGCTAAATTAAAGAAAGAATACTTCCGCCTCCCTAGTGAATCAGAGATGGAGTATGTTTTTAGAGTTTCCCTCACAGGGGGCGACCAAATTAAATTAAGTGAACAAGACGCAAGTGGCTATTGGGGACATGGAGTTTTCTTAACAACAGGAAACACACATGCTCCATGGTCCCTGACACAGCGTGCAGCTCACTGGGCAGGGGGGTTAAACCCCCTTGAGAGAGGCGACCCTCTGGCAATAGTCGGCACCTCAGACCAACTCCTAGAAAACATACACAAAGCTGCATGCTTGCAAATGATACAGGAAAGAAAATTAATCTCTGGCTGTGAGTCACCAATGCAACAGCCTGTCAAACCTGAGATTATGACCCCTTTAATTCGAGGTTTGCCAGAGTTTCTTAAACCAACAGCAATTCTTCAAAAAACAATGGCATCTATCTCTCCGGTAGATAGACTTGAAAGATTTCTTAGACATACAAGAGATCAAACTGGTTCCACTGACTCCACTGACTCCCCACCTTTTACAACTTCTAGCACACAATATAACAGCAGTCATAAACTTTGGACATGGAGTGAGGTAGCAGAGGAGTTAATAAGTTACAGTAGAAAATATGGACCAGTGAAGGACTCAGAGGACAAACCAGAAAAACCCAGAGGAGTCAGGCACATTGCTTCTCCTAATGAAAAATCAGAAAAGGGAAAACAAATTTCCAACCGGCAGCAACTGTGGTCACTAGGACTGAAAAGGGGAGTGCCGCAAAAAATTATGAATAAATTGCTTTATGATAAATTGGCTAAAATAATTTCTAATTGGCCCTGTCCCAAACCCATTGTGTTGGAATCATCCAACCAACAACCCAGCGCACCTCCTCTTTCACAAACCTTGGGCAACAAGCCACAGCACTCCCTAGCACAAATTTTAAACAATGAGACACAGCAAGTGGGGGGTGTTCAACAGAAAATAACTTCCCACTTAGAAAGCCTTGGTTTGCAGATCTCCTCAGAAAAAATACAAAAACCTTCTCAAGAAGTAAAATTTTTGGGTATCTGGTGGAAAAGAGGTATGACATGCATCCCACCTGACACCCTAACCTCCTTAGATCAAATTAAAGTGCCTGAGTCCAGGAAAGATCTACAGCATGCCTTGAGATTATTAGTGTTTTGGGGAAAACACATTGCAGATTTTTCAATTTTTGCCAAGCCTCTTTATGATTTGTTGAGAAAGGGAGTAAAATGGGACTGGAGCCCTTCTCAGGAAAAAGCATTACAACTGTTGATTTTTGAAGCCACAGCTCATCAGGCCCTAGGCCCTATCCACCCAACAGATCCTTTTCAGGTAGAATGGGGATTTGCTTCCTCAGGGTTGTCAGTACACATATGGCAGTGGGGTCCTGAGGGTCCGACATGGCCTGTTGGTTTTTATTCCCGTGGTTTCAGAGATGCTGAAAAGAGGTATACTACCTGGGAAAAAGGCTTGTTTGTGGTTAGCCTAGCTCTCATAGAAGTAGAGAAGATTATACAACAACAACCAGTTGTTTGGAGAGGGCCTTTCCAAGTTTTTAAGTCAGTCACTACTGGGACTCCCCCATCTGACGGGGTGGCCCAAACAGCCTCAGTAAGAAAGTGGTATGCTCAGATTGAACATTATTGTAACATCTCAATAACCGAAGGAGCTGTGAAAAAACTGGCAGTACAAGAAGCAGAAAACTTGGATAGCATCCAAGACAAACCTGCCTCAGTCATTACCCCTCCCTTTTCCCCCGAACAGTCAGCAAATCCTTGGTTTACTGATACTTTTCCTTTTAGCCCAACAGCTCCAAGCATAGTTCCCTCACTACGGGGACCAAGTGATTCCAAGAATCCAGCACGTTACCCTGGACAACCTGTCTTGGTGGACCTCCCCACGGTGGGAGAGGTACCACAAGTGCTAAAACCCCCTCTGAATAAATACACATGGGTAACCTTTGATGCTCTAGGAAAAGAGTATCGAATAAATGCACACTGGAGAACTTCCATCATTCTAACTTTCTGCCTTTTGGTGGCAGATTCTGTTGTGCTTACTTTTTACAGGAGAACTCCGAGGGACATAAAGGCCATGTAAACCATGATAAATACTTTAAATTGGGAATTTTTAGAAGTATTAATGAAAAAATTGGCTGCCAAAACTAGGGATTTGACCAAATTACAATAACCATTGCAGTTATCCTTATTGGCTTTGGGGACACATCAGTGGTTGCTATCAAACATATTATCAAATTCAGAAAAAGTGAATGTGAATGATCACAAATTGATAATTGATACACTTGGTGCCACATAAAGCAATGTCTCTTTGGCTCTTAGCTGCATCCAGGCACAGCTGTGGATGCAGACAGTTGTTGCCTCAATCATAAGGGAAGGAGAAGAAGGCACTTTTCCTACTGAAATTCAGAAAATAATTTAGGACAATGCAAATGATTTTGAAAAGGAATTCCAATCCTGGTGGAAATTAGTAAACTTAACCTACAACCCCAATACCAACACAGTTACAGCTTTTGTGTTAACCATATGTAATGTTTCTGTACACTCGATATTTCCTATTATTGCATTAGGACTGAATCATGATGGAGCTATTCTCTATGCTTTTGAGCACAGAGAATGGGCCCGTCAAAATGGCGAGAGATGGCAAACTGTCAATTTAGACTCATGTATTGTTCGGGAACAGCAAGGTTTCATCTGTGAGAGTAATGCAATCATAGCTCAAGACATTTGTCTGGACACTGAACAATATATCTGCCACTTTAAAATTCACCCTAACCAAACTTCTGAAGTAGTGCTAATATGTATAGGCGATGGGTGTGTATGCTTTAGAACTGCTTGTAATGTAGTGTTTGTAGAAGAAATAGTAGTGAATCTTAAGAATTACTCAAATTTTTGTATTTGTAACTTTACCACAACTACAAGATGTGACTTTTCTTACTCAGCCCCAGTTACCTTTTATCACCTTTTACAATCTGATTATACAGTGATGCACAAATTATTGCCTCCCCCTATTGGGATGAATCTTACTTTGGTGAAGCAATTGTTGCTTCATCAGGATTTAATTGAGATTTTGAAAAAGATCAAGAAAAACAGACAGAAAGCCCTGGTAACTATTCATTACAAAGTGAGAAAAATACATCATGTCATGGAAAGGGTAAGAAAAGATGCTGAACACAGGTGGTGGGATACCCTTTTTGGGTAGTCACCTACTGCCACAGGTATCCTGAACAAAGTGTGTTATCCCATTGTTGTTTTTTTTGATTTTGGTTTTGATTGGTTTTGTCTTATCAGTCATTTTATACATCCTAAATTGAAAAATGATGAAAAAGTTGACACACTTGGCATTTCTAATGGAAGCACACAGTTTAATCAATATCCCTTTTGCAAAAGACCCTCCCAAAGTTATTGACACGAGATGTACTACCCCAACAGTAAAAATTAGGCCTCCAACAGCAGATTAATTTGAAAATGTTAATTGCTTGTTTTGATTATTGTTATTTGTTTTAATTATGTTATATTGTAATCAAAATTAAGTTTTTGTTTGAAAATTGTTATAACTTTAAGAAATTTTATGATTTGTTCTAATTATTTTGATGAAATTGTTTTAAGCAATATTGATTGATTTTGTTTTGTTTCTATTTCCTTTTCCTATTTCTCTCTCTCTCTCTCTCTCTCTCCCTCTCTCTCTCTTTTACACACACTCTCTACTGTCCCTGTTTTTTCCGGGATATGCTACTGACATGGACGAGTCCTGAAGACTTCGCAAGACTACGGAACCCTGCAGAAGGAGCTCTCTTGACGACAATCGTGAGTCACGGGGTGGTGTAAGAGACGGTCCGAAGATCCCTCATCTGCCTCACGACCATCGTCAAGGACAGAGACTGAAACCCCTAAAAGGGACTTTAAAATCTCAATACAGGAGTTCTGGCCTGGCTGAGGTGGGATGTTGGCCAAGTGCTGCCTGCAGGTGTGTTCGATGGAAAAACCCAGCACCCATATCGGAACATCAGAACCTGAGCAGAAACAATGGGCAAGTCACGGTGAAGTGACTGCGCCTGCCGACTTGTACTGGTTGACACTGTACCTGCTGACGACCGACTTGTTCTGGGTTCTCTAAATGAACACATTGCAATAATTTCCCCCACCTGTTTGGCCAACTGCCTGTCGCTTCGGAGAGGACTATAAAAACCCTGGAGACCCCCGCTCACTTTTGTGATCACCCCACTGGAGAAACTCGCGTCTATAGGCATCTTCAAAAGCCTCGAGGACTCGACCCTCCATGTTGGTAGCTATAATCCCCTTCCCCTCTTTTCTGTTTTTCTAACTATTCTTTTTCTCTCCCTACTATCGCATTTGTTGGCACTAAATAAAGGTGCATTTGTGATTGAGTAAACTGAGTTTGTCCCCCGCTGTGTCTTTTGCGCTCTGAGATCCCTAAAACGAACCATCACGAACCCCGCTTGTGTGAGCGGATCGTGACAACTTGTAACCCCAATACCAACAGTCACAGCTTTTGTGTTAACCATATGTAATGCCTTTTTGCACTCGATATTCCCCATCATTGCATTAGGACTGAATCATGATAGAGCTGTCCCCTATCTTTCCGAGCATAGGGAATAGGCCTATCAAAATGGTGAGAAATGGCAAACTGTTAATTTAGAGTCATATATTGTCTGTGAAAAACAAGGGTTCATCTGTGAGAGTAATGCAATCATAGCTCAAGACATTTGTTTGGACACAGAGCAAACTATTTGTCATTTTGAAGTACACCCTAACGAAAGTCCTGAAAGAGTGCTTGTGTATATAGGCAATGGACGTGCTTGTGTAAGGACTGCTTGTGATGTAGTGTTTGTAGAAGAAATAGGAGTGAATCTTAAAAATCACTCAAATTTTTGTGTCTGCAATTTTACCCCAATTACAGGATGTGACTTTTCTTGCTCAGCCCCAGTTACATGCTATCACATTTTACAATCACATTTTACCCTGTTTCACCGGATAACATCTGCCCCCATTGGAATGAATCTGAATTTAATTAAGCAATTGTTGCTTCACGAAGACTTAGTAGGAATTTTGGAAAAGGTCAAGAAAAATGGACAGAACACTTTGGTGACAGTCCATCATGATGTGAAAGAAATACATTGTGATTTAGAAAGGGTCAAAAAAGATGCTGAATACAGGTGGTGGGATATCCTTTTTGGGTGGTCACCTGCTGCCACAGGTATCCTGAACAGAGTATGTCACCCCCCTGTTGTTCTTTCGGTTTTGGTTTTGATTGGTTTTGTCTTAGCAATCATTTTATACATCCTAAATTGGAAAATGATGAAGAAGTTAACCCACTTGGCATCTATAATGGAAGCGCACAGTTTAATCAATACCCCTTTTGCAAGAGACACTCCCAAAGTTATTGACACAAGACGTACTACCCTAAGAGTGAAAATTAGACCTCCAACAGCAGCTTAATTTGAACTAGTTGGTTGCTTGTTTTGATTATTGTTGTTTGTTTTAATTATGTTATATTGTAATCAAAATTAAGCTTTTTGTTTGAAAATTGTTATAACTTTAAGGAATTTGATGATTTGTTTTGATTATTTTGATGAAATTGTTTTAATCAATATTGATTGATTTGTTTTGTTTCTATTTCCTTTTCCTATTTCTCCTCTCTCTCTCTCTCTCTTACTCTCTCTCTCTCTCTCTCTCTCTCTCTCACTCTCTCTCTCTTTCATACACGCTCTCTACTGTCTCTGTTTTTTCCAGGATATGCTACTAACATGGATGAGTCCTGAAGACTTTGCAAGACTACGGAACCCTGCTGAAGGAGCTCTCTTGACGACAATTGTGAGTCACGGGGTGGTGTAGGAGATGGCCTGAAGTTCCCTCATCTGCCTCACGACCATCGTCACGGACAGAGACTGAAACCCCTAAAAGGGACTTTAAAATCTCAACATTGAAGTTCTGGCCTGGCTGAGGTGGGATGTCGGCCAAGTGCTGCCTGCAGGTGTGTTCGATGGAAAAACCCAGCATCCATATCAGAACATCAGAACCTGAGCAGAAACAATGGGCAAGTCACGGTGAAGTGACTGCGCCTGCTGACTTGTACTGGTTGACACTGTACCTGCTGATGACCGACTTGTTCTGAGTTCTCTAAGTGAACACACTGCAATGATTTCCCCCACCTGTTTGGCCAACTGCCTGTTGCTTCGGAGAGGACTATAAAAACCCTGGAGACCCTCGCTCACTTTTGAGATATCCCCACTGGAGAAGATCACGTCTATAGGCATCTTCAAAAGCCTTGAGGACTCGAACCTCCATGTTGGAAGCTATAATCCCCTTCCCCTCCTTTCTGTCTTTCTTACTATTTTCTCTCCCCACTATCGCATTTGTTGGCACTAAATAAAGGTGCATTTGTGATTGAGTAAACTGAGTTTGTCCCCCACAGTGTCTGTTGCGCTCTGAGACCGCTAAAACAAACCCGGCTTGTGTAAGCGGATTGTGACAAGGTGTGAGCAGGAGCATCTCTGTCCAGCTGCCAGCCCCAAAGCTGTCTTGGAGAGCTGTGAATTCAAAGGCCTTCCAGCACACACGTCTCACGTCTTACCTGTCTGCTGTGTTTCAACTCTTGGCAATATGCATTTGCCTCTTGCTTGCTGGAGGCTGCTGCGGCCCAGAGGGCCAGCACCGAGCTGGGCTGTGTGGGCCAGGCAGCAGGGAGAGTCTTGGCTGCTCTTGGTGTGTGCGTGGCCTCAGAAAAGGCTTGGAAGCTTTGCCTCCCAAGGCGCCCTGCTCCCTGCCTCTTCCTCTGCATCTTGGAGAGAACAAGGCAGGCATTTCTGGCAGCTGGGCATTAGCAGGCCTTCAAATGGGGGCGTCTTGTGGAGCAGGCCCAGCTGAGACACCCTGAGAGGAGCCCAGCGCTCCTTGCCCCTCTGCGCTGACACGTGAGCCTTGTCTGCTTTCGGGATGACCCTGGCTGTGTCAGGGGGTGCTACGTGGACACGAGACAGCCGGTCCTGTCCTGCTGGGTCCCAGCAGTGCCTGGCAGCGGTCCTGCCTCCCCGTCAGGATGCCGGCCAAGAGAGGTCCTGGAAGCTGAGGGAGCTGATCTGAAGCTTGCGCGGGTGCCTGCAGCTCAAGGCCAAGGGCCTTCCCTCAGGATACAGCAGTCCTGAGAGGTCTCTAGAATTCAATGAAATCAGCAGACAAATGCATTGTCCACCAAGAGCTCTTTTATTGGCAGGAGGTTAGGGCTCTGCACCCCAGCACAAGGCTTCTTCACCACGTCCAAATTTCAGTGGGTTTCTGTAGGAATTCTATCAAAAATCCCTTCCGTCTTTAGACTGCTGAGGTGATTCCATAGGCAGGGGCTTAGAAGGAAACACTTTGCGTCAGAATCCTAGGCCTGAAGTTAATGTCCACCTGCTGGCCAGGAGGAGTCTCAGCGCACCAAAGCAGCTCATTTTCCTCATGCCTTCCCTGCACAGGGCTGATTCTGTAGCCGCCCTTAGGTCTTCCCGAAGGCTATGTCTCAAGCTTTTTGTCAAGTCACTCTCATGTCAAGTTAGGCTTCCAGGTTTTGCTGATGTTAACTGGTGCTAAGGACTTCTGGATATCTGTGCTAAGTCCTCTTCACTTCTGTCAATTGCTTGTGCTTCCTTCCATCGAACAAAGGCCTTGTTTCATTCCTCAATGTGCCTGATGCTGGCCCAAGTCTTTTGGCACTGCTTGCTTTCCTGTGGCATGTTCTACCGGCCCCGAGAGTAAAGAGGGAGCTGGAGAAGGAGTTTGCCGGGCTGCTCTCCATCCTTTAGCAGCAGTCCTGCTGAAGCGGCCAAGTCGGAGCTGAGCGCAAATGGACCAGCCGTGCACGGGAAGGGTGGGTGGGAAGGATGATCCAGGAACCGTAGGCCTGGCAGCCTGAGCTTGCTAGCGGGGAAGGCCTTGGAGCACATCCTCCTGAGTGCCATGCCACGGCATGTGCAGGGAACCAGGGGGTGGGAAAGCTCTGCGCAGGCATGGGGACAGCTGCGGGTCTTGGCAGGGTGTTGAGCTGGGGTTGCTGTTGCTGGGCGTGTTGGGGAAGGAGTTGTCTGGAAGGTGAGAGGTCTAGGCTGGAACTGGGGTCACTTTGAAGGCAGCACCTGTGCTATGGCACAGCTTTGGTGATGGAGGGCTGAAGGAATAGCTGGGACTTTTTCTCTTAGTCATCCTATTTCTCCTGCAGAGAAGAAGAGGGGAGAGCTCTACTTTCTTGGCCACTTCCATATCTGGAGCAGGGGGAGGATTAGCCCTTTTGCAATCTACTCATTTGTTTGGACTACTTTTGTAACACTGAGTGGACTTTCATTCCTGGAGAGCTTTGATTCCTTAAGAGAATTAGGCTCTTCCCATGCCTTCCTAGAAAAATGTTTGAAACCAAAGTAAGGCCTTTGTTTTGCCTCTGTGTGGTCTTCTGCTTTGCAAAGCGACATGCAGTGGATGACCTTAAGGCAAATGTGTTGCTGCTGTAATAGATACAAAGTATTAAATTCCTGGATTTAAATTGTGTGTCTTAAAACTTTGCAGTGGAAGGTAAAATCCCCTGAATTGCTGGAAACACTTCCAGGGCCTCTCTTTGCATACCACAGTCTTTTATCAGTCCTAAGGTGTTACCTGGACATCTGCCAGAGAGATAAGCGGGAAAGGGCCCATGAAGCATGGGCTGACCACATCTTCACAGCTCATCGGGAGATCCCATACCAATCTGGGCGGAGGGCAGCAGAAACCTTCTGACAGAAGATTCGGAGACTTTTCACACAGACGTCTTTTCAATTTCTCAGGAAACTCTTTCAGATACCCCTTGCGGACACCAGACATTTCAATGATTCTCTTATGTACATGATGTCATGTTCTTCGGGTTCTTTGTTACCATCTTGTTTTCGCCTCAGGGTAGAACAATGATCGAAAACACCTCCCCCAAGACCCCGAATTTGTGGGCAGTACTCCGGAGAGGCACCCTTTGCTGCTCCCGGATTGACCACCCAACATTCGATCCATGTTGTCCTGATTTATTGTGGCGTTTCCCAAAATTACTTTTCAAATTTGTAAACTAAATCTTTGAGTTTGGAAATTTGCTCTGTTCATTTCTAACACTGCTTTGAGATGGGAAGGAAACTTGCAAATCTATCAGGTTCTCAGGCCATTGCTCTTAATTTAGGAAGTTGGCAACTTTTTGCAACTACTTGAGTTGAGTAACGGGAAGAAAAGCTTTCCTGAATTGAGGATTCTTAAATGCCAGCGCCTTCTATGCCTCTGCTGCCAAGGTGATTTTGTGCTTCAGGAAATCACTCCAAGTAGAAAACAATTCCAGCATGGAGTAAGAGCTTCTGACAGAGACCAAGTGCTGCCAGCACTTGCTCCAGGTGCTCCTGCCAACATCCCCTGTAGGAAGGAGCCCAGCCGCCAGGGCCCATTGGCTTTGGCTGCCCTGTGGCAGAGAAGCGCCCCGGGGCACAGGTCTCTGGGGCAGGAGATGGCACCAGCGTTGCCAGGGCTCAGGGGGCGGCAGCTCTGCTGGGGCGGGGGCTCCGTCACGCCTGCCGATTTCAGCGCTGCCCTGGCCCCTGGGGTCAGAGCAGCGCCCGTGCCCCGGCCCACAGGTTCCTCGTCTGTGTCACACCCGCGGGTTTAGGACGGCCACCGGCTGGGACGTGTCCCAGGGAGGCCGTGCCAGCTTCTGTGCGAGGCCCCGTGCCCTTCCTGCTGCGGCTGCATCGGCGGCCCTGGGGGCTCCTTCTGCTGCCCTGAGCCCACAGAGCAGGGCAGCGTTTGCCCACGGTTTGAGCCGCTGCAAAAGATGCTGTCTCAGGGCTGTCTTAGACACTTGGGGAGAGGGGTTCCTTCCAACCTGGGCCACTTTGGCTGGGCTGGGAGCGGCCCCAGGGCAGGTGGCAGTGTGTGCATTGGCCCTTTGTGACGCGGTGCAGCAGCGCGGTCACCGTGGCATGGAATGGCACAGGGTGTCCAAGGACCCTTTGTGACACGTGGTGACATAGGTGGTGGCAGTGACGCAGCCAGGCCACATTCCTTGGAGCAGGCGACGGGACAGGACGCGCCAGAGCGGTGCTGTGAGGAGCCCCCGCACAGCGCACTCGTTTGTGCCTGACCCAGAGCTTCTACGAGGAGTGACTCGTGCAGCTGACCTCAGGGCCAGACTGCACGACTTGGTGACTCGGAGGTTTTCCAAGTCATCTCTTATCCCCGTGGCCTGTGGCCTCCAGGCCAGACTGTGGGATTTGGTGACTTGAATCGTCTACGAGGAACCTCCTGTCATTGTGGCAGGAGCCCTTGAGACCAGAGTGTAGGACTTGCTGTCCTGCAGCCTTCCTGAGGCTTCTTCTGCCACAGGTGCTTTCAAGGCGCAAGTGCACAACTTGTTGCCTCAGTGCTTTCCTGAGGCATCTCTCTTGAAAGGTGCTGTGGCATGGCGGGCAGAATTCTCGGCCTGTCCAAAGTGTTCAGGGGGAAAAAAAGCAAAGGCCCTGGAGCTACCCCAGCACAAGAGCCTGAAGAGCCCGAGCGGATCCAGACACTACAGGATGGTGAGTGGCAGAGCTGGGCCACAGGGCTGATGGCTGCAGCCAACGTGGCTCCATCCCATCCCGTCCCTATCGCAGCCTGGGGAGGGCAGGGCTGGGCTGTGTTCTCCGGCCTCTCCCGCAGCCCCTCAGCTCTGGCTGCTCTCGCTCTTTGCCAGATGCAGCCACGGACGGCACACAAGAGCAGAGGCCTGCCGGTGGAAGCTTCCGCAGGACACTGAAGGTACCTGCAGCCATCCCCGCCTGGGCTGGGCCTGCTGTCACTGCTCAGCCGAGCACCGCGCTTGGAGCACTCCATGGAACACGTCTCTCTTCCCTGTCCTTTGTTCTCCTGCAGATGATCCGAAAATTCCTGCGCATTCGGCGTAGAAACACCAGCAGCACGGCAGCTGAGGGCTCAGCTGAGCCTGACTGTGGGCTGACGGAGCCCAGGGCAGAGCCTGATGTCAACACAGATTTGGCTGAGCCCTCAGAAAATTTTGACGCTCCATTGAATGATCAAAGGGCAAAGGCTGACAAGGCAGTGGCTGAGGATGTGGCCCTCCAAACGGCTGACACTGGAGAGACTCAGGGCATCAGAGATACTGGCGCCACGGCCACTCCCACTGCCATTCCTGCTCCCGCCGTGGATTTTATCCAGAAGGGTGGTATTTCTTCTGAGCAGCAGGTAAACAGCCTGGGGCCGGGGCTAGAGGCCTCCCAGGATTGTGTGTCATCTCCAGCCACGGCCACTGGGCCCCCTCAGCCTTTGAGGCCGGCACAGCGTGGCAGGAAGGGAAGCAATTCTTGGGGGAAGCTGGTGAAGTTGCTCTCCTAGACAGCGGCCCAAGTCTTCCCCATGCCCTTTCCAGGTGCCAGCCATTGTAAAGAAGATGCACCAGAATCTTGCATCGCATAGAAATGTGGATACCAGGCTGCCCATGAACATCGTGAGGCTGGCCGAAGAACACCCAGCTGATGTGGTGCTGACCCTCCTGCGCTGTGCCCCAACATGTGACAGGTATGGGCCCACCTGCCTGGAGAGCTCAGGCCTCCTCGGCCTTTAGGACCATGGCCCTGCACGGCCCGTGCAATGGGCTCTGCCAGAGCGGCAGACAGGTCCGGGACCCTCGGGCCCCTCTGTTTCCCGAGCCTGCTGCCGTGCTCCCTCCCTGCCCTTCAGGGCACCGGGGCTCTGTCACCCGGCCCCCAGAGCCGCACAGGGCATGGTAGTGTGGCTGAGATGTCCCTGACACAGAGCTCTGATCCCACAGAGCTGCTGCAATGATCTGGAGAAGCATAGGCTCATCGAGTCCCACAGTGGAGAAGGTTCTGCCAACACTGCTCTGTGTGATGGAGGATTGGCCTCTGCACAGCACATTCACCTCGGATGGGGACAACGATGGCGTCTTTGCTCTGGCTGTGAGTTTCTGGGCATTTGCTCACCCCCAGGTCGCCTCTCCAGCAGCTCTCCATCCTCTCCCTGCCTCAGGCCCTGGGCTGAAACCTGGCCTAAGGGCAGGCTCAGGGGGCACCAGGCCCGCTGCTCCCCCTGCGTCTCCCCTGGGGCCCTGCCACATGGACACCTCGCACTGAGCGCTCTCCTTGGCAACTTCTTTTGCAGGCAACCCTGGTGGTGTGGGTGATTGTCCAGGTGCCTGAGTGCCACGAGGCAATGATCCTTTTTTCCTCCCGCCTCTTTGTGGCTCTGCTTTTCCATGTTGTCGTCACCACACAGCAGATGCCACCACAGGAAGTCGATCACTTCTGGAGAGCGTGCCGAGAGGAACACCACCTTCCCAGCGACCCCAACAGGTCTCCGTCCTCCCGTCCTTTCCATGTCCTTGTGGCCAGTGCCAGTGCTCCCAATGTGACCCGGGCTTTGCTCTGCACACAGGTTTACAGTGCAGGTCATGAAGACCCTGCTCTGCCGGCTGCAGTGTGAGAATGAGGTGATGGCTGTGGAGTCCAAGCATGGCTGGGACACCATGCTCTGTGCTCATACCCAGTACTATGCTGTGGCTCTGCTGGCCAGGTGAGACCCCCTGCTCCCTGCTGTCCCCGGAATTGGTGCCCTGTGCCCGGGCTGCCCCGCACAGTCCCTGTGGTCAGTGGCCAGAGGGCCTCGTCTCTTTAGGGACGGCCGAGCAGACTGGAAAAGGCTGGGAGAGGAGGGTGCACAGGAGTGGCCACCTCCCAAAGCACCCACGTCCCCTCCAGGGATGCTGGGGAAAGACTGCACCTCTGGGAGTCAGTCCTGAGAAAAGTGTGCCCCCCCCTACTCAGGCTCTTTCTTCCTTTTTGCCCCTGACAGGGAGATGCGCCATGTCTTGATCCCTTTCTCTTCCTGCATCGCAACCCGCATGCTCCGACTGCTCAGCATTGAGAAGCCAGGCTGCGATCTGCCTTTCCTGGCATTCCTTGTGGAGGTGAGCCTGAAGAGCAGCGCTGCCTGGCTGAGCTGCCTCCCAGCTCTCTGCCCTCTCGCAGCCGCATCCCTAGCCTCCTGGGATGGCACCAGCGCCCTGTGCTGCTGCTGCCTGGGGCTGGCCCTGGGCAGTTCTGGGCTCCTGCCAGCCGGACCCTGTGCCACTGCCCTGTGCCTTTCAGATTCTGGAGTGCCTGGACTGGACTAAATGTGGTGGCTGGGTCCTGAGGGTCGTGTCCAGGTACCTGCGGATTGAGTGCAGGAAGAGGTGTCGCCTGGCGCTCAAAGGCCTGCTGGTGCTCAGCAAGGATCCCCTGATGGTGAGAAGGGGGCAGCAGCTGAAGCTGCACTGGGGAGAGCAGCCCCATGGGCTGGCTGGGCTTCAGGAGCTGAGGCAGCTGCTCCCAGCTCTCCTGCCTCAGCTGCCCGAGTGCTTTGGGACAGGCCTTTGGTGTCTGGGCCCTGCGGCAGCAGGCTGGGCTTGCAGTGCCAGGGCGCTGTCGCTGGTGCAGCTGTTCACGGCTTCACAGCGCAGCCTTGTGTTCCACACAGGCCAGAAGAATGTGCTGCCTGTCTGAAAGCTTTGTGGATCTGCTGGCTGATGAAGATGGAGTGGTGGTTGCCCTGACCCTCCGTGTCTTTACTAATATGCTGGAGAGCGAAGACATCCTGGTATCCAGCACCACCGCCCCAAAGCTGGCTGAGGCACTCCTGGCGCTCTTTAACAATGTAAGGTTCTGCAACCCGAGCCACAGGCATTGGGTGCTGCCCAGAAACCTTGTGCTGTCTGCATTTTCAGGCCTTTGCCTAGGTGGGCCTGGAGTAATTGATGCTTAGGTTTTTTCCTTTCCTCTAGGAAAATAGCTACATGCAACTGCTCTCCATTGACCTCTTCTGTAAGGTGATGGAGTTGGTAGTGAAGGAGGGAAAAAAGCCCCTGAAGGCAACTGTCAACAAGAGCCTGTACCTACTTTTATTCTACTGCCATGATGAGAACCGGCGTGTGGCAAATGTGAGGTTTTGTGCATCCTTGGGATGGGGGCTCAGCTGCCTCCTGCCCTGCTGCAGGAGGAGGAGGAGGCTGCGTCCTCCTCCAGGCCATGGCACAGGGATGCGGGTCCTTGTGCCCTGGGCTGTGGTGCCATCTCTGCATCTCTGCTGCTCTTCAGGCCTCTCGGGAAACCCTGTATTGTGCGGCCAAGTTCCTGAAGAGGAGGGATCTTGAGGAGCTACTGACAAAGGAACATCCCTTGACTATCGATGACTGTAAGGTAAGGATGGCTTGGAGAAGTGGCAGCCTCAGCCTGGAGAAGATCCGTGGCCGCGGGGCTGGCAGCCGTGGCCCCTGCCCAGTGCTGCACCCGGGGGCTCCAGCCTGCGCCCCACACGCCGCTGCCTTCCCTGGGCCCCGCGGGCTCTTCTCCAGGCTCCTGCGGCCCCGAGCCGGGTGCCCGTGGAGTCCCGGCCCAGCGGGGCTGCGGGCACGGGGCGGCACCGCGGCTCCCCGGGCAGCAGCCGGCCCTCTGCCCCCTCCAGAGCCCGGCGCCAGCGGCTGCTGGCCGGGCCTCAGGGCCGTGCGGGCAGGGGAGGCCGGGGCTGGGCGCGGCCAGAGCCCGGCCCAGGGGCTGAGCCCGCGCCAACCCTTCCCTCCTGCCGCTCTCTCCAGCTGGCAGACGACAGGATTCGAGCAGCCGAGCACCTGCGCCAGGTCCTGCCCTACCTGGAGAACCCACAGGAGTCCCTGCCAGAGGCAGCCATGCGGTTCTTGGGTGAGCCACGAGCCCGGGCTCCCTCCCCGGCCCGCCGCAGCTCGTCCCCGGCCCTGGCTGCTGCTGCCCCGGCTGCAGCAGCGGCATCCGGGCCCGGCGCCGTGGAGCCCCGCCTGCCCTCGGGGCTGCTGCCGCCCTCTGGCAGCCGTGCCCTGGGGCGGCAGCAGGCGGCAAGGGCCCGGGCTGAGCCCTGCCGGGGCAGGAGGCCGTGTGGCCACAGGGCTGGCAGCGGCGCTGGCAGGGAGCCGTGCCGCTGGGGCCGTGACACGCTCTCTGAGGGGGCAGCCAGGACAGCTTCACCTTCTCAGTCAGGGTGAGTGAGGGCAGCGGGCCGTCAGCGGCTCTGGCGGGGGAAGCTGCACTGCCCGGGCAGACAGCTGCAATCCCCGGCTCTGGAGGCCTCTGCTCCCTGTGTGGACGAGGGCTGGATGGGATGGCCCTGGCAGGAAGATCTCCTAGGATTCCCACAGATCCAGCCTCTGACCATGTCTCTATTCTTCTCTCTTGCAGCCCTTCAAACCCAGAGGCAAGACAACAGCCCGTCATGCTCTGAACCTGCAAAATGAAGCCCGCTTTCCCCAGAAATCTAAACAACTGGGGACGTCTTCTGAATCCAGCAAACCGGTGTCCCAAGAACACACCAGGAGACACTGAAGAGGACACCATCTCTCAGTGCTGCTGGAGCTCCACGCACAGCTGAGGCTGAGCACAATTCTCCTGGCTTCACACCTCTCGCTCTTTGTACTTTGCTCCCTCCTTCCAGCCCTCAGACCCTGCCCATCCCCCCTTATTCCTTCCCAGCTCATCCCTTTGCTTGGCCTTGAATTAATAAACACTTTGGCTTCTTCACTTCACCTGCGTCTCTGTGCAGCTGAAACGGTGTAAAACCTGAGCCCTAGCACACACAGGCCCCTGCTGCCGTCCTCTTGCGCGCCGTCTTTTGTGCAGAGACACAGAGGAGCGAGGCCGCGTCAGGCTGGAAAGGTGCCTGTGCTGAAGGTCTAGTTCCACAACACTGTGCAGTTTAAGGTCCTACTGAGCAGCCTGAAGCTCCCGGATTTTGAGAGAGCCAACCTGAGGACGCTCTGAAGCCAGCTGTGAGGGATTCCATGGCAAGTATCTACAGAGGGCAAAGGAGCTTGGAATGCTGGAAGCTTTCAAGAATAGCTTGCTGAAAGCACAGCAGTGCTCCATCCCTGCACAGGGTCGGGGAGATGGCAGAAGCAGAGACCATCAGGCCTTAACAGGGAGCTTGGGGTGTGCCTAAGGGCAAGGGAAGCAGCAGCAGCAGCAGCACGGTGGCCGAGACTCGGACGCGTGACCGGGCCAATGGCCCCAGCGCCGTCAGGCAGTGCCGGGATCCCGGCTGCGGTTCTGGTGCCCAGAGCTGAGGAATCGCAGCCCCTGCCTCAGAGGCTGCCAGAAAGCCAAGCGAGTGAGAGCAGAGGGAGGGCAGCCTTCCAGTCTCTCCTGGGCATGGCCGCAAAGCAGCCCCTACTTCTCCTTCCTCTGCCCGTGTTTGCAGTGTGCTGATGGCAGCGCCAGCCAGGTTGTGCTCTGTCTTCCAAAGGCTGTGGAGAGCGGGCAGGAAAAGTGCTGCGTGCACAGCGGAGAGTCCTGGAAGGTGCTGGCGAGAGCGTCCTGCGGGATCAGGGCTCTGGTCTCTGGCCGGGAAGAGCCTGCTTTTGCTGCTGTACGCGCAGGCAGGAGTCGAGGCAGCGGGCAGCTTGTGTTTGTAGAGGGCCTGGGGCTGCATGTGTCAACCTCCAGCTGGAATCACACTGGGGGAAATGCCAGCTAGAGCTGGAGCGCCTGTCCAGAAAGGACCAGAAAGAAATTCAGCCTTGCCAGGGTTTCTTAAGAGTGTCTTGGCATTCCCCAGGAAAGCTTCCAATCTGGGGAAAGGCCTCTGGGGGAAAGGGGCTAGCTGCTGAAGGAAAGCGCTTTCCTAGGAGCTCCCAGTGATGTAGGAAGAACTGTCCCCCTTTGGCTCTCTCTGGTCCTTTCAGTCCCTGAGGCCCGTTGCACTTGGCAGATGGACAAGGGAAGGGAGAAGGCTGTGAAAAGCAGGTTTGGAATCCAGCTGGACCTGCAGAGACCAAGGCAAGTGCCTGCAGCAGGGTGTGTTCCCCCCCTTTGGACACAGGTGTGAGCAGGAGTATCTCTGTCCAGCTGCCAGCCCCAAAGCTGTCTTGGAGAGCTGTGAATTCAAAGGCCTTCCAGCACACACGTCTCACATCTTACCTGTCTGCTGTGCTTCAACTCTTGGCAATATGCATTTGCCTCTTGCTTGCTGGAGGCTGCTGCGGCCCAGAGGGCCAGCACCGAGCTGGGCTGTGTGGGCCAGGCAGCAGGGAGAGTCTTGGCTGCTCTTGGTGTGTGCGTGGCCTCAGGAAAGGCTTGGAAGCTTTGCCTCCCAAGGCGCCCTGCTCCCTGCCTCTTCCTCTGCATCTTGGAGAGAACAAGGCAGGCATTTCTGGCAGCTGGGCATTAGCAGGCCTTCAAATGGGGGCGTCTTGTGGGGCAGGCCCAGCTGAGACACCCTGAGAGGAGCCCAGCGCTCCTTGCCCCTCTGCGCTGACACGTGAGCCTTGTCTGCTTTCGGGATGACCCTGGCTGTGTCAGGGGGTGCTACGTGGACACGAGACAGCTGGTCCTGTCCTGCTGGGTCCCAGCAGTGCCTGGCAGCGGTCCTGCCTCCCCGTCAGGATGCCGGCCAAGAGAGGTCCTGGAAGCTGAGGGAGCTGATCTGAAGCTTGCGCGGGTGCCTGCAGCTCAAGGCCAAGGGCCTTCCCTCAGGATACAGCAGTCCTGAGAGGTCTCTAGAATTCAATGAAATCAGCAGACAAATGCATTGTCCACCAAGAGCTCTTTTATTGGCAGGAGGTTAGGGCTCTGCACCCCAGCACAAGGCTTCTTCGCCACGTCCAAATTTCAGTGGGTTTCTGTAGGAATTCTATCAAAAATCCCTTCCGTCTTTAGACTGCTGAGGTGATTCCATAGGCAGGGGCTTAGAAGGAAACACTTTGCGTCAGAATCCTAGGCCTGAAGCTAATGTCCACCTGCTGGCCAGGAGGAGTCTCAGCGCACCAAAGCAGCTCATCTTCCTCATGCCTTCCCTGCACAGGGCTGATTCTGTAGCCGCCCTTAGGTCTTCCCGAAGGCTATGTCTCAAGTTTTTTGTCAAGTCACTCTCATGTCAAGTTAGGCTTCCAGGTTTTGCTGATGTTAACTGGTGCTAAGGACTTCTGGATATCTGTGCTAAGTCCTCTTCACTTCTGTCAATTGCTTGTGCTTCCTTCCATCGAACAAAGGCCTTGTTTCATTCCTCAATGTGCCTGATGCTGGCCCAAGTCTTTTGGCACTGCTTGCTTTCCTGTGGCATGTTCTACCGGCCCCGAGAGTAAAGAGGGAGCTGGAGAAGGAGTTTGCCGGGCTGCTCTCCATCCTTTAGCAGCAGTCCTGCTGAAGCGGCCAAGTCGGAGCTGAGCGCAAATGGACCAGCCGTGCACGGGAAGGGTGGGTGGGAAGGATGATCCAGGAACCGTAGGCCTGGCAGCCTGAGCTTGCTAGCGGGGAAGGCCTTGGAGCACATCCTCCTGAGTGCCATGCCACGGCACGTGCAGGGAACCAGGGGGTGGGAAAGCTCTGCGCAGGCATGGGGACAGCTGCGGGTCTTGGCAGGGTGTTGAGCTGGGGTTGCTGTTGCTGGGCGTGTTGGGGAAGGAGTTGTCTGGAAGGTGAGAGGTCTAGGCTGGAACTGGGGTCACTTTGAAGGCAGCACCTGTGCTATGGCACAGCTTTGGTGATGGAGGGCTGAAGGAATAGCTGGGACTTTTTCTCTTAGTCATCCTATTTCTCCTGCAGAGAAGAAGAGGGGAGAGCTCTACTTTCTTGGCCACTTCCATATCTGGAGCAGGGGGAGGATTAGCCCTTTTGCAATCTACTCATTTGTTTGGACTACTTTTGTAACACTGAGTGGACTTTCATTCCTGGAGAGCTTTGATTCCTTAAGAGAATTAGGCTCTTCCCATGCCTTCCTAGAAAAATGTTTGAAACCAAAGTAAGGCCTTTGTTTTGCCTCTGTGTGGTCTTCTGCTTTGCAAAGTGACATGCAGTGGATGACCTTAAGGCAAATGTGTTGCTGCTGTAATAGATACAAAGTATTAAATTCCTGGATTTAAATTGTGTGTCTTAAAACTTTGCAGTGGAAGGTAAAATCCCCTGAATTGCTGGAAACACTTCCAGGGCCTCTCTTTGCATACCACAGTCTTTTCACAGTCCTAAGGTGTTACCTGGACATCTGCCAGAGAGATAAGCGGGAAAGGGCCCATGAAGCATGGGCTGACCACATCTTCACAGCTCATCGGGAGATCCCATACCAATCTGGGCGGAGGGCAGCAGAAACCTTCTGACAGAAGATTCGGAGACTTTTCACACAGATGTCTTTTCAATTTCTCAGGAAACTCTTTCAGATACCCCTTGCGGACACCAGACATTTCAATGATTCTCTTATGTACACGATGTCATGTTCTTCGGGTTCTTTGTTACCATCTTGTTTTCGCCTCAGGGTAGAACAATGATCGAAAACACCTCCCCCGAGACCCCGAATTTGTGGGCAGTACTCCGGAGAAGCACCCTGTGCTGCTCCCGGATTGACCACCCAACATTCGATCCATGTTGTCCTGATTTATTGTGGCGTTTCCCAAAATTACTTTTCAAATTTGTAAACTAAATCTTTGAGTTTGGAAATTTGCTCTGTTCATTTCTAACACTGCTTTGAGATGGGAAGGAAACTTGCAAATCTATCAGGTTCTCAGGCCATTGCTCTTAATTTAGGAAGTTGGCAACTTTTTGCAACTACTTGAGTTGAGTAACGGGAAGAAAAGCTTTCCTGAATTGAGGATTCTTAAATGCCAGCGCCTTCTATGCCTCTGCTGCCAAGGTGATTTTGTGCTTCAGGAAATCACTCCAAGTAGAAAACAATTCCAGCATGGAGTAAGAGCTTCTGACAGAGACCAAGTGCTGCCAGCACTTGCTCCAGGTGCTCCTGCCAACATCCCCTGTAGGAAGGAGCCCAGCCGCCAGGGCCCGTTGGCTTTGGCTGCCCTGTGGCAGAGAAGCGCCCCGGGGCACAGGTCTCTGGGGCAGGAGATGGCACCAGCGTTGCCAGGGCTCAGGGGGCGGCAGCTCTGCTTGGGCGGGGGCTCCGTCACGCCTGCCGATTTCAGCGCTGCCCTGGCCCCTGGGGTCAGAGCAGCATCCGTGCCCCGGCCCACAGGTTCCTCGTCTGTGTCACACCCGCGGGTTTAGGACGGCCACCGGCTGAGACGTGTCCCAGGGAGGCCGTGCCAGCTTCTGTGCGAGGCCCCATGCCCTTCCTGCTGCGGCTGTGTCGGCAGCCCTGGGGGCTCCTTCTGTTGCCCTGAGCCCACAGAGCAGGGCAGCGTTTGCCCACGGATTGAGCCGCTGCAAAAGATGCTGTCTCAGGGCTGTCTTAGACACTTGGGGAGAGGGGTTCCTTCCAACCTGGGCCACTTTGGCTGGGCTGGGAGCGGCCCCAGGGCAGGTGGCAGTGTGTGCATTGGCCCTTTGTGACGCGGTGCAGCAGCGCGGTCACCGTGGCATGGAATGGCACAGGGTGTCCAAGGACCCTTTGTGACACGTGGTGACATAGGTGGTGGCAGTGACGCAGCCAGGCCACATTCCTTGGAGCAGGCGACGGGACAGGACGCGCCAGAGCGGTGCTGTGAGGAGCCCCCGCACAGCGCACTCGTTTGTGCCTGACCCAGAGCTTCTACGAGGAGTGACTCGTGCAGCTGACCTCAGGGCCAGACTGCACGACTTGGTGACTCGGAGGTTTTCCAAGTCATCTCTTATCCCCGTGGCCTGTGGCCTCCAGGCCAGACTGTGGGATTTGGTGACTTGAATCGTCTACGAGGAACCTCCTGTCATTGTGGCAGGAGCCCTTGAGACCAGAGTGTAGGACTTGCTGTCCTGCAGCCTTCCTGAGGCTTCTTCTGCCACAGGTGCTTTCAAGGCGCAAGTGCACAACTTGTTGCCTCAGTGCTTTCCTGAGGCATCTCTCTTGAAAGGTGCTGTGGCATGGCGGGCAGAATTCTCGGCCTGTCCAAAGTGTTCAGGGGGAAAAAAAGCAAAGGCCCTGGAGCTACCCCAGCACAGGAGCCTGAAGAGCCCGAGCGGATCCAGACACTACAGGATGGTGAGTGGCAGAGCTGGGCCACAGGGCTGATGGCTGCAGCCAACGTGGCTCCATCCCATCCCGTCCCTATCGCAGCCTGGGGAGGGCAGGGCTGGGCTGTGTTCTCCGGCCTCTCCCGCAGCCCCTCAGCTCTGGCTGCTCTCGCTCTTTGCCAGATGCAGCCACGGACGGCACACAAGAGCAGAGGCCTGCCGGTGGAAGCTTCCGCAGGACACTGAAGGTACCTGCAGCCATCCCCGCCTGGGCTGGGCCTGCTGTCACTGCTCAGCCGAGCACCGCGCTTGGAGCACTCCATGGAACACGTCTCTCTTCCCTGTCCTTTGTTCTCCTGCAGATGATCCGAAAATTCCTGCGCATTCGGCGTAGAAACACCAGCAGCACGGCAGCTGAGGGCTCAGCTGAGCCTGACTGTGGGCTGACGGAGCCCAGGGCAGAGCCTGATGTCAACACAGATTTGGCTGAGCCCTCAGAAAATTTTGACGCTCCATTGAATGATCAAAGGGCAAAGGCTGACAAGGCAGTGGCTGAGAATGTGGCCCTCCAAACGGCTGACACTGGAGAGACTCAGGGCATCAGAGATACTGGCGCCACGGCCACTCCCACTGCCATTCCTGCTCCCGCCGTGGATTTTATCCAGAAGGGTGGTATTTCTTCTGAGCAGCAGGTAAACAGCCTGGGGCCGGGGCTAGAGGCCTCCCAGGATTGTGTGTCATCTCCAGCCACGGCCACTGGGCCCCCTCAGCCTTTGAGGCCGGCACAGCGTGGCAGGAAGGGAAGCAATTCTTGGGGGAAGCTGGTGAAGTTGCTCTCCTAGACAGCGGCCCAAGTCTTCCCCATGCCCTTTCCAGGTGCCAGCCATTGTAAAGAAGATGCACCAGAATCTTGCATCGCATAGAAATGTGGATACCAGGCTGCCCATGAACATCGTGAGGCTGGCCGAAGAACACCCAGCTGATGTGGTGCTGACCCTCCTGCGCTGTGCCCCAACATGTGACAGGTATGGGCCCACCTGCCTGGAGAGCTCAGGCCTCCCCGGCCTTTAGGGCCATGGCCCTGCACGGCCCGTGCAATGGGCTCTGCCAGAGCGGCAGACAGGTCCGGGACCCTCGGGCCCCTCTGTTTCCCGAGCCTGCTGCCGTGCTCCCTCCCTGCCCTTCAGGGCACCGGGGCTCTGTCACCCGGCCCCCAGAGCCGCACAGGGCATGGTAGTGTGGCTGAGATGTCCCTGACACAGAGCTCTGATCCCACAGAGCTGCTGCAATGATGTGGAGAAGCATAGGCTCATCGAGTCCCACAGTGGAGAAGGTTCTGCCAACACTGCTCTGTGTGATGGAGGATTGGCCTCTGCACAGCACATTCACCTCGGATGGGGACAACGATGGCGTCTTTGCTCTGGCTGTGAGTTTCTGGGCATTTGCTCACCCCCAGGTCGCCTCTCCAGCAGCTCTCCATCCTCTCCCTGCCTCAGGCCCTGGGCTGAAACCTGGCCTAAGGGCAGGCTCAGGGGGCACCAGGCCCGCTGCTCCCCCTGCGTCTCCCCTGGGGCCCTGCCACATGGACACCTCGCACTGAGCGCTCTCCTTGGCAACTTCTTTTGCAGGCAACCCTGGTGGTGTGGGTGATTGTCCAGGTGCCTGAGTGCCACGAGGCAATGATCCTTTTTTCCTCCCGCCTCTTTGTGGCTCTGCTTTTCCATGTTGTCGTCACCACACAGCAGATGCCACCACAGGAAGTCGATCACTTCTGGAGAGCGTGCCGAGAGGAACACCACCTTCCCAGCGACCCCAACAGGTCTCCGTCCTCCCGTCCTTTCCATGTCCTTGTGGCCAGTGCCAGTGCTCCCAATGTGACCCGGGCTTTGCTCTGCACACAGGTTTACAGTGCAGGTCATGAAGACCCTGCTCTGCCGGCTGCAGTGTGAGAATGAGGTGATGGCTGTGGAGTCCAAGCATGGCTGGGACACCATGCTCTGTGCTCATACCCAGTACTATGCTGTGGCTCTGCTGGCCAGGTGAGACCCCCTGCTCCCTGCTGTCCCCGGAATTGGTGCCCTGTGCCCGGGCTGCCCCGCACAGTCCCTGTGGTCAGTGGCCAGAGGGCCTCGTCTCTTTAGGGACGGCCGAGCAGACTGGAAAAGGCTGGGAGAGGAGGGTGCACAGGAGTGGCCACCTCCCAAAGCACCCACGTCCCCTCCAGGGATGCTGGGGAAAGACTGCACCTCTGGGAGTCAGTCCTGAGAAAAGTGTGCCCCCCCCTACTCAGGCTCTTTCTTCCTTTTTGCCCCTGACAGGGAGATGCGCCATGTCTTGATCCCTTTCTCTTCCTGCATCGCAACCCGCATGCTCCGACTGCTCAGCATTGAGAAGCCAGGCTGCGATCTGCCTTTCCTGGCATTCCTTGTGGAGGTGAGCCTGAAGAGCAGCGCTGCCTGGCTGAGCTGCCTCCCAGCTCTCTGCCCTCTCGCAGCCGCATCCCTAGCCTCCTGGGATGGCACCAGTGCCCTGTGCTGCTGCTGCCTGGGGCTGGCCCTGGGCAGTTCTGGGCTCCTGCCAGCCGGACCCTGTGCCACTGCCCTGTGCCTTTCAGATTCTGGAGTGCCTGGACTGGACTAAATGTGGTGGCTGGGTCCTGAGGGTCGTGTCCAGGTACCTGCGGATTGAGTGCAGGAAGAGGTGTCGCCTGGCGCTCAAAGGCCTGCTGGTGCTCAGCAAGGATCCCCTGATGGTGAGAAGGGGGCAGCAGCTGAAGCTGCACTGGGGAGAGCAGCCCCATGGGCTGGCTGGGCTTCAGGAGCTGAGGCAGCTGCTCCCAGCTCTCCTGCCTCAGCTGCCCGAGTGCTTTGGGACAGGCCTTTGGTGTCTGGGCCCTGCGGCAGCAGGCTGGGCTTGCAGTGCCAGGGCGCTGTCGCTGGTGCAGCTGTTCACGGCTTCACAGCGCAGCCTTGTGTTCCACACAGGCCAGAAGAATGTGCTGCCTGTCTGAAAGCTTTGTGGATCTGCTGGCTGATGAAGATGGAGTGGTGGTTGCCCTGACCCTCCGTGTCTTTACTAATATGCTGGAGAGCGAAGACATCCTGGTATCCAGCACCACCGCCCCAAAGCTGGCTGAGGCACTCCTGGCGCTCTTTAACAATGTAAGGTTCTGCAACCCGAGCCACAGGCATTGGGTGCTGCCCAGAAACCTTGTGCTGTCTGCATTTTCAGGCCTTTGCCTAGGTGGGCCTGGAGTAATTGATGCTTAGGTTTTTTCCTTTCCTCTAGGAAAATAGCTACATGCAACTGCTCTCCATTGACCTCTTCTGTAAGGTGATGGAGTTGGTAGTGAAGGAGGGAAAAAAGCCCCTGAAGGCAACTGTCAACAAGAGCCTGTACCTACTTTTATTCTACTGCCATGATGAGAACCGGCGTGTGGCAAATGTGAGGTTTTGTGCATCCTTGGGATGGGGGCTCAGCTGCCTCCTGCCCTGCTGCAGGAGGAGGAGGAGGCTGCGTCCTCCTCCAGGCCATGGCACAGGGATGCGGGTCCTTGTGCCCTGGGCTGTGGTGCCATCTCTGCATCTCTGCTGCTCTTCAGGCCTCTCGGGAAACCCTGTATTGTGCGGCCAAGTTCCTGAAGAGGAGGGATCTTGAGGAGCTACTGACAAAGGAACATCCCTTGACTATCGATGACTGTAAGGTAAGGATGGCTTGGAGAAGTGGCAGCCTCAGCCTGGAGAAGATCCGTGGCCGCGGGGCTGGCAGCCGTGGCCCCTGCCCAGTGCTGCACCCGGGGGCTCCAGCCTGCGCCCCACACGCCGCTGCCTTCCCTGGGCCCCGCGGGCTCTTCTCCAGGCTCCTGCGGCCCCGAGCCGGGTGCCCGTGGAGTCCCGGCCCAGCGGGGCTGCGGGCACGGGGCGGCACCGCGGCTCCCCGGGCAGCAGCCGGCCCTCTGCCCCCTCCAGAGCCCGGCGCCAGCGGCTGCTGGCCGGGCCTCAGGGCCGTGCGGGCAGGGGAGGCCGGGGCTGGGCGCGGCCAGAGCCCGGCCCAGGGGCTGAGCCCGCGCCAACCCTTCCCTCCTGCCGCTCTCTCCAGCTGGCAGACGACAGGATTCGAGCAGCCGAGCACCTGCGCCAGGTCCTGCCCTACCTGGAGAACCCACAGGAGTCCCTGCCAGAGGCAGCCATGCGGTTCTTGGGTGAGCCACGAGCCCGGGCTCCCTCCCCGGCCCGCCGCAGCTCGTCCCCGGCCCTGGCTGCTGCTGCCCCGGCTGCAGCAGCGGCATCCGGGCCCGGCGCCGTGGAGCCCCGCCTGCCCTCGGGGCTGCTGCCGCCCTCTGGCAGCCGTGCCCTGGGGCGGCAGCAGGCGGCAAGGGCCCGGGCTGAGCCCTGCCGGGGCAGGAGGCCGTGTGGCCACAGGGCTGGCAGCGGCGCTGGCAGGGAGCCGTGCCGCTGGGGCCGTGACACGCTCTCTGAGGGGGCAGCCAGGACAGCTTCACCTTCTCAGTCAGGGTGAGTGAGGGCAGCGGGCCGTCAGCGGCTCTGGCGGGGGAAGCTGCACTGCCCGGGCAGACAGCTGCAATCCCCGGCTCTGGAGGCCTCTGCTCCCTGTGTGGACGAGGGCTGGATGGGATGGCCCTGGCAGGAAGATCTCCTAGGATTCCCACAGATCCAGCCTCTGACCATGTCTCTATTCTTCTCTCTTGCAGCCCTTCAAACCCAGAGGCAAGACAACAGCCCGTCATGCTCTGAACCTGCAAAATGAAGCCCGCTTTCCCCAGAAATCTAAACAACTGGGGACGTCTTCTGAATCCAGCAAACCGGTGTCCCAAGAACACACCAGGAGACACTGAAGAGGACACCATCTCTCAGTGCTGCTGGAGCTCCACGCACAGCTGAGGCTGAGCACAATTCTCCTGGCTTCACACCTCTCGCTCTTTGTACTTTGCTCCCTCCTTCCAGCCCTCAGACCCTGCCCATCCCCCCTTATTCCTTCCCAGCTCATCCCTTTGCTTGGCCTTGAATTAATAAACACTTTGGCTTCTTCACTTCACCTGCGTCTCTGTGCAGCTGAAACGGTGTAAAACCTGAGCCCTAGCACACACAGGCCCCTGCTGCCGTCCTCTTGCGCGCCGTCTTTTGTGCAGAGACACAGAGGAGCGAGGCCGCGTCAGGCTGGAAAGGTGCCTGTGCTGAAGGTCTAGTTCCACAACACTGTGCAGTTTAAGGTCCTACTGAGCAGCCTGAAGCTCCCGGATTTTGAGAGAGCCAACCTGAGGACGCTCTGAAGCCAGCTGTGAGGGATTCCATGGCAAGTATCTACAGAGGGCAAAGGAGCTTGGAATGCTGGAAGCTTTCAAGAATAGCTTGCTGAAAGCACAGCAGTGCTCCATCCCTGCACAGGGTCGGGGAGATGGCAGAAGCAGAGACCATCAGGCCTTAACAGGGAGCTTGGGGTGTGCCTAAGGGCAAGGGAAGCAGCAGCAGCAGCAGCACGGTGGCCGAGACTCGGACGCGTGACCGGGCCAATGGCCCCAGCGCCGTCAGGCAGTGCCGGGATCCCGGCTGCGGTTCTGGTGCCCAGAGCTGAGGAATCGCAGCCCCTGCCTCAGAGGCTGCCAGAAAGCCAAGCGAGTGAGAGCAGAGGGAGGGCAGCCTTCCAGTCTCTCCTGGGCATGGCCGCAAAGCAGCCCCTACTTCTCCTTCCTCTGCCCGTGTTTGCAGTGTGCTGATGGCAGCGCCAGCCAGGTTGTGCTCTGTCTTCCAAAGGCTGTGGAGAGCGGGCAGGAAAAGTGCTGCGTGCACAGCGGAGAGTCCTGGAAGGTGCTGGCGAGAGCGTCCTGCGGGATCAGGGCTCTGGTCTCTGGCCGGGAAGAGCCTGCTTTTGCTGCTGTACGCGCAGGCAGGAGTCGAGGCAGCGGGCAGCTTGTGTTTGTAGAGGGCCTGGGGCTGCATGTGTCAACCTCCAGCTGGAATCACACTGGGGGAAATGCCAGCTAGAGCTGGAGCGCCTGTCCAGAAAGGACCAGAAAGAAATTCAGCCTTGCCAGGGTTTCTTAAGAGTGTCTTGGCATTCCCCAGGAAAGCTTCCAATCTGGGGAAAGGCCTCTGGGGGAAAGGGGCTAGCTGCTGAAGGAAAGCGCTTTCCTAGGAGCTCCCAGTGATGTAGGAAGAACTGTCCCCCTTTGGCTCTCTCTGGTCCTTTCAGTCCTTGAGGCCCGTTGCCCTTGGCAGGCGGACAAGGGAAGGGAGAAGGCTGTGAAGAGCAGGTTTGGAATCCAGCTGGACCTGCAGAGACCAAGGCAAGCACCTGCAGCAGGGTGTGTTCCCCCCCTTTGGACACAGGTGTGAGCAGGAGCATCTCTGTCCAGCTGCCAGCCCCAAAGCTGTCTTGGAGAGCTGTGAATTCAAAGGCCTTCCAGCACACACGTCTCACATCTTACCTGTCTGCTGTGCTTCAACTCTTGGCAATATGCATTTGCCTCTTGCTTGCTGGAGGCTGCTGCGGCCCAGAGGGCCAGCACCGAGCTGGGCTGTGTGGGCCAGGCAGCAGGGAGAGTCTTGGCTGCTCTTGGTGTGTGCGTGGCCTCAGGAAAGGCTTGGAAGCTTTGCCTCCCAAGGCGCCCTGCTCCCTGCCTCTTCCTCTGCATCTTGGAGAGAACAAGGCAGGCATTTCTGGCAGCTGGGCATTAGCAGGCCTTCAAATGGGGGCGTCTTGTGGGGCAGGCCCAGCTGAGACACCCTGAGAGGAGCCCAGCGCTCCTTGCCCCTCTGCGCTGACACGTGAGCCTTGTCTGCTTTCGGGATGACCCTGGCTGTGTCAGGGGGTGCTACGTGGACACGAGACAGCTGGTCCTGTCCTGCTGGGTCCCAGCAGTGCCTGGCAGCGGTCCTGCCTCCCCGTCAGGATGCCGGCCAAGAGAGGTCCTGGAAGCTGAGGGAGCTGATCTGAAGCTTGCGCGGGTGCCTGCAGCTCAAGGCCAAGGGCCTTCCCTCAGGATACAGCAGTCCTGAGAGGTCTCTAGAATTCAATGAAATCAGCAGACAAATGCATTGTCCACCAAGAGCTCTTTTATTGGCAGGAGGTTAGGGCTCTGCACCCCAGCACAAGGCTTCTTCGCCACGTCCAAATTTCAGTGGGTTTCTGTAGGAATTCTATCAAAAATCCCTTCCGTCTTTAGACTGCTGAGGTGATTCCATAGGCAGGGGCTTAGAAGGAAACACTTTGCGTCAGAATCCTAGGCCTGAAGCTAATGTCCACCTGCTGGCCAGGAGGAGTCTCAGCGCACCAAAGCAGCTCATCTTCCTCATGCCTTCCCTGCACAGGGCTGATTCTGTAGCCGCCCTTAGGTCTTCCCGAAGGCTATGTCTCAAGTTTTTTGTCAAGTCACTCTCATGTCAAGTTAGGCTTCCAGGTTTTGCTGATGTTAACTGGTGCTAAGGACTTCTGGATATCTGTGCTAAGTCCTCTTCACTTCTGTCAATTGCTTGTGCTTCCTTCCATCGAACAAAGGCCTTGTTTGATTCCTCAATGTGCCTGATGCTGGCCCAAGTCTTTTGGCACTGCTTGCTTTCCTGTGGCATGTTCTACCGGCCCCGAGAGTAAAGAGGGAGCTGGAGAAGGAGTTTGCCGGGCTGCTCTCCATCCTTTAGCAGCAGTCCTGCTGAAGCGGCCAAGTCGGAGCTGAGCGCAAATGGACCAGCCGTGCACGGGAAGGGTGGGTGGGAAGGATGATCCAGGAACCGTAGGCCTGGCAGCCTGAGCTTGCTAGCGGGGAAGGCCTTGGAGCACATCCTCCTGAGTGCCATGCCACGGCACGTGCAGGGAACCAGGGGGTGGGAAAGCTCTGCGCAGGCATGGGGACAGCTGCGGGTCTTGGCAGGGTGTTGAGCTGGGGTTGCTGTTGCTGGGCGTGTTGGGGAAGGAGTTGTCTGGAAGGTGAGAGGTCTAGGCTGGAACTGGGGTCACTTTGAAGGCAGCACCTGTGCTATGGCACAGCTTTGGTGATGGAGGGCTGAAGGAATAGCTGGGACTTTTTCTCTTAGTCATCCTATTTCTCCTGCAGAGAAGAAGAGGGGAGAGCTCTACTTTCTTGGCCACTTCCATATCTGGAGCAGGGGGAGGATTAGCCCTTTTGCAATCTACTCATTTGTTTGGACTACTTTTGTAACACTGAGTGGACTTTCATTCCTGGAGAGCTTTGATTCCTTAAGAGAATTAGGCTCTTCCCATGCCTTCCTAGAAAAATGTTTGAAACCAAAGTAAGGCCTTTGTTTTGCCTCTGTGTGGTCTTCTGCTTTGCAAAGTGACATGCAGTGGATGACCTTAAGGCAAATGTGTTGCTGCTGTAATAGATACAAAGTATTAAATTCCTGGATTTAAATTGTGTGTCTTAAAACTTTGCAGTGGAAGGTAAAATCCCCTGAATTGCTGGAAACACTTCCAGGGCCTCTCTTTGCATACCACAGTCTTTTCACAGTCCTAAGGTGTTACCTGGACATCTGCCAGAGAGATAAGCGGGAAAGGGCCCATGAAGCATGGGCTGACCACATCTTCACAGCTCATCGGGAGATCCCATACCAATCTGGGCGGAGGGCAGCAGAAACCTTCTGACAGAAGATTCGGAGACTTTTCACACAGATGTCTTTTCAATTTCTCAGGAAACTCTTTCAGATACCCCTTGCGGACACCAGACATTTCAATGATTCTCTTATGTACACGATGTCATGTTCTTCGGGTTCTTTGTTACCATCTTGTTTTCGCCTCAGGGTAGAACAATGATCGAAAACACCTCCCCCGAGACCCCGAATTTGTGGGCAGTACTCCGGAGAAGCACCCTGTGCTGCTCCCGGATTGACCACCCAACATTCGATCCATGTTGTCCTGCTTTATTGTGGCGTTTCCCAAAATTACTTTTCAAATTTGTAAACTAAATCTTTGAGTTTGGAAATTTGCTCTGTTCATTTCTAACACTGCTTTGAGATGGGAAGGAAACTTGCAAATCTATCAGGTTCTCAGGCCATTGCTCTTAATTTAGGAAGTTGGCAACTTTTTGCAACTACTTGAGTTGAGTAACGGGAAGAAAAGCTTTCCTGAATTGAGGATTCTTAAATGCCAGCGCCTTCTATGCCTCTGCTGCCAAGGTGATTTTGTGCTTCAGGAAATCACTCCAAGTAGAAAACAATTCCAGCATGGAGTAAGAGCTTCTGACAGAGACCAAGTGCTGCCAGCACTTGCTCCAGGTGCTCCTGCCAACATCCCCTGTAGGAAGGAGCCCAGCCGCCAGGGCCCATTGGCTTTGGCTGCCCTGTGGCAGAGAAGCGCCCCGGGGCACAGGTCTCTGGGGCAGGAGATGGCACCAGCGTTGCCAGGGCTCAGGGGGCGGCAGCTCTGCTTGGGCGGGGGCTCCGTCACGCCTGCCGATTTCAGCGCTGCCCTGGCCCCTGGGGTCAGAGCAGCGTCCGTGCCCCGGCCCACAGGTTCCTCGTCTGTGTCACACCCGCGGGTTTAGGACGGCCACCGGCTGAGACGTGTCCCAGGGAGGCCGTGCCAGCTTCTGTGCGAGGCCCCATGCCCTTCCTGCTGCGGCTGTGTCGGCAGCCCTGGGGGCTCCTTCTGTTGCCCTGAGCCCACAGAGCAGGGCAGCGTTTGCCCACGGATTGAGCCGCTGCAAAAGATGCTGTCTCAGGGCTGTCTTAGACACTTGGGGAGAGGGGTTCCTTCCAACCTGGGCCACTTTGGCTGGGCTGGGAGCGGCCCCAGGGCAGGTGGCAGTGTGTGCATTGGCCCTTTGTGACGCGGTGCAGCAGCGCGGTCACCGTGGCATGGAATGGCACAGGGTGTCCAAGGACCCTTTGTGACACGTGGTGACATAGGTGGTGGCAGTGACGCAGCCAGGCCACATTCCTTGGAGCAGGCGACGGGACAGGACGCGCCAGAGCGGTGCTGTGAGGAGCCCCCGCACAGCGCACTCGTTTGTGCCTGACCCAGAGCTTCTACGAGGAGTGACTCGTGCAGCTGACCTCAGGGCCAGACTGCACGACTTGGTGACTCGGAGGTTTTCCAAGTCATCTCTTATCCCCGTGGCCTGTGGCCTCCAGGCCAGACTGTGGGATTTGGTGACTTGAATCGTCTACGAGGAACCTCCTGTCATTGTGGCAGGAGCCCTTGAGACCAGAGTGCAGGACTTGCTGTCCTGCAGCCTTCCTGAGGCTTCTTCTGCCACAGGTGCTTTCAAGGCGCAAGTGCACAACTTGTTGCCTCAGTGCTTTCCTGAGGCATCTCTCTTGAAAGGTGCTGTGGCATGGCGGGCAGAATTCTCGGCCTGTCCAAAGTGTTCAGGGGGAAAAAAAGCAAAGGCCCTGGAGCTACCCCAGCACAGGAGCCTGAAGAGCCCGAGCGGATCCAGACACTACAGGATGGTGAGTGGCAGAGCTGGGCCACAGGGCTGATGGCTGCAGCCAACGTGGCTCCATCCCATCCCGTCCCTATCGCAGCCTGGGGAGGGCAGGGCTGGGCTGTGTTCTCCGGCCTCTCCCGCAGCCCCTCAGCTCTGGCTGCTCTCGCTCTTTGCCAGATGCAGCCACGGACGGCACACAAGAGCAGAGGCCTGCCGGTGGAAGCTTCCGCAGGACACTGAAGGTACCTGCAGCCATCCCCGCCTGGGCTGGGCCTGCTGTCACTGCTCAGCCGAGCACCGCGCTTGGAGCACTCCATGGAACACGTCTCTCTTCCCTGTCCTTTGTTCTCCTGCAGATGATCCGAAAATTCCTGCGCATTCGGCGTAGAAACACCAGCAGCACGGCAGCTGAGGGCTCAGCTGAGCCTGACTGTGGGCTGACGGAGCCCAGGGCAGAGCCTGATGTCAACACAGATTTGGCTGAGCCCTCAGAAAATTTTGACGCTCCATTGAATGATCAAAGGGCAAAGGCTGACAAGGCAGTGGCTGAGAATGTGGCCCTCCAAACGGCTGACACTGGAGAGACTCAGGGCATCAGAGATACTGGCGCCACGGCCACTCCCACTGCCATTCCTGCTCCCGCCGTGGATTTTATCCAGAAGGGTGGTATTTCTTCTGAGCAGCAGGTAAACAGCCTGGGGCCGGGGCTAGAGGCCTCCCAGGATTGTGTGTCATCTCCAGCCACGGCCACTGGGCCCCCTCAGCCTTTGAGGCCGGCACAGCGTGGCAGGAAGGGAAGCAATTCTTGGGGGAAGCTGGTGAAGTTGCTCTCCTAGACAGCGGCCCAAGTCTTCCCCATGCCCTTTCCAGGTGCCAGCCATTGTAAAGAAGATGCACCAGAATCTTGCATCGCATAGAAATGTGGATACCAGGCTGCCCATGAACATCGTGAGGCTGGCCGAAGAACACCCAGCTGATGTGGTGCTGACCCTCCTGCGCTGTGCCCCAACATGTGACAGGTATGGGCCCACCTGCCTGGAGAGCTCAGGCCTCCCCGGCCTTTAGGGCCATGGCCCTGCACGGCCCGTGCAATGGGCTCTGCCAGAGCGGCAGACAGGTCCGGGACCCTCGGGCCCCTCTGTTTCCCGAGCCTGCTGCCGTGCTCCCTCCCTGCCCTTCAGGGCACCGGGGCTCTGTCACCCGGCCCCCAGAGCCGCACAGGGCATGGTAGTGTGGCTGAGATGTCCCTGACACAGAGCTCTGATCCCACAGAGCTGCTGCAATGATGTGGAGAAGCATAGGCTCATCGAGTCCCACAGTGGAGAAGGTTCTGCCAACACTGCTCTGTGTGATGGAGGATTGGCCTCTGCACAGCACATTCACCTCGGATGGGGACAACGATGGCGTCTTTGCTCTGGCTGTGAGTTTCTGGGCATTTGCTCACCCCCAGGTCGCCTCTCCAGCAGCTCTCCATCCTCTCCCTGCCTCAGGCCCTGGGCTGAAACCTGGCCTAAGGGCAGGCTCAGGGGGCACCAGGCCCGCTGCTCCCCCTGCGTCTCCCCTGGGGCCCTGCCACATGGACACCTCGCACTGAGCGCTCTCCTTGGCAACTTCTTTTGCAGGCAACCCTGGTGGTGTGGGTGATTGTCCAGGTGCCTGAGTGCCACGAGGCAATGATCCTTTTTTCCTCCCGCCTCTTTGTGGCTCTGCTTTTCCATGTTGTCGTCACCACACAGCAGATGCCACCACAGGAAGTCGATCACTTCTGGAGAGCGTGCCGAGAGGAACACCACCTTCCCAGCGACCCCAACAGGTCTCCGTCCTCCCGTCCTTTCCATGTCCTTGTGGCCAGTGCCAGTGCTCCCAATGTGACCCGGGCTTTGCTCTGCACACAGGTTTACAGTGCAGGTCATGAAGACCCTGCTCTGCCGGCTGCAGTGTGAGAATGAGGTGATGGCTGTGGAGTCCAAGCATGGCTGGGACACCATGCTCTGTGCTCATACCCAGTACTATGCTGTGGCTCTGCTGGCCAGGTGAGACCCCCTGCTCCCTGCTGTCCCCGGAATTGGTGCCCTGTGCCCGGGCTGCCCCGCACAGTCCCTGTGGTCAGTGGCCAGAGGGCCTCGTCTCTTTAGGGACGGCCGAGCAGACTGGAAAAGGCTGGGAGAGGAGGGTGCACAGGAGTGGCCACCTCCCAAAGCACCCACGTCCCCTCCAGGGATGCTGGGGAAAGACTGCACCTCTGGGAGTCAGTCCTGAGAAAAGTGTGCCCCCCCCTACTCAGGCTCTTTCTTCCTTTTTGCCCCTGACAGGGAGATGCGCCATGTCTTGATCCCTTTCTCTTCCTGCATCGCAACCCGCATGCTCCGACTGCTCAGCATTGAGAAGCCAGGCTGCGATCTGCCTTTCCTGGCATTCCTTGTGGAGGTGAGCCTGAAGAGCAGCGCTGCCTGGCTGAGCTGCCTCCCAGCTCTCTGCCCTCTCGCAGCCGCATCCCTAGCCTCCTGGGATGGCACCAGTGCCCTGTGCTGCTGCTGCCTGGGGCTGGCCCTGGGCAGTTCTGGGCTCCTGCCAGCCGGACCCTGTGCCACTGCCCTGTGCCTTTCAGATTCTGGAGTGCCTGGACTGGACTAAATGTGGTGGCTGGGTCCTGAGGGTCGTGTCCAGGTACCTGCGGATTGAGTGCAGGAAGAGGTGTCGCCTGGCGCTCAAAGGCCTGCTGGTGCTCAGCAAGGATCCCCTGATGGTGAGAAGGGGGCAGCAGCTGAAGCTGCACTGGGGAGAGCAGCCCCATGGGCTGGCTGGGCTTCAGGAGCTGAGGCAGCTGCTCCCAGCTCTCCTGCCTCAGCTGCCCGAGTGCTTTGGGACAGGCCTTTGGTGTCTGGGCCCTGCGGCAGCAGGCTGGGCTTGCAGTGCCAGGGCGCTGTCGCTGGTGCAGCTGTTCACGGCTTCACAGCGCAGCCTTGTGTTCCACACAGGCCAGAAGAATGTGCTGCCTGTCTGAAAGCTTTGTGGATCTGCTGGCTGATGAAGATGGAGTGGTGGTTGCCCTGACCCTCCGTGTCTTTACTAATATGCTGGAGAGCGAAGACATCCTGGTATCCAGCACCACCGCCCCAAAGCTGGCTGAGGCACTCCTGGCGCTCTTTAACAATGTAAGGTTCTGCAACCCGAGCCACAGGCATTGGGTGCTGCCCAGAAACCTTGTGCTGTCTGCATTTTCAGGCCTTTGCCTAGGTGGGCCTGGAGTAATTGATGCTTAGGTTTTTTCCTTTCCTCTAGGAAAATAGCTACATGCAACTGCTCTCCATTGACCTCTTCTGTAAGGTGATGGAGTTGGTAGTGAAGGAGGGAAAAAAGCCCCTGAAGGCAACTGTCAACAAGAGCCTGTACCTACTTTTATTCTACTGCCATGATGAGAACCGGCGTGTGGCAAATGTGAGGTTTTGTGCATCCTTGGGATGGGGGCTCAGCTGCCTCCTGCCCTGCTGCAGGAGGAGGAGGAGGCTGCGTCCTCCTCCAGGCCATGGCACAGGGATGCGGGTCCTTGTGCCCTGGGCTGTGGTGCCATCTCTGCATCTCTGCTGCTCTTCAGGCCTCTCGGGAAACCCTGTATTGTGCGGCCAAGTTCCTGAAGAGGAGGGATCTTGAGGAGCTACTGACAAAGGAACATCCCTTGACTATCGATGACTGTAAGGTAAGGATGGCTTGGAGAAGTGGCAGCCTCAGCCTGGAGAAGATCCGTGGCCGCGGGGCTGGCAGCCGTGGCCCCTGCCCAGTGCTGCACCCGGGGGCTCCAGCCTGCGCCCCACACGCCGCTGCCTTCCCTGGGCCCCGCGGGCTCTTCTCCAGGCTCCTGCGGCCCCGAGCCGGGTGCCCGTGGAGTCCCGGCCCAGCGGGGCTGCGGGCACGGGGCGGCACCGCGGCTCCCCGGGCAGCAGCCGGCCCTCTGCCCCCTCCAGAGCCCGGCGCCAGCGGCTGCTGGCCGGGCCTCAGGGCCGTGCGGGCAGGGGAGGCCGGGGCTGGGCGCGGCCAGAGCCCGGCCCAGGGGCTGAGCCCGCGCCAACCCTTCCCTCCTGCCGCTCTCTCCAGCTGGCAGACGACAGGATTCGAGCAGCCGAGCACCTGCGCCAGGTCCTGCCCTACCTGGAGAACCCACAGGAGTCCCTGCCAGAGGCAGCCATGCGGTTCTTGGGTGAGCCACGAGCCCGGGCTCCCTCCCCGGCCCGCCGCAGCTCGTCCCCGGCCCTGGCTGCTGCTGCCCCGGCTGCAGCAGCGGCATCCGGGCCCGGCGCCGTGGAGCCCCGCCTGCCCTCGGGGCTGCTGCCGCCCTCTGGCAGCCGTGCCCTGGGGCGGCAGCAGGCGGCAAGGGCCCGGGCTGAGCCCTGCCGGGGCAGGAGGCCGTGTGGCCACAGGGCTGGCAGCGGCGCTGGCAGGGAGCCGTGCCGCTGGGGCCGTGACACGCTCTCTGAGGGGGCAGCCAGGACAGCTTCACCTTCTCAGTCAGGGTGAGTGAGGGCAGCGGGCCGTCAGCGGCTCTGGCGGGGGAAGCTGCACTGCCCGGGCAGACAGCTGCAATCCCCGGCTCTGGAGGCCTCTGCTCCCTGTGTGGACGAGGGCTGGATGGGATGGCCCTGGCAGGAAGATCTCCTAGGATTCCCACAGATCCAGCCTCTGACCATGTCTCTATTCTTCTCTCTTGCAGCCCTTCAAACCCAGAGGCAAGACAACAGCCCATCATGCTCTGAACCTGCAAAATGAAGCCCGCTTTCCCCAGAAATCTAAACAACTGGGGACGTCTTCTGAATCCAGCAAACCGGTGTCCCAAGAACACACCAGGAGACACTGAAGAGGACACCATCTCTCAGTGCTGCTGGAGCTCCACGCACAGCTGAGGCTGAGCACAATTCTCCTGGCTTCACACCTCTCGCTCTTTGTACTTTGCTCCCTCCTTCCAGCCCTCAGACCCTGCCCATCCCCCCTTATTCCTTCCCAGCTCATCCCTTTGCTTGGCCTTGAATTAATAAACACTTTGGCTTCTTCACTTCACCTGCGTCTCTGTGCAGCTGAAACGGTGTAAAACCTGAGCCCTAGCACACACAGGCCCCTGCTGCCGTCCTCTTGCGCGCCGTCTTTTGTGCAGAGACACAGAGGAGCGAGGCCGCGTCAGGCTGGAAAGGTGCCTGTGCTGAAGGTCTAGTTCCACAACACTGTGCAGTTTAAGGTCCTACTGAGCAGCCTGAAGCTCCCGGATTTTGAGAGAGCCAACCTGAGGACGCTCTGAAGCCAGCTGTGAGGGATTCCATGGCAAGTATCTACAGAGGGCAAAGGAGCTTGGAATGCTGGAAGCTTTCAAGAATAGCTTGCTGAAAGCACAGCAGTGCTCCATCCCTGCACAGGGTCGGGGAGATGGCAGAAGCAGAGACCATCAGGCCTTAACAGGGAGCTTGGGGTGTGCCTAAGGGCAAGGGAAGCAGCAGCAGCAGCAGCACGGTGGCCGAGACTCGGACGCGTGACCGGGCCAATGGCCCCAGCGCCGTCAGGCAGTGCCGGGATCCCGGCTGCGGTTCTGGTGCCCAGAGCTGAGGAATCGCAGCCCCTGCCTCAGAGGCTGCCAGAAAGCCAAGCGAGTGAGAGCAGAGGGAGGGCAGCCTTCCAGTCTCTCCTGGGCATGGCCGCAAAGCAGCCCCTACTTCTCCTTCCTCTGCCCGTGTTTGCAGTGTGCTGATGGCAGCGCCAGCCAGGTTGTGCTCTGTCTTCCAAAGGCTGTGGAGAGCGGGCAGGAAAAGTGCTGCGTGCACAGCGGAGAGTCCTGGAAGGTGCTGGCGAGAGCGTCCTGCGGGATCAGGGCTCTGGTCTCTGGCCGGGAAGAGCCTGCTTTTGCTGCTGTACGCGCAGGCAGGAGTCGAGGCAGCGGGCAGCTTGTGTTTGTAGAGGGCCTGGGGCTGCATGTGTCAACCTCCAGCTGGAATCACACTGGGGGAAATGCCAGCTAGAGCTGGAGCGCCTGTCCAGAAAGGACCAGAAAGAAATTCAGCCTTGCCAGGGTTTCTTAAGAGTGTCTTGGCATTCCCCAGGAAAGCTTCCAATCTGGGGAAAGGCCTCTGGGGGAAAGGGGCTAGCTGCTGAAGGAAAGCGCTTTCCTAGGAGCTCCCAGTGATGTAGGAAGAACTGTCCCCCTTTGGCTCTCTCTGGTCCTTTCAGTCCCTGAGGCCCGTTGCACTTGGCAGATGGACAAGGGAAGGGAGAAGGCTGTGAAAAGCAGGTTTGGAATCCAGCTGGACCTGCAGAGACCAAGGCAAGTGCCTGCAGCAGGGTGTGTTCCCCCCCTTTGGACACAGGTGTGAGCAGGAGTATCTCTGTCCAGCTGCCAGCCCCAAAGCTGTCTTGGAGAGCTGTGAATTCAAAGGCCTTCCAGCACACACGTCTCACATCTTACCTGTCTGCTGTGCTTCAACTCTTGGCAATATGCATTTGCCTCTTGCTTGCTGGAGGCTGCTGCGGCCCAGAGGGCCAGCACCGAGCTGGGCTGTGTGGGCCAGGCAGCAGGGAGAGTCTTGGCTGCTCTTGGTGTGTGCGTGGCCTCAGGAAAGGCTTGGAAGCTTTGCCTCCCAAGGCGCCCTGCTCCCTGCCTCTTCCTCTGCATCTTGGAGAGAACAAGGCAGGCATTTCTGGCAGCTGGGCATTAGCAGGCCTTCAAATGGGGGCGTCTTGTGGGGCAGGCCCAGCTGAGACACCCTGAGAGGAGCCCAGCGCTCCTTGCCCCTCTGCGCTGACACGTGAGCCTTGTCTGCTTTCGGGATGACCCTGGCTGTGTCAGGGGGTGCTACGTGGACACGAGACAGCTGGTCCTGTCCTGCTGGGTCCCAGCAGTGCCTGGCAGCGGTCCTGCCTCCCCGTCAGGATGCCGGCCAAGAGAGGTCCTGGAAGCTGAGGGAGCTGATCTGAAGCTTGCGCGGGTGCCTGCAGCTCAAGGCCAAGGGCCTTCCCTCAGGATACAGCAGTCCTGAGAGGTCTCTAGAATTCAATGAAATCAGCAGACAAATGCATTGTCCACCAAGAGCTCTTTTATTGGCAGGAGGTTAGGGCTCTGCACCCCAGCACAAGGCTTCTTCGCCACGTCCAAATTTCAGTGGGTTTCTGTAGGAATTCTATCAAAAATCCCTTCCGTCTTTAGACTGCTGAGGTGATTCCATAGGCAGGGGCTTAGAAGGAAACACTTTGCGTCAGAATCCTAGGCCTGAAGCTAATGTCCACCTGCTGGCCAGGAGGAGTCTCAGCGCACCAAAGCAGCTCATCTTCCTCATGCCTTCCCTGCACAGGGCTGATTCTGTAGCCGCCCTTAGGTCTTCCCGAAGGCTATGTCTCAAGTTTTTTGTCAAGTCACTCTCATGTCAAGTTAGGCTTCCAGGTTTTGCTGATGTTAACTGGTGCTAAGGACTTCTGGATATCTGTGCTAAGTCCTCTTCACTTCTGTCAATTGCTTGTGCTTCCTTCCATCGAACAAAGGCCTTGTTTCATTCCTCAATGTGCCTGATGCTGGCCCAAGTCTTTTGGCACTGCTTGCTTTCCTGTGGCATGTTCTACCGGCCCCGAGAGTAAAGAGGGAGCTGGAGAAGGAGTTTGCCGGGCTGCTCTCCATCCTTTAGCAGCAGTCCTGCTGAAGCGGCCAAGTCGGAGCTGAGCGCAAATGGACCAGCCATGCACGGGAAGGGTGGGTGGGAAGGATGATCCAGGAACCGTAGGCCTGGCAGCCTGAGCTTGCTAGCGGGGAAGGCCTTGGAGCACATCCTCCTGAGTGCCATGCCACGGCACGTGCAGGGAACCAGGGGGTGGGAAAGCTCTGCGCAGGCATGGGGACAGCTGCGGGTCTTGGCAGGGTGTTGAGCTGGGGTTGCTGTTGCTGGGCGTGTTGGGGAAGGAGTTGTCTGGAAGGTGAGAGGTCTAGGCTGGAACTGGGGTCACTTTGAAGGCAGCACCTGTGCTATGGCACAGCTTTGGTGATGGAGGGCTGAAGGAATAGCTGGGACTTTTTCTCTTAGTCATCCTATTTCTCCTGCAGAGAAGAAGAGGGGAGAGCTCTACTTTCTTGGCCACTTCCATATCTGGAGCAGGGGGAGGATTAGCCCTTTTGCAATCTACTCATTTGTTTGGACTACTTTTGTAACACTGAGTGGACTTTCATTCCTGGAGAGCTTTGATTCCTTAAGAGAATTAGGCTCTTCCCATGCCTTCCTAGAAAAATGTTTGAAACCAAAGTAAGGCCTTTGTTTTGCCTCTGTGTGGTCTTCTGCTTTGCAAAGTGACATGCAGTGGATGACCTTAAGGCAAATGTGTTGCTGCTGTAATAGATACAAAGTATTAAATTCCTGGATTTAAATTGTGTGTCTTAAAACTTTGCAGTGGAAGGTAAAATCCCCTGAATTGCTGGAAACACTTCCAGGGCCTCTCTTTGCATACCACAGTCTTTTCACAGTCCTAAGGTGTTACCTGGACATCTGCCAGAGAGATAAGCGGGAAAGGGCCCATGAAGCATGGGCTGACCACATCTTCACAGCTCATCGGGAGATCCCATACCAATCTGGGCGGAGGGCAGCAGAAACCTTCTGACAGAAGATTCGGAGACTTTTCACACAGATGTCTTTTCAATTTCTCAGGAAACTCTTTCAGATACCCCTTGCGGACACCAGACATTTCAATGATTCTCTTATGTACACGATGTCATGTTCTTCGGGTTCTTTGTTACCATCTTGTTTTCGCCTCAGGGTAGAACAATGATCGAAAACACCTCCCCCGAGACCCCGAATTTGTGGGCAGTACTCCGGAGAAGCACCCTGTGCTGCTCCCGGATTGACCACCCAACATTCGATCCATGTTGTCCTGATTTATTGTGGCGTTTCCCAAAATTACTTTTCAAATTTGTAAACTAAATCTTTGAGTTTGGAAATTTGCTCTGTTCATTTCTAACACTGCTTTGAGATGGGAAGGAAACTTGCAAATCTATCAGGTTCTCAGGCCATTGCTCTTAATTTAGGAAGTTGGCAACTTTTTGCAACTACTTGAGTTGAGTAACGGGAAGAAAAGCTTTCCTGAATTGAGGATTCTTAAATGCCAGCGCCTTCTATGCCTCTGCTGCCAAGGTGATTTTGTGCTTCAGGAAATCACTCCAAGTAGAAAACAATTCCAGCATGGAGTAAGAGCTTCTGACAGAGACCAAGTGCTGCCAGCACTTGCTCCAGGTGCTCCTGCCAACATCCCCTGTAGGAAGGAGCCCAGCCGCCAGGGCCCGTTGGCTTTGGCTGCCCTGTGGCAGAGAAGCGCCCCGGGGCACAGGTCTCTGGGGCAGGAGATGGCACCAGCGTTGCCAGGGCTCAGGGGGCGGCAGCTCTGCTTGGGCGGGGGCTCCGTCACGCCTGCCGATTTCAGCGCTGCCCTGGCCCCTGGGGTCAGAGCAGCATCCGTGCCCCGGCCCACAGGTTCCTCGTCTGTGTCACACCCGCGGGTTTAGGACGGCCACCGGCTGAGACGTGTCCCAGGGAGGCCGTGCCAGCTTCTGTGCGAGGCCCCATGCCCTTCCTGCTGCGGCTGTGTCGGCAGCCCTGGGGGCTCCTTCTGTTGCCCTGAGCCCACAGAGCAGGGCAGCGTTTGCCCACGGATTGAGCCGCTGCAAAAGATGCTGTCTCAGGGCTGTCTTAGACACTTGGGGAGAGGGGTTCCTTCCAACCTGGGCCACTTTGGCTGGGCTGGGAGCGGCCCCAGGGCAGGTGGCAGTGTGTGCATTGGCCCTTTGTGACGCGGTGCAGCAGCGCGGTCACCGTGGCATGGAATGGCACAGGGTGTCCAAGGACCCTTTGTGACACGTGGTGACATAGGTGGTGGCAGTGACGCAGCCAGGCCACATTCCTTGGAGCAGGCGACGGGACAGGACGCGCCAGAGCGGTGCTGTGAGGAGCCCCCGCACAGCGCACTCGTTTGTGCCTGACCCAGAGCTTCTACGAGGAGTGACTCGTGCAGCTGACCTCAGGGCCAGACTGCACGACTTGGTGACTCGGAGGTTTTCCAAGTCATCTCTTATCCCCGTGGCCTGTGGCCTCCAGGCCAGACTGTGGGATTTGGTGACTTGAATCGTCTACGAGGAACCTCCTGTCATTGTGGCAGGAGCCCTTGAGACCAGAGTGTAGGACTTGCTGTCCTGCAGCCTTCCTGAGGCTTCTTCTGCCACAGGTGCTTTCAAGGCGCAAGTGCACAACTTGTTGCCTCAGTGCTTTCCTGAGGCATCTCTCTTGAAAGGTGCTGTGGCATGGCGGGCAGAATTCTCGGCCTGTCCAAAGTGTTCAGGGGGAAAAAAAGCAAAGGCCCTGGAGCTACCCCAGCACAGGAGCCTGAAGAGCCCGAGCGGATCCAGACACTACAGGATGGTGAGTGGCAGAGCTGGGCCACAGGGCTGATGGCTGCAGCCAACGTGGCTCCATCCCATCCCGTCCCTATCGCAGCCTGGGGAGGGCAGGGCTGGGCTGTGTTCTCCGGCCTCTCCCGCAGCCCCTCAGCTCTGGCTGCTCTCGCTCTTTGCCAGATGCAGCCACGGACGGCACACAAGAGCAGAGGCCTGCCGGTGGAAGCTTCCGCAGGACACTGAAGGTACCTGCAGCCATCCCCGCCTGGGCTGGGCCTGCTGTCACTGCTCAGCCGAGCACCGCGCTTGGAGCACTCCATGGAACACGTCTCTCTTCCCTGTCCTTTGTTCTCCTGCAGATGATCCGAAAATTCCTGCGCATTCGGCGTAGAAACACCAGCAGCACGGCAGCTGAGGGCTCAGCTGAGCCTGACTGTGGGCTGACGGAGCCCAGGGCAGAGCCTGATGTCAACACAGATTTGGCTGAGCCCTCAGAAAATTTTGACGCTCCATTGAATGATCAAAGGGCAAAGGCTGACAAGGCAGTGGCTGAGAATGTGGCCCTCCAAACGGCTGACACTGGAGAGACTCAGGGCATCAGAGATACTGGCGCCACGGCCACTCCCACTGCCATTCCTGCTCCCGCCGTGGATTTTATCCAGAAGGGTGGTATTTCTTCTGAGCAGCAGGTAAACAGCCTGGGGCCGGGGCTAGAGGCCTCCCAGGATTGTGTGTCATCTCCAGCCACGGCCACTGGGCCCCCTCAGCCTTTGAGGCCGGCACAGCGTGGCAGGAAGGGAAGCGATTCTTGGGGGAAGCTGGTGAAGTTGCTCTCCTAGACAGCGGCCCAAGTCTTCCCCATGCCCTTTCCAGGTGCCAGCCATTGTAAAGAAGATGCACCAGAATCTTGCATCGCATAGAAATGTGGATACCAGGCTGCCCATGAACATCGTGAGGCTGGCCGAAGAACACCCAGCTGATGTGGTGCTGACCCTCCTGCGCTGTGCCCCAACATGTGACAGGTATGGGCCCACCTGCCTGGAGAGCTCAGGCCTCCCCGGCCTTTAGGGCCATGGCCCTGCACGGCCCGTGCAATGGGCTCTGCCAGAGCGGCAGACAGGTCCGGGACCCTCGGGCCCCTCTGTTTCCCGAGCCTGCTGCCGTGCTCCCTCCCTGCCCTTCAGGGCACCGGGGCTCTGTCACCCGGCCCCCAGAGCCGCACAGGGCATGGTAGTGTGGCTGAGATGTCCCTGACACAGAGCTCTGATCCCACAGAGCTGCTGCAATGATCTGGAGAAGCATAGGCTCATCGAGTCCCACAGTGGAGAAGGTTCTGCCAACACTGCTCTGTGTGATGGAGGATTGGCCTCTGCACAGCACATTCACCTCGGATGGGGACAACGATGGCGTCTTTGCTCTGGCTGTGAGTTTCTGGGCATTTGCTCACCCCCAGGTCGCCTCTCCAGCAGCTCTCCATCCTCTCCCTGCCTCAGGCCCTGGGCTGAAACCTGGCCTAAGGGCAGGCTCAGGGGGCACCAGGCCCGCTGCTCCCCCTGCGTCTCCCCTGGGGCCCTGCCACATGGACACCTCGCACTGAGCGCTCTCCTTGGCAACTTCTTTTGCAGGCAACCCTGGTGGTGTGGGTGATTGTCCAGGTGCCTGAGTGCCACGAGGCAATGATCCTTTTTTCCTCCCGCCTCTTTGTGGCTCTGCTTTTCCATGTTGTCGTCACCACACAGCAGATGCCACCACAGGAAGTCGATCACTTCTGGAGAGCGTGCCGAGAGGAACACCACCTTCCCAGCGACCCCAACAGGTCTCCGTCCTCCCGTCCTTTCCATGTCCTTGTGGCCAGTGCCAGTGCTCCCAATGTGACCCGGGCTTTGCTCTGCACACAGGTTTACAGTGCAGGTCATGAAGACCCTGCTCTGCCGGCTGCAGTGTGAGAATGAGGTGATGGCTGTGGAGTCCAAGCATGGCTGGGACACCATGCTCTGTGCTCATACCCAGTACTATGCTGTGGCTCTGCTGGCCAGGTGAGACCCCCTGCTCCCTGCTGTCCCCGGAATTGGTGCCCTGTGCCCGGGCTGCCCCGCACAGTCCCTGTGGTCAGTGGCCAGAGGGCCTCGTCTCTTTAGGGACGGCCGAGCAGACTGGAAAAGGCTGGGAGAGGAGGGTGCACAGGAGTGGCCACCTCCCAAAGCACCCACGTCCCCTCCAGGGATGCTGGGGAAAGACTGCACCTCTGGGAGTCAGTCCTGAGAAAAGTGTGCCCCCCCCTACTCAGGCTCTTTCTTCCTTTTTGCCCCTGACAGGGAGATGCGCCATGTCTTGATCCCTTTCTCTTCCTGCATCGCAACCCGCATGCTCCGACTGCTCAGCATTGAGAAGCCAGGCTGCGATCTGCCTTTCCTGGCATTCCTTGTGGAGGTGAGCCTGAAGAGCAGCGCTGCCTGGCTGAGCTGCCTCCCAGCTCTCTGCCCTCTCGCAGCCGCATCCCTAGCCTCCTGGGATGGCACCAGTGCCCTGTGCTGCTGCTGCCTGGGGCTGGCCCTGGGCAGTTCTGGGCTCCTGCCAGCCGGACCCTGTGCCACTGCCCTGTGCCTTTCAGATTCTGGAGTGCCTGGACTGGACTAAATGTGGTGGCTGGGTCCTGAGGGTCGTGTCCAGGTACCTGCGGATTGAGTGCAGGAAGAGGTGTCGCCTGGCGCTCAAAGGCCTGCTGGTGCTCAGCAAGGATCCCCTGATGGTGAGAAGGGGGCAGCAGCTGAAGCTGCACTGGGGAGAGCAGCCCCATGGGCTGGCTGGGCTTCAGGAGCTGAGGCAGCTGCTCCCAGCTCTCCTGCCTCAGCTGCCCGAGTGCTTTGGGACAGGCCTTTGGTGTCTGGGCCCTGCGGCAGCAGGCTGGGCTTGCAGTGCCAGGGCGCTGTCGCTGGTGCAGCTGTTCACGGCTTCACAGCGCAGCCTTGTGTTCCACACAGGCCAGAAGAATGTGCTGCCTGTCTGAAAGCTTTGTGGATCTGCTGGCTGATGAAGATGGAGTGGTGGTTGCCCTGACCCTCCGTGTCTTTACTAATATGCTGGAGAGCGAAGACATCCTGGTATCCAGCACCACCGCCCCAAAGCTGGCTGAGGCACTCCTGGCGCTCTTTAACAATGTAAGGTTCTGCAACCCGAGCCACAGGCATTGGGTGCTGCCCAGAAACCTTGTGCTGTCTGCATTTTCAGGCCTTTGCCTAGGTGGGCCTGGAGTAATTGATGCTTAGGTTTTTTCCTTTCCTCTAGGAAAATAGCTACATGCAACTGCTCTCCATTGACCTCTTCTGTAAGGTGATGGAGTTGGTAGTGAAGGAGGGAAAAAAGCCCCTGAAGGCAACTGTCAACAAGAGCCTGTACCTACTTTTATTCTACTGCCATGATGAGAACCGGCGTGTGGCAAATGTGAGGTTTTGTGCATCCTTGGGATGGGGGCTCAGCTGCCTCCTGCCCTGCTGCAGGAGGAGGAGGAGGCTGCGTCCTCCTCCAGGCCATGGCACAGGGATGCGGGTCCTTGTGCCCTGGGCTGTGGTGCCATCTCTGCATCTCTGCTGCTCTTCAGGCCTCTCGGGAAACCCTGTATTGTGCGGCCAAGTTCCTGAAGAGGAGGGATCTTGAGGAGCTACTGACAAAGGAACATCCCTTGACTATCGATGACTGTAAGGTAAGGATGGCTTGGAGAAGTGGCAGCCTCAGCCTGGAGAAGATCCGTGGCCGCGGGGCTGGCAGCCGTGGCCCCTGCCCAGTGCTGCACCCGGGGGCTCCAGCCTGCGCCCCACACGCCGCTGCCTTCCCTGGGCCCCGCGGGCTCTTCTCCAGGCTCCTGCGGCCCCGAGCCGGGTGCCCGTGGAGTCCCGGCCCAGCGGGGCTGCGGGCACGGGGCGGCACCGCGGCTCCCCGGGCAGCAGCCGGCCCTCTGCCCCCTCCAGAGCCCGGCGCCAGCGGCTGCTGGCCGGGCCTCAGGGCCGTGCGGGCAGGGGAGGCCGGGGCTGGGCGCGGCCAGAGCCCGGCCCAGGGGCTGAGCCCGCGCCAACCCTTCCCTCCTGCCGCTCTCTCCAGCTGGCAGACGACAGGATTCGAGCAGCCGAGCACCTGCGCCAGGTCCTGCCCTACCTGGAGAACCCACAGGAGTCCCTGCCAGAGGCAGCCATGCGGTTCTTGGGTGAGCCACGAGCCCGGGCTCCCTCCCCGGCCCGCCGCAGCTCGTCCCCGGCCCTGGCTGCTGCTGCCCCGGCTGCAGCAGCGGCATCCGGGCCCGGCGCCGTGGAGCCCCGCCTGCCCTCGGGGCTGCTGCCGCCCTCTGGCAGCCGTGCCCTGGGGCGGCAGCAGGCGGCAAGGGCCCGGGCTGAGCCCTGCCGGGGCAGGAGGCCGTGTGGCCACAGGGCTGGCAGCGGCGCTGGCAGGGAGCCGTGCCGCTGGGGCCGTGACACGCTCTCTGAGGGGGCAGCCAGGACAGCTTCACCTTCTCAGTCAGGGTGAGTGAGGGCAGCGGGCCGTCAGCGGCTCTGGCGGGGGAAGCTGCACTGCCCGGGCAGACAGCTGCAATCCCCGGCTCTGGAGGCCTCTGCTCCCTGTGTGGACGAGGGCTGGATGGGATGGCCCTGGCAGGAAGATCTCCTAGGATTCCCACAGATCCAGCCTCTGACCATGTCTCTATTCTTCTCTCTTGCAGCCCTTCAAACCCAGAGGCAAGACAACAGCCCATCATGCTCTGAACCTGCAAAATGAAGCCCGCTTTCCCCAGAAATCTAAACAACTGGGGACGTCTTCTGAATCCAGCAAACCGGTGTCCCAAGAACACACCAGGAGACACTGAAGAGGACACCATCTCTCAGTGCTGCTGGAGCTCCACGCACAGCTGAGGCTGAGCACAATTCTCCTGGCTTCACACCTCTCGCTCTTTGTACTTTGCTCCCTCCTTCCAGCCCTCAGACCCTGCCCATCCCCCCTTATTCCTTCCCAGCTCATCCCTTTGCTTGGCCTTGAATTAATAAACACTTTGGCTTCTTCACTTCACCTGCGTCTCTGTGCAGCTGAAACGGTGTAAAACCTGAGCCCTAGCACACACAGGCCCCTGCTGCCGTCCTCTTGCGCGCCGTCTTTTGTGCAGAGACACAGAGGAGCGAGGCCGCGTCAGGCTGGAAAGGTGCCTGTGCTGAAGGTCTAGTTCCACAACACTGTGCAGTTTAAGGTCCTACTGAGCAGCCTGAAGCTCCCGGATTTTGAGAGAGCCAACCTGAGGACGCTCTGAAGCCAGCTGTGAGGGATTCCATGGCAAGTATCTACAGAGGGCAAAGGAGCTTGGAATGCTGGAAGCTTTCAAGAATAGCTTGCTGAAAGCACAGCAGTGCTCCATCCCTGCACAGGGTCGGGGAGATGGCAGAAGCAGAGACCATCAGGCCTTAACAGGGAGCTTGGGGTGTGCCTAAGGGCAAGGGAAGCAGCAGCAGCAGCAGCACGGTGGCCGAGACTCGGACGCGTGACCGGGCCAATGGCCCCAGCGCCGTCAGGCAGTGCCGGGATCCCGGCTGCGGTTCTGGTGCCCAGAGCTGAGGAATCGCAGCCCCTGCCTCAGAGGCTGCCAGAAAGCCAAGCGAGTGAGAGCAGAGGGAGGGCAGCCTTCCAGTCTCTCCTGGGCATGGCCGCAAAGCAGCCCCTACTTCTCCTTCCTCTGCCCGTGTTTGCAGTGTGCTGATGGCAGCGCCAGCCAGGTTGTGCTCTGTCTTCCAAAGGCTGTGGAGAGCGGGCAGGAAAAGTGCTGCGTGCACAGCGGAGAGTCCTGGAAGGTGCTGGCGAGAGCGTCCTGCGGGATCAGGGCTCTGGTCTCTGGCCGGGAAGAGCCTGCTTTTGCTGCTGTACGCGCAGGCAGGAGTCGAGGCAGCGGGCAGCTTGTGTTTGTAGAGGGCCTGGGGCTGCATGTGTCAACCTCCAGCTGGAATCACACTGGGGGAAATGCCAGCTAGAGCTGGAGCGCCTGTCCAGAAAGGACCAGAAAGAAATTCAGCCTTGCCAGGGTTTCTTAAGAGTGTCTTGGCATTCCCCAGGAAAGCTTCCAATCTGGGGAAAGGCCTCTGGGGGAAAGGGGCTAGCTGCTGAAGGAAAGCGCTTTCCTAGGAGCTCCCAGTGATGTAGGAAGAACTGTCCCCCTTTGGCTCTCTCTGGTCCTTTCAGTCCTTGAGGCCCGTTGCCCTTGGCAGGCGGACAAGGGAAGGGAGAAGGCTGTGAAGAGCAGGTTTGGAATCCAGCTGGACCTGCAGAGACCAAGGCAAGCACCTGCAGCAGGGTGTGTTCCCCCCCTTTGGACACAGGTGTGAGCAGGAGTATCTCTGTCCAGCTGCCAGCCCCAAAGCTGTCTTGGAGAGCTGTGAATTCAAAGGCCTTCCAGCACACACGTCTCACATCTTACCTGTCTGCTGTGCTTCAACTCTTGGCAATATGCATTTGCCTCTTGCTTGCTGGAGGCTGCTGCGGCCCAGAGGGCCAGCACCGAGCTGGGCTGTGTGGGCCAGGCAGCAGGGAGAGTCTTGGCTGCTCTTGGTGTGTGCGTGGCCTCAGGAAAGGCTTGGAAGCTTTGCCTCCCAAGGCGCCCTGCTCCCTGCCTCTTCCTCTGCATCTTGGAGAGAACAAGGCAGGCATTTCTGGCAGCTGGGCATTAGCAGGCCTTCAAATGGGGGCGTCTTGTGGGGCAGGCCCAGCTGAGACACCCTGAGAGGAGCCCAGCGCTCCTTGCCCCTCTGCGCTGACACGTGAGCCTTGTCTGCTTTCGGGATGACCCTGGCTGTGTCAGGGGGTGCTACGTGGACACGAGACAGCTGGTCCTGTCCTGCTGGGTCCCAGCAGTGCCTGGCAGCGGTCCTGCCTCCCCGTCAGGATGCCGGCCAAGAGAGGTCCTGGAAGCTGAGGGAGCTGATCTGAAGCTTGCGCGGGTGCCTGCAGCTCAAGGCCAAGGGCCTTCCCTCAGGATACAGCAGTCCTGAGAGGTCTCTAGAATTCAATGAAATCAGCAGACAAATGCATTGTCCACCAAGAGCTCTTTTATTGGCAGGAGGTTAGGGCTCTGCACCCCAGCACAAGGCTTCTTCGCCACGTCCAAATTTCAGTGGGTTTCTGTAGGAATTCTATCAAAAATCCCTTCCGTCTTTAGACTGCTGAGGTGATTCCATAGGCAGGGGCTTAGAAGGAAACACTTTGCGTCAGAATCCTAGGCCTGAAGCTAATGTCCACCTGCTGGCCAGGAGGAGTCTCAGCGCACCAAAGCAGCTCATCTTCCTCATGCCTTCCCTGCACAGGGCTGATTCTGTAGCCGCCCTTAGGTCTTCCCGAAGGCTATGTCTCAAGTTTTTTGTCAAGTCACTCTCATGTCAAGTTAGGCTTCCAGGTTTTGCTGATGTTAACTGGTGCTAAGGACTTCTGGATATCTGTGCTAAGTCCTCTTCACTTCTGTCAATTGCTTGTGCTTCCTTCCATCGAACAAAGGCCTTGTTTGATTCCTCAATGTGCCTGATGCTGGCCCAAGTCTTTTGGCACTGCTTGCTTTCCTGTGGCATGTTCTACCGGCCCCGAGAGTAAAGAGGGAGCTGGAGAAGGAGTTTGCCGGGCTGCTCTCCATCCTTTAGCAGCAGTCCTGCTGAAGCGGCCAAGTCGGAGCTGAGCGCAAATGGACCAGCCGTGCACGGGAAGGGTGGGTGGGAAGGATGATCCAGGAACCGTAGGCCTGGCAGCCTGAGCTTGCTAGCGGGGAAGGCCTTGGAGCACATCCTCCTGAGTGCCATGCCACGGCACGTGCAGGGAACCAGGGGGTGGGAAAGCTCTGCGCAGGCATGGGGACAGCTGCGGGTCTTGGCAGGGTGTTGAGCTGGGGTTGCTGTTGCTGGGCGTGTTGGGGAAGGAGTTGTCTGGAAGGTGAGAGGTCTAGGCTGGAACTGGGGTCACTTTGAAGGCAGCACCTGTGCTATGGCACAGCTTTGGTGATGGAGGGCTGAAGGAATAGCTGGGACTTTTTCTCTTAGTCATCCTATTTCTCCTGCAGAGAAGAAGAGGGGAGAGCTCTACTTTCTTGGCCACTTCCATATCTGGAGCAGGGGGAGGATTAGCCCTTTTGCAATCTACTCATTTGTTTGGACTACTTTTGTAACACTGAGTGGACTTTCATTCCTGGAGAGCTTTGATTCCTTAAGAGAATTAGGCTCTTCCCATGCCTTCCTAGAAAAATGTTTGAAACCAAAGTAAGGCCTTTGTTTTGCCTCTGTGTGGTCTTCTGCTTTGCAAAGTGACATGCAGTGGATGACCTTAAGGCAAATGTGTTGCTGCTGTAATAGATACAAAGTATTAAATTCCTGGATTTAAATTGTGTGTCTTAAAACTTTGCAGTGGAAGGTAAAATCCCCTGAATTGCTGGAAACACTTCCAGGGCCTCTCTTTGCATACCACAGTCTTTTCACAGTCCTAAGGTGTTACCTGGACATCTGCCAGAGAGATAAGCGGGAAAGGGCCCATGAAGCATGGGCTGACCACATCTTCACAGCTCATCGGGAGATCCCATACCAATCTGGGCGGAGGGCAGCAGAAACCTTCTGACAGAAGATTCGGAGACTTTTCACACAGATGTCTTTTCAATTTCTCAGGAAACTCTTTCAGATACCCCTTGCGGACACCAGACATTTCAATGATTCTCTTATGTACACGATGTCATGTTCTTCGGGTTCTTTGTTACCATCTTGTTTTCGCCTCAGGGTAGAACAATGATCGAAAACACCTCCCCCGAGACCCCGAATTTGTGGGCAGTACTCCGGAGAAGCACCCTGTGCTGCTCCCGGATTGACCACCCAACATTCGATCCATGTTGTCCTGCTTTATTGTGGCGTTTCCCAAAATTACTTTTCAAATTTGTAAACTAAATCTTTGAGTTTGGAAATTTGCTCTGTTCATTTCTAACACTGCTTTGAGATGGGAAGGAAACTTGCAAATCTATCAGGTTCTCAGGCCATTGCTCTTAATTTAGGAAGTTGGCAACTTTTTGCAACTACTGGAGTTGAGTAACGGGAAGAAAAGCTTTCCTGAATTGAGGATCTTAATGCCAGCGCCTTCTATGCCTCTGCTGCCAAGGTGAGATTTTGTGCTTCAGGAAATCACTCCAAGTAGAAAACAATTCCAGCATGGAGTAAGAGCTTCTGACAGAGACCAAGTGCTGCCAGCACTTGCTCCAGGTGCTCCTGCCAACATCCCCTGTAGGAAGGAGCCCAGCCGCCAGGGCCCGTTGGCTTTGGCTGCCCTGTGGCAGAGAAGCGCCCCGGGGCACAGGTCTCTGGGGCAGGAGATGGCACCAGCGTTGCCAGGGCTCAGGGGGCGGCAGCTCTGCTTGGGCGGGGGCTCCGTCACGCCTGCCGATTTCAGCGCTGCCCTGGCCCCTGGGGTCAGAGCAGCGTCCGTGCCCCGGCCCACAGGTTCCTCGTCTGTGTCACACCCGCGGGTTTAGGACGGCCACCGGCTGAGACGTGTCCCAGGGAGGCCGTGCCAGCTTCTGTGCGAGGCCCCATGCCCTTCCTGCTGCGGCTGTGTCGGCAGCCCTGGGGGCTCCTTCTGTTGCCCTGAGCCCACAGAGCAGGGCAGCGTTTGCCCACGGATTGAGCCGCTGCAAAAGATGCTGTCTCAGGGCTGTCTTAGACACTTGGGGAGAGGGGTTCCTTCCAACCTGGGCCACTTTGGCTGGGCTGGGAGCGGCCCCAGGGCAGGTGGCAGTGTGTGCATTGGCCCTTTGTGACGCGGTGCAGCAGCGCGGTCACCGTGGCATGGAATGGCACAGGGTGTCCAAGGACCCTTTGTGACACGTGGTGACATAGGTGGTGGCAGTGACGCAGCCAGGCCACATTCCTTGGAGCAGGCGACGGGACAGGACGCGCCAGAGCGGTGCTGTGAGGAGCCCCCGCACAGCGCACTCGTTTGTGCCTGACCCAGAGCTTCTACGAGGAGTGACTCGTGCAGCTGACCTCAGGGCCAGACTGCACGACTTGGTGACTCGGAGGTTTTCCAAGTCATCTCTTATCCCCGTGGCCTGTGGCCTCCAGGCCAGACTGTGGGATTTGGTGACTTGAATCGTCTACGAGGAACCTCCTGTCATTGTGGCAGGAGCCCTTGAGACCAGAGTGTAGGACTTGCTGTCCTGCAGCCTTCCTGAGGCTTCTTCTGCCACAGGTGCTTTCAAGGCGCAAGTGCACAACTTGTTGCCTCAGTGCTTTCCTGAGGCATCTCTCTTGAAAGGTGCTGTGGCATGGCGGGCAGAATTCTCGGCCTGTCCAAAGTGTTCAGGGGGAAAAAAAGCAAAGGCCCTGGAGCTACCCCAGCACAGGAGCCTGAAGAGCCCGAGCGGATCCAGACACTACAGGATGGTGAGTGGCAGAGCTGGGCCACAGGGCTGATGGCTGCAGCCAACGTGGCTCCATCCCATCCCGTCCCTATCGCAGCCTGGGGAGGGCAGGGCTGGGCTGTGTTCTCCGGCCTCTCCCGCAGCCCCTCAGCTCTGGCTGCTCTCGCTCTTTGCCAGATGCAGCCACGGACGGCACACAAGAGCAGAGGCCTGCCGGTGGAAGCTTCCGCAGGACACTGAAGGTACCTGCAGCCATCCCCGCCTGGGCTGGGCCTGCTGTCACTGCTCAGCCGAGCACCGCGCTTGGAGCACTCCATGGAACACGTCTCTCTTCCCTGTCCTTTGTTCTCCTGCAGATGATCCGAAAATTCCTGCGCATTCGGCGTAGAAACACCAGCAGCACGGCAGCTGAGGGCTCAGCTGAGCCTGACTGTGGGCTGACGGAGCCCAGGGCAGAGCCTGATGTCAACACAGATTTGGCTGAGCCCTCAGAAAATTTTGACGCTCCATTGAATGATCAAAGGGCAAAGGCTGACAAGGCAGTGGCTGAGAATGTGGCCCTCCAAACGGCTGACACTGGAGAGACTCAGGGCATCAGAGATACTGGCGCCACGGCCACTCCCACTGCCATTCCTGCTCCCGCCGTGGATTTTATCCAGAAGGGTGGTATTTCTTCTGAGCAGCAGGTAAACAGCCTGGGGCCGGGGCTAGAGGCCTCCCAGGATTGTGTGTCATCTCCAGCCACGGCCACTGGGCCCCCTCAGCCTTTGAGGCCGGCACAGCGTGGCAGGAAGGGAAGCAATTCTTGGGGGAAGCTGGTGAAGTTGCTCTCCTAGACAGCGGCCCAAGTCTTCCCCATGCCCTTTCCAGGTGCCAGCCATTGTAAAGAAGATGCACCAGAATCTTGCATCGCATAGAAATGTGGATACCAGGCTGCCCATGAACATCGTGAGGCTGGCCGAAGAACACCCAGCTGATGTGGTGCTGACCCTCCTGCGCTGTGCCCCAACATGTGACAGGTATGGGCCCACCTGCCTGGAGAGCTCAGGCCTCCCCGGCCTTTAGGGCCATGGCCCTGCACGGCCCGTGCAATGGGCTCTGCCAGAGCGGCAGACAGGTCCGGGACCCTCGGGCCCCTCTGTTTCCCGAGCCTGCTGCCGTGCTCCCTCCCTGCCCTTCAGGGCACCGGGGCTCTGTCACCCGGCCCCCAGAGCCGCACAGGGCATGGTAGTGTGGCTGAGATGTCCCTGACACAGAGCTCTGATCCCACAGAGCTGCTGCAATGATGTGGAGAAGCATAGGCTCATCGAGTCCCACAGTGGAGAAGGTTCTGCCAACACTGCTCTGTGTGATGGAGGATTGGCCTCTGCACAGCACATTCACCTCGGATGGGGACAACGATGGCGTCTTTGCTCTGGCTGTGAGTTTCTGGGCATTTGCTCACCCCCCAGGTCGCCTCTCCAGCAGCTCTCCATCCTCTCCCTGCCTCAGGCCCTGGGCTGAAACCTGGCCTAAGGGCAGGCTCAGGGGGCACCAGGCCCGCTGCTCCCCCTGCGTCTCCCCTGGGGCCCTGCCACATGGACACCTCGCACTGAGCGCTCTCCTTGGCAACTTCTTTTGCAGGCAACCCTGGTGGTGTGGGTGATTGTCCAGGTGCCTGAGTGCCACGAGGCAATGATCCTTTTTTCCTCCCGCCTCTTTGTGGCTCTGCTTTTCCATGTTGTCGTCACCACACAGCAGATGCCACCACAGGAAGTCGATCACTTCTGGAGAGCGTGCCGAGAGGAACACCACCTTCCCAGCGACCCCAACAGGTCTCCGTCCTCCCGTCCTTTCCATGTCCTTGTGGCCAGTGCCAGTGCTCCCAATGTGACCCGGGCTTTGCTCTGCACACAGGTTTACAGTGCAGGTCATGAAGACCCTGCTCTGCCGGCTGCAGTGTGAGAATGAGGTGATGGCTGTGGAGTCCAAGCATGGCTGGGACACCATGCTCTGTGCTCATACCCAGTACTATGCTGTGGCTCTGCTGGCCAGGTGAGACCCCCTGCTCCCTGCTGTCCCCGGAATTGGTGCCCTGTGCCCGGGCTGCCCCGCACAGTCCCTGTGGTCAGTGGCCAGAGGGCCTCGTCTCTTTAGGGACGGCCGAGCAGACTGGAAAAGGCTGGGAGAGGAGGGTGCACAGGAGTGGCCACCTCCCAAAGCACCCACGTCCCCTCCAGGGATGCTGGGGAAAGACTGCACCTCTGGGAGTCAGTCCTGAGAAAAGTGTGCCCCCCCCTACTCAGGCTCTTTCTTCCTTTTTGCCCCTGACAGGGAGATGCGCCATGTCTTGATCCCTTTCTCTTCCTGCATCGCAACCCGCATGCTCCGACTGCTCAGCATTGAGAAGCCAGGCTGCGATCTGCCTTTCCTGGCATTCCTTGTGGAGGTGAGCCTGAAGAGCAGCGCTGCCTGGCTGAGCTGCCTCCCAGCTCTCTGCCCTCTCGCAGCCGCATCCCTAGCCTCCTGGGATGGCACCAGTGCCCTGTGCTGCTGCTGCCTGGGGCTGGCCCTGGGCAGTTCTGGGCTCCTGCCAGCCGGACCCTGTGCCACTGCCCTGTGCCTTTCAGATTCTGGAGTGCCTGGACTGGACTAAATGTGGTGGCTGGGTCCTGAGGGTCGTGTCCAGGTACCTGCGGATTGAGTGCAGGAAGAGGTGTCGCCTGGCGCTCAAAGGCCTGCTGGTGCTCAGCAAGGATCCCCTGATGGTGAGAAGGGGGCAGCAGCTGAAGCTGCACTGGGGAGAGCAGCCCCATGGGCTGGCTGGGCTTCAGGAGCTGAGGCAGCTGCTCCCAGCTCTCCTGCCTCAGCTGCCCGAGTGCTTTGGGACAGGCCTTTGGTGTCTGGGCCCTGCGGCAGCAGGCTGGGCTTGCAGTGCCAGGGCGCTGTCGCTGGTGCAGCTGTTCACGGCTTCACAGCGCAGCCTTGTGTTCCACACAGGCCAGAAGAATGTGCTGCCTGTCTGAAAGCTTTGTGGATCTGCTGGCTGATGAAGATGGAGTGGTGGTTGCCCTGACCCTCCGTGTCTTTACTAATATGCTGGAGAGCGAAGACATCCTGGTATCCAGCACCACCGCCCCAAAGCTGGCTGAGGCACTCCTGGCGCTCTTTAACAATGTAAGGTTCTGCAACCCGAGCCACAGGCATTGGGTGCTGCCCAGAAACCTTGTGCTGTCTGCATTTTCAGGCCTTTGCCTAGGTGGGCCTGGAGTAATTGATGCTTAGGTTTTTTCCTTTCCTCTAGGAAAATAGCTACATGCAACTGCTCTCCATTGACCTCTTCTGTAAGGTGATGGAGTTGGTAGTGAAGGAGGGAAAAAAGCCCCTGAAGGCAACTGTCAACAAGAGCCTGTACCTACTTTTATTCTACTGCCATGATGAGAACCGGCGTGTGGCAAATGTGAGGTTTTGTGCATCCTTGGGATGGGGGCTCAGCTGCCTCCTGCCCTGCTGCAGGAGGAGGAGGAGGCTGCGTCCTCCTCCAGGCCATGGCACAGGGATGCGGGTCCTTGTGCCCTGGGCTGTGGTGCCATCTCTGCATCTCTGCTGCTCTTCAGGCCTCTCGGGAAACCCTGTATTGTGCGGCCAAGTTCCTGAAGAGGAGGGATCTTGAGGAGCTACTGACAAAGGAACATCCCTTGACTATCGATGACTGTAAGGTAAGGATGGCTTGGAGAAGTGGCAGCCTCAGCCTGGAGAAGATCCGTGGCCGCGGGGCTGGCAGCCGTGGCCCCTGCCCAGTGCTGCACCCGGGGGCTCCAGCCTGCGCCCCACACGCCGCTGCCTTCCCTGGGCCCCGCGGGCTCTTCTCCAGGCTCCTGCGGCCCCGAGCCGGGTGCCCGTGGAGTCCCGGCCCAGCGGGGCTGCGGGCACGGGGCGGCACCGCGGCTCCCCGGGCAGCAGCCGGCCCTCTGCCCCCTCCAGAGCCCGGCGCCAGCGGCGGCTGGCCGGGCCTCAGGGCCGTGCGGGCAGGGGAGGCCGGGGCTGGGCGCGGCCAGAGCCCGGCCCAGGGGCTGAGCCCGCGCCAACCCTTCCCTCCTGCCGCTCTCTCCAGCTGGCAGACGACAGGATTCGAGCAGCCGAGCACCTGCGCCAGGTCCTGCCCTACCTGGAGAACCCACAGGAGTCCCTGCCAGAGGCAGCCATGCGGTTCTTGGGTGAGCCACGAGCCCGGGCTCCCTCCCCGGCCCGCCGCAGCTCGTCCCCGGCCCTGGCTGCTGCTGCCCCGGCTGCAGCAGCGGCATCCGGGCCCGGCGCCGTGGAGCCCCGCCTGCCCTCGGGGCTGCTGCCGCCCTCTGGCAGCCGTGCCCTGGGGCGGCAGCAGGCGGCAAGGGCCCGGGCTGAGCCCTGCCGGGGCAGGAGGCCGTGTGGCCACAGGGCTGGCAGCGGCGCTGGCAGGGAGCCGTGCCGCTGGGGCCGTGACACGCTCTCTGAGGGGGCAGCCAGGACAGCTTCACCTTCTCAGTCAGGGTGAGTGAGGGCAGCGGGCCGTCAGCGGCTCTGGCGGGGGAAGCTGCACTGCCCGGGCAGACAGCTGCAATCCCCGGCTCTGGAGGCCTCTGCTCCCTGTGTGGACGAGGGCTGGATGGGATGGCCCTGGCAGGAAGATCTCCTAGGATTCCCACAGATCCAGCCTCTGACCATGTCTCTATTCTTCTCTCTTGCAGCCCTTCAAACCCAGAGGCAAGACAACAGCCCATCATGCTCTGAACCTGCAAAATGAAGCCCGCTTTCCCCAGAAATCTAAACAACTGGGGACGTCTTCTGAATCCAGCAAACCGGTGTCCCAAGAACACACCAGGAGACACTGAAGAGGACACCATCTCTCAGTGCTGCTGGAGCTCCACGCACAGCTGAGGCTGAGCACAATTCTCCTGGCTTCACACCTCTCGCTCTTTGTACTTTGCTCCCTCCTTCCAGCCCTCAGACCCTGCCCATCCCCCCTTATTCCTTCCCAGCTCATCCCTTTGCTTGGCCTTGAATTAATAAACACTTTGGCTTCTTCACTTCACCTGCGTCTCTGTGCAGCTGAAACGGTGTAAAACCTGAGCCCTAGCACACACAGGCCCCTGCTGCCGTCCTCTTGCGCGCCGTCTTTTGTGCAGAGACACAGAGGAGCGAGGCCGCGTCAGGCTGGAAAGGTGCCTGTGCTGAAGGTCTAGTTCCACAACACTGTGCAGTTTAAGGTCCTACTGAGCAGCCTGAAGCTCCCGGATTTTGAGAGAGCCAACCTGAGGACGCTCTGAAGCCAGCTGTGAGGGATTCCATGGCAAGTATCTACAGAGGGCAAAGGAGCTTGGAATGCTGGAAGCTTTCAAGAATAGCTTGCTGAAAGCACAGCAGTGCTCCATCCCTGCACAGGGTCGGGGAGATGGCAGAAGCAGAGACCATCAGGCCTTAACAGGGAGCTTGGGGTGTGCCTAAGGGCAAGGGAAGCAGCAGCAGCAGCAGCACGGTGGCCGAGACTCGGACGCGTGACCGGGCCAATGGCCCCAGCGCCGTCAGGCAGTGCCGGGATCCCGGCTGCGGTTCTGGTGCCCAGAGCTGAGGAATCGCAGCCCCTGCCTCAGAGGCTGCCAGAAAGCCAAGCGAGTGAGAGCAGAGGGAGGGCAGCCTTCCAGTCTCTCCTGGGCATGGCCGCAAAGCAGCCCCTACTTCTCCTTCCTCTGCCCGTGTTTGCAGTGTGCTGATGGCAGCGCCAGCCAGGTTGTGCTCTGTCTTCCAAAGGCTGTGGAGAGCGGGCAGGAAAAGTGCTGCGTGCACAGCGGAGAGTCCTGGAAGGTGCTGGCGAGAGCGTCCTGCGGGATCAGGGCTCTGGTCTCTGGCCGGGAAGAGCCTGCTTTTGCTGCTGTACGCGCAGGCAGGAGTCGAGGCAGCGGGCAGCTTGTGTTTGTAGAGGGCCTGGGGCTGCATGTGTCAACCTCCAGCTGGAATCACACTGGGGGAAATGCCAGCTAGAGCTGGAGCGCCTGTCCAGAAAGGACCAGAAAGAAATTCAGCCTTGCCAGGGTTTCTTAAGAGTGTCTTGGCATTCCCCAGGAAAGCTTCCAATCTGGGGAAAGGCCTCTGGGGGAAAGGGGCTAGCTGCTGAAGGAAAGCGCTTTCCTAGGAGCTCCCAGTGATGTAGGAAGAACTGTCCCCCTTTGGCTCTCTCTGGTCCTTTCAGTCCTTGAGGCCCGTTGCCCTTGGCAGGCGGACAAGGGAAGGGAGAAGGCTGTGAAGAGCAGGTTTGGAATCCAGCTGGACCTGCAGAGACCAAGGCAAGCACCTGCAGCAGGGTGTGTTCCCCCCCTTTGGACACAGGTGTGAGCAGGAGTATCTCTGTCCAGCTGCCAGCCCCAAAGCTGTCTTGGAGAGCTGTGAATTCAAAGGCCTTCCAGCACACACGTCTCACATCTTACCTGTCTGCTGTGCTTCAACTCTTGGCAATATGCATTTGCCTCTTGCTTGCTGGAGGCTGCTGCGGCCCAGAGGGCCAGCACCGAGCTGGGCTGTGTGGGCCAGGCAGCAGGGAGAGTCTTGGCTGCTCTTGGTGTGTGCGTGGCCTCAGGAAAGGCTTGGAAGCTTTGCCTCCCAAGGCGCCCTGCTCCCTGCCTCTTCCTCTGCATCTTGGAGAGAACAAGGCAGGCATTTCTGGCAGCTGGGCATTAGCAGGCCTTCAAATGGGGGCGTCTTGTGGGGCAGGCCCAGCTGAGACACCCTGAGAGGAGCCCAGCGCTCCTTGCCCCTCTGCGCTGACACGTGAGCCTTGTCTGCTTTCGGGATGACCCTGGCTGTGTCAGGGGGTGCTACGTGGACACGAGACAGCTGGTCCTGTCCTGCTGGGTCCCAGCAGTGCCTGGCAGCGGTCCTGCCTCCCCGTCAGGATGCCGGCCAAGAGAGGTCCTGGAAGCTGAGGGAGCTGATCTGAAGCTTGCGCGGGTGCCTGCAGCTCAAGGCCAAGGGCCTTCCCTCAGGATACAGCAGTCCTGAGAGGTCTCTAGAATTCAATGAAATCAGCAGACAAATGCATTGTCCACCAAGAGCTCTTTTATTGGCAGGAGGTTAGGGCTCTGCACCCCAGCACAAGGCTTCTTCGCCACGTCCAAATTTCAGTGGGTTTCTGTAGGAATTCTATCAAAAATCCCTTCCGTCTTTAGACTGCTGAGGTGATTCCATAGGCAGGGGCTTAGAAGGAAACACTTTGCGTCAGAATCCTAGGCCTGAAGCTAATGTCCACCTGCTGGCCAGGAGGAGTCTCAGCGCACCAAAGCAGCTCATCTTCCTCATGCCTTCCCTGCACAGGGCTGATTCTGTAGCCGCCCTTAGGTCTTCCCGAAGGCTATGTCTCAAGTTTTTTGTCAAGTCACTCTCATGTCAAGTTAGGCTTCCAGGTTTTGCTGATGTTAACTGGTGCTAAGGACTTCTGGATATCTGTGCTAAGTCCTCTTCACTTCTGTCAATTGCTTGTGCTTCCTTCCATCGAACAAAGGCCTTGTTTGATTCCTCAATGTGCCTGATGCTGGCCCAAGTCTTTTGGCACTGCTTGCTTTCCTGTGGCATGTTCTACCGGCCCCGAGAGTAAAGAGGGAGCTGGAGAAGGAGTTTGCCGGGCTGCTCTCCATCCTTTAGCAGCAGTCCTGCTGAAGCGGCCAAGTCGGAGCTGAGCGCAAATGGACCAGCCGTGCACGGGAAGGGTGGGTGGGAAGGATGATCCAGGAACCGTAGGCCTGGCAGCCTGAGCTTGCTAGCGGGGAAGGCCTTGGAGCACATCCTCCTGAGTGCCATGCCACGGCACGTGCAGGGAACCAGGGGGTGGGAAAGCTCTGCGCAGGCATGGGGACAGCTGCGGGTCTTGGCAGGGTGTTGAGCTGGGGTTGCTGTTGCTGGGCGTGTTGGGGAAGGAGTTGTCTGGAAGGTGAGAGGTCTAGGCTGGAACTGGGGTCACTTTGAAGGCAGCACCTGTGCTATGGCACAGCTTTGGTGATGGAGGGCTGAAGGAATAGCTGGGACTTTTTCTCTTAGTCATCCTATTTCTCCTGCAGAGAAGAAGAGGGGAGAGCTCTACTTTCTTGGCCACTTCCATATCTGGAGCAGGGGGAGGATTAGCCCTTTTGCAATCTACTCATTTGTTTGGACTACTTTTGTAACACTGAGTGGACTTTCATTCCTGGAGAGCTTTGATTCCTTAAGAGAATTAGGCTCTTCCCATGCCTTCCTAGAAAAATGTTTGAAACCAAAGTAAGGCCTTTGTTTTGCCTCTGTGTGGTCTTCTGCTTTGCAAAGTGACATGCAGTGGATGACCTTAAGGCAAATGTGTTGCTGCTGTAATAGATACAAAGTATTAAATTCCTGGATTTAAATTGTGTGTCTTAAAACTTTGCAGTGGAAGGTAAAATCCCCTGAATTGCTGGAAACACTTCCAGGGCCTCTCTTTGCATACCACAGTCTTTTCACAGTCCTAAGGTGTTACCTGGACATCTGCCAGAGAGATAAGCGGGAAAGGGCCCATGAAGCATGGGCTGACCACATCTTCACAGCTCATCGGGAGATCCCATACCAATCTGGGCGGAGGGCAGCAGAAACCTTCTGACAGAAGATTCGGAGACTTTTCACACAGATGTCTTTTCAATTTCTCAGGAAACTCTTTCAGATACCCCTTGCGGACACCAGACATTTCAATGATTCTCTTATGTACACGATGTCATGTTCTTCGGGTTCTTTGTTACCATCTTGTTTTCGCCTCAGGGTAGAACAATGATCGAAAACACCTCCCCCGAGACCCCGAATTTGTGGGCAGTACTCCGGAGAAGCACCCTGTGCTGCTCCCGGATTGACCACCCAACATTCGATCCATGTTGTCCTGATTTATTGTGGCGTTTCCCAAAATTACTTTTCAAATTTGTAAACTAAATCTTTGAGTTTGGAAATTTGCTCTGTTCATTTCTAACACTGCTTTGAGATGGGAAGGAAACTTGCAAATCTATCAGGTTCTCAGGCCATTGCTCTTAATTTAGGAAGTTGGCAACTTTTTGCAACTACTTGAGTTGAGTAACGGGAAGAAAAGCTTTCCTGAATTGAGGATTCTTAAATGCCAGCGCCTTCTATGCCTCTGCTGCCAAGGTGATTTTGTGCTTCAGGAAATCACTCCAAGTAGAAAACAATTCCAGCATGGAGTAAGAGCTTCTGACAGAGACCAAGTGCTGCCAGCACTTGCTCCAGGTGCTCCTGCCAACATCCCCTGTAGGAAGGAGCCCAGCCGCCAGGGCCCGTTGGCTTTGGCTGCCCTGTGGCAGAGAAGCGCCCCGGGGCACAGGTCTCTGGGGCAGGAGATGGCACCAGCGTTGCCAGGGCTCAGGGGGCGGCAGCTCTGCTTGGGCGGGGGCTCCGTCACGCCTGCCGATTTCAGCGCTGCCCTGGCCCCTGGGGTCAGAGCAGCGTCCGTGCCCCGGCCCACAGGTTCCTCGTCTGTGTCACACCCGCGGGTTTAGGACGGCCACCGGCTGAGACGTGTCCCAGGGAGGCCGTGCCAGCTTCTGTGCGAGGCCCCATGCCCTTCCTGCTGCGGCTGTGTCGGCAGCCCTGGGGGCTCCTTCTGTTGCCCTGAGCCCACAGAGCAGGGCAGCGTTTGCCCACGGATTGAGCCGCTGCAAAAGATGCTGTCTCAGGGCTGTCTTAGACACTTGGGGAGAGGGGTTCCTTCCAACCTGGGCCACTTTGGCTGGGCTGGGAGCGGCCCCAGGGCAGGTGGCAGTGTGTGCATTGGCCCTTTGTGACGCGGTGCAGCAGCGCGGTCACCGTGGCATGGAATGGCACAGGGTGTCCAAGGACCCTTTGTGACACGTGGTGACATAGGTGGTGGCAGTGACGCAGCCAGGCCACATTCCTTGGAGCAGGCGACGGGACAGGACGCGCCAGAGCGGTGCTGTGAGGAGCCCCCGCACAGCGCACTCGTTTGTGCCTGACCCAGAGCTTCTACGAGGAGTGACTCGTGCAGCTGACCTCAGGGCCAGACTGCACGACTTGGTGACTCGGAGGTTTTCCAAGTCATCTCTTATCCCCGTGGCCTGTGGCCTCCAGGCCAGACTGTGGGATTTGGTGACTTGAATCGTCTACGAGGAACCTCCTGTCATTGTGGCAGGAGCCCTTGAGACCAGAGTGTAGGACTTGCTGTCCTGCAGCCTTCCTGAGGCTTCTTCTGCCACAGGTGCTTTCAAGGCGCAAGTGCACAACTTGTTGCCTCAGTGCTTTCCTGAGGCATCTCTCTTGAAAGGTGCTGTGGCATGGCGGGCAGAATTCTCGGCCTGTCCAAAGTGTTCAGGGGGAAAAAAAGCAAAGGCCCTGGAGCTACCCCAGCACAAGAGCCTGAAGAGCCCGAGCGGATCCAGACACTACAGGATGGTGAGTGGCAGAGCTGGGCCACAGGGCTGATGGCTGCAGCCAACGTGGCCCCATCCCATCCCGTCCCTATCGCAGCCTGGGGAGGGCAGGGCTGGGCTGTGTTCTCCGGCCTCTCCCGCAGCCCCTCAGCTCTGGCTGCTCTCGCTCTTTGCCAGATGCAGCCACGGACGGCACACAAGAGCAGAGGCCTGCCGGTGGAAGCTTCCGCAGGACACTGAAGGTACCTGCAGCCATCCCCGCCTGGGCTGGGCCTGCTGTCACTGCTCAGCCGAGCACCGCGCTTGGAGCACTCCATGGAACACGTCTCTCTTCCCTGTCCTTTGTTCTCCTGCAGATGATCCGAAAATTCCTGCGCATTCGGCGTAGAAACACCAGCAGCACGGCAGCTGAGGGCTCAGCTGAGCCTGACTGTGGGCTGACGGAGCCCAGGGCAGAGCCTGATGTCAACACAGATTTGGCTGAGCCCTCAGAAAATTTTGACGCTCCATTGAATGATCAAAGGGCAAAGGCTGACAAGGCAGTGGCTGAGAATGTGGCCCTCCAAACGGCTGACACTGGAGAGACTCAGGGCATCAGACATACTGGCGCCACGGCCACTCCCACTGCCATTCCTGCTCCCGCCGTGGATTTTATCCAGAAGAGTGGTATTTCTTCTGAGCAGCAGGTAAACAGCCTGGGGCCGGGGCTAGAGGCCTCCCAGGATTGTGTGTCATCTCCAGCCACGGCCACTGGGCCCCCTCAGCCTTTGAGGCCGGCACAGCGTGGCAGGAAGGGAAGCAATTCTTGGGGGAAGCTGGTGAAGTTGCTCTCCTAGACAGCGGCCCAAGTCTTCCCCATGCCCTTTCCAGGTGCCAGCCATTGTAAAGAAGATGCACCAGAATCTTGCATCGCATAGAAATGTGGATACCAGGCTGCCCATGAACATCGTGAGGCTGGCCGAAGAACACCCAGCTGACGTGGTGCTGACCCTCCTGCGCTGTGCCCCAACATGTGACAGGTATGGGCCCACCTGCCTGGAGAGCTCAGGCCTCCTCGGCCTTTAGGACCATGGCCCTGCACGGCCTGTGCAATGGGCTCTGCCAGAGCGGCAGACAGGTCCGGGACCCTCGGGCCCCTCTGTTTCCCGAGCCTGCTGCCGTGCTCCCTCCCTGCCCTTCAGGGCACCGGGGCTCTGTCACCCGGCCCCCAGAGCCGCACAGGGCATGGTAGTGTGGCTGAGATGTCCCTGACACAGAGCTCTGATCCCACAGAGCTGCTGCAATGATCTGGAGAAGCATAGGCTCATCGAGTCCCACAGTGGAGAAGGTTCTGCCAACACTGCTCTGTGTGATGGAGGATTGGCCTCTGCACAGCACATTCACCTCGGATGGGGACAACGATGGCGTCTTTGCTCTGGCTGTGAGTTTCTGGGCATTTGCTCACCCCCAGGTCGCCTCTCCAGCAGCTCTCCATCCTCTCCCTGCCTCAGGCCCTGGGCTGAAACCTGGCCTAAGGGCAGGCTCAGGGGGCACCAGGCCCGCTGCTCCCCCTGCGTCTCCCCTGGGGCCCTGCCACATGGACACCTCGCACTGAGCGCTCTCCTTGGCAACTTCTTTTGCAGGCAACCCTGGTGGTGTGGGTGATTGTCCAGGTGCCTGAGTGCCACGAGGCAATGATCCTTTTTTCCTCCCGCCTCTTTGTGGCTCTGCTTTTCCATGTTGTCGTCACCACACAGCAGATGCCACCACAGGAAGTCGATCACTTCTGGAGAGCGTGCCGAGAGGAACACCACCTTCCCAGCGACCCCAACAGGTCTCCGTCCTCCCGTCCTTTCCATGTCCTTGTGGCCAGTGCCAGTGCTCCCAATGTGACCCGGGCTTTGCTCTGCACACAGGTTTACAGTGCAGGTCATGAAGACCCTGCTCTGCCGGCTGCAGTGTGAGAATGAGGTAATGGCTGTGGAGTCCAAGCATGGCTGGGACACCATGCTCTGTGCTCATACCCAGTACTATGCTGTGGCTCTGCTGGCCAGGTGAGACCCCCTGCTCCCTGCTGTCCCCGGAATTGGTGCCCTGTGCCCGGGCTGCCCCGCACAGTCCCTGTGGTCAGTGGCCAGAGGGCCTCGTCTCTTTAGGGACGGCCGAGCAGACTGGAAAAGGCTGGGAGAGGAGGGTGCACAGGAGTGGCCACCTCCCAAAGCACCCACGTCCCCTCCAGGGATGCTGGGGAAAGACTGCACCTCTGGGAGTCAGTCCTGAGAAAAGTGTGCCCCCCCCTACTCAGGCTCTTTCTTCCTTTTTGCCCCTGACAGGGAGATGCGCCATGTCTTGATCCCTTTCTCTTCCTGCATCGCAACCCGCATGCTCCGACTGCTCAGCATTGAGAAGCCAGGCTGCGATCTGCCTTTCCTGGCATTCCTTGTGGAGGTGAGCCTGAAGAGCAGCGCTGCCTGGCTGAGCTGCCTCCCAGCTCTCTGCCCTCTCGCAGCCGCATCCCTAGCCTCCTGGGATGGCACCAGCGCCCTGTGCTGCTGCTGCCTGGGGCTGGCCCTGGGCAGTTCTGGGCTCCTGCCAGCCGGACCCTGTGCCACTGCCCTGTGCCTTTCAGATTCTGGAGTGCCTGGACTGGACTAAATGTGGTGGCTGGGTCCTGAGGGTCGTGTCCAGGTACCTGCGGATTGAGTGCAGGAAGAGGTGTCGCCTGGCGCTCAAAGGCCTGCTGGTGCTCAGCAAGGATCCCCTGATGGTGAGAAGGGGGCAGCAGCTGAAGCTGCACTGGGGAGAGCAGCCCAATGGCCTGGCTGGGCTTCAGGAGCTGAGGCAGCTGCTCCCAGCTCTCCTGCCTCAGCTGCCCGAGTGCTTTGGGACAGGCCTTTGGTGTCTGGGCCCTGCGGCAGCAGGCTGGGCTTGCAGTGCCAGGGCGCTGTCGCTGGTGCAGCTGTTCACGGCTTCACAGCGCAGCCTTGTGTTCCACACAGGCCAGAAGAATGTGCTGCCTGTCTGAAAGCTTTGTGGATCTGCTGGCTGATGAAGATGGAGTGGTGGTTGCCCTGACCCTCCGTGTCTTTACTAATATGCTGGAGAGCGAAGACATCCTGGTATCCAGCACCACCGCCCCAAAGCTGGCTGAGGCACTCCTGGCGCTCTTTAACAATGTAAGGTTCTGCAACCCGAGCCACAGGCATTGGGTGCTGCCCAGAAACCTTGTGCTGTCTGCATTTTCAGGCCTTTGCCTAGGTGGGCCTGGAGTAATTGATGCTTAGGTTTTTTCCTTTCCTCTAGGAAAATAGCTACATGCAACTGCTCTCCATTGACCTCTTCTGTAAGGTGATGGAGTTGGTAGTGAAGGAGGGAAAAAAGCCCCTGAAGGCAACTGTCAACAAGAGCCTGTACCTACTTTTATTCTACTGCCATGATGAGAACCGGCGTGTGGCAAATGTGAGGTTTTGTGCATCCTTGGGACGGGGGCTCAGCTGCCTCCTGCCCTGCTGCAGGAGGAGGAGGAGGCTGCGTCCTCCTCCAGGCCATGGCACAGGGATGCGGGTCCTTGTGCCCTGGGCTGTGGTGCCATCTCTGCATCTCTGCTGCTCTTCAGGCCTCTCGGGAAACCCTGTATTGTGCGGCCAAGTTCCTGAAGAGGAGGGATCTTGAGGAGCTACTGACAAAGGAACATCCCTTGACTATCGATGACTGTAAGGTAAGGATGGCTTGGAGAAGTGGCAGCCTCAGCCTGGAGAAGATCCGTGGCCGCGGGGCTGGAAGCCGTGGCCCCTGCCCAGTGCTGCACCTGGGGGCTCCAGCCTGCGCCCCACACGCCGCTGCCTTCCCTGGGCCCCGCGGGCTCTTCTCCAGGCTCCTGCGGCCCCGAGCCGGGTGCCCGTGGAGTCCCGGCCCAGCGGGGCTGCGGGCACGGGGCGGCACCGCGGCTCCCCGGGCAGCAGCCGGCCCTCTGCCCCCTCCAGAGCCCGGCGCCAGCGGCTGCTGGCCGGGCCTCAGGGCCGTGCGGGCAGGGGAGGCCGGGGCTGGGCGCGGCCAGAGCCCGGCCCAGGGGCTGAGCCCGCGCCAACCCTTCCCTCCTGCTGCTCTCTCCAGCTGGCAGACGACAGGATTCGAGCAGCCGAGCACCTGCGCCAGGTCCTGCCCTACCTGGAGAACCCACAGGAGTCCCTGCCAGAGGCAGCCATGCGGTTCTTGGGTGAGCCACGAGCCCGGGCTCCCTCCCCGGCCCGCCGCAGCTCGTCCCCGGCCCTGGCTGCTGCTGCCCCGGCTGCAGCGGCATCCGGGCCCGGCGCCGTGGAGCCCCGCCTGCCCTCGGGGCTGCTGCCGCCCTCTGGCAGCCGTGCCCTGAGGCGGCAGCAGGCGGCAAGGGCCCGGGCTGAGCCCTGCCGGGGCAGGAGGCCGTGTGGCCACAGGGCTGGCAGCGGCGCTGGCAGGGAGCCGTGCCGCTGGGGCCGTGACACGCTCTCTGAGGGGGCAGCCAGGACAGCTTCACCTTCTCAGTCAGGGTGAGTGAGGGCAGCGGGCCGTCAGCGGCTCTGGCGGGGGAAGCTGCACTGCCCGGGCAGACAGCTGCAATCCCCGGCTCTGGAGGCCTCTGCTCCCTGTGTGGACGAGGGCTGGATGGGATGGCCCTGGCAGGAAGATCTCCTAGGATTCCCACAGATCCAGCCTCTGACCATGTCTCTATTCTTCTCTCTTGCAGCCCTTCAAACCCAGAGGCAAGACAACAGCCCGTCATGCTCTGAACCTGCAAAATGAAGCCCGCTTTCCCCAGAAATCTAAACAACTGGGGACGTCTTCTGAATCCAGCAAACCGGTGTCCCAAGAACACACCAGGAGACACTGAAGAGGACACCATCTCTCAGTGCTGCTGGAGCTCCACGCACAGCTGAGGCTGAGCACAATTCTCCTGGCTTCACACCTCTCGCTCTTTGTACTTAGCTCCCTCCTTCCAGCCCTCAGACCCTGCCCATCCCCCCTTATTCCTTCCCAGCTCATCCCTTTGCTTGGCCTTGAATTAATAAACACTTTGGCTTCTTCACTTCACCTGCGTCTCTGTGCAGCTGAAACGGTGTAAAACCTGAGCCCTAGCACACACAGGCCCCTGCTGCCGTCCTCTTGCGCGCCGTCTTTTGTGCAGAGACACAGAGGAGCGAGGCCGCGTCAGGCTGGAAAGGTGCCTGTGCTGAAGGTCTAGTTCCACAACACTGTGCAGTTTAAGGTCCTACTGAGCAGCCTGAAGCTCCCGGATTTTGAGAGAGCCAACCTGAGGACGCTCTGAAGCCAGCTGTGAGGGATTCCATGGCAAGTATCTACAGAGGGCAAAGGAGCTTGGAATGCTGGAAGCTTTCAAGAATAGCTTGCTGAAAGCACAGCAGTGCTCCATCCCTGCACAGGGTCGGGGAGATGGCAGAAGCAGAGACCATCAGGCCTTAACAGGGAGCTTGGGGTGTGCCTAAGGGCAAGTGAAGCAGCAGCAGCAGCAGCACGGTGGCCGAGACTCGGACGCGTGACCGGGCCAATGGCCCCAGCGCCGTCAGGCAGTGCCGGGATCCCGGCTGCGGTTCTGGTGCCCAGAGCTGAGGAATCGCAGCCCCTGCCTCAGAGGCTGCCAGAAAGCCAAGCGAGTGAGAGCAGAGGGAGGGCAGCCTTCCAGTCTCTCCTGGGCATGGCCGCAAAGCAGCCCCTACTTCTCCTTCCTCTGCCCGTGTTTGCAGTGTGCTGATGGCAGCGCCAGCCAGGTTGTGCTCTGTCTTCCAAAGGCTGTGGAGAGCGGGCAGGAAAAGTGCTGCGTGCACAGCGGAGAGTCCTGGAAGGTGCTGGCGAGAGCGTCCTGCGGGATCAGGGCTCTGGTCTCTGGCCGGGAAGAGCCTGCTTTTGCTGCTGTACGCGCAGGCAGGAGTCGAGGCAGCGGGCAGCTTGTGTTTGTAGAGGGCCTGGGGCTGCATGTGTCAACCTCCAGCTGGAATCACACTGGGGGAAATGCCAGCTAGAGCTGGAGCGCCTGTCCAGAAAGGACCAGAAAGAAATTCAGCCTTGCCAGGGTTTCTTAAGAGTGTCTTGGCATTCCCCAGGAAAGCTTCCAATCTGGGGAAAGGCCTCTGGGGGAAAGGGGCTAGCTGCTGAAGGAAAGCGCTTTCCTAGGAGCTCCCAGTGATGTAGGAAGAACTGTCCCCCTTTGGCTCTCTGTGGTCCTTTCAGTCCTTGAGGCCCGTTGCCCTTGGCAGGCAGACAAGGGAAGGGAGAAGGCTGTGAAGAGCAGGTTTGGAATCCAGCTGGACCTGCAGAGACCAAGGCAAGCACCTGCAGCAGGGTGTGTTCCCCCCCTTTGGACACAGGTGTGAGCAGGAGTATCTCTGTCCAGCTGCCAGCCCCAAAGCTGTCTTGGAGAGCTGTGAATTCAGAGGCCTTCCAGCACACACGTCTCACATCTTACCTGTCTGCTGTGCTTCAACTCTTGGCAATATGCATTTGCCTCTTGCTTGCTGGAGGCTGCTGCGGCCCAGAGGGCCAGCACCGAGCTGGGCTGTGTGGGCCAGGCAGCAGGGAGAGTCTTGGCTGCTCTTGGTGTGTGCGTGGCCTCAGGAAAGGCTTGGAAGCTTTGCCTCCCAAGGCGCCCTGCTCCCTGCCTCTTCCTCTGCATCTTGGAGAGAACAAGGCAGGCATTTCTGGCAGCTGGGCATTAGCAGGCCTTCAAATGGGGGCGTCTTGTGGAGCAGGCCCAGCTGAGACACCCTGAGAGGAGCCCAGCGCTCCTTGCCCCTCTGCGCTGACACGTGAGCCTTGTCTGCTTTCGGGATGACCCTGGCTGTGTCAGGGGGTGCTACGTGGACACGAGACAGCCGGTCCTGTCCTGCTGGGTCCCAGCAGTGCCTGGCAGCGGTCCTGCCTCCCCGTCAGGATGCCGGCCAAGAGAGGTCCTGGAAGCTGAGGGAGCTGATCTGAAGCTTGCGCGGGTGCCTGCAGCTCAAGGCCAAGGGCCTTCCCTCAGGATACAGCAGTCCTGAGAGGTCTCTAGAATTCAATGAAATCAGCAGACAAATGCATTGTCCACCAAGAGCTCTTTTATTGGCAGGAGGTTAGGGCTCTGCACCCCAGCACAAGGCTTCTTCGCCACGTCCAAATTTCAGTGGGTTTCTGTAGGAATTCTATCAAAAATCCCTTCCGTCTTTAGACTGCTGAGGTGATTCCATAGGCAGGGGCTTAGAAGGAAACACTTTGCGTCAGAATCCTAGGCCTGAAGCTAATGTCCACCTGCTGGCCAGGAGGAGTCTCAGCGCACCAAAGCAGCTCATCTTCCTCATGCCTTCCCTGCACAGGGCTGATTCTGTAGCCGCCCTTAGGTCTTCCCGAAGGCTATGTCTCAAGTTTTTTGTCAAGTCACTCTCATGTCAAGTTAGGCTTCCAGGTTTTGCTGATGTTAACTGGTGCTAAGGACTTCTGGATATCTGTGCTAAGTCCTCTTCACTTCTGTCAATTGCTTGTGCTTCCTTCCATCGAACAAAGGCCTTGTTTGATTCCTCAATGTGCCTGATGCTGGCCCAAGTCTTTTGGCACTGCTTGCTTTCCTGTGGCATGTTCTACCGGCCCCGAGAGTAAAGAGGGAGCTGGAGAAGGAGTTTGCCGGGCTGCTCTCCATCCTTTAGCAGCAGTCCTGGTGAAGCGGCCAAGTCGGAGCTGAGCGCAAATGGACCAGCGGTGCACGGGAAGGGTGGGTGGGAAGGATGATCCAGGAACCGTAGGCCTGGCAGCCTGAGCTTGCTAGCGGGGAAGGCCTTGGAGCACATCCTCCTGAGTGCCATGCCACGGCACGTGCAGGGAACCAGGGGGTGGGAAAGCTCTGCGCAGGCATGGGGACAGCTGCGGGTCTTGGCAGGGTGTTGAGCTGGGGTTGCTGTTGCTGGGCGTGTTGGGGAAGGAGTTGTCTGGAAGGTGAGAGGTCTAGGCTGGAACTGGGGTCACTTTGAAGGCAGCACCTGTGCTATGGCACAGCTTTGGTGATGGAGGGCTGAAGGAATAGCTGGGACTTTTTCTCTTAGTCATCCTATTTCTCCTGCAGAGAAGAAGAGGGGAGAGCTCTACTTTCTTGGCCACTTCCATATCTGGAGCAGGGGGAGGATTAGCCCTTTTGCAATCTACTCATTTGTTTGGACTACTTTTGTAACACTGAGTGGACTTTCATTCCTGGAGAGCTTTGATTCCTTAAGAGAATTAGGCTCTTCCCATGCCTTCCTAGAAAAATGTTTGAAACCAAAGTAAGGCCTTTGTTTTGCCTCTGTGTGGTCTTCTGCTTTGCAAAGTGACATGCAGTGGATGACCTTAAGGCAAATGTGTTGCTGCTGTAATAGATACAAAGTATTAAATTCCTGGATTTAAATTGTGTGTCTTAAAACTTTGCAGTGGAAGGTAAAATCCCCTGAATTGCTGGAAACACTTCCAGGGCCTCTCTTTGCATACCACAGTCTTTTCACAGTCCTAAGGTGTTACCTGGACATCTGCCAGAGAGATAAGCGGGAAAGGGCCCATGAAGCATGGGCTGACCACATCTTCACAGCTCATCGGGAGATCCCATACCAATCTGGGCGGAGGGCAGCAGAAACCTTCTGACAGAAGATTCGGAGACTTTTCACACAGACGTCTTTTCAATTTCTCAGGAAACTCTTTCAGATACCCCTTGCGGACACCAGACATTTCAATGATTCTCTTATGTACACGATGTCATGTTCTTCGGGTTCTTTGTTACCATCTTGTTTTCGCCTCAGGGTAGAACAATGATCGAAAACACCTCCCCCGAGACCCCGAATTTGTGGGCAGTACTCCGGAGAAGCACCCTGTGCTGCTCCCGGATTGACCACCCAACATTCGATCCATGTTGTCCTGATTTATTGTGGCGTTTCCCAAAATTACTTTTCAAATTTGTAAACTAAATCTTTGAGTTTGGAAATTTGCTCTGTTCATTTCTAACACTGCTTTGAGATGGGAAGGAAACTTGCAAATCTATCAGGTTCTCAGGCCATTGCTCTTAATTTAGGAAGTTGGCAACTTTTTGCAACTACTTGAGTTGAGTAACGGGAAGAAAAGCTTTCCTGAATTGAGGATTCTTAAATGCCAGCGCCTTCTATGCCTCTGCTGCCAAGGTGATTTTGTGCTTCAGGAAATCACTCCAAGTAGAAAACAATTCCAGCATGGAGTAAGAGCTTCTGACAGAGACCAAGTGCTGCCAGCACTTGCTCCAGGTGCTCCTGCCAACATCCCCTGTAGGAAGGAGCCCAGCCGCCAGGGCCCGTTGGCTTTGGCTGCCCTGTGGCAGAGAAGCGCCCCGGGGCACAGGTCTCTGGGGCAGGAGATGGCACCAGCGTTGCCAGGGCTCAGGGGGCGGCAGCTCTGCTGGGGCGGGGGCTCCGTCACGCCTGCCGATTTCAGCGCTGCCCTGGCCCCTGGGGTCAGAGCAGCGTCCGTGCCCCGGCCCACAGGTTCCTCGTCTGTGTCACACCCGCGGGTTTAGGACGGCCACCGGCTGAGACGTGTCCCAGGGAGGCCGTGCCAGCTTCTGTGCGAGGCCCCATGCCCTTCCTGCTGCGGCTGTGTCGGCAGCCCTGGGGGCTCCTTCTGTTGCCCTGAGCCCACAGAGCAGGGCAGCGTTTGCCCACGGATTGAGCCGCTGCAAAAGATGCTGTCTCAGGGCTCTCTTAGACACTTGGGGAGAGGGGTTCCTTCCAACCTGGGCCACTTTGGCTGGGCTGGGAGCGGCCCCAGGGCAGGTGGCAGTGTGTGCATTGGCCCTTTGTGACGCGGTGCAGCAGCGCGGTCACCGTGGCATGGAATGGCACAGGGTGTCCAAGGACCCTTTGTGACACGTGGTGACATAGGTGGTGGCAGTGACGCAGCCAGGCCACATTCCTTGGAGCAGGCGACGGGACAGGACGCGCCAGAGCGGTGCTGTGAGGAGCCCCCGCACAGCGCACTCGTTTGTGCCTGACCCAGAGCTTCTACGAGGAGTGACTCGTGCAGCTGACCTCAGGGCCAGACTGCACGACTTGGTGACTCGGAGGTTTTCCAAGTCATCTCTTATCCCCGTGGCCTGTGGCCTCCAGGCCAGACTGTGGGATTTGGTGACTTGAATCGTCTACGAGGAACCTCCTGTCATTGTGGCAGGAGCCCTTGAGACCAGAGTGTAGGACTTGCTGTCCTGCAGCCTTCCTGAGGCTTCTTCTGCCACAGGTGCTTTCAAGGCGCAAGTGCACAACTTGTTGCCTCAGTGCTTTCCTGAGGCATCTCTCTAGAAAGGTGCTGTGGCATGGCGGGCAGAATTCTCGGCCTGTCCAAAGTGTTCAGGGGGAAAAAAAGCAAAGGCCCTGGAGCTACCCCAGCACAAGAGCCTGAAGAGCCCGAGCGGATCCAGACACTACAGGATGGTGAGTGGCAGAGCTGGGCCACAGGGCTGATGGCTGCAGCCAACGTGGCCCCATCCCATCCCGTCCCTATCGCAGCCTAGGGAGGGCAGGGCTGGGCTGTGTTCTCCGGCCTCTCCCGCAGCCCCTCAGCTCTGGCTGCTCTCGCTCTTTGCCAGATGCAGCCACGGACGGCACACAAGAGCAGAGGCCTGCCGGTGGAAGCTTCCGCAGGACACTGAAGGTACCTGCAGCCATCCCCGCCTGGGCTGGGCCTGCTGTCACTGCTCAGCCGAGCACCGCGCTTGGAGCACTCCATGGAACACGTCTCTCTTCCCTGTCCTTTGTTCTCCTGCAGATGATCCGAAAATTCCTGCGCATTCGGCGTAGAAACACCAGCAGCACGGCAGCTGAGGGCTCAGCTGAGCCTGACTGTGGGCTGACGGAGCCCAGGGCAGAGCCTGATGTCAACACAGATTTGGCTGAGCCCTCAGAAAATTTTGACGCTCCATTGAATGATCAAAGGGCAAAGGCTGACAAGGCAGTGGCTGAGGATGTGGCCCTCCAAACGGCTGACACTGGAGAGACTCAGGGCATCAGAGATACTGGCACCACGGCCACTCCCACTGCCATTCCTGCTCCCGCCGTGGATTTTATCCAGAAGGGTGGTATTTCTTCTGAGCAGCAGGTAAACAGCCTGGGGCCGGGGCTAGAGGCCTCCCAGGATTGTGTGTCATCTCCAGCCACGGCCACTGGGCCCCCTCAGCCTTTGAGGCCGGCACAGCGTGGCAGGAAGGGAAGCGATTCTTGGGGGAAGCTGGTGAAGTTGCTCCCCTAGACAGCGGCCCAAGTCTTCCCCATGCCCTTTCCAGGTGCCAGCCATTGTAAAGAAGATGCACCAGAATCTTGCAACGCATGGAAATGTGGATACCAGGCTGCCCATGAACATCGTGAGGCTGGCCGAAGAACACCCAGCTGATGTGGTGCTGACCCTCCTGCGCTGTGCCCCAACATGTGACAGGTATGGGCCCACCTGCCTGGAGAGCTCAGGCCTCCTCGGCCTTTAGGACCATGGCCCTGCACGGCCTGTGCAATGGGCTCTGCCAGAGCGGCAGACAGGTCTGGGACCCTCGGGCCCCTCTGTTTCCCGAGCCTGCTGCCGTGCTCCCTCCCTGCCCTTCAGGGCACCGGGGCTCTGTCACCCGGCCCCCAGAGCCGCACAGGGCATGGTAGTGTGGCTGAGATGTCCCTGACACAGAGCTCTGATCCCACAGAGCTGCTGCAATGATGTGGAGAAGCATAGGCTCATCGAGTCCCACAGTGGAGAAGGTTCTGCCAACACTGCTCTGTGTGATGGAGGATTGGCCTCTGCACAGCACATTCACCTCGGATGGGGACAACGATGGCGTCTTTGCTCTGGCTGTGAGTTTCTGGGCATTTGCTCACCCCCAGGTCGCCTCTCCAGCAGCTCTCCATCCTCTCCCTGCCTCAGGCCCTGGGCTGAAACCTGGCCTAAGGGCAGGCTCAGGGGGCACCAGGCCCGCTGCTCCCCCTGCGTCTCCCCTGGGGCCCTGCCACATGGACACCTCGCACTGAGCGCTCTCCTTGGCAACTTCTTTTGCAGGCAACCCTAGTGGTGTGGGTGATTGTCCAGGTGCCTGAGTGCCACGAGGCAATGATCCTTTTTTCCTCCCGCCTCTTTGTGGCTCTGCTTTTCCATGTTGTCGTCACCACACAGCAGATGGCACCACAGGAAGTCGATCACTTCTGGAGAGCGTGCCGAGAGGAACACCACCTTCCCAGCGACCCCAACAGGTCTCCGTCCTCCCGTCCTTCCCATGTCCTTGTGGCCAGTGCCAGTGCTCCCAATGTGACCCGGGCTTTGCTCTGCACACAGGTTTGCAGTGCAGGTCATGAAGTCCCTGCTCTGCCGGCTGCAGTGTGAGAATGAGGTAATGGCTGTGGAGTCCAAGCATGGCTGGGACACCATGCTCTGTGCTCATACCCAGTACTATGCTGTGGCTCTGCTGGCCAGGTGAGACCCCCTGCTCCCTGCTGTCCCCGGAATTGGTGCCCTGTGCCCGGGCTGCCCCGCACAGTCCCTGTGGTCAGTGGCCAGAGGGCCTCGTCTCTTTAGGGACGGCCGAGCAGACTGGAAAAGGCTGGGAGAGGAGGGTGCACAGGAGTGGCCACCTCCCAAAGCACCCACGTCCCCTCCAGGGATGCTGGGGAAAGACTGCACCTCTGGGAGTCAGTCCTGAGAAAAGTGTGCCCCCCCCCTACTCAGGCTCTTTCTTCCTTTTTGCCCCTGACAGGGAGATGCGCCATGTCTTGATCCCTTTCTCTTCCTGCATCGCAACCCGCATGCTCCGACTGCTCAGCATTGAGAAGCCAGGCTGCGATCTGCCTTTCCTGGCATTCCTTGTGGAGGTGAGCCTGAAGAGCAGCGCTGCCTGGCTGAGCTGCCTCCCAGCTCTCTGCCCTCTCGCAGCCGCATCCCTAGCCTCCTGGGATGGCACCAGTGCCCTGTGCTGCTGCTGCCTGGGGCTGGCCCTGGGCAGTTCTGGGCTCCTGCCAGCCGGACCCTGTACCACTGCCCTGTGCCTTTCAGATTCTGGAGTGCCTGGACTGGACTAAATGTGGTGGCTGGGTCCTGAGGGTCGTGTCCAGGTACCTGCGGATTGAGTGCAGGAAGAGGTGTCGCCTGGCGCTCAAAGGCCTGCTGGTGCTCAGCAAGGATCCCCTGATGGTGAGAAGGGGGCAGCAGCTGAAGCTGCACTGGGGAGAGCAGCCCAATGGCCTGGCTGGGCTTCAGGAGCTGAGGCAGCTGCTCCCAGCTCTCCTGCCTCAGCTGCCCGAGTGCTTTGGGACAGGCCTTTGGTGTCTGGGCCCTGCGGCAGCAGGCTGGGCTTGCAGTGCCAGGGCGCTGTCGCTGGTGCAGCTGTTCACGGCTTCACAGCGCAGCCTTGTGTTCCACACAGGCCAGAAGAATGTGCTGCCTGTCTGAAAGCTTTGTGGATCTGCTGGCTGATGAAGATGGAGTGGTGGTTGCCCTGACCCTCCGTGTCTTTACTAATATGCTGGAGAGCGAAGACATCCTGGTATCCAGCACCACCGCCCCAAAGCTGGCTGAGGCACTCCTGGCGCTCTTTAACAATGTAAGGTTCTGCAACCCGAGCCACAGGCATTGGGTGCTGCCCAGAAACCTTGTGCTGTCTGCATTTTCAGGCCTTTGCCTAGGTGGGCCTGGAGTAATTGATGCTTAGGTTTTTTCCTTTCCTCTAGGAAAATAGCTACATGCAACTGCTCTCCATTGACCTCTTCTGTAAGGTGATGGAGTTGGTAGTGAAGGAGGGAAAAAAGCCCCTGAAGGCAACTGTCAACAAGAGCCTGTACCTACTTTTATTCTACTGCCATGATGAGAACCGGCGTGTGGCAAATGTGAGGTTTTGTGCATCCTTGGGACGGGGGCTCAGCTGCCTCCTGCCCTGCTGCAGGAGGAGGAGGAGGCTGCGTCCTCCTCCAGGCCATGGCACAGGGATGCGGGTCCTTGTGCCCTGGGCTGTGGTGCCATCTCTGCATCTCTGCTGCTCTTCAGGCCTCTCGGGAAACCCTGTATTGTGCGGCCAAGTTCCTGAAGAGGAGGGATCTTGAGGAGCTACTGACAAAGGAACATCCCTTGACTATCGATGACTGTAAGGTAAGGATGGCTTGGAGAAGTGGCAGCCTCAGCCTGGAGAAGATCCGTGGCCGCGGGGCTGGAAGCCGTGGCCCCTGCCCAGTGCTGCACCCGGGGGCTCCAGCCTGCGCCCCACACGCCGCTGCCTTCCCTGGGCCCCGCGGGCTCTTCTCCAGGCTCCTGCGGCCCCGAGCCGGGTGCCCGTGGAGTCCCGGCCCAGCGGGGCTGCGGGCACGGGGCGGCACCGCGGCTCCCCGGGCAGCAGCCGGCCCTCTGCCCCCTCCAGAGCCCGGCGCCAGCGGCTGCTGGCCGGGCCTCAGGGCCGTGCGGGCAGGGGAGGCCGGGGCTGGGCGCGGCCAGAGCCCGGCCCAGGGGCTGAGCCCGCGCCAACCCTTCCCTCCTGCCGCTCTCTCCAGCTGGCAGACGACAGGATTCGAGCAGCCGAGCACCTGCGCCAGGTCCTGCCCTACCTGGAGAACCCACAGGAGTCCCTGCCAGAGGCAGCCATGCGGTTCTTGGGTGAGCCACGAGCCCGGGCTCCCTCCCCGGCCCGCCGCAGCTCGTCCCCGGCCCTGGCTGCTGCTGCCCCGGCTGCAGCGGCATCCGGGCCCGGCGCCGTGGAGCCCCGCCTGCCCTCGGGGCTGCTGCCGCCCTCTGGCAGCCGTGCCCTGAGGCGGCAGCAGGCGGCAAGGGCCCGGGCTGAGCCCTGCCGGGGCAGGAGGCCGTGTGGCCACAGGGCTGGCAGCGGCGCTGGCAGGGAGCCGTGCCGCTGGGGCCGTGACACGCTCTCTGAGGGGGCAGCCAGGACAGCTTCACCTTCTCAGTCAGGGTGAGTGAGGGCAGCGGGCCGTCAGCGGCTCTGGCGGGGGAAGCTGCACTGCCCGGGCAGACAGCTGCAATCCCCGGCTCTGGAGGCCTCTGCTCCCTGTGTGGACGAGGGCTGGATGGGATGGCCCTGGCAGGAAGATCTCCTAGGATTCCCACAGATCCAGCCTCTGACCATGTCTCTATTCTTCTCTCTTGCAGCCCTTCAAACCCAGAGGCAAGACAACAGCCCGTCATGCTCTGAACCTGCAAAATGAAGCCCGCTTTCCCCAGAAATCTAAACAACTGGGGACGTCTTCTGAATCCAGCAAACCGGTGTCCCAAGAACACACCAGGAGACACTGAAGAGGACACCATCTCTCAGTGCTGCTGGAGCTCCACGCACAGCTGAGGCTGAGCACAATTCTCCTGGCTTCACACCTCTCGCTCTTTGTACTTAGCTCCCTCCTTCCAGCCCTCAGACCCTGCCCATCCCCCCTTATTCCTTCCCAGCTCATCCCTTTGCTTGGCCTTGAATTAATAAACACTTTGGCTTCTTCACTTCACCTGCGTCTCTGTGCAGCTGAAACGGTGTAAAACCTGAGCCCTAGCACACACAGGCCCCTGCTGCCGTCCTCTTGCGCGCCGTCTTTTGTGCAGAGACACAGAGGAGCGAGGCCGCGTCAGGCTGGAAAGGTGCCTGTGCTGAAGGTCCAGTTCCACAACACTGTGCAGTTTAAGGTCCTACTGAGCAGCCTGAAGCTCCCGGATTTTGGGAGAGCCAACCTGAGGACGCTCTGAAGCCAGCTGTGAGGGATTCCATGGCAAGCATCTACAGAGGGCAAAGGAGCTTGGAATGCTGGAAGCTTTCAAGAATAGCTTGCTGGAAGCACAGCAGTGCTCCACCCCTGCACAGGGTCGGGGAGATGGCAGAAGCAGAGACCATCAGGCCTTAACAGGGAGCTTGGGGTGTGCCTAAGGGCAAGTGAAGCAGCAGCAGCAGCAGCACGGTGGCCGAGACTCGGACGCGTGACCCGGCCAATGGCCCCAGCGCCGTCAGGCAGTGCCGGGATCCCGGCTGCGGTTCTGGTGCCCAGAGCTGAGGAATCGCAGCCCCTGCCTCAGAGGCTGCCAGAAAGCCAAGCGAGTGAGAGCAGAGGGAGGGCAGCCTTCCAGTCTCTCCTGGGCATGGCCGCAAAGCAGCCCCTGCTTCTCCTTCCTCTGCCCGTGTTTGCAGTGTGCTGATGGCAGCGCCAGCCAGGTTGTGCTCTGTCTTCCAAAGGCTGTGGAGAGCGGGCAGGAAAAGTGCTGCGTGCACAGCGGAGAGTCCTGGAAGGTGCTGGCGAGAGCGTCCTGCGGGATCAGGGCTCTGGTCTCTGGCCGGGAAGAGCCTGCTTTTGCTGCTGTGAGCGCAGGCAGGAGTGGAGGCAGCGGGCAGCTTGTGTTTGTAGAGGGCCTGGGGCTGCATGTGTCAACCTCCAGCTGGAATCACACTGGGGGAAATGCCAGCTAGAGCTGGAGCGCCTGTCCAGAAAGGACCAGAAAGAAATTCAGCCTTGCCAGGGTTTCTTAAGAGTGTCTTGGCATTCCCCAGGAAAGCTTCCAATCTGGGGAAAGGCCTCTGGGGGAAAGGGCCTTGCTGCTGAAGGAAAGCGCTTTCCTAGGAGCTCCCAGTGATGTAGGAAGAACTGTCCCCCTTTGGCTCTCTGTGGTCCTTTCAGTCCTTGAGGCCCGTTGCCCTTGGCAGGCGGACAAGGGAAGGGAGAAGGCTGTGAAGAGCAGGTTTGGAATCCAGCTGGACCTGCAGAGACCAAGGCAAGCACCTGCAGCAGGGTGTGTTCCCCCCCTTTGGACACAGGTGTGAGCAGGAGCATCTCTGTCCAGCTTCCAGCCCCAAAGCTGTCTTGGAGAGCTGTGAATTCAAAGGCCTTCCAGCACACACGTCTCACATCTTACCTGTCTGCTGTGCTTCAACTCTTGGCAATATGCATTTGCCTCTTGCTTGCTGGAAGCTGCTGCGGCCCAGAGGGCCAGCACCGAGCTGGGCTGTGTGGGCCAGGCAGCAGGGAGAGTCTTGGCTGCTCTTGGTGTGTGCGTGGCCTCAGAAAAGGCTTGGAAGCTTTGCCTCCCAAGGCGCCCTGCTCCCTGCCTCTTCCTCTGCATCTTGGAGAGAACAAGGCAGGCATTTCTGGCAGCTGGGCATTAGCAGGCCTTCAAATGGGGGCGTCTTGTGGAGCAGGCCCAGCTGAGACACCCTGAGAGGAGCCCAGCGCTCCTTGCCCCTCTGCGCTGACACGTGAGCCTTGTCTGCTTTCGGGATGACCCTGGCTGTGTCAGGGGGTGCTACGTGGACACGAGACAGCCGGTCCTGTCCTGCTGGGTCCCAGCAGTGCCTGGCAGCGGTCCTGCCTCCCCGTCAGGATGCCGGCCAAGAGAGGTCCTGGAAGCTGAGGGAGCTGATCTGAAGCTTGCGCGGGTGCCTACAGCTCAAGGCCAAGGGCCTTCCCTCAGGATACAGCAGTCCTGAGAGGTCTCTAGAATTCAATGAAATCAGCAGACAAATGCATTGTCCACCAAGAGCTCTTTTATTGGCAGGAGGTTAGGGCTCTGCACCCCAGCACAAGGCTTCTTCGCCACGTCCAAATTTCAGTGGGTTTCTGTAGGAATTCTATCAAAAATCCCTTCCGTCTTTAGACTGCTGAGGTGATTCCATAGGCAGGGGCTTAGAAGGAAACACTTTGCGTCAGAATCCTAGGCCTGAAGCTAATGTCCACCTGCTGGCCAGGAGGAGTCTCAGCGCACCAAAGCAGCTCATCTTCCTCATGCCTTCCCTGCACAGGGCTGATTCTGTAGCTGCCCTTAGGTCTTCCCAAAGGCTATGTCTCAAGCTTTTTGTCAAGTCACTCTCATGTCAAGTTAAGCTTCCAGGTTTTTCTGATGTTAACTGGTGCTAAGGACTTCTGGATATCTGTGCTAAGTCCTCTTCACTTCTGTCAATTGCTTGTGCTTCCTTCCATCGAACAAAGGCCTTGTTTCATTCCTCAATGTGCCTGATGCTGGCCCAAGTCTTTTGGCACTGCTTGCTTTCCTGTGGCATGTTCTACCTGCCCTGAGAGTAAAGAGGGAGCTGGAGAAGGAGCTTGCCGGGCTGCTCTCCATCCTTTAGCAGCAGTCCTGCTGAAGCGGCCAAGTCGGAGCTGAGCGCAAATGGACCAGCCGTGCACGGGAAGGGTGGGTGGGAAGGATGATCCAGGAACCGTAGGCCTGGCAGCCTGAGCTTGCTAGCGGGGAAGGCCTTGGAGCACATCCTCCTGAGTGCCATGCCACGGCACGTGCAGGGAACCAGGGGGTGGGAAAGCTCTGCGCAGGCATGGGGACAGCTGCGGGTCTTGGCAGGGTGTTGAGCTGGGGTTGGTGCTGCTGGGCGTGTTGGGGAAGGAGTTGTCTGGAAGGTGAGAGGTCTAGGCTGGAACTGGGGTCACTTTGAAGGCAGCACCTGTGCTATGGCACAGCTTTGGTGATGGAGGACTGAAGGAATAGCTGGGACTTTTTCTCTTAGTCATCCTGCTTCTCCTGCAGAGAAGAAGAGGGGAGAGCTCTACTTTCTTGGCCGCTTCCATGTCTGGAGCAGGGGGTGGATTAGCCCTTTTGCAATCTACTCATTTGTTTGGGCTACTTTTGTAGCACTGAGTGGACTTTCATTCCTGGAGAGCTTTGATTCCTTAAGAGAATTAGGTTCTTCTCATGCCTTCCTAGGAAAATGTTTGAATCCAAAGTAAGGCCTTTATTTTGTCTCTGTGTGGTCTTCTGCTTTGCAAAGTGACATTCAGTGGATGACCGTAAGGCAAATGTGTTGCTGCTTCTAATTACTGAGACGATATCTTGGTGTTCAAGATGTTCTGCATAGGGGAATCATAGTTCTTTGCTGTATGTTCAGAGGATAATTAATGTTGTCTCGTGGTGACTTTAAAATCTAACTCATTATCTACTTCCATTTAGGCTTGTTTAAATTTGTTAAAACCCAGGACTGATGAGAAGCAGCTTTGCTACGATGTGGTGGTAAATTTCTTTGTTAAAGGATCTAGGAGATCTGCTACTAAACTGCCTTGATAGCTTTGAAAGGGAATTTTTCTATTCTTTTGTAGATCAAAGACATCCTTGAAAGCCCTCATTTACTGACAATGATCAAAATAGAAGAAGGTGGCAATGAAATTTTGAGCAATGCCATTTCCTTTGCTCTGTACCAAGGCAAATAATTGTTTTTCTGGGTTTGTTTGGGAATTTAATAATAAATGGAAATGGGATGGCTATTTATTCCCTAGAGGAGGTTTCCTTAGAGCAGTGCCATCTCCCTAGAGCTAAGCTCCTGTCACAATGTGGAGCCTGTCTTCTTCTGCTGAAGGGGTGTGGGCAGGCTACAACAGCAGTATGGGATCTCTGAGCGTGGGAAAGATCCAAACCAGGTAACTGGGAAGGCATTTTGGAGAGTCTTGGGGATGCTGGTCGGGCCCCACTTGGGAATCCTGCAGAATCTCACTGGTGTAGAGGGTGCAGGACTCTGAGCAGCCTGAAGAAAGCCTTGTGCTGATCTTGGTTAGGAAGTGCTCCTGGACCATAAACACATCCCTGAGCCTCCAGCAGCCTCCAGCCCCCAGTCAGGAAGATGTGCATGAGTCTGGGGAAAAAGCCACTTGGAAGAAGTCTTGTCCTGGCAGTGTGAGAAGCAGCAATGATAAATGTGCCTGGTTGTTACTCAGAGATTGTTCCTCACCTGCAGCTTTCAGCACCAAGGAGCACGACAGGGAGAACTGGAACGGGCAGCTGAAGCTGCTGCTGGAATGGAACGAGCTGGACCTGGCCAGCGACAAGATCTTCACCAATGACCGAAACTGGCAGGTGCAGCCCCCTTCTGAGGGAGTGCTGGGAGCTGTGGGGAGGGACACATCCCAGCAGGAGCCACTGTCTCAGCACCTGGGCCTCTGTGTCAAGAGAGTGTCTATTGCTCCCGCACTGATCGTCACATTCCGTTCAGCCTGGAGAAGAGGAGGTCAGACCTCCTTGGCAGCTGCTGCTTCCTCACAAGGGGCAGCTCCCATCTCTACTGTTACAGGGACAGGACCCCAGGGAATGGCTGGAGCTGTGCCAGGGGAGGCTCAGGCTGGAGACCAGGGAAAGGTTCTTCTCCCAGAGGGTACAGGGCGCTGCCCAGGCTCCCCAGGGAATGGGCACGGCCCCAAGGCTGCCACAGCCCAAGGAGCATTTGAGCAACACTCTCAGGGATGCATAGGGTGGCATTGTTGGGGTGTCTGTGCAGGGCCGGGGGCTGGACTCCATGATCCTTGTGGGTCCTTTCCAACTCATTCAGTCAGGATAATCCATAGAGCCAGCTCCATCATTCGCTGATGATCCATCCATTCTATCATCACTGGTTAGAAAGGTGATCTGCCCATGCCAGAAATGCTCTGGGCCATCTAGCCAAGGCAATTGTGCACAGAAAAAGCCCCCGGCCTGATTCTGATGAAAGTGTGACAGTGATTGTGTATCAGGCCATAGATGAAATTTACATGTCTCACATGTGATCCCTCACATTTGCTTTTCCAGTTCTTCCTAGGCTGCTGACCTTCAGGATGTGACGTTCACAGCCCTGGTGAAAGACAGGCCCAAATTTGTCTGGCTCTTCCTGGAGAACGGCTTGAATCTGCGGAACTCCCTCACCCCAGGGGTCCTGATGAAGCTATACACCAACAACTTGAGCAGCCTGGTGTTCTGGAACCTGCAGTTTGCCAAGAACTCCTACAACGATGCCCTCCTCACCTTCATGTGGAAGATGGTGGAGGATTTCCAGAGAGGTTTCAAAAGAGATTACAAAAACAGCAAGGAGGAGATGGAGATACAGCTTTCAGTGAGTGAGGAGCATTACCACATAACCATCACCACATAATAAGTCATTCACTCTTAACTGCAAATGTCAAGATTAAATTAAATATATGATTTGCAATTGTTTTTTGCTTGTAGCTTACAAGCTTTTCTTGAAAATGTCTTTGTTTCACATTAACTTTTTTGATTAACCAATTCCAGGCAGTAGACAGAAAGGTGGTTTGGGCCCTCCATTCTACACATGTTGTACCTTTAGAGTTTGTGAATTTCTGCAACCAGCTCGATTTCTAACTCATGACTTGTGATGTAACTCCTTTCAGTTTTTATACAGCAGATATCATTTCATATTTCAATTGGAACTTCATATTGTTTCTAACACAATTAGAGGAACTCTAAACATAATGGTAAAATCTTTGTGTACCCAAAATAACCTCTAAATGGTTTCAGTATTATGGAGCTTTTTATTCGGAGCAACAACAAATGGCCTTTATATTCTTGATTTTAACTACAGAGGAAGGGGAGGAAGTGTGCAGTCTGCTCTGCTAGATATGATTGCAAGACCTTGCTCATCAAACCATCTGTTTACCATGACAGCAAAAGCTGCTGTGCATAGTTAGACAAAGGGGCCAGTGGGGTTCAGCAGAGGCCAGTTAGGAACGGAATCACGGCAAGGCAAGCAGATAGTAAGATTTTGCTTCACGGGATCATTGGACAGTCTGAGTTGGAAGACACCCTAAAGATCTCCCCGTGTGACCCACATGCCATGGGCAGGGACCCTTTCCACTAGACCGGATTCCCTAAAACCTCATGCAAGTTGGCCTTGAGCACTTCCAGGATGGGGCATCCACAGCTTTTCTGAGCAACCTGTGCCGGTGCTTCACCACCTTCACAGAGAGGAATTTCTTTCAAACATCTAATAATGCCCTGGCCTCTTTCAGTTTGAAAACATTCTTCCTTATCCTATCACTCCATGCCCTCATCAAAAGGCCCTCTCCAGTTCTCTTATAGCACTCTTAGTTGCTGGAAGGTACTCTGAGATCTCTCCAGAGCCTTCTCTTCTCCATTCGGAACAACGCCTGTCAACCGTTTCTCACAGGAGAGCTGCACCAGGCCCTATGACCTGCTCTGGACGTGATTCAGCAAGGTGATGTCCTTCTTATTCTGAAGGGCCCAGAAACGGACCCAGTGGGGTTTCATGAGAGGATAGTAGAAGGACAGAATGCCTTCCCTCAACCTGCTTTGGTCCCATTTCTTTGGCTGCCGCCAAGGACAGAGGCTTTCTAATCTGGGAGCTCACATGTTGGGCTTCTCAACCACCAACACTCCTAAGTCCTTCTTCTTGGGCTGCTCTTAATCTAGTCTCCTCACAGCCTGTAATTTGTGCTTGGGATTGCCTTGGCTCAAGTGCCTGACTTTGTACTTGGCTTAGTAGAACTTCAGAAGGCTTTTTCATAAACCTTCTAGAAATATAATAGCTTCAGACAATGCAGTCTGCAATGTCACTGAAAGAATATTAGGAAGGAAGATACACAGATGCACAGGTGCAGGCATGCCTCTTAACCTGTGAAAACATGAGCTTTGTCTCTTTGGACAAGTAGGTAAGAAAGAAATTTGAAACTAGTCTCATCTCACGTCTCTCTTTCCCACTGTCGACTCCATCTGCATGGCCAAATTGTCTTTTTTGTTTCTTTTCTCGCTTGAGATGCATCAGTTCAACAGCCAATGAAGAATAGATGTAAAAAACCACCTTAATTTTAGAAAATGGGTAAACCATCCTCCTTTAATTTTCATTGAGGAGGATTTTCTTAAGAACATCTCCTTGGATGCCACTCTGACTCTGAGGTGAGGTTTGGTTTGCCATACACATCCATTCCTCATTAAAAATCCAGTACTTGCCATCTGTCTGAGTCTTCCCTACTGGCAGAGGCAGTAAAAATAGACAACGTGAAAGGCAGAAGGGGACGCTAAAATAAGCAATGGGGAGAATGCTCTCCATCTTTTCTTGGTGGTCTAGGTAGATAATAGGCAGCATTTTGTGCCTCCAAAAAAGCATGGTAGGAAGGGGAGAAGATATTCTGAAAGAGTATCAAAGGCAAAATGTGCAAAGGAAGGGCTAGGTGGATCTACGAGGATAAGTGGAGAGAGTTGGTTTGGGTTTAAAAGATACAAAAAGTTCCTTGAAGGTCCAAGACAAGTGTGGGAAGACTCCTAAAAGATCTGAGAATTCCATTGAATATCTCACATCAGTTTTCAATTCTTTAGCTGATTTCCACATTTGTTGAATTGACTTCTTTCCAAACAGACTTGGCCCTGAAATAATATGCCCTTGATCTTTGCTAATGTTTGTAACGGAATCAAAATCCCCAAGGATAAAGACATTAGGATTCAGAGGCAAATCTATCTTCATTTTTGTATCTACTTTTCTACTACTTTTCTTTCAAATTAATACTCTTCCTAGCCTGGATTCACCCTTGAAAGTCCACAAGGACAACTACAGAACACTCCTCCACCCTCTCCCGCATTCCTGACCCTGGAGGCAGCAAATTCCTCTTCAGAGAGACAAGTTCTGGTGCAGAGTCCCATTAAGCCTGTTCCTGAAGTTTCAGATAGAAATTGAAGTAGTAATTCTTTCTTCTATACAGACAGATGAAAAAAGCTTGTCTGTGTTGTCACTGTGAATTTTTAAAACTTTTTTTCCTGTCTTCAGGCCTAAAGAGCTGGACTGACTCTTTGGCACAGTGGCCCCCTATTGTCCTGCTCTGGGAACTGCTAAGTCTTAACTCTCCAAAAAAATTATACTTTCCTCCACTAAAGCAATTCCAGTTCCTATGTGTAAAATGAAATCAAGGTTCAAAATTCTGTTGATGTCTTTCATTACAATTTGTTTCCACTAATCTTTTAATTCAAAGTCTCCAGTTATTCTCAATCTCACTACTTCTGGTAGCATAGGGCTGGAAACACCTAATCAAACGGTGGGGGCATTTATTGGTATAGTGATGAGAGAAGGGATGGGTCACAGGAAACTGGAAATGTTCAGCTTTTCTGCAAGGGGAAATTGTTCGTAATGTCTTTAACTTTGGGCTGAAAACAAAAGAAGGCACAAAAGAAAGCACAACATCCAGAAGTTGTCTATGGGACAATCCTGAAAGGTCTTTTAGCTTAAATTGTTTCTACATTAGTTCTGAAACATGTGTCTCATAAGGGGAACTCAAAGTTCTCACAAAAGCCTAGGATGGGTCATCTTTCCATGTCTTGCCATCTCAGAGGATGGGGGAGATGGCAACACACCTTCATTTCCCATCTGTGGGTAACCACTCTTTCCTGCTCAGCTGTCAAAGGAAGGGTAGCAGGAGACAAGAGGTTTCATGTTCAGGGTGTGAACTGCTCTTGCACCTGCTGGTGCCCAAGACAGTGCTGGAACAAACTCAGTGGGAAAAGGGAAAAATGCAACAGAGGAACAGGCATGAAAATAGGACTCTCACGTTTTTGGGGGCATGAATCCCAGTATATCACAGCAATTTCCTAGACAACTGCACACCTTCCAACAGAAAGAGAGTGTGCCCTTTATTGAGGTGCTTTTCATGAAGCGTTTTTCTGAGGCCATGGCAGACCTGGCAATAGCTCACTGTAGATCTTCCCACTGAGTTGATTAATGAGCAGGCATTTGGATAAACATGGCCAAAACATCCAAGGACTGTTAATCTCCACGTGCAAAATTGTCTATTTCAACAGTGTGGTAAAAGCAACTTTTAGCCTGCTCCTGCAGCCAGGTCACATGAAATGCTCTTGATGAGTGCATCAGCCCATCCATTGAAGTGATGACCAGCAGAAAGATGGGCAAGCTCACAGGGCAGCGTTTCTAGAGCTCAGCCTCCTTTTCCTACACTAATTCAGTTTCTCTCATCTTGAGAGTATAAAAGCACGTGCAGGGGCTTGACACACAGGCAGCAACTGACAGGCAGCACAAAAGGACACAGTCTCAAGCTGTGCCAAGGGAAATATAGGCTGGATAGTATAGAAAAGCTTTTTACACAAAGGGTGATAAAGTATTGGTATGGTCTGCTCAGGATGGTGGAGTCACCATCCCTGGATGTGTTTAAAGAAAGACTGGGTGAGGCACTTGGTGCCTTGCTTTAGTTGAGGTGTTAAGGCTGGGTTGGACTCAATGATCTCGAAAATCTCTTCTGACCTAGGGATTTTGCGATTCTGTGACTTATCACTTTGCCCTGTGGAAAATGAAATCCAAGGTTCAACATAATTTGCACCCACACACCTCAGCCACAAGGTCCAGGGCAAGGCTGCTTTGTGTATGGTGAGTGTATGTGTGTGTGTGTGCTGCACTGAGTCTGACAGGTAATATCAAGGCCAGTGGAGGAAGGCCACTTGTTGCTTCTGTCATTGCTGAGGCGATTGTCATTAATCCTCTGTGCTTTCATGTATATAGGGGCTGTGTTCACTGGGGATTCACTTTAATAAATAGCACTTAACGTGAATGCAGGCTTCTGTCATTCCCTCCTGTCCACGTCCTGCTTTTTTCTCCTATTTTTCAGGCACCCCCTGAAGAGTCCCAGGAGCTTTCATAGGGGGCTGCACAGCAGGGAAGAAAAGGTGATGTGCTATTTTTCTGAGGCAGCTTTTCTGTGCCCAGGACATTCCTGTAAATGACAGGAGTATTAAGACTCTAACAAAACTCAGATAAAGGGAAAAGATGAAGGGACAAAAGGAATGAAACTTCCATTAAGCATAATGTAAGCAGTCTCTTCATGATAGCTGAGGTTATTCAGGCTGACAAGTAAGCAATTCTCTTTTCACTTTACAAAAACATTCCATCTGTGTGCAATGCAGTGGAGCCACAGAAGATCCATGTTTAAATTAAATAAAGCAGGAAAGAAAGCTCTTGACCAGTTCAGTGAGGAAAATCAGTGAGTTTGCTTTCCCAGTTAACATGGTTAGAAGTGCCCCTTCTCCCTTCTGTTACTCCAATGAAAAATGCTTTCTTTCTCCAGACTATTGCCCTCAAGTGCTCTTGCACTAATTCAAGTGAAAAGTTTTACATTCCATCAGTTCAGAATCTTGCCATGGGAAACATGGCCAGCTCTTCTGTCATGATTCCTTTTATTTCTGATTGACTGATTTGGGGATTTAAAACAGCTCTCACTTTCAATGGCTGCTCAAAGATTTTCTCCTGTACTCATCGAGTCTTCAGACAGAGGGTTCAGGTGATTCTTCTGTCATCTCTGGTGATGAGAAATTCTTAGATGAGAGAAGGAATCCAGATTCAGGTCTGCCTGCAGCCCTTCTGGAAGACAGCAACTCAATGACCGCAGTTCTTGCAGTTTGTGAGGAGACATTAATATCTTATCGGACAATTGGTCATGAGCAGAAGTTCTTGCAGTGAATGTTGAGGCATTTCATGTCCTCCCAGGCCAGACCAACACAGTATTTTGGAGGCCAAATCCACGCTTAGAGCCTTCTTATGCATTGGTTAGGCACTTTGGCACTGTAAGAGGGAAATACAATGTTTTTATGGAGCTGGGGAAGGGGAGAAGGAAAGCAGGAGTAAATTGCCCAGTGACTGCTAATAACTTGAGGTTAGAGCCTCTCCTAGATTTATGCAGAACAGTTACAATGTAAGGAGTGGAAAGAAGGCAAATATTAATTCCTCCTTGTAAATTTAAAAGCTAGGCTGAAGAGAGCTGGATTGACAATTCTTCGGTATTTCTGCTTTCTCTGCAGATCTTGCAGAGCCTTGGCTTCATGCTCATTTTCTGTACTAAAACAAATGACAGTACATCAGAGGAAAATCCCTCACATTTTAGCAAAGTACTCAGTGGTACATGAACTTAGGACAGTGGTTAAATACTGCCATGGAACTGGATGCTTCCTTCACAAGCAATTTTACACTCTAAAATCAGCAACAAGCGATCTCTGGGTTCAACGGACCTGAATTTTAGAGGCTGAATATCCAAGATATATGCCACCTTGTCTGAAGCTTTGATCTTGTGTTAGAAAGAAAAATAACATTATTATCATGCTGTTCAGCCCAGCTGACAGAGGATTTTGTATTTCAAGAATGCTTTTAAGATGCCTAAATTGAGAACAGAAGGCTGTTCTATTCCTCACTAAATGGAATGAGAGTTGTAGTTTGATCAACATGGTGTTGCCGCTGAAAATAAAGCACCTAAAACACAACAAAGCTAATATGTGATGAAAGAAGATGAACATTGAGTGATTGGCCAAATCTCTACCTGACACAGATAACATAATCACGTTTCTTCATTATAACATTGACACTTGCAGGGATGTGTGGGTCTGTCAGTTCCCAATTCAAAGTAATGCAGCATTGTCAAGCATCAGTGCTCAAAAAAAGTGCTCTGCTATTTACTCCACTCTCACAGGCAAGATGTTAAGTCATGACATTATTTCTATATAGATATATTTGTGGATATAGATGGAATAAATGCACACATACTCAAATTTAGAGATACACATGTGTAAACATGTATTTGTACATACATGTGCAGATGTTGGGGGTTAGGTTTGTTCCTTCTTTCTCTAAAGAATTTTTTCTCCAGAAGTTACCAAGGAGACCAAGTGTTGGAGAGTTGGAGAGTCCTTAACTGAAACAAAGAGGTGGACAAAGTTGGAAGAGGGAGATAAGGCAGGTAAAAGACAGAGCTTGAGGCAGCTGCGGGCTGTTCTTTTTCCGGCGTTCGGCGTTCGGGGAGAGAGAGAAGGGCTATTGCTGGCTGGAAGAGTTTCACTGTGGCCAAAGGGATCCAGTCCTGGAAATCTACTATCACCCGTTCGGCCTGAATCCAGAGTTTTCTCTGCCACCCGCGGGAGCTGGGCCGGCCTTGCCTCGCCTTCGGCTCCTTCGGCGCTGCTCGTCTTGCTGCAGTGTGACCCTGCACCCCCTGCCCTGCCGGGACATCCTGCCCCTGCCTGCCGGGACACCCTGCCATCCCAGCTACCAGCCCGGGACTTTTCCACTCTTTCAGCTTGGTGCTCTGAGGATCCTGCAGGGACACTGAAACCAAACTGCCCTGGGTTTTGTGAAACAAAGCCCTCAAGGTTCTTAGTACTGTTTTTGTTTGTTACTAATGCTGTAGTTGTTTGGTAGGGGTTTTTTGTGTTTGTTTGCTTTGTAATACATTCTAGTAAAGAACTGCTATTCCTATTTCCCAAATCTTTGCCTAAGAGTCTCTGATTGTAAATTTATAATTGAAAAAGAAGAAAAAAGGGGTGGAGGGAGGGGTTTACACTCTCCATTCCAAAGGAAACTCCAGTTGTTTTCTTTTTATTACCTGGCAGATACCTGTCTCCCCAAACCAAGACAGCAGATATATATAAATACATTAAAGGAGCTCCTCATTTCTCCACCTCATTTGTACGCTATCTTTAAGTACCTGCTTCTCAAGTGAGGGACTATTTTTGTTCAGTCTCTAGGCCAAGCAAAATGCCTTTTTTTCATTTGGAGGTTCTTAGATTGTGTTGATTTGTTAGGAGGGTTTTTTGCTGTTATTTTTTATTATTAACACAGCTGGAAAAACTGTTCCTGTCACCACATCATGTTTACAAGGACTTGAGGGCTAAAAATAGAAGTTTAATGCTATGTTGACTTAGCCAATTATCTGGTTTGGATAAAAAATCCCTGCAGAGTGTTCAGAGGAATGGGAAATAATTCCATTACCTTTCCCAATTATTTCCATGACAGTGCATTAAATTAGAAGAAATCAAACTCTTTTATTCTAGAAATCCCAGCAAGGGACGTTTCAGCAGGTAGATGTCCTGTAAAAACATCCACTGCCCAGACACAATCAAGGTGAGCTGTTACAAGACAGGTATAGTTTTTGCTACAAACACCGAGAGCAAAGGCTTGGACCAAGACTGCTGCTGGGATGAGGCAGGTCTCTGTTTAGCTGTGGTCTCACCATGTCCACAGGTCACATGCAAATATTTAATCTTACCTATAAAAATGTAGATAATATTCCTGTCAATGTGGCATTTTGGAAGGGCCGTGTAAATGAAAGATGTGTGGATTCTTTTTTTTCTAGTAGACAGGTGCACAAGTTAGAATAAATTGGCTGCCAGCCCAAATCACTGGAGTGGTCTCTGGAATTCATGCGAGTCTCATCTGATGGTGTTGCTGGTGCATCTTAAGGTGAAGGTTATGCCAGGTGGAAAGTTTTTCCTAGGATGTCCTCAAATGGGTTCTTGGTCTTACACCAGAGAATTTCTAAAGCACAAATGATTGTAATCTCTTAGAGTGACCACAAATTTGGCAAGTATATCTGCTCATTGAAGTTTTATTTTTAGCAAATCCAAACCTGGAACTTGCTTGCAGACAACACACATATGTGCTAGCATCTGTTTTAACTTTGGTTTTAATGTCTGATGTAATTAATTAAAAAAGTGAAATATGAAGGGAAATGAGATGGTGCTTCCTTTAATGTTCCTTTTAAAAGATAAGGATGTTTCATTCTTTTTCACTTAGTATTGGCAGAAAAATCTTGATTGAAATTAAGTTCCAACAAAACCAAGGAAAATATTAAATCTTTGAATGAATATTTTATCCTAACTTCAAACAAGGTCTACTTTCTTTGCACAGGACAGACGAAGACAACCAGAGGTTCTTTTTCCCTCAAAAAAAAAAAAAAATCATTTCCTGTACATTGAAATTATTACTTTAAGTTAAAGCAAAATAGGCACGTTCATCTTTTAAGCATTAAAAGGGTGACTAAGGAAGTATCTGGAGCTATAAATTGGTTTTATCTGCATCGCAAAATGTTCCTCATTTCATAAAAATGTAGTCACTTGTTTGGAGCTTTAGAAGCTGTTGCAAAAAAAAAAAAAACAAGCCCCAAATTAAATGAACTCATAGTTACCTCTAAGGATCATGTGAAAATAAATACCTTAGGAGTGAAACTTGCTTTTGACCTTGGCCCTTTATTGATCCATCTCCAGTTATATTTATGCCATTATAGGCATAAAGGTGAGCTACTCACCAAGGTTATTGTTGCTTGCTGTTGCCTGGTGCAGGGAAAGAATAGTGCATTTTTATGTTTTCACCAAGAAAAATGTGTAAATTTTTTATATGCCTCAGACTTAATTTGGGTGGTTTCATTTCCTGACTTCCTTTCTATCTTCATAATGCAATGCTGATATGAGAGGTGGTACAGAGCAGTAGTAATGTGCTGGGCTTTTAAGAACCTTTATATAATCAGCAAATAATACGGGTGTTGGGGGCTGCTTACCGGCTAGCTCACTCACCGAGCCCACATGAAGGGGTACGGTTCAGTACCTTTCCAATTTGGTGGGTCTGAGCCTCTGGCAGAAGCATGGCAAACAGCGTGGAAGACCAAAGGAGGACTCCCATGTGGGCTTCACCTAGGCTTTATCCCACCCAGAGGGCTCCCCACGTATGAAGTGAGCTTTTGCCCTTGGGTTTCGGCTTAAGTACAGGGGGTGTGGAAAGAATAGGGGACAATCGAGAACCAATCCCAGGGAGGACGGGAGTAACCCAGAACAAGAGGACAATTAGGACAACATCTTATACATACATAATAAACAGAGAAGAAGTCATGGACTCTGCCAATCAGCCCAGCCCCTCAGCAGAGCCTGGGCAGGGATGCATAGTGATAGACAGCACCCACAACTAGGGAAAAACCAAAGAGGGGTTTTTACGTGAGGTAGGTAGAACAAACCATTTTACAGAAATTTGGTAAACCTGAATTTCACGTCCCAACAAGTAAAGAATCAGACAAGGTAAAAAAAAATGATCGTGGTCTGAGTCAAGATAGAGCAGTTTGGACAGGCCAAATTCTCTGATCCATGGCCGAGAGTCCGTTTTAAGATTTATTGATATCTTCCCACTAGAAGTTACCAGGAGATGAATGGCTGGTAGTGAGACCCTATTCAACAGCAGTAGGGAAACCGTGACTCCCTTACCAGTGTGGGTGCAAGGTCTTGTGGACATGAGATTTGCCAAAGCAATACACTAATGAAATGTACTTTTCATGGGGCATTCTCTTAAGAAACATTGCCGGTGGAAACAAAAGGAACATGTCTTTGTTCCTTGAAGGCCATGTCCCTAAGAATTGGGGCCCATCTGCCTCCTTTCTACCTGACCCTGAAATACATCTCAGAGGGTGCAGAAGTTAATGCAGATCCTGCCTACCATGGACTTTCTCACAATTAGTAGAAAGTACTGTACTGTAATTAAGGGGTGAAGTGGGGCATGATGAATATATGGAAAGGAAGACCCTTAATAACTGATAGAGCCTTGAAAAGAAATTTCTAATTCGTATGCATTTGATGTGTAATGTACCACTTTTAAGACTTTGCCTGGAAGAAACTGCTATGGTTGGTCTTTGAAGGAGTGGTGAGATTAGCATTTCCAAAGGGGGCAATTTCCTGTCTTCTTGGCTCTGTTCAATGAAGGAAATAACTTCCAAGACTGAAGCAGTAGTCAGCCCATCAATCATCCTCACAGCTGGAAACAGGGTCCCAAATGCTGAGTTAATCTGTCACTTAATAAATACATAGTGGCAGCGTATGGTGCTGACACACTCCACACTGTGGCAAAGGACAGAACTGTTTACACAGGCATGCTGCTTTCTCAGGTACCTCCCCACTGGCAGACCCTTTTGTTTGGGAGGATCAATTTACTTTGCACAGTAATTTGACTGAACTGATCAGTTCAGAGAACCTAAGTGTTGGCTAATCCTAGGTAGTCCTGTTCTACCCAGATGGAAGGAACAAAGGGTGCTGGCAGCAGGCCAGTTTTTTCTTCATTCTGGAGGATGCTGTCTCTGGGCATGATGAACTTGAATTAAAGCTGATGGTAGGCAGATGTGTAGCCTGTACCCAATGGGTGTCAGAGATAACAGGAGGAAGCTAATTTACATGTCCCAGCCTGGCTGCTGTCCTTAATAGTCCCTCTGCCAGTTGTCCTGACTGGGAGAGGAACACAAACAAAAGTCAGGATTACTAGCTCCAAGAGTGACTGCACTTGTTTACAAACCACATGAGGAATGATAGGCTGGTAAGCAAAAAATAGTAACCCCTCCCTTCAACATGTTTAAAACCACATGAGCAGGACAATTTAGTACAAGTCATGAACATGACATCTTTCTGAATCATATAAGGACACACCCAGACTGTGCTAGGCACTGCAGAATATGTAACTTTCTAGTTTTAACTTTAAAATTCCTCAATTTTACACTTATGTTTGAAGCCACTAATTCTAAATACTTTGATTACATTTCAACTGGAGTAATAAAACTCAAAGCAGTCTGTAAATATTCAAAGTATTCATTTGAATATTTTCTTTTGAATCAAGCTTGTTGTCTATAGCCAGCACCTTTCTGATTAGTTTTCAACAGAGGTGGTAGATTATTCTTTCACTTTAAAAACAGAATAAAATAAAATAAAATAAAATAAAATAAAATAAAATAAAATAAAATAAAATAAAATAAAATAAAATAAAATAAAATAAAATAAAATAATCTCTTTTTTAAAAACCAGCACAATAAACAAATTTCCAAATATCAAAATACATGTTTGGAATTTGTAATGCAGCATGAAACAGTTTCCCAAAACTGGGATTATAGCGCTGAGAAATACAATCACACATTTTTAGGGAGTTTCCCCACCTTGTCTTCACAGCATCTTTTTAATACATGGTGCAGGGACTTTTCTTAACTTTTAGCTTGCTGTTCCTTTCAGTTTCCTAACTTTTACCTTGTATTACTTCCATCCCTTTGAAATTGGTGGACTGAAATTGATGGTTAAATATGACCTAGAATTTAGAAATAGCCCCCCACTCTGAGGTAGATCTCATGAACTGAAAGAGATGCGTAATAGACAATTGGTTGGTGATTGTAAATGGTTTTGAGCTATTATATTTATTTTATGGTCCACTGTTTTTGGATATTCATCTCAGTAGGCAGAACTGATCATTGTGACAGACAAAAAACTGTGAAATGTCCCTTTTCCTCCCCTCTTTCCTCTTCCATGTCCTCCAAACCTGTTCATTCATTTCAACAAAGATGTGCTGGAAGGAAGCTTGGACTGCCAGGAGAATTTTGCCAGAATTCTCCCCAACTTCTAGGAAAGCTTGTCTTGTCCCTTTTCAGCAGTGAAAACTAGAGTTTAGAAAACTACCGCTCAGCAGTCTTCTAGGATAAATTAGAAAGGCTCAGTGGCAAATACCTTCAAAATCAAGGGATGCAGCTTCCACATCATTCCATAAAAGAAAGATGTGATTTATTCAATAGCAGACAAAGGCAGAGCGGATGACCTTAGTTCACTCAGTAAAAGGGCAGCTCTTCACATGTACTTTTTCAGAAGGTAGTTCTATGTGGAAAGTACATGTAAGAGAGTGTAAATAGTGGAATGTATGTTCCTTATTTTCCTCTTGAAAGAAAAGAACTTCAGAAGAACAAAAATTCAACTAAATTTATTTCTTGCATAGAAGTAGAAGAAAAAAATTTTCCTGCATATTAGTCCTTGTGTTTTTTAATCCCATAGTATATTAGTTCATACAGAGTGCAATATCAACTACAATAGAAAATTCCTATTGGAGGGTATGACTTTATTTTAAATGAATGATGGAACTTTTGAGGAGGGAGATAAAAGAGAAGCCTTGTAGATATTAGATTTGGGCATGGATCTGTTTTCAAAATGATAGGCAAAAGTATATGTTAATGAAGATCTTTTCATTAGATCATTTCAAATTTCAGAAACAATCTGGTGACATACAAACCCTCAAAAATCTGTATTATTAACCACTAGCTGTTTGAGCAACAAAGTCAGAGTTGAGTGTGCTGAAAATAGAATGCCCCACTAGCATGCTTATAATATGCACAGCACTATATACATGAAGTATGCAATATATAAAAGAATCAGTTATTTATACCAACTTTCATTTCAAAGTCTATATTTTGCAGCTGAGTTCTGCAAAGCTTTCAAAAGCTGTCTTCCAAATGGAAGTACATCTATATCTTCATATGGAAAGCAATAAAGGAACATTTTCTTATGTAAAGAATGTGGAAATAGGTTTCATATTCTGGGTTGTCTGTTTTGACTAATTTTATTTTCCTTTCTTTACTACCTTTATATATGCAAAGCATAGAGAATTGGCAGAATATTTAGAGACAGCCTCATTGCTATTTGTGAACTCCCACTAGGCTTATCCTCTCCCTAAAAAATGCACAGAGAAGATTCCTGAGGTCACAAGTGCTATCCAACAGAAAGGGGACAAATGGACACTCTAAGGAATCCTTGGCAATGGCAGCACTAAATTGTAGTTACAATTAAAACTTCATTTTATTCAGAGAATATATGGTTAGTAGAGCACAGAATTTATGTTTATGGCACTAGTTCCCTACAAACAGATAGAATATAGTACAACTTATAACATTACTGGGTTTCAAGCTGAGGAAGCATGTCACAGGCAGGTGCCACTCATGCAGATGAGGTCAGTGCTTTGAAGACACATCCCAGAGACTCCTAAAACCTCCTTGGCTGTGATCCAATCTTACCTGTGAGCCTCTGTAAGAGCTAGGCTGAGCAGATGTGAAGTACCATGGATGTCCTCTCCAAAGGAGTGTAAAGGACTTCTCTACATTTTTCATCCTTAAAAAAAAAAGGAGAAACATCCTATGCATGGGAGACAGTGACAGAACACCACCTAGTGAACGCAACTGGTTCAGTTTTACCTCCATTAGCTCTTCCCTCTCTTTCAGAAAAAGAAAATACAGTACATGAAAATACAGCAACCCTTCATCAAGGAGTATCTACTCCACATCCCCTGAGTTTCTGGCACACACAGCAGGACTTTGAGAAGGAGTTCCAATCCAGAATGTGCGATTGCACAGCTGAATTTGGGACAAGGCTAAACAATCAGAGGTTTCAGTTTCAAAAAAGCGGTTTCATCATTTTCTCAAGGCAGAGAGAATACTCAAATTGCCCTTCCCGATAGTTTCAGTAGTTTTTTGATTTATTAAGGTCCTTAGACAAAAATGAGATTCTAGAAAGCGCTTACCTTTGTGTCTCACCATCTTACAGTGTCCACAATACTGACAACAAAGGAGCAAGGAAAACAGCAAATTTTGATTGATTTACTAGCTATCTTTCAAGGTACCTGAATGCTCCTTTTCTGTTTGGCTTGACACACATGATCATTGAGCATAATATAAAGGCAAAACATTAACCTCTTTTGCCTTGTGCATGTCAAGAATCAAAGTTAATAGGACTAGAACCAACGCCAAATAGCTGTTCTGATACGTAAAAATATTATTGGTACAAAGAATTGACCAATATGAATATTTCTGGGTTTTATTTGCTGAATACAATCCTCCTCAAAGAAGAGATCTTCTTGGCAAGAATTCCCTTAATAAATAATCACACTTCTAGAGCTTGAAATTTTTGACTTCAGTTGCAGGAGACATTTTTCCATTTTTTGAGGGGGAAAAGTCACCCAGCCCCCATATTTTTTCAGTCAGCTATGTTTTCTCAGACTCCCAGAAAATCAGCCTTCCCATGTTCATGTGGTTCCTACAGACAGTGTCTCATTGTGTCTTAATTGCAGACAATTTATACTAATTTTTTCATAGATTCTGGAAAGAAACCCTTGTGTGACTGTGTAACAGGAGCAGTGGAAAAGGACTGGAATTTGCAGGAATTGTGAACAATTCTCTTCCAATTGCACTCATGTAATTAAGAGTTGAATTCGAGGCACAGCTATTATGACCCAGAGCAGCAGGTTTGCTTTCTTACCTGCTTAGGTCATTTCCATCCCTCACTGTGTTTTGAAGGTTTATGTCAGAACATCGAGTGCACGCATAGACAACCATTATCACCATGCTACTTGAGGATATTTTGCTGCATCCCACAACCTCCAGGTACAAAATGATGATGCCCAGGTTGCTTCTGCAGACCCAGTTGCACTTTTGGAAGCATGAAATATTAAAACAGATCCCACTGTCCTGCTAGGCTGCACTGTCCAGCTTGCAGAGTACATAGCAACAAGTGGCCTGTTAAATGATGAAAAATCCTTTAGCTCCTGGCTTTAGATCTCTGGCCTCCCTGCCTGTACCCAGGGAGCAGTCTGGGGAGAAGTCTGGGAAAAGAAATTACATCAAAACCAGCTGTTACATTAAAGCTACTACCATTAAAGATGGACAACATGTTAACCAAAATAGGGTCTTTTTACAGTGTGGGCTTTTGCAATCACTGAGAGTCCTAAGCTGCTTCCTCTCCATGCACACCAGCCGTCCCCCCCCCCCTCGGTCCCCGCTTTCCCACTTTATGGAAACAGCAGTAAATGTCATTCTAAGATGTCCTATTGTCCCTCAAATTATGAGTACATCGTGTTTTATTGAAATCTCTTCTTTCTTCTTTTAATTTACTATGTTTCTCAGCTCTGAGCATTATGTCTTCCCAGCTTCACAGCACAGAAGTGATTCAGCACATAAGTCCTGCTTTTCAGTTGCTCTGACTGACATTTAGAGTTTGCTTGTATTGTAATTATGAATGATAATAAAATCTCTGATTTTCTTCTGGAAATTTATACACAGGAACATAGGAAATAATGTCTACGTTTGCCTTGCTAGTTTCAGTGCTGGCACCTGAAATTATTTGAGGCACAAGTTAAAGTGGATTGTGCCCAACAGAGGATGTCAAATTTTACCATGGGAGGTTTCAAACACCCACTGTGCTGTTCATACACACCTGCATCCAAAACAGAGAAAACCAGCAAGCATCTCAGAATTCTAGAATTACTGACTCATTTATGTCGGACAAGACCTCTAACATCATACAGTCTGTGCATTTACGCAGAGCTCACAAGCCCATCACTAAACTGTGCCCCCAAACAACACATCTACACATTTAGATCACTCTGGGGATGGTGACTTCAACATTGCCCTGAGCAGTCTGTGCCAGGGCTTGACAACCTTTCCAGTAAAGAAATTTTACTTGATTTCCTATCTCAACCTGTTGCGGCCCAACTTGAGGCCATTTCCTCTTGTTCTATCACTTGCTGCTTCAGGGATTTGGCTGTCGTGCATAGAGGAGAAAACAAGGGAAGGAGCATGATGGTGGTGGAGAAGCTCAGAGAAGAATACATGCTGAGAAGCACCTCTTAAGAGTCCTTCAAACCCAAAATAGTTGTCTGTAGAATATTTGAACAAGAGTAGAGATGGAAAGGACAGCTCCTGAGAAGGAAGTTCAAACTTTTTTCACCACTTCTATTTTCCTCACTTTCACCACTATCATCTCAAGGTTTTTCATCAAATCTCCACTTGTTGCTGTTTCCTCTAACACTCTATGCTCTTTCTATGCCATTCCCTATCAAACTCAATTCTCCCTCTAATCAAATTCTATGTGGTAAACTAAAGGAAAAGAATAGTATTGGAAGTTCAACCAGAAACTTCAGTGAAGACATCGATTTATGGCCTTGTAAATAATCATTTTAAAAAGGTATTACTTCAGGTGACAGAGAAGAGTTGTTTTCAGCGAATGTTTGTCTAAAACCACCAACTGTGTCAGCTGTTGACGTTTGTGAAAAGTAGTTAAAAGTTGAGGAAATCTGGCAAGAGGAGGCAGCTACAACAGTTCATGTGAAGTCACATGATATTCCCAAAACACAGAAGAGCCTGCCTCCTGCTGGTGAAGAAGAGATGGAGAGCAACATTTAGTCTGGAGTAAATATAACTGTTAATATAACTAGAGACCAAAATTAAGCCTATCTGTAGGTGTCTAGTAGCTGTCTCAGCAGTCTACTTACTTTTCCAAACCTGTCTAAGCTTACAATACAGCAATGTGCTCAGAGGAGCTTGATCTGTAAGAAACAGGCTCTTACTTTTTGTTATTCATTAGAATACAGGACTAAAGAGAATACTGTTTAACATGACTTTGTGGTACTCCACTTGAGTAGCTGATGGGTCCTTCACTGAGATAGCGCAGGTCCACTTTTAGGAAGGATGACAGCCTACATTCAAAGAGAGATTTCTCATTCCTAGGTAGGCTGGGTGAAACTCCTCCTCTTCCAAATCATGATACTAAATTTCTAAAACTGAATATGTGAGTGGAGGATAGACAGTTTGATGGCTTTACGGACCAGTTGTGGTGGGTACGTTTTTGGAATTGCACTGGCCTGAGATCCTGCCCCTCATTTTTGTGAGTTCTATGCAAGCCAGTTCACTGGCCTAGGGCCAAATCTCTGCTACGTGTCACCCAAAAGTTGCCTATCCTCCTGTCCTCTTTCTTACTAATCCTAAGGATCTTCCTTTTCTGCCGTTCTACTAGGATAGAAAAGGAAGGGGCTAGGGGGCTCTATTACAACGAGTAACCAGGAAGATGGCTTTCGAAAAAAGTGGTCAGACACCAGTTTCTGTTACTGTTTCTATTTTTCTCATCCTTAAAGGAGATGAGTTCTCAGATCATTGGTATTTCCTCTGACTCTCTCAGTAGGCTAACTGGAGCCTCACTTAAATACAGTTAAGCCCATTCCACACGCTTACTTGGAAATTTGGTATTTTGTTGGGAGGAATGGATGAGCTCTGAGTGTATGCACTAACATTTAGGCAAAGCAATGCACTATGGCTCACTCAACAAACAGAAAAGAGTTGGGCAAGAGAACAGAATTAAATTTTAGGGTTTAAAATGTATATATTATTGAGCTTTACAGATCTGAGTAGAAACAAAAGGTGTTTAGGTACCCAAAATTATTTTCTTACATTTCAAATCTCCTTGTAGGATCCAACTGAGCTGCCTTCACAGAGGACTCTTATTCTGTGTTTAGGATGACACTTCAGTAGGTATATGCATACATGGATTTTTCTCACTTTGTGAGAAAATGGATAAGAATACTTTCAACTTTTCTACCTACCAAGGAAACAGTTCTATCTGTAACAGCTAAAAGATATGCAGCTCCAGCTGGTTTGGAAAGTTACAAAGTGTGAAGGGAAGTTGAAAAACCCTATATGAGTTACATGTGGAAGAGCAGAAAGAAAGAAATGGCAACTTGTGTTCATTTAAGAGAAACTTTAACAGCAAAAGGATAATTGTCTTGAGGTTTTCCTTCCCCAAGCTCTACATTTAACCGATTCTCTTCCCTTTTTTTAATTTTATTTTTTTCTTTTTTTTTTTTTTTTTTTGTGTTTTTTTTTTTTTTTTTTTTTTTTTTTTTTTTTTTTTTTTGTGTTTTTTTTTTTTTAATCATAGAAACCAAGACTGAGAAATATGCTTTCAGGAGTATATGTGCATATTTCCCAACAAATCAGGTAGTAGTGTCACTCCATTTTTTATTTGTTTTCAATCGTTGTAAAAAATACCTTCCTTCTGGAAATGTGAAGGATAGCAAAATGATTGGCCAGGGAGACCAAATGCCCCTGTTTTGGTTTAGATCATTTATTTGAGGTTCGTTTTTGGGTACAGGAAGGTTTGTGAGCCATCTTCATTGTCACACCTCATAGAATCATGGAATCATCATGCAATCACTGAAACACAGAATAGTGTGGACTGAAAGGAACTATAATCATCACCTCTATCCAACCCCTCTGTCATGGGCAGGGTCACCTTCCACTAGACCAGGATGCTCTAAGCCCCTTCCAACCTGAATTTAAACATTTCCAGATGTATAAATTCCCTGTGCCAATGTCCCACCCTCCTCACAGAAACAAATTTCTGCCTAAAACTCCCCTCTATTATTTCAAAACCATTCCCTCCTTATTCTATCACTATTTTCCCATGTAAAAAGTTGCTTTTCACCTTTTTTAGAAACTCTCTTTAATAACTGAAAGACCATATCTATCTTACTTCCAGTTTGCTTCAAAACTCTCCGTCAGCCCTCAGAGTCCAGCTACCTGGTGCATCACTAAAAATGATGCAATCACAAGACCAGCAGGTAAGACCTGCTTTCTTCCCCCAAAGACCTGTGATGACCTCTGACACAATGTCGGGCTCACAGCTGAAACTGAAGGCCGAAACAATTTCATTCTGTAAGAGGACAATGGGCACAAGCACTGCTTCCGAGAAATGCTTCTGCCTAGATGCCAAAACTGTGAGAACCTGTGAAGAAGCAATGTCAAGGCCAAGATGTATTGCTCTGCTGAAGCTAAACAGGCCCATTAATACTACTCCTGAAGTAATAATTAATAATAATTAATATTTATTACTACTCCTGAAGTCTTCTAGCACCTCTTTTCGTCCACAAACCTGTCCACTTTCAGAATGTGCTAAATAATACGAAAGACAGAATTTTCCAGTGGCCTCCTTGGTGATGCACCGGCTAGAGAAATACTCATCACAAAATTCTTAATTGTTCCGTGGACGTTGTTTTTGCAAAGCAATATTGGCAAATCTTTGATTTTCTTTTCTGTGCTGAACGACCTCTGTGATTTCCCTATATAGTTTCTAATCATCTAAGCAAAATATTCCCAGTGTTGCTCCTCTTCCTCATAGGAAATTTAACTTTCTGAGGTGGATTAAAAAGTCAGTAGTCCGTGGAAGTCTAAAGTGGTCAGCTAAGCATTAGCATACACAAGTGGCAGAAAAATAATTAAGTAATCCATTGCAGAAAAAAGTCAACTAGGATTCTCTAGTTGAAAAGCAGAAAAAACCCCAGTTCTGACTCAGTACACTGAAAGTACTGAGTTTTTCTATTGATGCCACCGGATAAGAGCTCTAACTTATTTATTTAGCAAGGTCATGGGGTAATTGCATATTTCAGACTGATGTCAGCAAAGTCAATATCTGTCTTCTGAATTCACCATTGTTTCAATTCACTCCTGTCTAATTCATCTCAGAATTGCCCACACATTGTTCCCAACTCGTCAAGAAATGCAATTAACAATTAAAAGGGGAGTAGCCTCTCGACAAATAATTCCACTTAACCATGTTAGACATAAGCTATTAATAGTATTTGCAAAATAGTGGGTGATGAACTAATGAAATACTTCATTCTGTCATGTAAGACAAAATTTCATCCCAATTCCAGACAGGAATATCATCTCAGAGACCGTGCTGCCAAAATGGAACTTTTCCTGATACGTAATGATTCTGTGACAGTTCTGTGTTTCCAGTTAAGGTACTGATGCTTTGGAGTGGCTACCTGGAACAGAGTAGGGGCCCAGAACTGGCACAGCACTCCAGCTGTGCCCGCAGCGCTGCCCAGCACAGGGGGACGGTCACTGCCCTGCTCCTGCTCTTCCCCTATTGCTGACACAGGCCAGGATGCCCTTGGCCTTCCTGGCACGCTGGGCTCACATTCTGCTGCTCTTGACCCGCACCCCTGCCTCCTTTTGTCCCACCCACCTCTCCTGGCACACAGGTGCACGTTTGCTATAAAATACAGCCTACAGGATTTCAACGTGTCCTTCCTGTTCTTAGCAACACAAGACAACAGGCAAGGACCTGCAGCTTCATCCCCGCTCCAGGCTCCAATGCACTTTTCAATGCTGTAAGACTTCACCACAAAATGGAGCAACAGAGACTTGCTGCTTCTGCCTTTTGCCTTACGAGAAGGATTCAGAGCCATATGGTTGCTTTCTTTTGCCACACAGGACAACAGTGGCCCCATGTTGGGGGTTGGGTTTGTTCCTTCTTTCTCTGGGGAATTTTTTCCCCACGGGTTGCCAAGGGGACCGGGTGTTGGATACTTGAGAGTGCTTGGCTGAAACAAAGAGGTGGACAAAAGGTGGAAGGGGGAGATAACGCAGGTAAAAGACACAGCTTGAGGCAGCTGCGGGCTTTTCTGCTTCTGGCGTTCGGGGAGGCGCGTGTCTGCCGCTCCTCGAGGATCTCAGCCGCCGCAAAACACGCCGAGCAGAAGCTGGGCCGCTTTTCTGCCTCGCCTTCGAGCTTCTTCGGCGCTGCTCGTCTTGCTGCAGCGTGACCCTGCACTCCCTGCGCTGCCGGGACATCCTGCCCCTGCCTGTCGGGACACCCTGCCATCCCAGCTACCAGCCCGGGACTTTTCCACTGTTCCCGCTTGGTGCTCTGAGGATCCTGCAGGGACACCGAAACCAAACTGCCCTGGGTTTTGTGAAACAAAGCCCTCAAGGTTCTTGGTACTGTTGTCGTTTGTCATTAATGCTGTAGTTGTTTGGTGGGGGGGGAGTTTTTTTGTGTTTGTTTGCTTTGTATTACATACTAGTAAAGAACTGCTATTCCTATTTCCCAAATCTTTGCCAAAGAGCCTCTGATTGTAATTTTACCTAGCAGATACCTGTCTTCCTAAACCAAGACAGATTTTGGCGCCCAAGTGTGGGGCTTGAGGGCACTGAGAAAAGAAAAGGGAAGAGAAATAGCAGTTCTTAACTAACCTAGTACTTTCTTTTGTGTGCGTTGGATATAAAAACCTCATTAGGCTGCATCATGTGGTCTAACTTAGCCTGGTTTGGGTGGCATGTGGTTGTGGCTGTATTCCTTCCATTTGCAGGCCCTTATCTAAACATGGGCCCTATAACTAAGGCTACTGTGACTGTCATCCAGTTTATTTTATGGCTTAATAAGGTGAAGAACTCATGGATTTTTAATTTCCTCTGGAAGGCAGGCACATGGATTCAGGGCTATCGTACACTAACTGTGTGTTTTTGGAGTTACTTTAACAATGGTACCTACTGTGTGGAAATGACACCGGGGGAAGTTTCTTTTTCCCAATCCTTTACCCATCTCTTTGGGTCTGCCCCACCAGTTTTTGAAGGGTTTAAATCCTCTCTGAATGCTAATGATATCATACAATGGCTGGTGCTGCTAATAGGCATATTCTATTTAGCATTCAGAGATAAGGGAAGATTGACCTGGATAACCACCCTGATACCTACCCCACAGAACAGGGATGATACCCCAGAGCCTGACTCTGCCCCACAGCCTGCCTCAGAAAGGACCCACCCGGATTGGGTTGAGGTTCTGGTAAAAGAGATAGGCCAAATGCTGAAGGAGTACATTTCCCCAGCTCATGACAAACCCTCCCCCTGCCCCGAGAAGGCAGAGACTGATGGTGCAGCAGTGGAACCCACAGACGTTACAACTGTCCAGGTTCCAGCTGAACCACAAGGGCAGCCACAGCCAGCAGCAGTCGCCCCTGTGGAAACAAGGAAGTGTAAAGTGAAATCGTCAAATCCTGGTATTAAAGATAAAAAAGGAGGGTCCTCACAGTCCACAGAAGAGTCACAGGTTGAGATCATCACTGAGTCCCTGACATATGAAAGTCTACGTAATCTGCAAAAAGATATTGCACGACGAGGACGTGAGGCTTATACAGCCTGGCTACTTCGAGTCTGGGACCTTATGAGTACAGGTGTGCAACTGAACAGTGCTGAAGCAAGGAATTTGGGACCCTTGACCCAGGACTCAGGTATAAATCAGGTATTTGTAAGAGAGCAAAGGCCCCTTCCCCTTTGGGAACGACTTCTAATGAGTGTGAGAGAGAGATTTGTCCACAGAGACAGAATGCAAGAGCACAACAATAGAATGCGATGGAAGACCCTTGAGGAAGGAATCCAACAGTTGAGAGAAGTGGCAGTATTGGAAGTACTTTTTGGGAGGACCGGACAGCATGATAATGACCCTGACAATGTTAAATGCACAGGGCACATGTTGTGGAATCTGGCAACTCATGGACCATCCCAATACGCCACATTCATCGCAACAATTAATGCCGAGGATAACCGAGAGACAGTGGGTTCTGTTGCCAACAAGCTCAGAAATTATGAAAGTATGATCAGTGGCCCAATGCAGGCTCATGTCTCTGCGGTGGTGAAGGAACTCAAAGAGGAGATGAGGGAAATGAGAGAGGAGATGAGAAGGAACAGTTCCCATGTAGCACCGGTGTGAGTCACAGGCCCCAGAATCAGAGCCCAACATCCCCCAGCGAGAGAGAGAGGGTACACCCCTCGAGCTGACCTGTGGTTTTATCTGCGGGACCATGGGGAGGACATGGGAGCGTGGCATGGGAAACCTACTTCTGTCCTGGCAGCACGGGTACGTGAGCTCAAGGAGAGAAACACTAACAGAGAGAGTTCCACTAGAATGAAGGTAGCCTCAGCCTCCCATGAGCAAGCTGCCAGGTATTACGGAGGTGGGAATGCTGTGTCAGATTCCCTCGAAGGAACCTCTACCATGTATGTCCAAGAAGGGAATAATAACCAGTGCTAGAGGGGCCCTGCCTCTAGCCAGGAAGAGGCACGGGAAAATCGGGTTTTTTGGACTGTGTGGATTCGATGGCCTGGCACATCAGAGCCACAAAAACATGAAGCTTTGGTAGATACTGGGTCGCAGTGTACTCTAATGCCATCAGGACATGTGGGGGCAGAACCGATTTCCATTGCCGGGGTGACGGGGGGATCACAGGAATTGACTCTGGTTGAAGCCGAGGTGAGCCTGACCGGGAAGGAGTGGCAGAAACTTCCGATTGTGACCGGCCCAGAGGCTCCATGTATTCTGGGCATAGACTTCCTCAGGAATGGATATTATAAAGACCCTAAAGGACTCAGATGGGCTTTTGGAATAGCTGCTGTAGAGACAGAGAACATTAAGCAGTTGAACACCTTGCCGGGACTATCAGAGAACCCATCTGCAGTGGGACTCCTGAAGGTAGAAGAACAACAAGTACCTGTTGCCACCTCGACAGTGCACCGTCAGCAGTATCAGACAAATCAAGACGCCATGATCCCCATCCACAAAATGATCCGTGAGCTGGAGAGCCAAGGGGTGGTCAGCAAAACCCACTCACCTTTCAACAGCCCCATCTGGCCTGTGCGCAAGTCTGATGGAGAATGGAGACTGACTGTGGACTATCGTGCATTGAATGAAGTGACTCCACCGCTGAGCGCTGCTGTGCCGGACATGCTGGAACTTCAGTACGAGCTGGAGTCCAAGGCAGCGAGGTGGTATGCCACTATTGACATTGCCAATGCATTTTTCTCCATTCCTCTGGCTGCAGAATGCAGGCCTCAGTTTGCTTTCACCTGGAGGGGCGTGCAGTACACCTGGAACTGGCTGCCCCAGGGGTGGAAACACAGCCCCACCATCTGCCATGGGCCGATCCAGGCTGCACTGGAGAAGGGTGAGGCTCCGGAACATCTACAGTACATTGATGACATCATTGTGTGGGGAAAGACTGCAGCTGAAGTGTTCGAGAAAGGAGAGAGGATCATCCAGATTTTGCTGAAAGCCGGGTTTGCCATCAAGAAGAGCAAAGTCAAGGGACCTGCCAGAGAGATCCAGTTCCTGGGAGTAAAGTGGCAAGATGGACGGCGGCAGATCCCCACTGAGGTCATTGATAAGATCACAGCAATGTCTCCACCGACCAGCAAAAAGGAAACACAAGCTTTCCTAGGAGCCATAGGCTTTTGGAGGATGCACATTCCTGAGTACACTCAGATCGTGAGCCCTCTCTACCTGGTTACCCGCAAGAAAAACAATTTCCACTGCGGCCCTGAACAGCAACAAGCCTTTGCCCAGATCAAGCAGGAGATTGCTCATGCAGTAGCCCTTGGCCCAGTCAGGACGGGACCAGATGTGAAGAATGTGCTTTATTCTGCAGCCGGGAACAACGGTTTGTCCTGGAGCCTTTGGCAGAAGGTGCCAGGGGAGAGCCGAGGCCGACCACTGGGATTCTGGAGTCGAAGTTACAGAGGATCTGAAGCCAACTACACTCCCACAGAGAAGGAGATCTTGGCCGCCTATGAAGGAGTTCAAGCCGCCTCAGAAGTGATTAGCACAGAAGCACAACTCCTCTTGGCACCCCGACTACCAGTGCTGGGGTGGATGTTTAAAGGAAAGGCTCCCTCCACGCACCATGCCACCGATGCCACATGGAGCAAATGAACTGCCCTCATCACACAGCGTGCCCGTACTAGAAACCCAAATCGCCCTGGGATTTTGGAGATAATTACAAACTGGCCGGAAGGAGAAAACTTCGGTCTCACGGACGAAGAGGAGCAGGAACAAGTGACACGAGCTGAAGAAGCTCCTCCATACAACCAACTGCCAGCAGAAGAAACACACTACGCTCTTTTCACTGACGGTTCCTGTCGCATCGTGGGAATGAACCGTAAGTGGAAAGCAGCCGTATGGAGCCCCACACGACAGGTTGCAGAAGCCACTGAAGGAGACGGGGGATCAAGTCAGCTTGCTGAACTCAAAGCTGTTCAATTAGCCCTTGACATTGCTGAAAGAGAGAAGTGGCCAAAGCTCTACCTCTACACTGATTCGTGGATGGTAGCCAATGCTCTGTGGGGCTGGCTGGAAAGGTGGAAAAAGGCCAACTGGCAGCGTAGAGGAAAACCAATCTGGGCTGCTGATGAATGGAAGGACGTTGCCACTCGTGTAGAGAAGCTGCCTGTGAAAGTCCGCCATGTAGATGCCCATGTTCCCAAGAGTCGGGCTAATGAGGAACACCAAAACAACAAGCAGGTAGATCAGGCTGCCAAGATAGAAGTGTCAAAGATAGATTTAGATTGGCAACACAAGGGAGAGCTGTTCCTAGCCCGATGGGCCCATGATGCCTCGGGTCATCAGGGCAGAGATGCCACCTATAAGTGGGCCCGAGACCGAAGGGTGGATTTAACCATGGACAGTATTTCTCAGGTTATCCATGACTGTGAGACATGTGCTGCAATCAAGCAAGCCAAGCGGGTGAAGCCCTTATGGTATGGTGGGCGGTGGTCCAAATATAAATATGGGGAAGCCTGGCAGATTGACTACATCACCCTTCCCCAAACCCGCCAGGGCAAGCGTTATGTGCTAACCATAGTGGAAGCCACCACTGGATGGTTGGAGACCTACCCTGTGCCTCATGCTACTGCCCGGAACACCATCCTGGGCCTGGAAAAACAAGTCCTGTGGAGACATGGCACCCCTGAGAGAATCGAGTCGGACAATGGGACTCATTTCAAGAATAGTCTTATAAGCACCTGGGCTAGAGAACTTGGCATTGAGTGGGTGTACCATATCCCTTATCATGCACCAGCGGCCGGGAAAGTTGAACGGTGCAATGGCCTCCTTAAAACTACCTTGAAAGCACTGGGTGGGGGAACCTTTAAGAATTGGGATACTAATTTAGCAAAGGCCACCTGGTTGGTGAACACTCGAGGTTCCACCAACCGAGCAGGTCCTGCCCAATCTGAGCCCTTGCAAAAGACAGACGGAGATAAGGTTCCAGTGGTACACATGAGAGGTATGCTGGGAAAAACTGTTTGGATTAATCCTGCCTCCAGCAAAGACAATCCCATCCGTGGGGTTGTCTTCGCTCAGGGACCAGGTTGCACCTGGTGGGTGATGCAAAAGGATGGAGAGACCCGATGCATACCTCAAGGGGACCTTGTTTTGGGGTGAACTACCCATGACAATGTGGCTGCATCCATATTTGCATATATATATATGTATTTTTAATAGTTAAAACTCAATGTAATATGTTTGTATGGGAAAAAAATTCGGGGTGGATAATGTTGGGGGTTGGGTTTGTTCCTTCTTTCTCTGGGGAATTTTTTCCCCACGGGTTGCCAAGGGGACCGGGTGTTGGATTCTTGAGAGTGCTTGGCTGAAACAAAGAGGTGGACAAAAGGTGGAAGGGGGAGATAACGCAGGTAAAAGACACAGCTTGAGGCAGCTGCGGGCTTTTCTGCTTCTGGCGTTCGGGGAGGCGCGTGTCTGCCGCTCCTCGAGGATCTCAGCCGCCGCAAAACACGCCGAGCAGAAGCTGGGCCGCTTTTCTGCCTCGCCTTCGAGCTTCTTCGGCGCTGCTCCTCTTGCTGCAGCGTGACCCTGCACTCCCTGCGCTGCCGGGACATCCTGCCCCTGCCTGCCGGGACACCCTGCCATCCCAGCTACCAGCCCGGGACTTTTCCACTGTTCCAGCTTGGTGCTCTGAGGATCCTGCAGGGACACCGAAACCAAACTGCCCTGGTTTTTCTGAAACAAAGCCCTCAAGGTTCTTGGTACTGTTGTCGTTTGTCATTAATGCTGTAGTTGTTTGGTGGGGGGGGAGTTTTTTTTGTGTTTGTTTGCTTTGTATTACATACTAGTAAAGAACTGCTATTCCTATTTCCCAAATCTTTGCCAAAGAGCCTCTGATTGTAATTTTACCTAGCAGATACCTGTCTTCCTAAACCAAGACACCCCACAGCTTCATGGACAACACAATCACCTCCTTGCAGCTTATCAAAAGCCAGAAGACTCTGTAGAAGTGAAGAACGACTCGAGAAAACTGCAGAACACTTCCACAAGTCAAACACAGGTCCCAAATGGGAAAACAAGCAAACAAAACCTTGTGACCTCCAGAAGGAGCCCCTGCACCCTTGGGCTGTTGCGCTGCAGAAGACATGACACAGAGCTTCACTGAGCCAGATGCTCACATGGAGCACCAGCCCTTTGGTGCCTCAACATGGCAGATCAAAGCCCATTGCCCAGCTGTCACTGGCTGGGGCAAATGCTAGGTCCTGGCAGGACTGCAGCACTCAGCATCCTTAGCCAGCAGCAGCAAGTGCTGGCTGGGCAGAAACTTGCACCTCTGCCTTGCACTAAAGACAGCACCCTCCAGAACTGGCATTTACTATCTCAGGAAAATCTGACTCTGCTGTCACCACAGCTGTAGGGTTGTGGTAACTTTGCTCATTTTGCTCCTCTTTGGCCTCTTCTCCAGCAGAAGGGAGAGCCATCAGCACAGCAGGTGGCTGAGGAGCTACCAGTAACTGTAGCAATGGATCTGCAGCAATGGATCCGCACAACTTGGAATACAAAGTGCTCCAGCCGAACTACCACCTAGAGATATTAGTTACAAGTATCAGCTCTTTGGGAATATATCAAGGCCACAGAGACACAAACTGTTCTAAAAAGAAGAGGAGCCTGGGAAATTGAATACCAGGACAAGAAGAATGAGATAGAGGCCATGAAGGCTCGGAATTACAGCCAATCAAATTGCCTAAGGGACGTGTGCTGAGCAAACAAAGCAGACGAACCGATCAAGAAAGGCATGAAGGTGTGAACAGTGGTCTTACAATCTATAAACATAGTGTAATGTAAATATGAAATGGCTTCTGCAGAAATCTAATTGGTTCTGTTGTTCAGAGGTACCGAGCTCCCACAAGTATCATTCAGATGTATTTGCTGGCAGCCAGAAATGAAAATTCAGGACTCAAGCTGTAGCCCCAAAGAGCAGGGAGATGCTCGAGGAGGCACCACCTTTGTTTCAGCAATTCAGCAAGTGAGCAAGTCCTTCAGTGAAAGGAGCCACTCCCCTCCTTGCCTTCCTTCTGGCAGCTGAGAAGGACAAAGACTGTCCCAAATGCAACTGGCAGGCTGTCACAAGTCTGTGCTTCTTGTGTCTTTTCAACACAGCTCTAGCCAAAGCTGCAGCTACAGCTGACACAGAGAGGAAAGCCCCCAAGAGCAGCAGAGTCTGTGGGGACTGTTGACATTTACCTCTCCTCCTGTGGCAGTGTCGAGTGCTCTACAAACCTCTCCAAAAGTCCTAGAAACAAAAGAGCAGCAAAGAAAGGAGAAACCGTTTAGACCTTGGAGTGAAAGCCAGCCCAGACTGGAGATCTCTGCTGGAAATGCCTAGAACCTGCAGGATGCAGAAGGGCTCTGTCAGAAGGCAGATGATGCATTTTGCTCTCAAGTGCATGGCCACTGGGCCTGAAGCATTGAGGATTACTGCCTCAGCTCAGAAAGAGGGTTTCTTCTTTCTTCTCAGGTTTCAGTCTCTAACTTATGCAGTTCTAATCCTGACCATGGAGGATTTCCTTCAGCAAACTCTTGCAAAGAAAGCTATGACAGAGGGTAGGTTTCTCTTTCAGGCAAGCAAGATTCTTCTCCGTCTGTTAGTGTGGCCAGCTGATTATAGATATACAAAAATGCAAAGGAAATTAACACAGAGCTGTCCCATGCTTGAGAGACCAGGAGATCTACCAGGTCATATTCCTTGCTCCAGGCAAGGCCTTGGCAGTGTGACAATTTGACAATTTGACAATGCCTTCTGGCCACGCTTACAAACTCTGACTGGTACTGAGAGATGGGACAGTCTGTCCTCAGTGTCTGAACATTTTTGCAGCTTGCCTGACTTCAGACTTGATAGATATTCTACCAGGAAAACACTTGGCCCATGGCTTTGTGGTTGGACTCACCCGCTGCCGATATTTTTGACTTTGATGTACTTTGTCATAGGATTTTCCATGCTCACAATTGTCACTGAGGAAAACAAAATTCAAGATGCTGACTTTCAAGCAGAGATCCCAGCTTCCAGGAGACACCTAAAAAGGCAGCCCCATTGCATGGTGCTCTGAACCCTTTGTGGTGAGCTGTGCAACAACAACCAAAGAACCAGACAGACAGATCTGAAGCAAAAATGGCCAGCAGAGACTGATTTTCTACACAGGTTCCTATGGAGAATCCTAACTGTCCCTGTGATATCAAGCTGAGGAGGAACATTTGGTCCAGCTACGCTGCCACGTGCACACAAGACACCGTCCCTCAGACAAGAAATACACAAGACGTACTCAGTAGCTCCAGGGAGTCCTCCTCGATCTGCTGTTGCTGAGCAGCAGCTGTGTCAGCGCTGCAGATGAACCGACTGCCCGGGCTCACCTTCTCGGCTTGGGGAGTAAAGGCTCCTTGACACAATGCTCCTGCTGCAGCAGGTTTGGTGCAAGAGCCTGTGTAGATCTGGGAGAAGAAATGAGTTTGGTTCAGAAAGGTGGCTGGCAGAGATGGCCCTGAGATGCCATTCCAAATACAAGCCCTTAGGAAGATGCTGTCAGCCTGCCACACGCAGGGCTCTTAAAATGGATTTTTTGCACGTCCACTTCCATTTGACTGGATGGGCCAAAGCCAAAGGCTGGTTTTACTGGAGTTCATGGCCAGATTCATCTTCCATTTTCAGAGATTTTCTGAAGGACGACTGCCACAAGGACCATTCCACTTCATCCCAAGGGCTCCTTTCCCCCTCCAAGGGCTGCAGACACACTTGCAGCTCCCGGTTCAAATGTTCTACCTCCCCCCACGGAGTGCTCTTGTCCTCCAACACGTTCAGGTCATTCTCAACCGGCAGCACTTCTGGTGGAGGCAGTGCCTGCGGCTCACGCTGATCCTAGGGCTCCTCCTTGTCACTCATTTGCAGGAGGCCTTTGCAGGCTGCCTGGCCAGATGACAACACTTCCACCTCGAGTCAAAGAGAACAAAGCAGTCAGAGACTACAGCTTGTCCCTGTTAGCCAAGAGTCATCAGCTGTGAGCAAAGGGAAAGAAGAGATTTACAAGGGCTACAGACAGCTTGTTTCCATCCTCCATCTTGGGCACCATGTTCTACTGTTAAAACACCACAAGAAACGAGGAGAGCGAGAAGAGGCCAGCAGGAGTCAGTTTGGATGACTGCTGGCCAAAAGGCCAAAGGACTACTTCCATTGTCCAAGGCAGCAGTTGAGATTCAAGATACCAGGAAATGTCCTTCAGAATGGCTGCCACAGACACTACAGCAGGATGGCCCTCAGAGGCATCACCCCAACCCCCTGCACACAGTTTCATATATTTAAATCATTTCCACAAAATTAATTGCATCAGAATAGAGGTCGCTTTAAAAGTCTCTGGTGGTCATTTGGGAAAGATCTCACGCCTCAAATTCTCCTTTGATGGTCAAGAGCCTCTGAAAACAAATTTCTTCCCCTTAAATACATTGAAGCTATCTTTTCAGCAGGCCCACTCTCTTTATTCTCCCACCTCAGATAACCACTTGCACTGCTAAGAGGGAATACAGGACTAAGAACTGTCTGGTAAAGCTTAAGGAATTCACAGTTTGTTACGGTCAAACATTTCCCCAATCTTTTCCACTGCACTCTCTTGCCAGCAGACATCACCAGCCTGTTCCATTCTCCTTGCAGAACCCTGTACCTGCTATCCATGGGCAGCCAGGAGCAGAGGCAGTCACAGAGGAGACGCACCTGCCACAGCAGGCAGCAACCAAAACCCTCTCGAGTCACAGCTGCAGGCCTGTAACTGCACAGAATGCTCTGGCTGCCCCACTCCTTGTGGGCTTTTGGCTGGAAATGTGTTTTCTGCCTCATGTAGAAGGACCAGAACTGTGCAAACAAGGGCGGATGGGCCATATTCCAAAGGCACCGCAGTGTGGAGGAAGTGGTGCCCTAATGACTGAAAAATAAAACAACCCACTTTTGCCACATTACTATAGCAGGTAATATCAAATCTGGCCTTTAACTGGAGGCCTCCAGGGGCAGGTATGGAAAAACACCCGCCCCACATAGGGCAAATGTGGTTTTACAAGTGTGGAACATTAGCATAATTGACAAGAATTCTCAATTAGCAGCACAAGAAATGAGGAAATATCCCTGCTTTGTTCCCACCTCCTCTGGAGCCCCTCTTTCTTGCTCCTAGCTGTACTGCCTATCAGTACTGCTGTTTCAACCTTTGCTCCTAGAGGAGGCAAGATCAGATAGGAGACTTTGGAATGTGTTTTGTCTTTCTGCCTATCAGAGGAGGAAAAGTACTGAAGTTACCTAGGAACTATATAACTATACAACAGTAGTCGACAGAGGTAGGAATATATATGAAGGAAACAGAAAAGCAGAAATCGTGTTGGCATTAGAAGGAGACCATTCCGCAATTCCTAACTGAACCAAAATCACCATCAACAGGATTTTCCATCTTGAAAAGACAATGGACAATTCAGAAAGGTCATGTAGACCTTATTCACAGGGTGACAAGGAAGGGAATCTTCCAATGGAGTTGAGGTTTGATAGAGTTTTTATTCTGACTCCCACTCAGGGCTTGAACTGGAGAGAGTCATCCTGAAATGGTCGTCACCACCTCCTGAACTGCCTGCATTGCTTCACTGCAATGATCAGAGATGCCCATCTGGAGAGAGGCTCGGCTGGCATCAAATAGGGATGCAGCACAAAGGGAAAACAACAAGAACAACAACAGCAGCAGCAACAACAACAGCAACAATGGAACCATTACTTTGCAAACTCAGTGCCTCATAGGATCAAGAGGGATTCCCTGGTTCCCAGAAATACGCTGAAATAGGACTGGCAGGACACTCTGCACCTCTGCCTTCATGTCCAGGACCTTGCTATCACAGGCTCATATGGCCCACAACCCCACTAATCCATTCATTGAGGTGTCTTGAGCAGCAGCAGTGGCGCAGCTGAAAAACGTCAGGCAGCAGTTCCCATTCCCTGTGCATGCATGGCAGTAGGGCCAGCACTGCCACGGCCAGGGCCAGGGCCAGGGCAGAGAGCACAGGCAGCACCAATGCCGAGGAGCCGCTGCTCTGACACTGCCGGTGGGACTTCCACTGAGATGAGGCATCTGGGCGTGCCATGAGCACTGAGATGGATTTTGCAGTGCGGCGAGGCAGCTCAGGTGCCTACCTGAGCCTTGAGTAGGCAGCAGCTAGCTCAGCCAGCAGCACCGAAAGGCCAGAGAGCTGCTGTGTTTCAGACTCACAGCAAAGCCCACGCAGCAGGACAATTTCCATGTCAGAACTGCAGAAGCGCTTTCCTCTTGTTACCTTGGTGCATCCCAGAGCAGAATTTTGGACTCCGTGACAGAGAATCTGCTCACCCAAGAGACTGACGACTCCGCTCACAAGGAGTGCAGCACAACCAGAGTGTTGGCAATCCCTGTGGGACCAGCTGAAGATGCCATTGCAGCCGAGGGGACAGCACCACTGCCTGTAAAAAGACAATTCTGGTGAAGTACTAAAAACTCAACAACAGAGCTAACCTCCGGACGACCCTTCCAACCAAACATTGCATTTATATTGGCTCATAAACAAAACAGGCAGGACCGTTACCGGGATGATAGATGAATCCGGTTGGTAGTGCAACAGGTATTTACCTTTCCGCACTTAGAAGCCAGACAAGGCCACAGAATCAGATCTGTGTGGTCTTGTTTGAAGATATATGGTCAAAGCAAACTGCCTTGGTTCCTCTCTGAGCCCGGGCCAAGAGAAGGATGAAATCAGATGTTCCTGCACTAAAAGTTTTGGTAGCTTGTTTATTCAACAGAATAAAATCTGGGGTCTCTAACAGCAAAGTCTGCGGCCTGGCCTGTGGGTGGGCCAGCTGCATAGGAATCCCTGGCTACTGGGAGTGCATTTCCAATCCTTTGGTGTGACAGGGGCTCGCCAGCTGACGAGTGTGTCAGGAGGATGGCAAAGCATATGGGTAACTGGCGATGTACCTTTCTTAATCCCTACGGGCAGTCTTCTGCTGTAATAATCAGGTGCATTGCTTAGCTTATCCTCTGGTACTCCTTTGCTGCTTTGCACTCCAGTAAAAGCCGCTTACTCCTTACGCTGGTGTTGGCGTCTCTGGTGCTGACTGCTGGCAAAACAGCGACACGTTTGTTTCAGAGTTGGACTAGGTGGATGCACAAGATGGCAGCCAGGGCTGAGGCAGCCAAGAACAACATGGCGGCCGGGGCTGGAGCAGCCACGCCCAAGATGGAGGCCAGAGAGCAGAGGCAGCCACGCACAAGATGGCGGCTGGGGCAGGCCGAGCCCTCAGCCGTCTGCTGAAATGGACATTAACAGACACCCGGGAAACGGAGACGGCGTGGCACCTCTGCTCTGCGCACACCAACACAGACCAGCCAGTTTGGAACGGCGGCTGGCAGTATTTGGATGTCGAGGCAATTCAAATAGGTGAACAGAGGAAGAAACTCCGGGGTTTGAATGTTTTCAAATAAAAACTTTTCTTTTTTTTCCAGGAGAGGGCCAAAAGCATTTCCTGTGCAGATGGACTTGGTTTAGCATCAAGAAGCATCACAAGTGGTTTCGTCCAGGCAGGAGTCACAGTGACTGTGAGGTGATGAAAACGGAGATGGGATCCGCTTGGGGCGGATGGTGCAGTGGCTGCTCACCTGCCATGTGTATCCCTCGGGGTACCTCTTTATTTAGAACACTGTGAAGACCCTATAGAATTGAAACACTAATCAAAACTGCAGCAGGAAGTGCAGTGCAGCTGAGGTTGTTCTTAATGGGATTCTTCAAGCTGAGCAGCGACATTCTGTTCAGCAGACGCACAGGCAGGGGCTTCTTGGAGCGCTGCTCTGGCGCCCATTATTTGGAGTAGGGGATGACAGGAGGAAAGAAGAGAAGCCCCTCAGCTTCTGAAGAGGAACAGTCACTGACAGGAAGCAGTGGCTTAAGAAATGTGAGGGGAAAAAAAGGCAGCAAACGTGAGGTGACAAGTGTGAGAAATGTGAATGAAAAAAGGAGGGAAGTGTGAGGGAAGAAAAGGGAAGGAAACCTGAGTGGGAAATGGTGAAAAATGTGAGCGAAAACAGGAGAGGAAGGTGAGAGGAGGAAAAGGCAGGAAATACAATGGGAAAATTCTAAAAACATGAGGGGAAAAGCGTGAGAACTCTCGGGGGAAAACATGGAAGGAAATGTGGGGGGAAAAGAGGGAGAAACTTGACTGGCAAAGAGAGAGAAAGGGGCAGAAAACGTGAGGGGAACATGGTGAGAATCCTGCGGGGAAAAGAGTGAGAAACCAGAGGGCAGAAAAAGGCAGAAAACATGAGGGGAAAGAAAGGTGGGAAGTTTGATGGGAAAAGTGGCAGAAAACAGGAGTGAATAAAGGGCACAAAATGCAAGAGGAGAAGTAAAAGGAACGTGACGGGGAAAGAATGCTAAACGTGAGGGGAAAAGTGTGAGAAATGTGAGAGGAAAAGGGCGAGAAACCGGAGGGTGAAAGTGAGAAACGAGAAGAGAAAATACTGAGAAATATGACGGAGAAAAGAAGAGAAACGTGAGGGGAGAAAAGGGCAGGGTAAGTGAGGGAAAAACGGTGAGAAGCATGAGGGAAGAAAAAACCAGGCAAGAGTGGGAAGGTGGGAAAAGATGAGAGATAAAGCAGGAGGAAAGTGAGCTGAACAGGGTGGGGGAAATGAGAAAACTGGGAGGGAAACACGACAGGAAAACTGTGAGAATTGTGAGTGGGAAGGGGGGGAAATGTGAGATGGAAAAGAAGAGGAAATGTGAAGAGAGAAAAGGAGAGCAGGCAGTGTTGGCACAACAGTTGAAATGATTCCTAACACATTCCCCCATACATTTGCCCACTTCTTGGACAAGCCCGGGCTTTCTCTGTATGTATGTCTCTGTCTCCACCTGGATTCCCACTTGGAAGCGATACAAGGGGCCAGGTCTGCCCCCCACCAGCAGCAGCTGCTCCAAGCCGGGAACGCGACATGTGGTGCTGCTTTCCAGAGGCTTCTGTGTCCCAGGCGAAGCCAAGGCAGGAGTGGTTTGAAAGGTGCTGGCACTGCTGCTGCTCTGTGCCAGAGTGCCCCGGCTGGGCAGGGCACGGCGCCCACTGCGCTGCGGGCTCTTTCTCCTGCCACAGCTGGGCACACCTGGCAAGAAATCATGATGGCTTGTGGGGAAACCAAGGGCTTTGTGGAGGCTGCATTGCTCTGCACACACCCGGGCCACCTGCAGCACAGAACTTTGGCCCCCAAGAATGGAAACCAGAGGGAAACGGCTGGAAGAAGTTTCATTCTCACCTTTCAATAGAAGGGACTAAAATGGAAGTTCCCAAGCAGGGCCCGGTCCCCGGTGCCAGCTCAGTGTGAGAAAGGAGGCATGACTTTATTTCAGTGCTGCCTGTGTGGGGAATCACTTCTCTAACATGTGCTCACTCAGAAATCTCACCTACTGATTTGTAACCATGGAAATAAGACCTACTCATTACTTTGCAGAAACTCACAGGCTAAATATTCCCTCAAATTATTGGACAAATTTAAATCACGTCTCAGAAGTGAAGAACGAGAGAGTAGGGCTCTCTTAAGGATCTCTGGTGGTCATTCGGGGAACATCCCATTCCTCAAATTCTCCTCTGATGCTCAAGAGCCTCCTAGAACCACTTGCTTCCCCTTGAATGCATTCCCGCTACCTTCTTAGGAGGACTACTCCATTCTCAAGGCTAAGGTAGCCACTTGCACACATTAATCAGTGCACTGGAGGAAATAGACAGCTCAACTCTCTCTGTTAATGCTAAGGGAATTCATGATTTCTTTCAGTTCAAGATTTTCTCAGCACCTTCCTTCTCTGGGAATTGCTCCCAAGCATTTTGTCACTGCACCTTGAAAAGGTGTTTGCTGACTGAAGCCACGTTGTGTCTTTCCTTCAGAAATTAATCAAGAAAACACCAGTCACCTACTGAAAGCCTTCTGCTCCCATCCAAATCAGTTCCCTGCTCAAGCGCAAGCCACAGGCTCATCCCCGATTCCCTCTGTGAGATACAGGGTAATATTTTGCTGCAGCCGGAAGATGATTACAAAAATGAATGAAAATTGTTGGTTCTAGGTACTGTTATTTATGGCTTGGATTTGTTCTAGTTAATTTGTTGGCTTTTGCTGGGAGCTGGGAGAGGGGCCCGCTTGAAGCCCAGACCAAAAGGGAAGTAGTAGAAGAGGGGAGGGGACAGAAAGGTAGGCAGTCAGGAGAGAATAAAAGTTCCCCAGTACCCAGCCAAAGGGAAAGGGCACATGGTTCACCCTGGGCTGGGAAAGGCAATAAAAAGCAGCATTCCATTGCAGTGGGTGTGTGTGTTTGGCCCTTGGGGCAAGCTGTCCCTGCCGCCCGCCAACCTCGGTTCCCTCGGCAGAAGCGCCGTGCCTGGAGGACACTACTCTGTGCTGGAGCCTGCGGAGCAGCCCGGCTCCCTCCCCTGTGCCCGGAGTGCTGCACACACTGCTCCCCTTTGCCAGGAGTTCCAGGGCAGCTGGCACAAGAGTGGGAATCCTCAGCCAGGCCTGCAGCCCTCGGCTGCCGTTTGCCTTTCTCTGCTCCTGTGCAGACTGCAGACGGCCGATGCCACCCGTCTGTGCTGTGCCCAGCTGGGCTACGCTTCCCCTCGGGAGCGGCCGGCTGCCAGCCGGGCTCTGAGAGCGGAGCATTCGCCTGCTCCCAGGCTACAAGGGCCTCCTTGCAGCCTGCCTCTGCCCAGGCTCAGGCTGCTCCGGGCTCTGCCAGGGGCCTCTGCCCTGGGCGAGACTGCGTCCGCTCTCACCTCACAGACGCTGACAGCTCTGCACCAGAGGAAACCTCTCAGAGCATTCTCACTGATCTTGCTGATTTCTCACTTGAGCAAGACTCTTCTGCAGCCAAAGAGATTGCACTTCGGGATACAAATCCAAATGGCACGAACCCAAACGCTCTTGAGTCACAGCTGAAGACCTGCATGTGCACAGGATCTTTTGGCTGCCCCACTCCTCCTTTGGTTTTGCCTGCCAATGCCACTGTCCTTTCTGCCTCAAATTGAAGTACCACAGGTGTGCAAAATACGGTCAGTGGGCCGTATTCCAAAGGCACTGTGGTCTGGAGAGGATGACTGAAGCGGAGCCTTCCCCACTTTCAAGGCACACCTAAGAAGCTGTCAATGACACTCTGCACCTTCAACAGACAACGGAACACTCAGACAGAAAAGCTGCACTTATTGACAGGGAGAGAAGGAACAGAATCTTCCAGATGAGCTTACGTTTCAGCAATTTTATTTCCTCATAACCCTATTCTATATAGATAATATAGAATATCAAACCTATAATCCTACTCTACAAGCCTTCTCTAAGGTGGTTATTGAGATAACCAGTCATTACATGAATGTCACATTCATGTCTACTCCTTCTTCTTTATCTTCTTCACTGCCATGATCAGCGGTGTCAGGGTGAATGCTGAATTTCCTGATCTTACAAACGGATGCTGTCCACAGGAAAGAAAATAAAAAACACAAACCAAAAATCAATGAACCATGACTTTCCAAGCTTAGTGCTTCACAGGCTCAATCAGGGTCCCTCTGGTTTCTAGAAAGAGCCAGAAACACGACCAGTGGGACAATCTGCACCTACAGCTTCGTATGAGGACCTTGGCATCCTAGGCAAACCTGGCCCAGAATCCCACTCATCTGTTTATTCTGGTGTCTTCATCTTGATGGGACTTTTGCCCTGCCGCTGCTCTAGAAATTTCCCTGGGGTTTCCTCTTTCCAGGATACCTCTATGACTCACATAGGTCCCTCTCTTTGAAAGACAGGCACTGTGCTGATTTCCACAGGGACACGGAACAGTGCCTACCTTTCCATGCCCTGCCCCTCCTGTGCTGGCTGGCACCTTCCTTCCCAGCAGGGACAGCCGAGCGGCACTGGATCCTGCACTTCCCTCTCTGCCACACAAGCTGGCAGTAAACCCTGGGGCAGTTGCCATCGGCTTGACTGTGCCAGGCAGCAGATGGGGCTGGGACCAGTCACCCTCAGCTGTCCCTGTCTGCGTGGCAGAAACATCCAAGAGTGGAGGGGGGGTACAAACCAGAACCCCTCAGAGGCTCCCAGTGAGCCCTCCACAGCCCCTTCTGCCCACGGCCAAATGCCTGACTGCTTGGCTGGGACTGGTTTCCCATGCTTCCTCCACCACTATTTCATGCCTCTGTTCTCCACATTGCTCTGCTTCAACTCTTTTGCCATTAGATAGAACTGAGCACCCCACCAAATTACAAAACAGGGCAACAGAAACAGTCAGAGGACAGAGCACCTGTCCTCTGAAGACAGGCTGAGAGACCTGGACTTATACAGCCTGAAGAAAGAAGAATGGACCCCAGGGAGACATTATTGCCACCTTCTAAAACTTCAAAGTGGCTTCTGAGGGAAAATAGAAGACTTTTTTACATAGGTCCACTTCCAATAGCAAGTGGGCTAATACTTTTAAAAAAAATGGGGATGGAGTCAGAGCAGGTCTAACAACAAACCTGTTTACTCAAAGCATGGTGCAGCACTGGCACAGGTTGCCCTGAGAGCTGGTAGGTGCATTGTCCCTGGAACCATTCAAGGTCAGATGGGACAGGCCTCTGAGCAACCCGATCTCTTCAAAGATGTCCCTGCTCATTGCAGGCCACTTGGACCAGATGAACTTTACAGGTCCCTGCCAGCCCAGGCCACTCTAGGATTCCTCAGCGTTCTCATTTGAAAGCACCAAGTGTGGAAGTGAGGAGGAGGGGAGCTCATCTGATGCCTTGCACTTCAGTGCAGGAGGAGCCCGTCCCTGGGACACTGTTTCCCCTGCGGCCCCTTGGCATTTTACCTGCAGCAGCTCCTTGGCAGACCAGCGCCGTGCCTCGTCTGTCTGCAGGCAGCAGCTCAGGAAGTGACGTGTGCGCGGCAAGAACAGGTTGGGCTGCCACAGCCTTGGTCTCCCTCCAGTGGCTATCAGCAGTTGAGGCTGGAGAAAATGGAAACACCCGGCTCCACCTGCTTCTTTCCCTGGAACTGCAACTGCCCTCCCAGATCCCATTGTTTAAGCTCCACTCTGCAGCGACAGTTTGTGCCCTGGCCGAGAGGCAGAGCTGACTTTCCTGTACCAACAAAAACCCCAATGCCCATGCAGCCACAGATTTCCAACATCCAGCAGATCTTGCTTTGGCAGCTATTTCATTGACTGACGTAGTTAGTGGGAACTCCATCAGCAAAAGCATGTTTCCTTCTCTGAGGATTCACAGCAGCCTGACAGGCTTTTTAGAAGAGGCACTTTGCTAGTCTAACTAACCCTACTATTTCCAAGGATTATTACATGAAAGGCACCTCTGCACTGCTTGTTGGTCCCTTCCGCACAGCTGCCATAAAACAAAACTCATCAGGCCTTTTGTCCTGTTCCAGAAAACAATGGGAATTGGAAGAAATGAAAGGAAATCCACCAGGCGTTCCTCGGGGAAGGAAACAAACATTTGGAATCTCCTATTCAACACAGACACAAAAAGATGCCTGCACCAATCTTTTGCCATGAAAATGCCTCTTTGGGCACAGAGGAGACACCTACAGCTCTGTCTGTCCGCAGTCTGCAAGTTTCAGCTTCTTTATGTGGCAAAAGGAAACCTTCTCATGGTCAAATCAGAGGAAGGAGAAGTGCCATCCCTATGATAAGCCAATGCTCATTTGGATACTCGAGTCAATGCACTCATGGTGTGCCCAGCGCAGAAAGTGCCGGGCAGAGAACGGCAAGTTTCGGCAGGCTCTGCGCATGACACCAGGAGGCTTCTGAGCTGGTCTCTGTAAAAATGCCCATCACAATACCAACAGCTCTGTGCTGCTGGCACTGAAATAGATGGTGACCAAAGAGACTTTGTTATTATCTTCTTCAATCCAGAGAAAAATTTCCAAACCTAAACCAGCAAACAAACTCCCCTTGAGTGCAAATACTTATGGCAGCTTGCTTTCCTTTTCTCACACCGCCAGAGGTGAGATCAAAGGGGCTTTGATCGTGTCCCTCTGCAGCTGAGCTCAGCCACTGGGCATGGTGGGGAGCTGCAGTGCTCCCTGTCATTACAACTGTGCAACCCAGGGCTGTCCCTGCTCCCACGGTAAAGGAACAGCAGCGGCGTCAACCGCACCCCTTGGATCCCAGCCACGGGCACCTGACTGCAAGCCCATCAACTTTTTAAAGTACCCAGAAACAGCTCAGGGTCCGGCATACAATTCTAACTGCAGTTGGGGAGCAACACATCCTGAATTTAGAGAGGCCACCCAGACAGATGTCTTGAAAAGCTGAAAATCTGGATAACTCACAGGATTTGGGAAAGATGCTACAGCATGGAGAAAAATTGTTGTGCTGTGGTCAAAAAAGGAAAAAGGAAGCACGACTGCTTTGGGATTTACTTGGTGATTGTTTCTTTTCTCTTTTGATCTTTCTTTTGGCTTTTCTTTTTCTCTATTCTTTTGGCTTTTCTTTTTTTTTTCTTTCCCTTTTTCACTTGCTTTTGCTATTTTTCCTTTTTCTTTTTCTCTGGGGTTTTCCTTGGCTTTTTCCTCTTTTCTTACTTTGTCTATAAAATTGAAACTGCGAAGATTAAACCTCCCTTTCCAAGGGTACTAAGAACATATCTAACCATTCCACAGTAAAATTCCTTTCCTTCAGAGACAGAGCTCCAACATGGTTCAAAAAGCAAATGTCAGGCATGGCTGGAGGGCAAAATGGCAGGTTTCTGAACTGCTTGACCTTCCACTTCCCTTCTGATGCAACCAAAGCTACAGCAGATGCTGATGTGCTGCAGGGGACACTTTTAGGAGGCCACCTTCTAAAAAGAGCTGCAAGTGGTGCCAGCAGATGGCAATGGGATTTTGTCCAATGGCACACACAACATGGGACAGCTGAGAAAGACAGCGGGATCGGTGAGCATTTGCACCTTACCGAGACAGGAGTTTCATTCCAGGAAGGAACTTCTCCTTCCACCATGTGAATGCCCACGATTCCAAGCGACCAAATGTCTGCTTTGGGGCCATACGGTTGGTCTTTCATAACTTCAGGAGCCATCCACCCAGGTGTCCTGGCCACTGAGCTCTGCCTACTTTGCTCAGGGAGGAGCTGAGCAAAGAGGCCAAAATCAGCTGTGGAGAAAACAACACACAATGAAAACCACCTCAAATTAGGAACCCAAAGAAAAGAATTCCCCGCTCTCAGTCTAAGAATGTGCTCTTGAATCTCCTGGAGCACTGTCCACACTTCCTTTCCTCGGGGCTTAAGCCCAGGAAGTGTGGTATTGGCCACCTGCAAAAAAATGCCAGCTTTCTAAACACTGCTCACAGCAGTGTCCTTTATTCCCCTGAAGCTTTAGATTGTAGCTCTCTCCCTCTGGAAGGGACACAGACCCACGCCACTCTTGACTGCTTGTGGTTCCTTGTCACACCTCTGTGCATGTTGCAATTTTGCCTTCAGCTTGCAACAGGAGCCCCTGCACTCCCACCAGCACCATTTTTGGGGAGCTGGCAGTCACTCAAAGCAGCCCCACGCTCTGCGTGCTTGGAACGCCGCACCTGACTAAGAATACACTGACCCAGCTTGACAGAGCCGTCGCTTCCCAGAAGGATGTTGTGGCTCTTCACATCTCGGTGGATCACGTGCTTCGAGTGAAGAAAATACAATCCTTGCAGGCACTGAGAGAGAAAACAGAAACAGGAGGGCGAAACTTAGGGAAGTGATTTCATCACACAAGAAAGGAAACAGCCTAAAAATTCCCTCTCCAGGGGAATGGGGCGGCATGGCAGAACACAGTGCCAGCGAGAGGAAGAGCTTGCTGCTCCAAGACTAGCAGAGCAGCACCTTTCTAAGGAGAGGCATGCCAGCCTTTGGAAGAGCAGCAGCAACTGCCTTTGTAGACTGCCTTCTGCAAAGCAGCCAGAATGACTGCTGCTGCAGTGCATGTGCTCTCTTCATGCAGAGGTCAAACGAGGGTTGCCAAGAAAGAAAATGTCCCTCCCTTTGCTGTCAAGTTGGATCACTTTTGGCTGGGAGGCTGCATGACAAAGGTTTTATTGCTGGCCTCAGCACAGACTTGGAAGTATCACAGCAGTTCCCTTCCATGAGCAGAGAGCATTTTGGCTGCACTGCTGTCCTTTTCAGCTTAGGACTGTGAGAAATGAATCTCTCTCTTTTGTTTGCACTTTGTTTCAAATCCTGCTGCCACCACCTTGGCTTTTACAGGCAAGGAATGCAGTGCAGACAGGCTTGAGGTAAACATTTAAAGAGGCAAGGCGGAGAAGGGCAGATACAAATACAAGAAACAGAGCGAGAATACAACAGCAGGAGATAAGAGTACAGGATCAGAGTCCAGTGAGTGCAGAGGCCCTGGCAGGCAGTTGTCTTGAGATGCTCTTGCCTGCCCATAGCACACCAGCAATACAGAAACAAAGGCTGGCACATGGAATCACTCCAGTTCTGAGCCCAGTTTCCCAGACCACCCTGCCCAAGGCCTGAGAAGTACAGATGGGATCCCTGACCTCACGACTGATTGCTGCCATCTCGTCTTCAGAAAGGCAGACCTTGCTGATGATTTCACTCAGCGTGCCTCCATCCACGTACTCCATAACCAGCCAGAATTGCTCATTGACAAGGTAGCTGAAAGAAGGAAACAAGGGCATAGACATAAACATGCATGGCTACCTTGGTCTCGTGCTTGATTCTTGTTTCCAGGTCCCTCTGTGACAAGGAGAGAATAAAAGGAATGACATTGCCTCTAGGTTGTGCAGTGTTTGCAGTCTGTCTCAAGGAGAAAGGCAGAGCTGTGAAAAAGGAGATGCCAGCAAGTGAAAAATGCAGTTTAGGAACAGGCCAAATAAAAGACCAGTCAAGCTGCATGTTTCTGGGAAAAAAGCCCCTAGTCTTCCTGCCATGCAAAGCCATGGAAAAGAGGAGACACAATCCAAGGCAAATCCTTGTTTCGTTTATCCGCACCTAAGAAGATACTTGAAAAAAAATCAAGCCCCAAAACAACATGGCAGCACTGAACTTGCAGGCTGTTGATTTACTTAGATACGATTGATCCAGGTCTTTGAACACTTTTCAAACTACACATGCCAGGCACGACTCATGCAGGCAAGATGCACTCTCTTCCCATCCATGGCAGATGAACAGAGCAATAAGAATCAACCAATAATTAACAGCTCTATTTTCTGCCAGTGACCAAAGTGGGTTTTTACTTTGCGTCTCTGCAAGAGGTAACCAAACATTCATGGGACAGAAGCACAACAACTCACCTGTCTAAAATGTTGACCAGGTTGGGATTCCCATTCATCTTCATGACCAGTAATTCAGAGAAGGTTAATTCCTTCTTCCGCAGTCCTTGGAGATTGATTTTCTTTATGGCCACCTAAAATGACATTGAAAATCAGTCATTTTCCAAGCTGGTGGCAGGAGACCACAACGCTCATGCAGCGCATGGTTTTGGAATGGCACAGCTAAGCTGTGCCAAAGTGCCTTGGGATTAGACCAAGGAGTAATTAGCAACTGACATTCCAACAGCCCATTTCTCTGCTCCTTTGGGGGCCAGTCACAGGACACGTGGTCACTGATATTTTGTCTTGTCCACTTGGTAACAAGGGTGTCTCAGCTATCACCCACAGACCTCTGAGCACACTCTTTGCTGCTCTTTCTGGGATTCAGAAGTAATCCGCCCCTTACTACTCTGTGGCTACCTCTTGGGCTATGGGCAGGGCTTAGGGCTTTTAGGGATGCCTTGCAGCTCTCTCCCTAAGGGCACTTCCTAAGTGCAGCACTGCAGGTGGCTAAGGGAACTACCAGTGACATTCAGATGTATTTGCTGACAGTCAGAAATGAGAACTCAGGACTCAAGCTGTAGCCCCAAAGAGCAGGGAGATGCTCGAGGAGGCACCACCTTTGTTTCAGCAATTCAGCAAGTGAGCGAGTCCTTCAGTGAAAGGAGCCACTCCCCTCCTTGCCTTCCTTCTGGCAGCTGAGAAGGACAAAGACTGTCCCAAATGCAACTGGCAGGCTGTCACAAGTCTGTGCTTCTTGTGTCTTTTCAACACAGCTCTAGCCAAAGCTGCAGCCACAGCTGACACCAGAGAGAAAAGCCCCCGAGAGCAGCAGAGTCTGTGGGGGCTGTTGACATTTACCTCTCCTCCTGTGGCAGTGTCGAGCGCTCTACAAACCTCTCCAAAAGTCCTAGAAACAAAAGAGCAGCAAAGAAAGGAGAAACCATTTAGACCTTGGAGTGAAAGCCAGCCCAGACTGGAGATCTCTGCTGGAAATGCCTAGAACCTGCAGGATGCAGAAGGGCACTGTCAGAAGGCAGATGATGCATTTTGCTCTCAAGTGCATGGCCACTGGGCCTGAAGCATTGGGGTTTACTGTCTCAGCTCAGAAAGAGAGTTTCTTCTTTCTTCTCGGGTTTCAGTTTCTAAACTGTGCAGTTCTAATCCTGACCATGGAATATTTCCTACAGCAAACTCTTGCAAAGAGAGCTATGATAGGGGCTAGGCTTCCTCTTTCAGGCAAGCAAGATTCTTCTCCCTCTGTTAGTGTGGCCAGCTGATTAGAGATACACAAAAATGCAAAGGAAATTAGCACACAGCTGTCCCACACTTGAGAGACCAGGAGATCTACCAGGTCCTGTTGCCTACTGCAGGCAAGACCTTGGCAGTGTGGAGATGTCTTTGATAACGCCTTCTGGCCAGGTTCACAAATTCTGACTGGTACTGAGAGATGGGACAGTCTAGCCTCAGTGTCTGAACACGTTTGCAGCTGGCCTGACTTCAGACCTGATAGATACTCCACCAGGAAAACACCTGGCCCATGGTTTTGTGGTTGGACTCACCCGCTGCCGATATTTTCGACTTTGATGTATTTTGTCATGGGATTTTCCGTGCTGACAACTGTCCCTGAGGAAAACAAAATTCAAGATGCTGACTTTCAAGCAGAGATCCCAGCTTCCAGGAGACACCTAAAAAGGCAGCCCCGTTGCGTGGGGCTCTGAACCCTTTGTGGTCCGCTGGCTAACAGCAACAACAACAAGCAGACAGACAGACAGACAGACAGCTCTGAAGCACAGATGGCCAGCAGAGACTGATTTTCTACACAAGTTCCTATGGAGAATCCTAACTGTCCCTGTGATATCAGACTGAGGAGGACCACTTGGTCCAGCTACGCTGCCACATGCACACAAGACACCGTCCCTCAGACAAGAAATACACAAGACGTACTCAGTAGCTCCAGGGAGTCCTCCTCGATCTGCTGTTGCTGAGCAGCAGCTGTGTCAGCGCTGCAGATGAACCGACTGCCCGGGCTCACCTTCTCGGCTTGGGGAGCAAAGGCTCTTTGACACAATGCTCCTGCTGCAGCAGGTTTAGTGCAAGAGCCTGTGTAGATCTGGGAGAAGAAATGAGTTTGGTTCAGAAACGTGGCTGGCGGAGATGACCCTGAGATGCCGTCCCAAATGCAAGCCCTTAGGAAGATGCTGTCAGCCTGCCACACGCAGGGCTCTTAAAATGGATTTTTTGCACGTCCACTTCTCTTTGACTGGATGGGCCAAAGCCAAAGGCTGGTTTTACTGGAGTTCATGGCCAGATTCATCTTCCATTTCCAGGGATTTTCTGAAGGACGACTGCCACATGGACCATATTCCACTTCTTCCCAAGGACCATATTGCACTTCCTCCCTCTTTTCCCCCTCCAAGGGCTGCAGACACACTTGCAGCTCCCGGTTCAAATGTTCTACCTCCCCCCACGGAGTGCTCTTGTCCTCCACCACGTTCAGGTCATTCTCAACCGGCAGCACTTCTGGTGGAGGCAGTTCCTGTGGCTCACACCAATCCTGGGGCTCCTCCTTCTCAGCCATTTGCAGGAGGCCTTTGCAGGCTGCCTGGCCAGATGTCAACACTTCCACCTCGAGTCAAAGAGAACAAAGCAGTCAGAGGCTACAGCTTGTCCCTCTTAGCCAAGAGTCATCAGCTGTGAGCAAAGGGAAAGAAGAGATTTACAAGGGCTACAGACAGCTTGTTTCCATCCTCCATCTTGGGATCCACATTCCACTGTTAAAACACCACAAGAAATGAGGAGAGCGAGAAGAGGCCAGCAGGAGTCAGTTTGGATGACTGCTGGCCAAAAGGCCAAAGGACTACTTCCATTGTCCAGGGCAGCAGTCGAGATTCAAGATACCAGGAAATGTCCTTTAGAATGGCTGCCACAGACACTACAGCAGGATGGCCCTCAGAGGCATCACCCCATTTGCCTGCTGCTCTGCAGTGGAAAGGCAAGAAGGGCAGAAAGCACCAGCTTGGTGACTGTGGCAGTTATTGCTGTTTCACTCACTTGCTTTTGAAGATTTTGACGGAGGGCATTGAGTATGTCTCTCATTGTTTTCATTTCTTGCTCCATCCTCTTCTCTTTTGCCTTGACCCTAGCCTCCATTTCCTGCAGCCCTGCTTGCAGCTGTTCCTTGTCATTCTGAAAATAAAGTGAGAGAGGATGTTTCCTCATTGGAGTAGCTTCACCTCTCTCACTCACCTGAGGTTGTTGATGTCCCCTCTGCTGATGGAGATGCATCTCCTCTTGAGGATGAATCTCCATCATGTCTTCTGTGTTCCTCCTCTTCACTGCCTTGATGTCACTCTGAGCTTCAGGCAGCTCTGCTTGTGGCTCTGCCTTGAGATTCTGCACACACAAACGCAGAGCAAGTGACAGGGAGCTGCCATCAGGCTCAGCTTTTTCCTCTTTCAGCCTCAAAATCACATTCGCTCAGCCACTTCTTTCTGTGTCCCTGCCCACCTCTGCTTCCACTGCCAACCTCCTTTCCCAGTGCCAATCTCTGCACGTGACAAGGCTGGGCACAACTGGAGTGCCCAAAAGACTCTGTAGAAGTGATGAACGACTCGAGAAAACTACAGAAACTTTCCAGAAGCCAAACACAGGTGTCCCAAGTAGGAAAACAAACAAACAAAATCTCTTGACTTCCAGAAGGAGCCCGTGCGCCCTTGGGCTATAGCTCTGCAGAAGCCAAGGCATAGAGCTTCGCTGAGCCAGATGCTCACGCGGAGCACCAGCCCATTGGTGACTCAACGTGGCAGATCAAAGCCCATTGCCCAGCTGTCACTGGCTGGGGGGAGACCCTAGGTCCTGGCAGCACTGCAGCACTCAGCACCCTCAGCCAGCAGCAGCGAGAGCTGGCTGGGCAGAAACTTGCACCTCTGCCTTGCACTAAAGACAGCACCCTCCAGAAGTGGCACTTACTGTCTGGGAAAGTTCCAGCTGTGGTGTGACCGCTGCTGGAGGCCTGTGGTCATTTGGCTCCTCGTTGGCCTCTTCTGCAGGAGAAGAGGGAGCCAGAGGAGAGTCTGCTCTTGCTTCTGTGATCTGTGGACAGAGAGGACGGTGAGATACAGGCTCATTTATAAGCTTCCTTCTCTTCAGCCCTCAAACCGGCTGTACTAAGCACAAATCATCGACCTTAAGAGCAATGGGATTCTAAGTCACTCAGACTAAATTCAAATAGGCTGATTCAACTGTGCTGCCAATTGCTCTGAATCAGATTTTCCCCCCTTGGCTACTCTGTGGGGGCAACTTTCTCCCTGCAAAACTGGGCTTTTAGCTCTTTTAAAGCTCTGCAATGGAAAATGAGGAAATGGAAAATTAGGAAATAGCCAGTGACGCCTTTGCTCTTGCTGCTGCAGACATGGAAATGGATTTTCTTGCAGCCTGCTCATCTGGTCCTCTGCACTCTACTGCCACAGGCCAAGCTGACAGCTTGCTGCACAATTCTTAAACGCCAGGAAAATCAAATGTTCCTTTCTTACTCACCTCAGGATCAGAACCTCTGAACACTCGGCTCAGGTGACCTGCAGTGGGCAAGGGAAAATAAACCAGATTTTTTGAGAACGCTGGAGACAACCAGAGCATTTTTACAGCACCTTCCAAGAAGGCCTCCCAGTCCACATTTTCAAAGTTGTCCCGCTTGACCCAGCAAAGGGAGGAAATGACAGACTCTGCTGCCACACACTCTCTCATGGAGGGAACACAACCCCTGCAGGCTCCCTTGCAAATGCTGCCCGCACAGCCCTGGCTACAGACACCCCCTTTTGAGCTGAACGTGTTGACAGCGCTTCACCCAAGCGGCATCCAAATGGCCTTTCTGTTTCCAAATCAACTCAGTCACTAAGAAAGAGCAGGAAGACATACAAAAGCCAGGTTAGGTGACACCCAGGGAAAACCTCTACTTACGTGCCAGCTGTGTCAGGAAATAGCAGGAATATCCGACTCCATAAACAGAGAAAACTACAGCTGCAAGCTGCCCAATCATTGTGGCAGCTGCTGTGCAAGTTTGCGAACTCTAACACTAAAGAACAGCAAGGCTACTCTCCGTGTTCAGCTGCCCACTGACAAAAGACTCAAGCGCAGGACAAAAGCTCCTGTGCTGAGCAAGCTCAAGAGCTGCTCTGACACCCCTGAGGCCTTCCGTGCACCAAGACAACCTCGGATGTCACCACGACCACGTGGCAACCGTGCCCTGACATCACAAAGCAAACGCTCTGTGATGGTCTGTGAATTGATACAGACCGAGAGACTGATGTCTGTGTAGGCCTAGGCTGCATTTTTACCTCTTTCCCTCCTCGGCTGCCTGTTTCAGCTCTTGTTTTTCCCCCTGTGCCCCCTGTGCCCCCTGTTGCTGTGCCCAGCCCCAGCTGGCGGCCGGGCCGGGCGGAGCAGCAGTTCCAGCCCCGGGTGTCCCTGGAGCGTTGGGAGCTGCCGGTGGCCCCCGGCGCTGTCCCCTGAGGAGCTGCTGAAGGACGGGGAGACACAGGGGGCTGAGGGGGCAGCTCTGCCAGGCCGTGGAACCAATTCCAGAGGCTCCACTTTGGCCACGGCTGCCCTGCCGACCTTGAGGACAGGCAGGGACTGACAGGAGGCAGCGGGGAGAAGCTGAAGGCCACCAGCTCCAGCAGTGAGCAGGGAGCTGCTGCTGCTAGCCCCGAGCCCGGGTGAGGCCGCAGGGCCGGTCAGGCGGGCCGGACTGAGGGTGCCGCGGGGCTTTGGCCCTGGGCCGTGCAGCTGCCCCGGCCGCCACAGCGGCTGTCCTTGGGCAAGGTAGCTCTGCCCGCAGGGCCCGGGAGCTGTGCCCCTCTGAGGATCGTTTCCTGAGGCAAACTCCAACTCTAACCCCGAGCAGGAAGCAGAACCCCTCACAGTGCCTTTGCAGTAGCTTGGAAGGGGAAGGGCCAAGGGAGGAGTTTTGGGGGCAGGAGCCAATACCAAAGCAATAGGGGCAGGGTTCAATGTGGAGTGACAAGGTTTGAGCCAACCAGGCGGAACATCACAACACTGGAGGACTTTGTCCCTGCAATTCTCCAGCCATGCCCAGCACATGCCCCACTTGCGCTCGGGCTGGGCAAGGCAGGCACAGATTTGGGATGGCAGCAGAGCCACACGTTGGCTGAGGACTCGCTGCAAAGGCTGCTGAGAAAACTCGGGGACTCCAGAGTGTAGAACTCCAACCAGAAGCCAGCTGGGCAGGAGAAATCCTTCACCAGGAAAGAAAAGAGAGAAAATGTGGCAAAACCGGTGTGAGGATAACTATGAGAGTCACAAAATGCTCTAAAATCACCATTGCCTAGGCATGTCTTCAGCAAAAATAATTTGTTAAAAACTGAACAGCTTCCATGAAAGATAGATTGCACTTTCTCTTTCACTTCCCTTGCTATGATAAGTGAAGATGTCCTTATCACTGATAATTTTTGCCCTTCAGCACCTCCCACACATTCAATCAAAGGTTCTGTGCTGCCACTTGGCACCATAAATGGAAGCAGCCCTGCCCTTGTACCAGTGTTTGCAGCCTGTTCCTTCTCCTGTCTCCACGTCTCAGAAACTGAACCGTCCCCTTCCTGTCCAAACTGTGCCTGAGGGGACTGGGGCCTCCAGGAGCTCAGGAGGCTGCAACACCACTAGAGGTGGGAAGGTTTTGCAAAGGTTTCCTAAGCATGGGTAAACTCTGGGTTTGCCAGTCTTCCCCTGGAACATGTCCTACTCGTGAATGGTCTTGGAGGACACTGTGCCCAGCTCACTCAAGAAAGTTTGTTTTCTTGACGGCTTGAATAGAGGAGAATGAAATTTGTCATTTTTTAGAGTGAAACTTGGGGTTGGGTGCACCTGGGTATGCTTCATTCTTTGCTGCCAAAAGTAGAGGAAAAGCTTTAAATTGCCAACAGAAGCTGACTACCAGCCCACACAGAGACCTGAAGGAGGCCCAGGTGTGCTTGCTGCTCACTGGTGCGAGGGAAAAGCTGGAACAAAATCCCCTTTTATTGCGGATTGAGCCTCAATGCAGTGTTGTCTCCAGGGCTGTCTGTGGTAAGACAAAGTAATCCAGCCAGAAACTGTGCATGTGTGAGTTCCAAGAGCAAGCTGCTTCTCCAGAGTGAGGGACAAGGCGAGCCCTAAAGCCTGAAAGATGGTTGGGTACTGGAGAAGGCCAGGCTGTCCTTGTGCAGAGACGGCCCTCAAAGAGGACCTTCACACCTTCTGCTGCTGGCAAAGGGCAGCTGGTGGCCTTCCACAAAACGCTTCTTTTCTCCAGCTCTTCAAAATGTTCCAGCCAGCAACATTCCTGCTGCTCACACCAGCCAATTCCAAGCAGTGCTCCCAGCTTGGCTCTCTAGCTGTATTCCCAAACCTGGGCATTCCCACTGAGCCTGACCTCATCCTAAACCCACTGCAATTAGCGTTTTACAGAATTCTCCTGTTACGTGAGGGTCGTGGGTTGGAGACAGGCACATGACACAGCACGCACCAAAGGTTGTCAGCAAACAGCTCCTTTTATTGTTCACAGCTTCTTTTTAGAGGGGCTTTGAATTTCCCAGGCTTGGATAGCTGATTAGTTGGGATCTCTGCACTGCCCAGCTCTCTGGCCAGTGATGTGTTTGCATCCAGGGCTCGGATGGGGTTGTCTGAGGTCTCTGCTTGAGTTCAATTGTTGACCTAGGGATTTGTTTCTAGAACAAGCCAGGTTAGCCCAATTGGATTTATGACCAGATTTATTTTGTCCAGCTACAGACCAGCTGTGCTGCGACATCTCTGTGTTAGAGACGGTCTGAAGATCCCTCATCTGCCTAACGACTATCCTCAAGGACAGAGATTGAAACCCCTAAAAGGGACTTTAAAATCTCAACACAGGAGTTCTGGCCTGGCTGAGGTGGGATGTTGGCCAAGTGCTGCCTGCAGGTGTGTTCGATGGAAAAACCCAGCATCCATATGGGAACATCAGAACCTGAGCAGAAACACTGGGCAAGTCAAGGTGAAGTGACTGCGCCTGCTGACTTGTACTGGTTGTCACTGTACCTGCTGACGGCCGACTTGTTCTGAGTTCTCTTAATGAACACACTGCAATGATTTCCCCCACCTGTTTGGCCAACTGCCTGTCGCTTCGGAGAGGACTCTAAGGAGCCCTGAGTTAACCACAGACTTTGTGATCACCCCACTGGAGACACTCGCGTCTATAGGCATCTTCAAAAGCCTCGAAGACTTGACCCTCCACGTTAATCCTAGCTATAATCCCTTTCCCCTCTTTTTCTGTCTTTCTTACTGTTCTCTTTTCTCTCCCCATTATTGCCTTTGTTGGCACTAAATAAAGGTGCATTTGTGGTTGAGTAAACTGAGTTTGTCCCCCGCTGTGTCTTTTGCGCTCTGAGATCCCTAAAACGGACCATCACAAACGCCGCTTCTGTGAGCGGATCGTGACATTAAATTGGTGTCACGGACAGGGTCTTGATGGACAGAGGGGTTGCGGGTTTTATATCGTTTGTAAAAGGGGAAGGACCCTCGTCTCAGCAGCACCTAGCACGCCACTTCGATGAGCGCTGTTAGAAAGCAAGGGGGGCGAGGGAAAATTCCCGCAAACTGTATACACCCAGGCGAATAGCACTCCCTGTCATCAGGATTTCTCAGAAAGATCTCATTGTGCAAAAGATGGGACTGCAGTTAGTTTTTGTGTTTTGGGCTGCTTGGTGTAGTTGAGGAGACAACTATTTGTAACTAAGGTGAACCTCCCAGGCAGTTTTGGTCTCCTCGCCCATTCCAGGGAAGTGAAGGGAAACACCGTTTTAGCTGTGCCTTTGGTGTAACTTGAAGAGTACCACCCTGAGAGTGGTTTTGGTCCCTTCACAAAATGAATGAAAAAGATAAGTATGCATTTTATGCCTTGTTAGCAAAACATGGTGCTAGACTTTCTCCAGACGGAGAAAGGTGGGCACAGAATAATTGGTTTAACTTTGAAAACATTGTAGATAGAATATATTCTTTGCAACATGATGCTAGATACAAACTGGGCAGAAATAAAAGCATTCTTTGCTCAGTTTTGGGGGCCTGCCTTTCGGCAGCCATAGAAACCCGTTTTGAACGGGTAAGTGAAGAAAAAACAGTAATAGAATCCCTGCTAAATATGGTAGAAGCTTTGAAAGAACAATTAGAACAGGAAAGAAATGAGAATTATTTGCTGCAGATTTCCCTTGCAGAAGGGCGAAGTAAAAACTTAAAATCTGCAGATTCACCCACAGAAATAGAAGGAAAGGAGACATACAGCCTTAAACAAATATATCCTCAGAAAGAATTAGTACACATGCAAAATTGTGGGGAACACTGTTGCTCCAACTTGAGACCTCTCATTAAAACAGAATATAATTATATAAATGAAGAGGATCATGATCCCCACATAACCACCAAAGAAATACCATACACAGCCACTGAATTAGCTCAATTAAAGAAAGAATACTCCCGCCTCCCTAGTGAATCAGAGACGGAGTATGTTTTTAGAGTCTCACTCACTGTGGGTGACCAAATTAAATTAAGTGAACAAGAAGCAAGTGGCTATTGGGGACATGGAGTTTTCTTAACAACAGGAAATACGCCTGCTCCATGGTCCCTGACACAGCGTGCAGCTTACTGGGCAGGGGGGTTAAACCCCCTTGAGAGGGGCGACCCTCTGGCAATAGTTGGCACCTCAGACCAACTCCTAGAAAACATACACCAAGCGGCGTGCTTGCAAATGATACATGAATGGAAATTAATCCCTGGCTATGAGTCACCATTGCAACAGCCTGTAAAACCTGAGATTATGACCCCCCCTAATTGGAGGTTTGCCAGAGTCTCTTAAACCAACAGCAATTCTTCAGAAAACAATAGCATCTATCTCTCCGGTAGATAGACTTGAAAGATTTCTTGGACATACAAGAGATCAAACTGGTTCCACTGACTTCTCACCTTTCACAACTCCTAGATCACAATGTAACAGCAGTCATAAAGTTGGGACATGGAGTGAGGTAGCAGAAAAGTTAATAAGTTACAGTAGAAAATATGGACCAGTGAAGTACTCAGAGGACAAACAAGAAAAACCCAGAGGAGTCAGGCACATTGCTTCTCCTAATGAAAACCCAGAAAAGGGAAAACAAATTTGCAACCGGCAGCAGCTGTGGTTGCTAGGGCTGAAAAGGGGAGTTCCACGAGAGTAATGGATAAATAGCCGTATGATAAATTGGCGAAAATAATTTCTAATTGGCCCTGTCCCAAACCTATTGTGTCGGAATCATCCAACCGACAACCCAGCGCACCTCCTCTTCCACAAGCCTTGGGCAACAAGCCACAGCACTCCCTAGCACAAGTTTTAACAATAAAACACAGCAAGTGGGGGTGTTCAACAGAAAATAACTTCCCACTTAGAAAGCCTTGGTTTGCAGGTCCCCTTAGAGAGACTACAAAAGCCTTTTCAAGAAGTAAAATTTCAGGGTATCCGGTGGAAAGGAGGTCTGACATGTATCCCACCTGACACCCTAACCTCCTCAGATCAAATTAAAGTGCCTGAGTCCAGGAAAGATCTACAGCATGCCTTGGGATTATTAGTGTTTTGGGGAAAACACATTCCAGATTTTTCCATAATTGCCAGACCTCTTTATGATTTGTTGAGAAAGGGAGTAAAATGGGACTGGAGCCCTTCTCAGGAAAAGGCATCACAGTTGTTGATTTTTGGAGCCACAGCTCATCAGGCCCTAGGCCCTATCCACCCAACAGATCCTTTTCAGGTAGAATGGGGATTTGCTTCCTCAGGGTTGTCAGTACACATATGGCAGTGGGGTCCTGAGGGTCCGACATGGCCTGTTGGTTTTTATTCCCGTGGTTTCAGAGATGCTGAAAAGAGGTATACTACGTGGGAAAAAGGCTTGTTTGTGGTTAGCCTAGCTCTGACAGAAGTAGAGAAGATTGTACCACAACAACCAATTGTTTGGAGAAGACCTTTCCAAGTTTTTAAGTCAGTCACTACTGGGACTCCCCCACCTGATGGGGTGGCCCAGACAGCCTCAGTAAGAAAGTGGTATGCTCAGATTGAACATTATTGTAACATCTTCTCAATAACTGAAGGAGCTGTGGAAAAACTGGCAGTACAAGAAGCAGAAAACTTGGATAGCATCCAAGACAAACCTGCCTCAGTTATAGCCCCTCCCTTTTCCCCCGAACAGTCAGCAAATCCTTGGTTTACTGATGCTTTTCCTTTTGGCCCAACAGCTCCAAGCATAGTTCCCTCACTACGGGGACCAAGTGATTCCAAGAATCCAGCACGTTACCCTGGACAACCTGTTTTGGTGGACCTCCCCACGGAGGGAGAGGTACCACTAGTGCTAAAAACCCCTCTGAATAGATACACATGGGTAACCTTTGGTGCTCTAGGGAAAGAGTATTGAATAAATGCACATTGGAGAATTTCCATTATTCTAACTTTCTGCCTTCTAATGGCAGATTCTCTTGTGCTTACTTTTTACAGGAGAACTCCGAGGGACATGAAGGCCATATAAACCATGATAAATATCTTAAATTGGGAATTTTGAACAGTATTGATTTAGAGGTATTAATGAACAAATTGGCTTCTACAACTAGGGATTTGACCGAATTACAACAACCATTGCAGTTGTCCTTATTGGTTTTGGGGACACATCAGTGGTTGCTATCAAACACATTATCAAATTGGGAAAAGGTGAATGTGAATGATCACAAAATGTTAATCGATGCACTTGGTGCTACACAAAACAATGTTTCTTTGGCTCTTAGCTGCACCCAGACACAGCTTTGGATGCAGACAGTTGTTGCCTCAATCATAAGGGAAGGAAAAGAAGGCACTTTTCCTACTGAAATTCAGAAAATAATTTGGGACAATGCAAATGATTTTGAAAAGGAATTCCAATCCTGGTGGAAGTTGGTGAACTTTACTTGTAACCCCAATACCAACAGTCACAGCTTTTGTGTTAACCATATGTAATGCCTTTTTGCACTCGATATTCCCCATCATTGCATTAGGACTGAATCATGATAGAGCTGTCCTCTATCTTTCCGAGCATAGGGAATAGGCCTATCAAAATGGTGAGAAATGGCAAACTGTTAATTTACAGTCATGTATTGTCTGTGAAAAACAAGGGTTCATCTGTGAGAGTAATGCAATCATAGCTCAAGACATTTGTTTGGACACAGAGCAAACTATTTGTCATTTTGAAGTACACCCTAACGAAAGTCCTGAAAGAGTGCTTGTGTATATAGGCAATGGACGTGCTTGTGTAAGGACTGCTTGTGATGTAGTGTTTGTAGAAGAAATAGGAGTGAATCTTAAAAATCACTCAAATTTTTGTGTCTGCAATTTTACCCCAATTACAGGATGTGACTTTTCTTGCTCAGCCCCAGTTACATGCTATCACATTTTACAATCACATTTTACCCTGTTTCACCGGATAACATCTGCCCCCATTGGAATGAATCTGACTTTAATTAAGCAATTGTTGCTTCACGAAGACTTAGTAGGAATTTTGGAAAAGGTCAAGAAAAATGGACAGAACACTTTGGTGACAGTCCATCATGATGTGAAAGAAATACATTGTGTTTTAGAAAGGGTCAAAAAAGATGCTGAATACAGGTGGTGGGATATCCTTTTTGGGTGGTCACCTGCTGCCACAGGTATCCTGAACAGAGTATGTCACCCCCCTGTTGTTCTTTCGGTTTTGGTTTTGATTGGTTTTGTCTTAGCAATCATTTTATACATCCTAAATTGGAAAATGATGAAGAAGTTAACCCACTTGGCATCTATAATGGAAGCGCACAGTTTAATCAATACCCCTTTTGCAAGAGACACTCCCAAAGTTATTGACACAAGACGTACTACCCTAAGAGTGAAAATTAGACCTCCAACAGCAGCTTAATTTGAACTAGTTGGTTGCTTGTTTTGATTATTGTTGTTTGTTTTAATTATGTTATATTGTAATCAAAATTAAGCTTTTGTTTGAAAATTGTTATAACTTTAAGGAATTTGATGATTTGTTTTGATTATTTTGATGAAATTGTTTTAATCAGTATTGATTGATTTGTTTTGTTTCTATTTCCTTTTCCTATTTCTCCTCTCTCTCTCTCTCTCTTACTCTCTCTCTCTCTCTCTCTCTCTCTCTCTCTCTCTCTCTCTCTCTCTTCATACACGCTCTCTACTGTCTCTGTTTTTTCCAGGATATGCTACTAACATGGATGAGTCCTGAAGACTTTGCAAGACTACGGAACCCTGCTGAAGGAGCTCTCTTGACGACAATTGTGAGTCACGGGGTGGTGTAGGAGATGGCCTGAAGTTCCCTCATCTGCCTCACGACCATCGTCACGGACAGAGACTGAAACCCCTAAAAGGGACTTTAAAATCTCAACATTGAAGTTCTGGCCTGGCTGAGGTGGGATGTCGGCCAAGTGCTGCCTGCAGGTGTGTTCGATAGAAAAACCCAGCATCCATATCAGAACATCAGAACCTGAGCAGAAACAATGGGCAAGTCACGGTGAAGTGACTGCGCCTGCTGACTTGTACTGGTTGACACTGTACCTGCTGATGACCGACTTGTTCTGAGTTCTCTAAGTGAACACACTGCAATGATTTCCCCCACCTGTTTGGCCAACTGCCTGTTGCTTCGGAGAGGACTATAAAAACCCTGGAGACCCTCGCTCACTTTTGAGATATCCCCACTGGAGAAGATCACGTCTATAGGCATCTTCAAAAGCCTTGAGGACTCGAACCTCCATGTTGGAAGCTATAATCCCCTTCCCCTCCTTTCTGTCTTTCCTACTATTTTCTCTCCCCACTATCGCATTTGTTGGCACTAAATAAAGGTGCATTTGTGATTGAGTAAACTGAGTTTGTCCCCCACAGTGTCTTTTGCGCTCTGAGACCCCTAAAACGAACCCGGCTTGTGTAAGCGGATTGTGACAAGGTGTGAGCAGGAGCATCTCTGTCCAGCTGCCAGCCCCAAAGCTGTCTTGGAGAGCTGTGAATTCAAAGGCCTTCCCGCACACACGTCTCACGTCTTACCTGTCTGCTGTGCTTCAACTCTTGGCAATATGCATTTGCCTCTTGCTTGCTGGAGGCTGCTGCGGCCCAGAGGGCCAGCACCGAGCTGGGCTGTGTGGGCCAGGCAGCAGGGAGAGTCTTGGCTGCTCTTGCTGTGTGCGTGGCCTCAGGAAAGGCTTGGAAGCTTTGCCTCCCAAGGCGCCCTGCTCCCTGCCTCTTCCTCTGCATCTTGGAGAGAACAAGGCAGGCATTTCTGGCAGCTGGGCATTAGCAGGCCTTCAAATGGGGGCGTCTTGTGGAGCAGGCCCAGCTGAGACACCCTGAGAGGAGCCCAGCGCTCCTTGCCCCTCTGCGCTGACACGTGAGCCTTGTCTGCTTTCGGGATGACCCTGGCTGTGTCAGGGGGTGCTACGTGGACACGAGACAGCCGGTCCTGTCCTGCTGGGTCCCAGCAGTGCCTGGCAGCGGTCCTGCCTCCCCGTCAGGATGCCGGCCAAGAGAGGTCCTGGAAGCTGAGGGAGCTGATCTGAAGCTTGCGCGGGTGCCTACAGCTCAAGGCCAAGGGCCTTCCCTCAGGATAGAGCAGTCCTGAGAGGTCTCTAGAATTCAATGAAATCAGCAGACAAATGCATTGTCCACCAAGAGCTCTTTTATTGGCAGGAGGTTAGGGCTCTGCACCCCAGCACAAGGCTTCTTCGCCACGTCCAAATTTCAGTGGGTTTCTGTAGGAATTCTATCAAAAATCCCTTCCGTCTTTAGACTGCTGAGGTGATTCCATAGGCAGGGGCTTAGAAGGAAACACTTTGCGTCAGAATCCTAGGCCTGAAGCTAATGTCCACCTGCTGGCCAGGAGGAGTCTCAGTGCACCAAAGCAGCTCATCTTCCTCATGCCTTCCCTGCACAGGGCTGATTCTGTAGCCGCCCTTAGGTCTTCCCAAAGGCTATGTCTCAAGCTTTTTGTCAAGTCACTCTCATGTCAAGTTAAGCTTCCAGGTTTTTCTGATGTTAACTGGTGCTAAGGACTTCTGGATATCTGTGCTAAGTCCTCTTCACTTCTGTCAATTGCTTGTGCTTCCTTCCATTGAACAAAGGCCTTGTTTCATTCCTCAATGTGCCTGATGCTGGCCCAAGTCTTTTGGCACTGCTTGCTTTCCTGTGGCATGTTCTACCTGCCCCGAGAGTAAAGAGGGAGCTGGAGAAGGAGTTTGCCGGGCTGCTCTCCATCCTTTAGCAGCAGTCCTGCTGAAGCCGCCAAGTCGGAGCTGAGCGCAAATGGACCAGCCGTGCACGGGAAGGGTGGGTGGGAAGGATGATCCAGGAACCGTAGGCCTGGCAGCCTGAGCTTGCTAGCGGGGAAGGCCTTGGAGCACATCCTCCTGAGTGCCATGCCACGGCACGTGCAGGGAACCAGGGGTTGGGAAAGCTCTGCGCAGGCATGGGGACAGCTGCGGGTCTTGGCAGGGTGTTGAGCTGGGGTTGCTGTTGCTGGGCGTGTTGGGGAAGGAGTTGTCTGGAAGGTGAGAGGTCTAGGCTGGAACTGGGGTCACTTTGAAGGCAGCACCTGTGCTATGGCACAGCTTTGGTGATGGAGGGCTGAAGGAATAGCTGGGACTTTTTCTCTTAGTCATCCTGCTTCTCCTGCAGAGAAGAAGAGGGGAGAGCTCTACTTTCTTGGCCACTTCCATATCTGGAGCAGGGGGAGGATTAGCCCTTTTGCAATCTACTCATTTGTTTGGACTACTTTTGTAACACTGAGTGGACTTTCATTCCTGGAGAGCTTTGATTCCTTAAGAGAATTAGGCTCTTCCCATGCCTTCCTAGAAAAATGTTTGAAACCAAAGTAAGGCCTTTATTTTGCCTCTGTGTGGTCTTCTGCTTTGCAAAGTGACATTCAGTGGATGACCTTAAGGCAAATGTGTTGCTGCTGTAATAGATACAAAGTATTAAATTCCTGGATTTAAATTGTGTGTCTTAAAACTTTGCAGTGGAAGGTAAAATCCCCTGAATTGCTGGAAACACTTCCAGGGCCTCTCTTTGCATACCACAGTCTTTTCACAGTCCTAAGGTGTTACCTGGACATCTGCCAGAGAGATAAGCGGGAAAGGTCCCATGAAGCATGGGCGGACCACATCTTCACAGCTCATCGGGAGATCCCATACCAATCTGGGCGGAGGGCGGCAGAAACCTTCTGACAGAAGATTCGGAGACTTTTCACACAGACGTCTTTTCAATTTCTCAGGAAACTCTTTCAGATACCCCTTGCGGACACCAGACATTTCAATGATTCTCTTATGTACATGATGTCATGTTCTTCGGGTTCTTTGTTACCATCTTGTTTTCGCCTCAGGGTAGAACAATGATCGAAAACACCTCCCCCGAGACCCCGAATTTGTGGGCAGTACTCCGGAGAAGCACCCTTTGCTGCTCCCGGATTGACCACCCAACATTCGATCCATGTTGTCCTGATTTTTTGTGGCGTTTCCCAAAATTACTTTTCAAATTTGTAAACTAAATCTTTGAGTTTGGAAATTTGCTCTGTTCATTTCTAACACTGCTTTGAGATGGGAAGGAAACTTGCAAATCTATCAGGTTCTCAGGCCATTGCTCTTAATTTAGGAAGTTGGCAACTTTTTGCAACTACTTGAGTTGAGTAACGGGAAGAAAAGCTTTCCTGAATTGAGGATTCTTAAATGCCAGCGCCTTCTATGCCTCTGCTGCCAAGGTGATTTTGTGCTTAAGGAAATCACTCCAAGTAGAAAACAATTCCAGCATGGAGTAAGAGCTTCTGACAGAGACCAAGTGCTGCCAGCACTTGCTCCAGGTGCTCCTGCCAACATCCCCTGTAGGAAGGAGCCCAGCTGCCAGGGCCCGTTGGCATTGGCTGCCCTGTGGCAGAGAAGCGCCCCGGGGCACAGGTCTTTGGGGCAGGAGATGGCACCAGCGCTTGCCAGGGCTCAGGGGGCGGCAGCTCTGCTTGGGCGGGGGCTCTGTCACGCCTGCCGATTTCAGCGCTGCCCTGGCCCCTGGGGTCAGAGCAGCGTCCGTGCCCCGGCCCACAGGTTCCTCGTCTGTGTCACACCCGCGGGTTTAGGACGGCCACCGGCTGGGACGTGTCCCAGGGAGGCCGTGCCAGCTTCTGTGCGAGGCCCCGTACCCTTCCTGCTGCGGCTGCGTTGGCGGCCCTGGGGGCTCCTTCTGCTGCCCTGAGCCCTCAGAGCAGGGCAGCGTTTGCCCATGGATTGAGCCGCTGCGAAAAATGCTGTCTCAGGGCTGTCTTAGACACTTGGGGAGAGGGGTTCCTTCCAACCTGGGCCACTTTGGCTGGGCTGGGAGCGGCCCCAGGGCAGGTGGCAGTGTGTGCATTGGCCCTTTGTGACGCGGTGCAGCAGCGCGGTCACCGTGGCATGGAATGGCACAGGGTGTCCAAGGACCCTTTGTGACACGTGGTGACATAGGTGGTGGCAGTGACGCAGCCAGGCCACATTCCTTGGAGCAGGCGACGGGACAGGACGCGCCAGAGCGGTGCTGTGAGGAGCCCCCGCACAGCGCACTCGTTTGTGCCTGACCCAGAGCTTCTACGAGGAGTGACTCGTGCAGCTGACCTCAGGGCCAGACTGCACGACTTGGTGACTCGGAGGTTTTCCAAGTCATCTCTTATCCCCGTGGCCTGTGGCCTCCAGGCCAGACTGTGGGATTTGGTGACTTGAATCGTCTACGAGGAACCTCCTGTCATTGTGGCAGGAGCCCTTGAGACCAGAGTGTAGGACTTGCTGTCCTGCAGCCTTCCTGAGGCTTCTTCTGCCACAGGTGCTTTCAAGGCGCAAGTGCACAACTTGTTGCCTCAGTGCTTTCCTGAGGCATCTCTCTTGAAAGGTGCTGTGGCATGGCGGGCAGAATTCTCGGCCTGTCCAAAGTGTTCAGGGGGAAAAAAAGCAAAGGCCCTGGAGCTACCCCAGCACAAGAGCCTGAAGAGCGCGAGCGGTTCCAGACACTACAGGATGGTGAGTGGCAGAGCTGGGCCACAGGGCTGATGGCTGCAGCCAACGTGGCCCCATCCCATCCCATCCCTATCGCAGCCTGGGGAGGGCAGGGCTGGGCTGTGTTCTCCGGCCTCTCCCGCAGCCCCTCAGCTCTGGCTGCTCTCGCTCTTTGCCAGATGCAGCCACGGACGGCACACAAGAGCAGAGGCCTGCCGGTGGAAGCTTCCGCAGGACACTGAAGGTACCTGCAGCCATCCCCGCCTGGGCTGGGCCTGCTGTCACTGCTCAGCCGAGCACCGCGCTTGGAGCACTCCATGGAACACGTCTCTCTTCCCTGTCCTTTGTTCTCCTGCAGATGATCCGAAAATTCCTGCGCATACAGCGTAGAAACACCAGCAGCACGGCAGCTGAGGGCTCAGCTGAGCCTGACTGTGGGCTGACGGAGCCCAGGGCAGAGCCTGATGTCAACACAGATTTGGCTGAGCCTTTAGAAAATTTTGACGCTCCATTGAATGATCAAAGGGCAAAGGCTGACAAGGCAGTGGCTGAGGATGTGGCCCTCCAAACGGCTGACACTGGAGAGACTCAGGGCATCAGAGATACTGGCACCACGGCCACTCCCACTGCCATTCCTGCTCCCGCTGTGGATTTTATCCAGAAGAGTGGTATTCCTTCTGAGCAGCAGGTAAACAGCCTGGAGCGGGGGCTAGAGGCCTCCCAGGATTGTGTGTCATCTCCAGCCACGCGGCCACTGGGCCCCCTCAGCCTTTGAGGCCGGCACAGCGTGGCAGGAAGGGAAGCGATTCTTGGGGGAAGCTGGTGAAGTTGCTCCCCTAGACAGCGGCCCAAGTCTTCCCCATGCCCTTTCCAGGTGCCAGCCATTGTAAAGAAGATGCACCAGAATTTTGCATCGCATGGAAATGTGGATACCAGGCTGCCCATGAACATCGTGAGGCTGGCCGAAGAACACCCAGCTGATGTGGTGCTGACCCTCCTGCGCTGTGCCCCAACATGTGACAGGTATGGGCCCACCTGCCTGGAGAGCTCAGGCCTCCCCGGCCTTTAGGGCCATGGCCCTGCACGGCCTGTGCAATGGGCTCTGCCAGAGCGGCAGACATGTCCGGGACCCTCGGGCCCCTCTGTTTCCCAAGCCTGCTGCCGTGCTCCCTCCCTGCCCTTCAGGGCACCGGGGCTCTGTCACCCGGCCCCCAGAGCCGCACAGGGCATGGTAGTGTGGCTGAGATGTCCCTGACACAGAGCTCTGATCCCACAGAGCTGCTGCAATGATGTGGAGAAGCATAGGCTCATCGAGTCCCACAGTGGAGAAGGTTCTGCCAACACTGCTCTGTGTGATGGAGGATTGGCCTCTGCACAGCACATTCACCTCGGATGGGGACAAGGAGGGCGTCTTTGCTCTGGCTGTGAGTTTCTGGGCATTTGCTCACCCCCAGGTCGCCTCTCCAGCAGCTCTCCATCCTCTCCCTGCCTCAGGCCCTGGGCTGAAACCTGGCCTAAGGGCAGGCTCAGGGGGCACCAGGCCCGCTGCTCCCCCTGCGTCTCCCCTGGGGCCCTGCCACATGGACACCTCGCACTGAGCGCTCTCCTTGGCAACTTCTTTTGCAGGCAACCCTGGTGGTGTGGGTGATTGTCCAGGTGCCTGAGTGCCACGAGGCAATGATCCTTTTTTCCTCCCGCCTCTTTGTGGCTCTGCTTTTCCATGTTGTCGTCACCACAGAGCAGATGCCACCACAGGAAGTCGATCACTTCTGGAGAGCGTGCCGAGAGGAACACCACCTTCCCAGCGACCCCAACAGGTCTCCGTCCTCCCGTCCTTTCCATGTCCTTGTGGCCAGTGCCAGTGCTCCCAATGTGACCCGGGCTTTGCTCTGCACACAGGTTTGCAGTGCAGGTCACGAAGACCCTGCTCTACCGGCTGCAGTGTGAGAATGAGGTGATGGCTGTGGAGTCCAAGCATGGCTGGGACACCATGCTCTGTGCTCATACCCAGTACTATGCTGTGGCTCTGCTGGCCAGGTGAGACCCCCTGCTCCCTGCTGTCCCCGGAATTGGTGCCCTGTGCCCGGGCTGCCCCACACAGCCCCTCTGGTCATGGGCCAGAGGGCCTCGTCTCTTTAGGGACGGCCGAGCAGACTGGAAAAGGCTGGGAGAGGAGGGTGCACAGGAGTGGCCACCTCCCAAAGCACCCACGTACCCTCCAGGGATGCTGGGGAAAGACTGCACCTCTGGGAGTCAGTCCTGAGAAAAGTGTGCCCCCCCCTACTCAGGCTCTTTCTTCCTTTTTGCCCCTGACAGGGAGATGCGCCATGTCTTGATCCCTTTCTCTTCCTGCATCGCAGCCCGCATGCTCCGACTGCTCAGCATTGAGAAGCATGGCTGCGATCTGCCTTTCCTGGCATTCCTTGTGGAGGTGAGCCTGAAGAGCAGCGCTGCCTGGCTGAGCTGCCTCCCAGCTCTCTGCCCTCTCGCAGCCGCATCCCTAGCCTCCTGGGATGGCACCAGCGCCCTGTGCTGCTGCTGCCTGGGGCTGGCCCTGTGCAGTTCTGGGCTCCTGCCAGCCGGACCCTGTACCACTGCCCTGTGCCTTTCAGGTTCTGGAGTGCCTGGACTTAACTAAATGTGGTGGCTGGGTCCTGAGGGTCGTGTCCAGGTACCTGCGGACCGAGTGCAGGAAGAGGTGTCGCCTGGCGCTCAAAGGCCTGCTGGTGCTCAGCAAGGATCCCCTGATGGTGAGAAGGGGGCAGCAGCTGAAGCTGCACTGGGGAGAGCAGCCCAATGGCCTGGCTGGGCTTCAGGAGCTGAGGCAGCTGCTGCCAGCTCTCCTGCCTCAGCTGCCCGAGTGCTTTGGGACAGGCCTTTGGTGTCTGGGCCCTGCGGCAGCAGGCTGGGCTTGCAGTGCCTGGGCGCTGTCGCTGGTGCAGCTGTTCACGGCTTCACAGCGCAGCCTTGTGTTCCACACAGGCCAGAAGAATGTGCTGCCTGTCTGAAAGCTTTGTGGATCTGCTGGCTGATGAAGATGGAGTGGTGGTTGCCCTGACCCTCCGTGTCTTTACTAATATGCTGGAGAGCGAAGACATCCTGGTATCCAGCACCACCGCCCCAAAGCTGGCTGAGGCACTGCTGGCGCTCTTTAACAATGTAAGGTTCTGCAACCCGAGCCACAGGCATTGGGTGCTGCCCAGAAACCTTGTGCTGTCTGCATTTTCAGGCCTTTGCCTAGGTGGGCCTGGAGTAATTGATGCTTAGGTTTTTTCCTTTCCTCTAGGAAAATAGCTACGTGCAACTGCTCTCCATTGACCTCTTCTGTAAGGTGATGGAGTTGGTAGTGAAGGAGGGAAAAAAGCCCCTGAAGGCAACTGTCAACAAGAGCCTGTACCTACTTTTATTCTACTGCCATGATGAGAACCGGCGTGTGGCAAATGTGAGGTTTTGTGCATCCTTGGGACGGGGGCTCAGCTGCCTCCTGCCCTGCTGCAGGAGGAGGAGGAGGCTGCGTCCTCCTCCAGGCCATGGCACAGGGATGCGGGTCCTTGTGCCCTGGGCTGTGGTGCCATCTCTGCATCTCTGCTGCTCTTCAGGCCTCTCGGGAAACCCTGTATTGTGCGGCCAAGTTCCTGAAGAGGAGGGATCTTGAGGAGCTCCTGACAAAGGAACATCCCTTGACTATCAATGACTGCAAGGTAAGGATGGCTTGGAGAAGTGGCAGCCTCAGCCTGGAGAAGATCCGTGGCCGCGGGGCTGGCAGCCGTGCCCCCTGCCCAGTGCTGCACCCGGGGGCTCCAGCCTGCGCCCCACACGCCGCTGCCTTCCCTGGGCCCCGCGGGCTCTTCTCCAGGCTCCTGTGGCCCCGAGCCGGGTGCCCGTGGAGTCCCGGCCCAGCGGGGCTGCGGGCACGGGGCGGCACCGCGGCTCCCCGGGCAGCAGCCGGCCCTCTGCCCCCTCCAGAGCCCGGCGCCAGCGGCTGCTGGCCGGGCCTCAGGGCCGTGCGGGCAGGGGAGGCCGGGGCTGGGCGCGGCCAGAGCCCGGCCCAGGGGCTGAGCCCGCGCCAACCCTTCCCTCCTGCCGCTCTCTCCAGCTGGCAGACGACAGGATCCGCACAGCCGAGCACCTGCGCCGGGCCCTGCCCTACCTGGAGAACCCACAGGAGTCCCTACCAGAGGCAGCCATGCGGTTCATGGGTGAGCCACGAGCCCGGGCTCCCTCCCCGGCCCACCGCAGCTCGGCCCCGGCCCCGGCTGCTGCTGCCGCGGCTGCAGCGGCATCCGGGCCCGGCGCCGTGGAGCCCCGCCTGCCCTCGGGGCTGCTGCCGCCCTCTGGCAGCCGTGCCCTGGGGCGGCAGCAGGCGGCAAGGGCCCGGGCTGAGCCCTGCCGGGGCAGGAGGCCGTGTGGCCACAGGGCTGGCAGCGGCGCTGGCAGGGAGCCGTGCCGCTGGGGCCGTGACACGCTCTCTGAGGGGGCAGCCAGGACAGCTTCACCTTCTCAGTCAGGGTGAGTGAGGGCAGCGGGCCGTCAGCGGCTCTGGCGGGGGAAGCTGCACTGCCCGGGCAGACAGCTGCAATCCCCGGCTCTGGAGGCCTTTGCTCCTTGTGTGGACGAGGGCTGGATGGGATGGCCCTGGCAGGAAGATCTCCTAGGATTCCCACAGATCCAGCCTCTGACCATGTCTCTATTCTTCTCTCTTGCAGCCCTTCAAACCCAGAGGCAAGACAACAGCCCGTCATGCTCTGAACCTGCAAAATGAAGCCCGCTTTCCCCAGAAAGCTAAACAACTGGGGACGTCTTCTGAATCCAGCAAACCGGTGTCCCAAGAACACACCAGGAGACACTGAAGAGGACACCATCTCTCAGTGCTACTGGAGCTCCACGCACAGCTGAGGCTGAGCACAATTCTCCTGGCTTCACACCTCTCGCTCTTTGTACTTAGCTCCCTCCCTCCAGCCCTCAGACCCTGCCCATCCCCCCTTATTCCTTCCCAGCTCATCCCTTTGCTTGGCCTTGAATTAATAAACACTTTGGCTTCTTCACTCCACCTGCGTCTCTGTGGAGCTGATGCGGCGTAAAAACCTGAGCCCTGGCACACACAGGCCCCTGCTGCCGTCCTCTTGCGCGCTGTCTTTTGTGCAGAGACACAGAGGAGCGAGGCCGCGTCAGGCTGGAAAGGTGCCTGTGCTGAAGGTCCAGTTCCACAACACTGTGCAGTTTAAGGTCCTACTGAGCAGCCTGAAGCTCTGGATTTTGGGAGAGCCAACCTGAGGACGCTCTGAAGCCAGCTGTAAAGGGATTCCTTGGCAAGCATCTACAGAGGGCAAAGGAGCTTGGAATGCTGGAAGCTTTCAAGAATAGCTTACTGAAAGCACAGCAGTGCTCCATCCCTGCACAGGGTCGGGGAGATGGAAGAAGCAGAGACCATCAGGCCTTAACAGGGAGCTTGGGGTGTGCCTAAGGGCAAGTGAAGCAGCAGCAGCAGCAGCACGGTGGCCGAGACTCGGACGCGTGACCCAGCCAATGGCCCCAGCGCCGTCAGGCAGTGCCGGGATCCCGGCTGCGGTTCTGGTGCCCAGAGCTGAGGAATCGCAGCCCCTGCCTCAGAGGCTGCCAGAAAGCCAAGCGAGTGAGAGCAGAGGGAGGGCAGCCTTCCAGTCTCTCCTGGGCATGGCCGCAAAGCAGCCCCTGCTTCTCCTTCCTCTGCCCGTGTTTGGGGTGTGCTGATAGCAGCGCCAGCCAGGTTGCGCTCTGTCTTCCAAAGGATGTGGAGAGCGGGCATGAAAAGTGCTGCGTGCACAGCGGAGAGTCCTGGAAGGTGCTGGCGAGAGCGTCCTGCGGGATCAGGGCTCTGGTCTCTGGCCGGGAAGAGCCTGCTTTTGCTGCTGTGAGCGCAGGCAGGAGTGGAGGCAGCGGGCAGCTTGTGTTTGTAGAGGGCCTGGGGCTGCATGTGTCAACCTCCAGCTGGAATCACACTGGGGGAAATGCCATCAAGAGCTGGAGCACCTGTCCAGAAAAGACCAGAAAGAAATTCAGCCTTGCCAGGGTTTCTTAAGAGTGTCTTGGCATTCCCCAGGAAAGCTTCCAATCCGGGGAAAGGCCTCTGGGGGAAAGGGGCTTGCTGCTGAAGGAAAGCGCTTTCCTAGGAGCTCCCAGTGATGCAGGAACAACTGTCCTCCTTTGGCTCTCTGTGGTCCTTTCAGTCCTTGAGGCCCGTTGCCCTTGGCAGACGGACAAGGGAAGGGAGAAGGCTGTGAAGAGCAGGTTTGGAATCCAGCTGGACCTGCAGAGACCAAGGCAAGCACCTGCAGCAGGGTGTGTTTCCCCCCTTTGGACACAGGTGTGAGCAGGAGCATCTCTGTCCAGCTGCCAGCCCCAAAGCTGTCTTGGAGTGCTATGAATTCAAAGGCTTTCCAGCACACACGTCTCACATCTTACCTGTCTGCTGTGTTTCAACTCCTCGCAATATGTGTTTGCCTCTTGCTTGCTGGAAGCTGCTGCGGCCCAGAGGGCCAGCACCGAGCTGGGCTGTGTGGGCCAGGCAGCAGGGAGAGTCTTGGCTGCTCTTGGTGTGTGCGTGGCCTCAGAAAAGGCTTGGAAGCTTTGCCTCCCAAGGCGCCCTGCTCCCTGCCTCTTCCTCTGCATCTTGGAGAGAACAAGGCAGGCATTTCTGGCAGCTGGGCATTAGCAGGCCTTCAAATGGGGGCGTCTTGTGGAGCAGGCCCAGCTGAGACACCCTGAGAGGAGCCCAGCGCTCCTTGCCCCTCTGCGCTGACACGTGAGCCTTGTCTGCTTTCGGGATGACCCTGGCTGTGTCAGGGGCTGCTACGTGGACACGAGACAGCCGGTCCTGTCCTGCTGGGTCCCAGCAGTGCCTGGCAGCGGTCCTGCCTCCCCGTCAGGATGCCGGCCAAGAGAGGTCCTGGAAGCTGAGGGAGCTGATCTGAAGCTTGCGCGGGTGCCTGCAGCTCAAGGCCAAGGGCCTTCCCTCAGGATACAGCAGTCCTGAGAGGTCTCTAGAATTCAATGAAATCAGCAGACAAATGCATTGTCCACCAAGAGCTCTTTTATTGGCAGGAGGTTAGGGCTCTGCACCCCAGCACAAGGCTTCTTTGCCACGTCCACATTTCAGTGGGTTTCTGTAGGAATTCTATCAAAAATCCCTTCCGTCTTTAGACTGCTGAGGTGATTCCATAGGCAGGGGCTTAGAAGGAAACACATTGCGTCAGAATCCTAGGCCTGAAGTTAATGTCCACCTGCTGGCCAGGAGGAGTCTCAGCGCACCAAAGCAGCTCATCTTCCTCATGCCTTCCCTGCACAGGGTTGATTCTGTAGCCGCCCTTAGGTCTTCCCAAAGGCTATGTCTCAAGCTTTTTGTCAAGTCACTCTCATGTCAAGTTAGGCTTCCAGGTTTTTCTGATGTTAACTGGTGCTAAGGACTTCTGGATATCTGTGCTAAGTCCTCTTCACTTCTGTCAATTGCTTGTGCTTCCTTCCATCGAACAAAGGCCTTGTTTCATTCCTCAATGTGCCTGATGCTGGCCCAAGTCTTTTGGCACTGCTTACTTTCCTGTGGCATGTTCTACCTGCCCCGAGAGTAAAGAGGGAGCTGGAGAAGGAACTTGCCGGGCTGCTCTCCATCCTTTAGCAGCAGTCCTGGTGAAGCGGCCAAGTCGGAGCTGAGTTCAAATGGACCAGCCGTGCACGGGAAGGGTGGGTGGGAAGGATGATCCAGGAACCGTAGGCCTGGCAGCCTGAGCTTGCTAGCGGGGAAGGCCTTGGAGCACATCCTCCTGAGTGCCATGCCACGGCACGTGCAGGGAACCAGGGGGTGGGAAAGCTCTGCGCAGGCATGGGGACAGCTGCGGGTCTTGGCAGGGTGTTGAGCTGGGGTTGCTGTTGCTGGGCGTGTTGGGGAAGGAGTTGTCTGGAAGGTGAGAGGTCTAGGCTGGAACTGGGGTCACTTTGAAGGCAGCACCTGTGCTATGGCACAGCTTTGGTGATGGAGGGCTGAAGGAATAGCTTGGACTTTTTCTCTTAGTCATCCTGCTTCTCCTGCAGAGAAGAAGAGGGGAGAGCTCTACTTTCTTGGCCGCTTCCATGTCTGGAGCAGGGGGTGGATTAGCCCTTTTGCAATCTACTCATTTGTTTGGGCTACTTTTGTAGCACTGAGTGGACTTTCATTCCTGGAGAGCTTTGATTCCTTAAGAGAATTAGGTTCTTCTCATGCCTTCCTAGGAAAATGTTTGAATCCAAAGTAAGGCCTTTATTTTGCCTCTGTGTGGTCTTCTGCTTTGCAAAGTGACATTCAGTGGATGACCGTAAGGCAAATGTGTTGCTGCTTCTAATTACTGAGACGATATCTTGGTGTTCAAGATGTTCTGCATAGGGGAATCATAGTTCTTTGCTGTATGTTCAGAGGATAATTAATGTTGTCTCGTGGTGACTTTAAAATCTAACTCATTATCTACTTCCATTGAGGCTTTTTTAAATTTGTTAAAACCCAGGACTGATGAGAAGCAGCTTTGCTACGATGTGGTGGTAAATTTCTTTGTTAAAGGATCTAGGAGATCTGCTACTAAACTGCCTTGATAGCTTTGAAAGGGAATTTTTCTATTCTTTTGTAGATCAAAGACATCCTTGAAAGCCCTCATTTACTGACAGTGATCAAAATAGAAGAAGGTGGCAATGAAATTTTGAGCAATGCCATTTCCTTTGCTCTGTACCAAGGCAAATAATTGTTTTTCTGGGTTTGTTTGGGAATTTAATAATAAATGGAAATGGGATGGCTATTTATTCCCTAGAGGAGGTTTCCTTAGAGCAGTGCCATCTCCCTAGAGCTAAGCTCCTGTCACAATGTGGAGCCTGTCTTCTTCTGCTGAAGGGGTGTGGGCAGGCTACAACAGCAGTATGGGATCTCTGAGCGTGGGAAAGATCCAAACCAGGTAACTGGGAAGGCATTTTGGAGAGTCTTGGGGATGCTGGTCGGGCCCCACTTGGGAATCCTGCAGAATCTCCCTGGTGTAGAGGGTGCAGGACTCTGAGCAGCCTGAAGAAAGCCTTGTGCTGATCTTGGTTAGGAAGTGCTCCTGGACCATAAACACATCCCTGAGCCTCCAGCAGCCTCCAGCCCCCAGTCAGGAAGATGTGCATGAGTCTGGGGAAAAAGCCACTTGGAAGAAGTCTTGTCCTGGCAGTGTGAGAAGCAGCGATGATAAATGTGCCTGGTTGTTACTCAGAGATTGTTCCTCACCTGCAGCTTTCAGCACCAAGGAGCACGACAGGGAGAACTGGAACGGGCAGCTGAAGCTGCTGCTGGAATGGAACGAGCTGGACCTGGCCAGCGACAAGATCTTCACCAATGACCGAAACTGGCAGGTGCAGCCCCCTTCTGAGGGAGTGCTGGGAGCTGTGGGGAGGGACACATCCCAGCAGGAGCCACTGTCTCAGCACCTGGGCCTCTGTGTCAAGAGAGTGTCTATTGCTCCCGCACTGATCGTCACATTCCGTTCAGCCTGGAGAAGAGGAGGTCAGACCTCCTTGGCAGCTGCTGCTTCCTCACAAGGGGCAGCTCCCATCTCTACTGTTACAGGGACAGGACCCCAGGGAATGGCTGGAGCTGTGCCAGGGGAGGCTCAGGCTGGAGACCAGGGAAAGGTTCTTCTCCCAGAGGGTACAGGGCGCTGCCCAGGCTCCCCAGGGAATGGGCACGGCCCCAAGGCTGCCACAGCCCAAGGAGCATTTGAGCAACACTCTCAGGGATGCATAGGGTGGCATTGTTGGGGTGTCTGTGCAGGGCCGGGGGCTGGACTCCATGATCCTTGTGGGTCCTTTCCAACTCATTCAGTCAGGATAATCCATAGAGCCAGCTCCATCATTCGCTGATGATCCATCCATTCTATCATCACTGGTTAGAAAGGTGATCTGCCCATGCCAGAAATGCTCTGGGCCATCTAGCCAAGGCAATTGTGCACAGAAAAAGCCCCCGGCCTGATTCTGATGAAAGTGTGACAGTGATTGTGTATCAGGCCATAGATGAAATTTACATGTCTCACATGTGATCCCTCACATTTGCTTTTCCAGTTCTTCCTAGGCTGCTGACCTTCAGGATGTGACGTTCACAGCCCTGGTGAAAGACAGGCCCAAATTTGTCTGGCTCTTCCTGGAGAATGGCTTGAATCTGTGGAACTCCCTCACCCCAGGGGTCCTGATGAAGCTATACACCAACAACTTGAGCAGCCTGGTGTTCTGGAACCTGCAGTTTGCCAAGAACTCCTACAACGATGCCCTCCTCACCTTCATGTGGAAGATGGTGGAGGATTTCCAGAGAGGTTTCAAAAGAGATTACAAAAACAGCGAGGAGATGGAGATACAGCTTTCAGTGAGTGAGGAGCATTACCACATAACCATCACCACATAATAAGTCATTCACTCTTAACTGCAAATGTCAAGATTAAATTAAATATATGATTTGCAATTGTTTTTTGCTTGTAGCTTACAAGCTTTTCTTGAAAATGTCTTTGTTTCACATTAACTTTTTTGATTAACCAATTCCAGGCAGTAGACAGAAAGGTGGTTTGGGCCCTCCATTCTACACATGTTGTACCTTTAGAGTTTGTGAATTTCTGCAACCAGCTCGATTTCTAACTCATGACTTGTGATGTAACTCCTTTCAGTTTTTATACAGCAGATATCATTTCATATTTCAATTGGAACTTCATATTGTTTCTAACACAATTAGAGGAACTCTAAACATAATGGTAAAATCTTTGTGTACCCAAAATAACCTCTAAATGGTTTCAGTATTATGGAGCTTTTTATTCAGAGCAACAACAAATGGCCTTTATATTCTTGATTTTAACTACAGAGGAAGGGGAGGAAGTGTGCAGTCTGCTCTGCTAGATATGATTGCAAGACCTTGCTCATCAAACCATCTGTTTACCATGACAGCAAAAGCTGCTGTGCATAGTTAGACAAAGGGGCCAGTGGGGTTCAGCAGAGGCCAGTTAGGAATGGAGTCAAAGCAAGGCAAGCAGATAGCAAGATTTTGCTTCACGGGATCATTGGACAGTCTGAGTTGGAAGACACCCTAAAGATCTCCCCGTGTGACCCACATGCCATGGGCAGGGATCCTTTCCACTAGACCGGATTCCCTAAAACCTCATGCAAGTTGGCCTTGAACACTTCCAGGATGGGGCATCCACAGCTTTTCTGAGCAACCTGTGCCGGTGCTTCACCACCTTCACAGAGAGGAATTTCTTTCAAACATCTAATAATGCCCTGGCCTCTTTCAGTTTGAAAACATTCTTCCTTATCCTATCACTCCATGCCCTCATCAAAAGGCCCTCTCCAGTTCTCTTATAGCACTCTTAGTTGCTGGAAGGTACTCTGAGATCTCTCCAGAGCCTTCTCTTCTCCATTCGGAACAACGCCTGTCAACCGTTTCTCACAGGAGAGCTGCACCAGGCCCTATGACCTGCTCTGGACGTGATTCAGCAAGGTGATGTCCTTCTTATTCTGAAGGGCCCAGAAACGGACCCAGTGGGGTTTCATGAGAGGATAGTAGAAGGACAGAATGCCTTCCCTCAACCTGCTTTGGTCCCATTTCTTTGGCTGCCGCCAAGGACAGAGGCTTTCTAATCTGGGAGCTCACATGTTGGGCTTCTCATCCACCAACACTCCTAAGTCCTTCTTCTTGGGCTGCTCTTAATCTAGTCTCCTCACAGCCTGTAATTTGTGCTTGGGATTGCCTTGGCTCAAGTGCCTGACTTTGTACTTGGCTTAGTAGAACTTCAGAAGGCTTTTTCATAAACCTTCTAGAAATATAATAGCTTCAGACAATGCAGTCTGCAATGTCACTGAAAGAATATTAGGAAGGAAGATACACAGATGCACAGGTGCAGGCATGCCTCTTAACCTGTGAAAACATGAGCTTTGTCTCTTTGGACAAGTAGGTAAGAAAGAAATTTGAAACTAGTCTCATCTCATGTCTCTCTTTCCCACTGTCGACTCCATTTGGCATGGCCAAATTGTCTTTTTTGTTCCTTTTCTCGCTTGAGATGCATCAGTTCAACAGCCAATGAAGAATAGATGTAAAAAACCACCTTAATTTTAGAAAATGGGTAAACCATCCTCCTTTAATTTTCATTGAGGAGGATTTTCTTAAGAACATCTCCTTGGATGCCACTCTGACTCTGAGGTGAGGTTTGGTTTGCCATACACATCCATTCCTCATTAAAAATCCAGTACTTGCCATCTGTCTGAGTCTTCCCTACTGGCAGAGGCAGTAAAAATAGACAACGTGAAAGGCAGAAGGGGATGCTAAAATAAGCAATGGGGAGAATGCTCTCCATCTTTTCTTGGTGGTCTAGGTAGATAATAGGCAGCATTTTGTGCCTCCAAAAAAGCATGGTAGGAAGGGGAGAAGATATTCTGAAAGAGTATCAAAGGCAAAATGTGCAAAGGAAGGGCTAGGTGGATCTACGAGGATAAGTGGAGAGAGTAGGTTTGGGTTTAAAAGATACAAGAAGTTCCTTGAAGGTCCAAGACAAGTGTGGGAAGACTCCTAAAAGATCTGAGAATTCCATTGAATATCTCACATCAGTTTTCAATTCTTTAGCTGATTTCCACATTTGTTGAATTGACTTCTTTCCAAACAGACTTGGCCCTGAAATAATATGCCCTTGATCTTTGCTAATGTTTGTAACGGAATCAAAATCCCCAAGGATAAAGACATTAGGATTCAGAGGCAAATCTATCTTCATTTTTGTATCTACTTTTCTACTACTTTTCTTTCAAATTAATACTCTTCCTAGCCTGGATTCACCCTTGAAAGTCCACAAGGACAACTACAGAACACTCCTCCACCCTCTCCCGCATTCCTGACCCTGGAGGCAGCAAATTCCTCTTCAGAGAGACAAGTTCTGGTGCAGAGTCACATTAAGCCTGTTCCTGAAGTTTCAGATAGAAATTGAAGTAGTAATTCTTTCTTCTATACAGACAGATGAAAAAAGCTTGTCTGTGTTGTCACTGTGAATTTTTAAAACTTTTTTTCCTGTCTTCAGGCCTAAAGAGCTGGACTGACACTTTGGCACAGTGGCCCCCTATTGTCCTGCTCTGGGGACTGCTAAGTCTTAACTCTCCAAAAAAATTATACTTTCCTCCACTAAAGCAATTCCAGTTCCTATGTGTAAAATGAAATCAAGGTTCAAAATTCTGTTGATGTCTTTCATTACAATTTGTTTCCACTAATCTTTTAATTCAAAGTCTCCAGTTATTCTCAATCTCACTACTTCTGGTAGCATAGGGCTGGAAACACCTAATCAAACGGTGGGGGCATTTATTGGTATAGTGATGAGAGAAGGGATGGGTCACAGGAAACTGGAAATGTTCAGCTTTTCTGCAAGGGGAAATTGTTCGTAATGTCTTTAACTTTGGGCTGAAAACAAAAGAAGGCACAAAAGAAAGCACAACATCTAGAAGTTGTCTATGGGACAATCCTGAAAGGTCTTTTAGCTTAAATTGTTTCTACATTAGTTCTGAAACATGTGTCTCATAAGGGGAACTCAAAGTTCTCACAAAAGCCTAGGATGGGTCATCTTTCCATGTCTTGCCATCTCAGAGGATGGGGGAGATGGCAACACACCTTCATTTCCCATCTGTGGGTAACCACTCTTTCCTGCTCAGCTGTCAAAGGAAGGGTAGCAGGAGACAAGAGGTTTCATGTTCAGGGTGTGAACTGCTCTTGCACCTGCTGGTGCCCAAGACAGTGCTGGAACAAACTCAGTGGGAAAAGGGAAAAATGCAACAGAGGAACAGGCATGAAAATAGGACTCTCACGTTTTTGGGGGCATGAATCCCAGTATATCACAGCAATTTCCTAGACAACTGCACACCTTCCAACAGAAAGAGAGTGTGCCCTTTATTGAGGTGCTTTTCATGAAGCGTTTTTCTGAGGCCATGGCAGACCTGGCAATAGCTCACTGTAGATCTTCCCACTGAGTTGATTAATGAGCAGGCATTTGGATAAACATGGCCAAAACATCCAAGGACTGTTAATCTCCACGTGCAAAATTGTCTATTTCAACAGTGTGGTAAAAGCAACTTTTAGCCTGCTCCTGCAGCCAGGTCACATGAAATGCTCTTGATGAGTGCATCAGCCCATCCATTGAAGTGATGACCAGCAGAAAGATGGGCAAGCTCACCGGGCAGCGTTTCTAGAGCTCAGCCTCCTTTTCCTACACTAATTCAGTTTCTCTCATCTTGAGAGTAAGAAAGCACATGCAGGGGCTTGACACACAGGCAGCAACTGACAGGCAGCACAAAAGGACACAGTCTCAAGCTGTGCCAAGGGAAATATAGGCTGGATAGTATAAAAAAGCTTTTTACACAAAGGGTGATAAAGTATTGGTATGGTCTGCTCAGGATGGTGGAGTCACCATCCCTGGATGTGTTTAAAGAAAGACTGGGTGAGGCACTTGGTGCCTTGCTTTAGTTGAGGTGTTAAGGCTGGGTTGGACTCAATGATCTCGAAAATCTCTTCTGACCTAGGGATTTTGCGATTCTGTGACTTATCACTTTGCCCTGTGGAAAATGAAATCCAAGGTTCAACATAATTTGCACCCACACACCTCAGCCACAAGGTCCAGGGCAAGGCTGCTTTGTGTATGGTGAGTGTATGTGTGTGTGTGTGCTGCACTGAGTCTGACAGGTAATATCAAGGCCAGTGGAGGAAGGCCACTTGTTGCTTCTGTCATTGCTGAGGCGATTGTCATTAATCCTCTGTGCTTTCATGTATATAGGGGCTGTGCTCACTGGGGATTCACTTTAATAAATAGCACTTAACGTGAATGCAGGCTTCTGTCATTCCCTCCTGTCCACGTCCTGCTTTTTTCTCCTATTTTTCAGGCACCCCCTGAAGAGTCCCAGGAGCTTTCATAGGGGGCTGCACAGCAGGGAAGAAAAGGTGATGTGCTATTTTTCTGAGGCAGCTTTTCTGTGCCCAGGACATTCCTGTAAATGACAGGAGTATTAAGACTCTAACAAAACTCAGATAAAGGGAAAAGATGAAGGGACAAAAGGAATGAAACTTCCATTAAGCATAATGTAAGCAGTCTCTTCATGATAGCTGAGGTTATTCAGGCTGACAAGTAAGCAATTCTCTTTTCACTTTACAAAAGCATTCCATCTGTGTGCAATGCAGTGGAGCCACAGAAGATCCATGTTTAAATTAAATAAAGCAGGAAAGAAAGCTCTTGACCAGTTCAGTGAGGAAAATCAGTGAGTTTGCTTTTCCAGTTAGCATGGTGAGAAGTGCCCCTTCTCCCTTCTGTTACTCCAATGAAAAATGCTTTCTTTCTCCAGACTATTGCCCTCAAGTGCTCTTGCACTAATTCAAGTGAAAAGTTTTACATTCCATCAGTTCAGAATCTTGCCATGGGAAACATGGCCAGCTCTTCTGTCATGATTCCTTTTATTTCTGATTGACTGATTTGGGGATTTAAAACAGCTCTCACTTTCAATGGCTGCTCAAAGATTTTCTCCTGTACTCATCGAGTCTTCAGACAGAGGGTTCAGGTGATTCTTCTGTCATCTCTGGTGATGAGAAATTCTTAGATGAGAGAAGGAATCCAGATTCAGGTCTGCCTGCAGCCCTTCTGGAAGACAGCAACTCAATGACCGCAGTTCTTGCAGTTTGTGAGGAGACATTAATATCTTATCGGACAATTGGTCATGAGCAGAAGTTCTTGCAGTGAATGTTGAGGCATTTCATGTCCTCCCAGGCCAGACCAACACAGTATTTTGGAGGCCAAATCCACGCTTAGAGCCTTCTTATGCATTGGTTAGGCACTTTGGCACTGTAAGAGGGAAATACAATGTTTTTATGGAGCTGGGGAAGGGGAGAAGGAAAGCAGGAGTAAATTGCCCAGTGACTGCTAATAACTTGAGGTTAGAGCCTCTCCTAGATTTATGCAGAACAGTTACAATGTAAGGAGTGGAAAGAAGGCAAATATTAATTCCTCCCTGTAAATTTAAAAGCTAGGCTGAAGAGAGCTGGATTGACAATTCTTCGGTATTTCTGCTTTCTCTGCAGATCTTGCAGAGCCTTGGCTTCATGCTCATTTTCTGTACTAAAACAAATGACAGTACATCAGAGGAAAATCCCTCACATTTTAGCAAAGTACTCAGTGGTACATGAACTTAGAACAGTGGTTAAATACTGCCATGGAACTGGATGCTTCCTTCACAAGCAATTTTACACTCTAAAATCAGCAACAAGCGATCTCTGGGTTCAACGGACCTGAATTTTAGAGGCTGAATATCCAAGATATATGCCACCTTGTCTGAAGCTTTGATCTTGTGTTAGAAAGAAAAATAACATTATTATCATGCTGTTCAGCCCAGCTGACAGAGGATTTTGTATTTCAAGAATGCTTTTAAGATGCCTAAATTGAGAACAGAAGGATGTTCTATTCCTCACTAAATGGAATGAGAGTTGTAGTTTGATCAACATGGTGTTGCCGCTGAAAATAAAGCACCTAAAACACAACAAAGCTAATATGTGATGAAAGAAGATGAGCGTTGAGTGATTGGCCAAACCTCTACCTGACACAGATAACATAATCACGTTTCTTCATTATAACATTGACACTTGCAGGGATGTGTGGGTCTGTCAGTTCCCAATTCAAAGTAATGCAGCATTGTCAAGCATCAGTGCTCAAAAAAAGTGCTCTGCTATTTACTCCACTCTCACAGGCAAGATGTTAAGTCATGACATTATTTCTATATAGATATATTTGTGGATATAGATGGAATAAATGCACACATACTCAAATTTAGAGATACACATGTGTAAACATGTATTTGTACATACATGTGCAGATGTTGGGGGTTAGGTTTGTTCCTTCTTTCTCTAAAGAATTTTTTCTCCAGAAGTTACCAAGGAGACCAAGTGTTGGAGAGTTGGAGAGTCCTTAACTGAAACAAAGAGGTGGACAAAGTTGGAAGAGGGAGATAAGGCAGGTAAAAGACAGAGCTTGAGGCAGCTGCGGGCTGTTCTTTTTCCGGCGTTCGGCGTTCGGGGAGAGAGAGAAGGGCTATTGCTGGCTGGAAGAGTTTCACTGTGGCCAAAGGGATCCAGTCCTGGAAATCTACTATCACCGCTTTGGCCTGAATCCAGAGTTTTCTCTGCCACCCGCGGGAGCTGGGCCGGCCTTGCCTCGCCTTCGGCTCCTTCGGCGCTGCTCGTCTTGCTGCAGTGTGACCCTGCACCCCCTGCCCTGCCGGGACATCCTGCCCCTGCCTGCCGGGACACCCTGCCATCCCAGCTACCAGCCCGGGACTTTTCCACTCTTTCAGCTTGGTGCTCTGAGGATCCTGCAGGAACACTGAAACCAAACTGCCCTGGGTTTTGTGAAACAAAGCCCTCAAGGTTCTTAGTACTGTTTTTGTTTGTTACTAATGCTGTAGTTGTTTGGTAGGGGTTTCTGTGTTTGTTTGCTTTGTAATACATTCTAGTAAAGAACTGCTATTCCTATTTCCCAAATCTTTGCCTAAGAGTCTCTGATTGTAAATTTATAATTGAAAAAGAAGAAAAAAGGGGTGGAGGGAGGGGTTTACACTCTCCATTCCAAAGGAAACTCCAGTTGTTTTCTTTTTATTACCTGGCAGATACCTGTCTCCCCAAACCAAGACAGCAGATATATATAAATACATTAAAGGAGCTCCTCATTTCTCCACCTCATTTGTAAGCTATCTTTATGTACCTGCTTCTCAAGTGAGGGACTATTTTTGTTCAGTCTCTAGACCAAGCAAAATGCCTTTTTTAAATTTGGGGGTTCTTAGATTGTGTTGATTTGTTGGGAGGGTTTTTTGCTCTTATTTTTTATTATTAACACAGCTGGAAAAACTGCTCCTGTCACCACATCATGTTTACAAGGACTTGAGGGCTAAAAATAGAAGTTTAATGCTATGTTGACTTAGTCAATTATCTGGTTTGGTTAAAAAATCCCTGCAAAGTGTTCAGAGGAATGGGAAATAATTCCATTACCTTTCCCAATTATTTCCATGACTGTGCAATAAATTAGAAGAAATCAAACTCTTTTATTCTAGAAATCCCAGCAAGGGATGTTTCAGCAGGTAGATGTCCTGTAAAAACATCCACTGCCCAGACACAATCAAGGTGAGCTGTTACAAGACAGGTATAGTTTTTGCTACAAACACCGAGAGCAAAGGCTTGGACCAAGACTGCTGCTGGGATGAGGCAGGTCTCTGTTTAGCTGTGGTCTCACCATGTCCACAGGTCACATGCAAATATTTAATCTTACCTATAAAAATGTAGATAATATTCCTGTCAATGTGGCATTTTAGAAGGGGCGTGTAAACGAAAGATGTGTGGATTCTTTTTTTTCTAGTAGACAGGTGCACAAGTTAGAATAAATTGGCTGCCAGCCCAAATCACTGGAGTGGTCTCTGGAGTTCATGCGAGTCTCATCTGATGGTGTTGTTGGTGTATCTTAAGGTGAAAGTTATGCCAGGTGGAAAGTTTTTCCTAGGATGTCCTCAAATGGGTCTTACACCAGAGAATTTCTAAAGCACAAATGAGTGTAATCTCTTAGAGTGACCACAAATTTGGCAAGTATATCTGCTCATTGAAGTTTTATTTTTAGCAAATCCAAACCTGGAACTTGCTTGCAGACAACACACATATATGCTAGCATCTGTTTTAACTTTGGTTTTAATGTCTGGTGTAATTAATTAAAAAAGTGAAATATGAAGGGAAATGAGATGGTGCTTCCTTTAATGTTCCTTTTAAAAGATAAGGATGTTTCATTCTTTTTCACTTAGTATTGGCAGAAAAATCTTGATTGAAATTAAGTTCCAACAAAACCAAGGAAAATATTAAATCTTTGAATGAATATTTTATCCTAACTTCAAACAAGGTCTACTTTCTTTGCACAGGACAGACAAAGACAACCAGAGGTTCTTTTTCCCTCCAAAAAAAAAAAAAAAATCATTTCCTGTACATTGAAATTATTACTTTAAGTTAAAGCAAAATAGGCACGTTCATCTTTTAAGCATTAAAAGGGTGACTAAGGAAGTATCTGGAGCTATAAATTGGTTTTATCTGCATCGCAAAATGTTCCTCATTTCATAAAAATGTAGTCACTTGTTTGGAGCTTTAGAAGATGTTGCAAAAAAAAAAAACAAACCCCAAATTAAATGAACTCATAGTTACCTCTAAGGATCACGTGAAAATAAATACCTTAGGAGTGAAACTTGCTTTTGACCTTGGCCCTTTATTGATCCATCTCCAGTTATATTTATGCCATTATAGGCATAAAGGTGAGCTACTCACCAAGGTTATTGTTGCTTGCTGTTGCCTGGTGCAAGGAAAGAATAGTGCATTTTTATGTTTTCACCAAGAAAAATGTGTAAATTTTTTATATGCCTCAGACTTAGTTTGGGTGGTTTCATTTCCTGACTTCCTTTCTATCTTCATAATGCAATGCTGATATGAGAGGTGGTACAGAGCAGTAGTAATGTGCTGGGCTTTTAAGAACCTTTATATAATCAGCAAATAATACGGGTGTTGGGGGCTGCTTACCGGCTAGCTCACTCACCGAGCCCACATGAAGGGGTACGGTTCAGTACCTTTCCAATTTGGTGGGTCTGAGCCTCTGGCAGAAGCATGGCAAACAGCGTGGAAGACCAAAGGAGGACTCCCATGTGGGCTTCACCTAGGCTTTATCCCACCCAGAGGGCTCCCCACGTATGAAGTGAGCTTTTGCCCTTGGGTTTCGGCTTAAGTACAGGGGGTGTGGAAAGAATAGGGGACAATCGAGAACCAATCCCAGGGAGGACGGGAGTAACCCAGAACAAGAGGACAATTAGGACAACATCTTATACATACATAATAAACAGAGAAGAAGTCATGGACTCTGCCAATCAGCCCAGCCCCTCAGCAGAGCCTGGGCAGGGATGCATAGTGATAGACAGCACCCACAACTAGGGAAAAACCAAAGAGGGGTTTTTACGTGAGGTAGGTAGGACAAACCATTTTACAGAAATTTGGTAAACCTAAATTTCACTTCTCAACAAGTAAAGAATCACACAAGGTAAAAAAAAATGATCGTGGTCTGAGTCAAGATAGAGCAGTTTGGACAGGCCAAATTCTCTGATCCATGGCCGAGAGTCCGTTTTAAGATTTATTGATATCTTCCCACTAGAAGTTACCAGGAGATAAATGGCTGGTAGTGAGACCCTATTCAACAGCAGTAGGGAAACCGTGACTCCCTTACCAGTGTGGGTGCAAGGTCTTGTGGACATGAGATTTGCCAAAGCAATACACTAATGAAATGTACTTTTCATGGGGCATTCTCTTAAGAAACATCGCCGGTGGAAACAAAAGGAACATGTCTAAAATGAAGGCCATGCCCCTAACAATTTGGGCCCATCTGCCTCCTTTCTACCTGACCCTGAAATACATCTCAGAGGGTGCAGAAGTTAATGCAGATCCTGCCTACCATGGACTTTCTCACAATTAGTAGAAAGTACTGTACTGTAATTAAGGGGTGAAGTGGGGCATGATGAATATATGGAAAGGAAGACCCTTAATAACTGATAGAGCCTTGAAAAGAAATTTCTAATTCGTATGCATTTGATGTGTAATGTACCACTTTTAAGACTTTGCCTGGAAGAAACTGCTATGGTTGGTCTTTGAAGGAGTGGTGAGATTAGCATTTCCAAAGGGGGCAATTTCCTGTCTTCTTGGCTCTGTTCAATGAAGGAAATAACTTCCAAGACTGAAGCAGTAGTCAGCCCATCAATCATCCTCACAGCTGGAAACAGGGTCCCAAATGCTGAGTTAATCTGTCACTTAATAAATACATAGTGGCAGCGTATGGTGCTGACACACTCCACACTGTGGCACAGGACAGAACTGTTTACACAGGCATGCTGCTTTCTCAGGTACCTCCCCACTGGCAGACCCTTTTGTTTGGGAGGATCAATTTACTTTGCACAGTAATTTGACTGAACTGATCAGTTCAGAGAACCTAAGTGTTGGCTAATCCTAGGTAATCCTGTTCTACCCAGATGGAAGGAACAAAGGGTGCTGGCAGCAGGCCAGTTTTTTCTCCATTCTGGAGGATGCTATCTCTGGGCATGATGAACTTGAATTAAAGCTGATGGTAGGCAGATGTGTAGCCTGTACCCAATGGGTGTCAGAGATAACAGGAGGAAGCTAATCTACATGTCCCAGCCTGGCTGCTGTCCTTAATAGTCCCTCTGCCAGTTGTCCTGACTGGGAGAGGAACACAAACAAAAGTCAGGATTACTAGCTCCAAGAGTGACTGCACTTGTTTACAAACCACATGAGGAATGATAGGCTGGTAAGCAAAAAATAGTAACCCCTCCCTTCAACATGTTTAAAACCACATGAGCAGGACAATTTAGTACAAGTCATGAACATGACAATTTTCTGAATCATATAAGGACACACCCAGACTGTGCTAGGCACTGCAGAATATGTAACTTTCTAGTTTTAACTTTAAAATTCCTCAATTTTACACTTATGTTTGAAGCCACTAATTCTAAATACTTTGATTACATTTCAACTGGAGTAATAAAACTCAAAGCAGTCTGTAAATATTCAAAGTATTCATTTGAATATTTTCTTTTGAATCAAGCTTCTTTTCTATAACCAGCACCTTTCTGATTAGTCTTCAGAAGAAGTGGTAGATTATTCTTTCACTTTAAAAACAGAATATTATAAAAATAAAAATAAAATAAAATAAAATAAAATAAAATAAAATAAAATAAAATAAAATAATCTTTTTTTTAAAAAACCAGCACAATAAACAAATTTCAAAATATCAAAATACATGTTTGGAATTTCTAATGCAGCATGAAACAGTTTCCCAAAATACAATCACACATTTTTAGGGAGTTTCCCCACCTTGTCTTCACAGCATCTTTTTGATACATGGTGCAGGGACTTTTCTTAACTTTTAGCTTGCTGTTCCTTTCAGTTTCCTAACTTTTACCTTGTATTACTTCCATCCCTTTGAAATTGGTGGACTGAAATTGATGGTTAAATATGACCTAGAATTTAGAAATAGCCCCCCACTCTGAGGTAGATCTCATGAACTGAAAGAGATGCGTAATAGACAATTGGTTGGTGATTGTAAATGGTTTTGAGCTATTATGTTTATTTTATGGTCCACTGTTTTTGGATATTCATCTCAGTAGGCAGAACTGATCATCGTGACAGACAAAAAACTGTGAAATGTCCCTTTTCCTCCCCTCTTTCCTCTTCCATGTCCTCCAAACCTGTTCATTCATTTCAACAAAGATGTGCTGGAAGGAAGCTTGGACTGCCAGGAGAATTTTGCCAGAATTCTCCCCAACTTCTAGGAAAGCTTGTCTTGTCCCTTTTCAGCAGTGAAAACTAGAGTTTAGAAAACTACTGCTCAGCAATCTTCCAGGAAAAATTAGAAAGGATCAGTGGCAAATACCTTCAAAATCAAGGGATGCAGCTTCCACATCATTGCATAAAAGAAAGATGTGATTTATTCAATAGCAGACAAAGGCAGAGCGGATGACCTTAGTTCACTCAGTAAAAGGGCAGCTCTTCACATGTACTTTTTCAGAAGGTAGTTGTATGTGGAAAGTACATGTAAGAGAGTGTAAATAGTGGAATGTATGTTCCTTATTTTCCTCTTGAAAGAAAAGAACTTCAGAAGAACAAAAATTCAACTAAATTTATTTCTTGCATAGAAGTAGAAGAAAAAAATTTTCCTGCATATTAGTCCTTGTGTTTTTTAATCCCATAGTATATTAGTTCATACAGAGTGTAATATCAACTACAATAAAAAATTCCTATTGGAGGGTATGACTTTATTTTAAATGAATGATGGAACTTTTGAGGAGGGAGATAAAAGGGAAGCCTTGTAGATATTAGATTTGGGCATGGATCTGTTTTCAAAATGATAGGCAAAAGTATATGTTAATGAAGATCTTTTCATTAGATCATTTCAAATTTCAGAAACAATCTGGTGACATACAAACCCTCAAAAATCTGTATTATTAACCACTAGCTGTTTGAGCAACAAAGTCAGAGTTGAGTGTGCTGAAAATAGAATGCCCCACTAGCATGCTTATAATATGTACAGCATTATATACATGAAGTATGCAATATATAAAAGAATCAGTTGCTTTATACCAACTTTCATTTCAAAGTCTATATTTTGCAGCTGAGTTCTGCAAAGCTTTCAAAAGCTGTCTTCCAAATGGAAGTACATCTATATCTTCATGTGGAAAGCAATAAAGGCACATTTTCTTATGTAAAGAATGTGGAAATAGGTTTCATATTCTGGGTTGTCTGTTTTGACTAATTTTATTTTCCTTTCTTTACTACCTTTATATATGCAAAGCATAGAGAATTGGCAGAATATTTAGAGACAGCCTCATTTCTAATGGTGAACTCCCACTAGGCTTACCCTCTCCCTAAAAAATGCACAGAGAAGATTCCTGAGGTCACAAGTGCTATCCAACAGAAAGGGGACAAATGGACACTCTAAGGAATCCTTGGCAATGGCAGCAGTAAATTGTAGTTACAATTAAAACTTCATTTTATTCAGAGAATATATGGTTAGTAGAGCACAGAATTTATGTTTATGGCACTAGTTCCCTACAAACAGATAGAATATAGTACAACTTATAACATTACTGGGTTTCAAGCTGAGGAAGCATGTCACAGGCAGGTGCCACTCATGCAGATGAGGTCAGTGCTTTGAAGACACATCCCAGAGACTCCTGAAACCTCCTTGGCTGTGATCCAATCTTACCTGTGAGCCTCTGTAAGAGCTAGGCTGAGCAGATGTGAAGTACCATGGATGTCCTCTCCAAAGGAGTGTAAAGGACTTCTCTACATTTTTCATCCTTAAAAAAACAAGGAGAAACATCCTATGCATGGGATACAGTGACAGAACACCACCTAGTGAACTCAACCGGTTCAGTTTTACCTCCATTAGCTCTTCCCTCTCTTTCAGAAAAAGAAAATACAGTACATGAAAATACAGCAACCCTTCATCAAGGAGTATCTACTCCACATCCCCTGAGTTTCTGGCACACACAGCAGGACTTTGAGAAGGAGTTCCAATCCAGAATGTGCGATTGCACAGCTGAATTTGGGACAAGGCTAAACAATCAGAGGTTTCAGATTCAAAAAAGCGATTTCATCATTTTCTCAAGGCAGAGAGAATACTCAAATTGCCCTTCCCGATAGTTTCAGTAGTTTTTTGATTTATTCAGGTCCTTAGACAAAAATGAGATTCTAGAAAGCGCTTACCTTTGTGTCTCACCATCTTACAGTGTCCACAATACTGACAGCAAAGGAGCAAGGAAAACAGAAAATTTTAATTGATTTACTAGCTATCTTTCAAGGTACCTGAATGCTCCTTTTCTGTTTGGCTTGACATACATGATCATTGAGCATAATATAAAGGCAAAACATTAACCTCTTTTGCCTTGTGCATGTCAAGAATCAAAGTTAATAGGACTAGAACCAACGCCAAGTAGCTGTTCTGATACGTAAAAACATTATTGGTACAAAGAATTGACCAATATGAATATTTCTGGGTTTTATTTGCTGAATACAATCCTCCTCAAAGAAGAGATCTTCTTGGCAAGAATTCCCTTAATAAATAATCACACTTCTAGAGCTTGACATTTTTGGCTTCAGTTGCAGGAGACATTTTTCCATTTTTGAGGGGGAAAAGTCACCCAGCCCCCATATTTTTTCAGTCAGCTATGTTTTCTCAGACTCCCAGAAAATCAGCCTTCCCATGTTCATGTGGTTCTTACAGACAGTATCTCATTGTGTCCTGATTGCAGACAATTTATACTAATTTTTTCATAGATTCTGGAAAGAAACCCTTGTGTGACTGTGTAACAGGAGCAGTGGAAAAGGACTGGAATTTGCAGGAATTGTGAACAATTCTCTTCCAATTACACTCATGTAATTAAGAGTGTAATTTGAGGCACAGCTATTATGACCCAGAGCAGCAGGTTTGCTTTCTTACCTGCTTAGGTCATTTCCATCCCTCACTGTGTTTTGAAGGTTTATGTCAGAACATCGAGTGCACGCATAGACAACCATTATCACCATGCTACTTGAGGATATTTTGCTGCATCCCACAACCCCCAGGTTCAAAATGATGATGCCCAGGTTGCTTCTGCAGACCCAGTTGCACTTTTGGAAGCATGTAATATTAAAACAGATCCCACTGTCCTGCTAGGCTGCACTGTCCAGCTTGCAGAGTACATAGCAACAAGTGGCCTGTTAAATGATGAAAAATCCTTTAGCTCCTGGCTTTAGATCTCTGGCCTCCCTGCCTGTACCCAGGGAGCAGTCTGGGGGGAAGTCTGGGAAAAGAAATTACATCAAAACCAGCTGTTACATTAAAGCTACTACCATTAAAGATGGACAACATGTTAACCAAAATAGGGTCTTTTTACAGTGTGGGCTTTTGCAATCACTGAGAGTCCAGAGCTGCTTCCTCCCCGCGCACACCAGCCGTCCCCCGCCCCCCCCCCCCCCCGGTCCCCGCTTTCCCACTTTATGGAAACAGCAGTAAATGTCATTCTAAGATGTCCTATTGTCCCTCAAATTATGAGTACATCGTGTTTTATTGAAATCTCTTCTTTCTTCTTTTAATTTACTATGTTTCTCAGCTCTGAGCATTATGTCTTCCCAGCTTCACAGCACAGAAGTGATTCAGCACATAAGTCCTGCTTTTCAGTTGCTCTGACTGACATTTAGAGTTTGCTTGTATTGTAATTATGAATGATAATAAAATCTCTGATTTTCTTCTGGAAATTTATACACAGGAACATAGGAAATAATGTCTACATTTGCCTTGCTAGTTTCAGTGCTGGCACCTGAAATTATTTGAGGCACAAGTTAAAGTGGATTGTGCCCAACAGAGGATGCCAAATTTTACCATGGGAGGTTTCAAACACCCACTGTGCTGTTCATACACACCTGCATCCAAAACAGAGAAAACCAGCAAGCATCTCAGAATTGTAGAATTACTGACTCATTTATGTCGGACAAGACCTCTAACATCATAGAGTCTGTGCATTTACGCAGAGCTCACAAGCCCATCACTAAACCGTGCCCCCGAACAACATATCTACACATTTAGATCACTCTGGGGATGGTGACTTCAACATTGCCCTGAGCAGTCTGTGCCAGGGCTTGACAACCTTTCCAGTAAAGAAATTTTACTTGATTTCCTATCTCAACCTGTTGTGGCCCAACTTGAGGCCATTTCCTCTTGTTCTATCACTTGCTGCTTCAGGGATTTGGCTGTCGTGCATAGAGGAGAAAACAAGGGAAGGAGCATGAGGGTGGTGGAGAAGCTCAGAGAAGAATACATGCTGAGAAGCACCTCTTAAGAGTCCTTCAAACCCAAAATAGTTGTCTGTAGAATATTTGAACGAGAGTAGAGATGGAAAGGACAGCTCCTGAGAAGGAAGTTCAAACTTTTTTCACCATTTCTATTTTCCTCACTTTCACCACTATCATCTCAAGGTTTTTCATCAAATCTCCACTTGTTGCTGTTTCCTCTAACACTCTGTGCTCTTTCTATGCCATTCCCTATCAAACTCAATTCTCCCTCTAATCAAATTCTATGCGGTAAACTAAAGGAAAAGAATAGTATTGGAAGTTCAACCAGAAACTTCAGTGAAGACATCGATTTATGGCCTTGTAAATAATCATTTTAAAAAGGTATTACTTCAGGTGACAGAGAAGAGTTGTTTTCAGCGAATGTTTGTCTAAAACCACCAACTGTGTCAGCTGTTGACGTTTGTGAAAAGTAGTTAAAAGTTGAGGAAATCTGGCAAGAGGAGGCAGCTACAACAGTTCATGTGAAGTCACATGATATTCCCAAAACACAGAAGAGACTGCCTCCTGCTGGTGAAGAAGAGATGGAGAGCAACATTTAGTCTGGAGTAAATATAACTGTTAATATAACTAGAGACCAAAATTAAGCCTATCTGTAGGTGTCTAGTAGCTGTCTCAGCAGTCTACTTACTTTTCCAAACCTGTCTAAGCTTACAATACAGCAATGTGCTCAGAGGAGCTTGATCTGTAAGAAACAGGCTCTTACTTTTTGTTATTCATTAGAATACAGGACTAAAGAGAATACTGTTTAACAGGACTTTGTGGTACTCCACTTGAGTAGCTGATGGGTCCTTCACTGAGATAGCGCAGGTCCACTTTTAGGAAGGACGACAGACTACATTCAAAGAGAGATTTCTCATTCCTAGGTAAGCTGGGCGAAATTCCTCCTCTTCCAAATCATGATACTAAATTTCTAAAACTGAATATGTGAGTGGAGGATAGACAGTTTGATGGCTTTATGGACCAGTTGTGGTGGGTACGTTTTTGGAATAGCAGTGGCCTGAGATCCTGCCCCTCATTTTTGTGAGTTCTATGCAAGCCAGTTCACTGGCCTAGGGCCAAATCTCTGCTACGTGTCACCCAAAAGTTGCCTATCCTCCTGTCCTCTTTCTTACTAATCCTAAGGATCTTCCTTTTCTGCCGTTCTACTAGGATAGAAAAGGAAGGGGCTAGGGGGCTCTATTACAACGAGTAACCAGGAAGATGGCTTTCAAAAAAAGTGGTCAGACACCAGTTTCTCTTACTGTTTCTATTTTTCCCATCCTTAAAGGAGACGAGTTCTCAGATCATTGGTATTTCCTCTGACTCTCTCAGCTGGGTAACTGGAGCCTCATTTAAATACAGTTAAGCCCATTCCACACGCTTACTTGGAAATTTGGTATTTTGTTGGGAGGAATGGATGAGCTCTGAGTGTATGCACAAACATTTAGGCAAAGCAATGCACTATGGCTCACTCAACAAACAGAAAAGAGTTGGGCAAGTGTAGTAGTTTGAAGGCAAAACAAATGAGAGGCTCTAAGTCAGAGATACAATTTAATAGGAAAAAAGAAAAAAAGGAAAGAAAGTAAAATAAAATCGATGCAATAATACAAAAGACTACTGACAGAGTCAGAATACAACCTGAGCGTAGTGATGGAAGCAGTCCAGATGAGGTGGTCTTCCTGAAGCAGTGATCCTGTAGAAAGGTCTGGTAGCTCGGGTCCTCTGGGAATCCAGTGGGTAAGCGCCCCTCTGGTGTTCAGAGTCTCAGCTTATATCTAGGCTGGAATGCTTGGTTTCTCCCTCTGGGCGGAGCATCCCACAATGGGATGGTGAGTCATGTGATAAGGCCTGATGGGCTCATTAACAGGAGGTAGTCCAGGAGGGGGTTATCTGTGAGCTGTGTAGCAAAGGTGCTGATGGCCCATTAACAGAAGATAAGCCAGAGTGGAGGAGGCAGGGAGCACTGCCTCACCTGGTTTCAACAGTTCTTGAAGATGGTGATAGAATATACTTCAACCCAGGACATTATCCACCCCTTATTCTATTACCATCTACATCATCCCAAATCAATACCTTCCTTAAACTACACACACACACACATATATATATAATGAAATCCTACACACAGTTCTCACTTAAAATAAGGTCTCCTTGTGGTACACAGTGGGTGTCCTCATTTTTTTGCATCACCCACCAAGTGTAACCAGGTCTTTGTGCAAAGACAACCTCACGGATGGGTTTGCCCTTGCCCGAGGTGGGATTAATCTAAACAGTCTTTCTTAACATACCTTTCATGTGTACCACAGGGACTCTATTTTTATCTACTGTATGCAAGGATTCAGACTGGGCGGGACCAGCTCGATTGATGGACCTTCGGGTATTGACTATCTAGGTGGCCTTTGCTAAGTTTTGTTCTCAATTTTTGAAGGTCCTTCTACTAAGTGCCTTAAGGGTAGTTTTAAGCAGTCCATTGCAGCGTTCTACTTTCTTAGCAGCTGGTGCATGGTATGGGATATGGTATATCCATTTGATTTCGTGTTCTGTGGCCTAAGTGCTTATGAGGTCATTCTTGAAATGAGTTCCGTTGTCTGACTCAATTCTCTCAGGGGTGCCATGTCTCTACAGGACCTGCTTTTTTAGGCCCAAGATGGTGTTCCGGGCAGTAGCATGAGGCACAGGGTAGGTCTCTAGCTATCTAGTGGTTGCTTTCACCATGGTGAGCACGTAGTGCTTGCCTTGGCGGGTTTGGGGAAGGGTGATGTAGTCAATTTGCCAGGCTTCCTCATACTTATACTTTGACTATTGTCTGCCATACCACAGAGGCTTCACTCGCTTGGCTTGTTTGATCGCAGCACAGGTCTCGCAGTCATGGATAGCCTGGGAGATGCTGTCTATAGTAATGTTCACTCTTCGGTCACAAGCTCATTGATATGTTGCATCTCTCCCTTGATGACCAGAGGCATCATGAGCCCAGCGAGCTAGGAATAATTCTCCTTTGTGCTGCCAGTCTAGATCAACTTGAGATACTTTCACCTTGGCAGCTCGATCTACTTGCTCATTGTTATGATGTTCTTCATTAGCCCGACTTTTGGGTACGTGCGCATCTACGTGTCGAACCTTCACGGTCAGCCTTTTTACTCGGGTGGCAATGTCTTGCCAAATCTCAGCAGCCCAGATGGGTTTCCCTCTGCGCTGCCAGTTGGCCTTTCTCCAGCGGTCCAGCCATCTCTACAGAGCATTAGCTACTATTCATGAGTCAGTGTAGAGATAGAGCCTTGGCCACTTCTCTCGTTCAGCAATATCTAAAGCCAGCTGGACAGCTTTAAGCTCTGCGACTTGACTCGATCTACCTTCTCCCTCGGTAGCTTGTGCAACTCGTCGTGTGGGGCTCCATACAGCAGCTTTCCATTTCTGGTTAGCACTTACAATTCGGCAGGAACCGTCGGTGAAAAGGGCATATCGTCTCTCACTCTCTGGTAGCTCGTTATATGGTGGGGCTTCCTCGGCCCGTGTCACTTGCTCCTCCTCTTCTTCAGAGGATAATCCAAAGGTCTCACCTTCAGGCCAGTTTGTTATAATTTCTAGAATCCCAGGGCGATTCAGGTTTCTAATACGGGCGCGCTGCGTGATTAGGGCGATCTATTTGCTCCACGTGGTGTCGGTGGCGTGATGTGTGGTAGGAACCTTTCCCTTGAACATCCACCCCAGCACCGGTAGTCGAGGTGCCAGAAGCAGCTGTGCTTCAGTACCAATCACTTCTGAGGCAGCTTGGACTCTTTCATAGGCGGCTAAGATTTCCTTTTCTGTGGGAGTGTAGTTGGCTTTGGATCCTCTGTAGCTTCGGCTCCAGAATCTCAGTGGTCGTTCCTGAGTCTTACCCGGCACTTTTTGCCAAAGGCTCCATGACAGACCGTGGCTCCTGGCTGCAGAGTAAAGCACATTCTTCACCTCTGATCCCGTCCTGACTGGGCCAAGGGTTACCGCATGAGCGATTTCCTGCTTGATCTGGGCGAAAGCTTGCTGCTGTTTTGGGCTCCAGTGGAAATCGTTCTTCTTGCGGGTAACCAGGTAGAGAGGGCTCACGATTTGGCTATACTCGGGAATGTGCATTCTCCAGAAGCCTATGGCACCTAGGAAAGCTTGTGTTTCTTTTTTGTTGGTCGGTGGAGACATTGCAGTGATCTTATTGATGACTTCAGTGGGAATCTGACGCTGTCTATCTTGCCACTTCACTCCCAGAAACTGGATTTCTCGAGCAGGTCTCTTGACTTTGCTCCTCTTGATGGCGAAGCCGGCCTTCAGGAGAATCTGAATGATCTTCTCTTTCTTCTCAAAGACTTTTGTTGCAGTGTTTCCTCACACGATAATGTCGTCAATGTATTGCAGGTGTTCTGGAGCTTCACTCTTTTCTAGTGCAGCCTGGATCAGTCTATGGCAAATGGTGGGACTGTGCTTCCACCCCTGGGGCAGTTGGTTCTAGGTGTACTGCACGCCCCTCCAGGTGAAGGCAAACTGAGGCCTGCATTTTGCTGCCAGAGGAATGGAGAAAAAGGCATTTGCAATATCAATGGTCGCATACCATTTTGCTGCCTTGGATTCCAGCTCATACTGAAGCTCCAACATGTCTGGTACGGCAGCACTCAGTGGTGGTGTGACTTCATTCAGGCCACGGTAATCCACTGTCAGTCTCCATTCTCCGCTGGACTTACGCACGGGCCATATAGGGCTATTAAAGGGTGAACGAGCCTTGCTTACCACCCCTTGGCTTTTCAGCTCACGAATCATCTTATGGATGGGGACCACAGAGTCTCTGTCGGTGCGATATTGCCGACGGTGCACTGTTGCTCGGGCGATCGGCACCTGTTGTTCTTCAACTTTCAGTAGTCCCACAGCAGAGGGGTCGTCTGAGAGTTCAGGCAAGGTACTCAGTTGTCTGATGCCTTCTGTCTCTAGAGCAGCTATGCCAAAAACCCAGCGGTATCCTCTTGGGTCTTTGAAATACCCATTTCTGAGATAGTCTATGCCCAAAATGCATGGGGCCTCTGGACCAGTCACAATGGGGTGTTTTTGCCATTCTTTCCTAGTTAGACTTACTTCAGCTTTTAGTACAGTCAGCTCCTGGGATCTTCTTGTCACTCCAGAAATGGAAATGGGTCCTGCTCCCACGTACCTTGATGGCATTAGAGTACACTGAGCACCCGTATCAACCAGAGCCGTATATCTTTGTGGGTCAGATGTTCCAGGCCATCGGATCCACACAGTCTAGTAGATCCGATTGTCCTTTTCCTCTACCTGGCTAGAGGCAGGGCCCCCCTATTCCTGGTCATGGCATACATTGCTCTTTTCTTGTAAATATGTTTCTGAGGTTCCTTCAAGAGGATCAGTCATATCATCATTCCTGTACCGTCTGGAGTTCTGTGCACGAGAGACCGGAGCAACATTGATTCTAGATGGGCTCTTTGTGGTAGGTGTTTTTCTTTTCAGTTCACGTACCCGGGCTGCTAAGGAGGAGGTGGGTTTTCCATCCTACTTCTTCATGTCTTCTCCATGCTCCTGAAGAAAAGACCAGAGGTTACCTCGGGGTGTGTATCCTCTCTCTCTGGCTGGGGAGCGCCTGCTCCTAATGGCAGAGACTCTCATTGGCTCTGGCTGGATATGGTAAATTTTTTCCTTAAGTTCCTTTTTCAGTTTCTGATGGCCTTCTTCAATCAAGTTCCGGACTTGCTCAGCCAGTCTTGTCTCCACAGACGAGACATGGGTACGAACTGGGGCAGTGACAGTGTCCTCGTAAATTCTTAGTTTATTAGCTAAGACACTTACCCTGTTTTCACCTTTCCTCCATTGCAGTGTTGCCAGGTAACGTGAGTACATCTCGGGTCTAAGCCGTGCAAATCTCAACCACATCCGTGATGTGCACTGGACACTATCTGGGTTTTTAGGAAATCTCTCATCTTCTGAAAAAAGGATTTCCAACACAGCCAATTCCCTCAGGCATCGGATACCTTGTTTTATTGTGTTCCATTTTCTTTGGTGCACTTGGAGGTCTTCTTTACAAAGGTATTTATCCTTCACACTTGTTAGCAGTCGCTGCCAGAGGCTGAGAGGTTCTTGGCTTTTCTCAATCTCCTGGTCAATGACCACATCCCGGGACAATGATCCCAGTTGCCTGGCCTCACTTTTATCTAGAATGGTGTCATTGGCTGCAGCGTCCCAGATGCGGAGCAGCCAGGTCAGGATGGACTTGTTGGTCTGGCGGGTGAATTCCCTTCGCAGGTCACGCAGCTCACCCAGAGATAGAGAGCGAGTGATGATTTCTGGCTTTGTCTCTTTTGCTGATTGTGAAGGTCCTGCCGCACCCTCATCAGTCACTATGCGGACTGATTTGGTCTTTGATTTCTTCTTCTGAACGGGGGCAACTGCTACTGGTTTAGGCTGTTCCGGTTCAGTGATGGTTTGTGTGGAGATGCTGATGGCACCCTTAGTCCTTTTCTCCTCTGTGACAGTCTGCGTAGATGTGGACACTGTTGCTTCACTTTTGGCTTCTTTCTTTTCTGTGACGGTCTGTGTAGATGAGGACACTGTTGCCTTGCCTTTGGTTCCTTTCACCTCTGTGACACTCTGTGTAGACACTGATATCGTTGCTCTGCTTCTTTTTCCCTCTTCCTCTTCCTTCAGAACACGCTGTATCACACCATGTAGTGTTTTGATTCTAAGCATGGTGCGGGCCGTGCAGAGAAGACAAAGCAGGACTAACAACAACATCATGCTGTCCTTGGCATCTAGAGGGTATTCCATATTTTCAAAAACTGCTGTGTCATGCCTGAAAAGCTGGAAAAAATCATTCTTCACCCCTCCCCACAGGGGCTGGGTGAGATTGTTGAGGCCCTAGATGTAGCATCCTAGACCAGAACAAGAAAACAAAAGTGGGTGTATATTCTGAATAATGTTCATTGCCTCAGAGTTTATCAAGCAATGGACATAATAGACTACTAAAGCAATTTTAGTACCATACCCTGGTCTACGCAGGAGCATTAAGACTGGCAGATAGTACCCCAGTTGTGGAAAAATATAGAGAGATAGGTATAAGACACATGTAAGCATGTTGAGCATCATAGCGAACAGGTGTCTTCTTCAATACAAAATTGTAATTCTGACTTTTCTCAGTGCCTTGTGCCCCACGTTGGGCGCCAAAATTGTAGTAGTTTGAAGGCAAAACAAATGAGAGGCTCTAAGTCAGAGATACAATTTAATAGGAAAAAAGAAAAAAAGGAAAGAAAGTAAAATAAAATCGATGCAATAATACAAAAGACCACTGACAGAGTCAGAATACAACCTGAGCGTAGTGATGGAAGCAGTCCAGATGAGGTGGTCTTCCTGAAGCAGTGATCCTGTAGAAAGGTCTGGTAGCTCGGGTCCTCTGGGAATCCAGTGGGTAAGCGCCCCTCTGGTGTTCAGAGTCTCAGCTTATATCCAGGCTGGAATGCTTGGTTTCTCTCTCTGGGCGGAGCATCCCACAATGGGATGGTGAGTCATGTGATAAGGCCTGATGGGCCCATTAACAGGAGGTAGTCCAGGAGGGGGTTATCTGTGAGCTGTGTAGCAAAGGTGCTGATGGCCCATTAACAGAAGATAAGCCAGAGTGGAGGAGGCAGGGAGCACTGCCTCACCTGGTTTCAACAGTTCATGAAGATGGTGATAGAATATACTTCAACCCAGGACAGCAAGAAAACAGAATTAAATTTTAGGGTTTAAAATGTATATATTATTGAGCTTTATAGATCTGAGTAGAAACAAAAGGTGTTTAGGTACCCAAAAATATTTTCTTACATTTCAAACCTACATGTAGGACCCAACTGATCTGCCTTCACAAAGGACTCTTATTCTGTGTTTAGGATGACACTTCAGTAGGTATATGCATACATGGATTAAAATTCTTCACTTTCGACTGTTTGCTTTAGTGACATACAGGCAGAGAATGAAAGATCATCCTTCCCTTGACAAGACAGCATATCTACCTTAATTTCACCTTGGAAAACAATCTGATATAAAGTTTCTTTGATTTTTACATGATTTTCTGTGTAGCTTGATCTTGATCTTAACTGCATTTACTTTGTGAGAAAATGGATAAGAATACTTTCAACTTTTCTAACTACCATGGAAACAGTTCTATCTGTATCAGCTAAAAGATATGCAGCTCCAGCTGGTTTGGAAAGTTACAAAGTGTGAAGGGAAGTTGTAAAACCATATACGAGTTACAAGTGGAAGAGCAGAAAGAAAGAAATGACAACTTGTGTTCATTTAAGAGAAACCTTAACAGCAAAAGGATAATTGTCTTGAGGTTTTCCTTCCACAAGCTCGACATTTAACTGATTCTCTTCCCTTTTTTTTTTAATTTTTTTTTTATTTTTATTTTCATTTTTATTTTTATCATAGAAACCATATTTCCCAACAAATTAGGTAGTAGTGCATATTTCCCAACAAATTAGGTAGTAGTGTCACTCCATTTATTTATTTGTTTTCAATCGTTGTAAAAAATACCTTCCTTCTGGAAATGTGAAGGATAGCAAAATGATTGGCCAGGGAGACCAAATGCCCCTGTTTTGGTTTAGATCATTTATTTGAGGTTCGTTTTTGGGTACAGGAAGGTTTGTGAGCCATCTTCATTGTCACACCTCATAGAATCATGGAATCATCATGCAATCACTGAAACACAGAATAGTGTGGACTGAAAGGAACTATAATCATCATCTCTATCCAACCCCTCTGTCATGGGCAGGGTCACCTTCCACTAGACCAGGATGCTCTAAGCCCCTTCCAACCTGAATTTAAACATTTCCAGATGTATAAATTCCCTGTGCCAATGTTCCACCCTCCTCACAGAAACAAATTTCTGCCTAAAACTCCCCTCTATTATTTCAAAACCATTCCCTCCTTATTCTATCACTATTTTCCCATGTAAAAAGTTGCTTTTCACCTTTTTTAGAAACTCTCTTTAATAACTGAAAGACCATATCTATCTTACTTCCAGTTTGCTTCAAAACTCTCCGTCAGCCCTCAGAGTCCAGCTACCTGGTGCATCACTAAAAATGATGCAATCACAAGACCAGCAGGTAAGACCTGCTTTCCTCCCCCAAAGACCTGTGATGACCTCTGACACAATGTCGGGCTCACAGCTGAAACTGAAGGCCGAAACAATTTCATTCTGTAAGAGGACAATGGGCACAAGCACTGCTTCAGAGAAATGCTTCTGCCTAGATGCCAAAACTGTGAGAACCTGTGAAGAAGCAATGTCAAGGCCAAGATGTATTGCTCTGCTGAAGCTAAACAGGCCCATTAATACTACTCCTGAAGTAATAATTAATAATAATTAATATTTATTACTACTCCTGAAGTCTTCTAGCACCTCTTTTCGTCCACAAACCTGTCCACTTTCAGAATGTGCTAAATAATACGAAAGACAGAATTTTCCAGTGGCCTCCTTGGTGATGCACTGGGTAGAGAAATACTCATCACAAAATTCTTAATTGTTCCGTGGACGTTGTTTTTGCAAAGCAATATTGGCAAATCTTTGATTTTCTTTTCTGTGCTGAACGACCTCTGTGATTTCCCTATATAGTTTCTAATCATCTAAGCAAAATATTCCCAGTGTTGCTCCTCTTCCTCATAGGAAATTTAACTTTCTGAGGTGGATTAAAAAGTCAGTAGTCCATGGAAGTCTAAAGTGGTCAGCTAAGCATTAGCATACACAAGTGGCAGAAAAATAATTAAGTAATCCATTGCAGAAAAAAGTCAACTAGGATTCTCTAGTTGAAAAGCAGAAAAAACCCCAGTTCTGACTCAGTACACTGAAAGTACTGAGTTTTTCTATTGATGCCACCGGATAAGAGCTCTAACTTATTTATTTAGCAAGGTCATGGGGTAATTGCATATTTCAGACTGATGTCAGCAAAGTCAATATCTGTCTTCTGAATTCACCATTGTTTCAATTCACTCCTGTCTAATTCATCTCAGAATTGCCCACACATTGTTCCCAACTCGTCAAGAAATGCAATTAACAATTAAAAGGGGAGTAGCCTCTCGACAAATAATTCCACTTAACCATGTTAGAAATAAGCTATTAATAGTATTTGCAAAATAGTGGGTGATGAACTAATGAAATACTTCATTCTGTCATGTAAGACAAAATTTCATCCCAATTCCAGACAGGAATATCATCTCAGAGACCGTGCTGCCAAAATGGAACTTTTCCTGATACGTAATGATTCTGTGACAGTTCTGTGTTTCCAGTTAAGGTACTGATGCTTTGGAGTGGCTACCTGGAACAGAGTGGGGGCCCAGAACTGGCACAGCACTCCAGCTGTGCCCGCAGCGCTGCCCAGCACAGGGGGACGGTCACTGCCCTGCTCCTGCTCTTCCCCTATTGCTGACACAGGCCAGGATGCCCTTGGCCTTCCTGGCACCCTGGGCTCACATTCTGCTGCTCTTGACCCGCACCCCTGCCTCCTTTTGTCCCACCCACCTCTCCTGGCACACAGGTGCACGTTTGCTATAAAATACAGCCTACAGAATTTCAACGTGTCCTTCCTGTTCTTAGCAACACAAGACAACAGGCAAGGACCTGCAGCTTCATCCCCGCTCCAGGCTCCAATGCACTTTTCAATGCTGTAAGACTTCACCACAAAATGGAGCAACAGAAACTTGCTGCTTCTGCCTTTTGCCTTACGAGAAGGATTCAGAGCCATATGGTTGCTTTCTTTTGTCACACGGGACAAAAGTGGCCCCACAGCTTCATAGACAACACAATCACCTCCTTGCAGCTTATCAAAAGCCAGAAGACTCTGTAGAAGTGAAGAACGACTCGAGAAAACTGCAGAACACTTCCACAAGCCAAACACAGGTCCCAAATGGGAAAACAAACAAACAAAACCTTGTGACCTCCAGAAGGAGCCCCTGCACCCTTGGGCTGTTGCGCTGCAGAAGACATGACACAGAGCTTCACTGAGCCAGATGCTCACATGGAGCACCAGCCCTTTGGTGCCTCAACATGGCAGATCAAAGCCCATTGCCCAGCTGTCACTGGCTGGGGCAAATGCTAGGTCCTGGCAGGACTGCAGCACTCAGCATCCTTAGCCAGCAGCAGCAAGTGCTGGCTGGGCAGACACTTGCACCTCTGCCTTGCACTAAAGACAGCACCCTCCAGAACTGGCATTTACTATCTCAGGAAAATCTGACTCTGCTGTCACCACAGCTGTAGGGTTGTGGTAACTTTGCTCATTTTGCTCCTCTTTGGCCTCTTCTCCAGCAGAAGGGAGAGCCATCAGCACAGCAGGTGGCTGAGGAGCTACCAGTAACTGTAGCAATGGATCTGCAGCAATGGATCTGCATAACTTGGTGTCTTGGTTTAGGAAGACAGGTATCTGCTAGGTAAAATTACAATCAGAGGCTCTTTGGCAAAGATTTGGGAAATAGGAATAGCAGTTCTTTACTAGTATGTAATACAAAGCAAACAAAGACAAAAAACCTCCCCCCTCCCCCCCCCCCACCAAACAACTACAGCATTAATGACAAACGACAACAGTACCAAGAACTTTGAGGGCTTTGTTTCACAAAACCCAGGGCAGTTTGGTTTCGGTGTCCCTGCAGGATCCTCAGAGCACCAAGCTGAAACAGTGGAAAAGTCCCGGGCTGGTAGCTGGGATGGCAGGGTGTCCTGGCAGGCAGGGGCAGGATGTCCGGGCAGCGCAGGGGGTGAAGGGTCACGCTATAGCAAGACGAGCAGCGCCGAAGAAGCCGATGGCGAGGCAGGGCCTGGACCAGCTCCCCGTGGGTGGCCGGGAAAACTCCGGATTCAGGCTAAACCGGTGATAGTAGATTTCCCAGGACTGGATTCCTTTGGCCACAGTGAAACTCCTCCAGCCAGCAACAGCCGTTCTCCGCTCGGTGTGCTTTTCGGCGGCTGAGCTCCTCGAGGAGCAGCAGACACGCGTCTCCCCGAACGCCGGAAAAATAAAAGCATGCAGCTGCCTCAAGCTTTGTCTTTTACTTGCCTTATCTCCCTCTTCCACCTTTTGCCCACCTCTTTGTTTTGGTTAAGTACTCTCAAGTATCCAACACTTGGTCTCCTTGGTAACTTGTGGGGAAAAAGTTCTTTAGAGAAAGAAGGAGCAAACCTAACCCCCAACATTATCCACCCCGAATTTTTTTCCCATACCAACATATTACATTGAGTTTTAACTGTTGAAAATACATATATATATGCAAATATGGATACAGCCACATTGTCATGGGTAGTTCACCTCAAAACAAGGTCCCTTTGAGGTATGCATCGGGTTTCTCTATTTTTTTGCATCACCCACCAGGTGCAACCTGGTCCCTGAGCGAAGACAACCCCACGGATGGGATTGTCTTTGCTGGAGGCAGGATTAATCTAAACAGCTTTTCTCAGCATACTTCTCATGTGTACTACTGGAACTTTATCTCTGTCTGTCTTTTGCAAGGGCTCAGATTGGGCAGGACTTGCTCGGTTGGTGGAACCTTGAGTGTTCACCAACTAGGTGGCCTTTGCTAAATTAATATTTCAATTCTTGAAGGTTCTCCCACTCAGTGCCTTCAAGGTAGTTTTAAGCAGGCCATTGCACTGTTCAACTTTCCCGGCCGCTGGTGCATGATAAGGAATATGGTACACCCACTCAATGCCATGTTCTCTAGCCTAGGTGCTTATAAGACTATTCTTGAAATGGGTTTCATTGTCTGACTTGATTCTCTCAGGGGTGCCATGTCTCCACAGGACTTGTTTTTCCAGGCCCAGGATAGTGTTCCGGGCAGTAGCATGAGGCACAGGGTAGGTCTCCAACCATCCAGTGGTGGCTTCCACTATGGTTAGCACATAGCGCTTGCCCTGGCGGGTTTGGGGAAGGGTGATGTAGTCAATCTGCCAGGCTTCCCCATATTTATATTTGGACCACCACCCACCATACCGTAAGGGCTTCACTTGCTTGGCTTGCTTGATTGCAGCACATGTCTCACAGTCATGGATAACCTGAGAAATACTGTCCATGGTTAAATCCACCCCTCGGTCTCGGGCCCACTTATAGGTGGCATCTCTGCCCTGATGACCCGAGGCATCATGGGCCCATCGAGCTAGGAACAACTCTCCCTTGTGTTGCCAATTTAAATCTATCTTTGACACTTCTATCTTGGCAGCTTGATCTACCTGCTTGTTGTTTTGGTGTTCCTTATTAGCCCGACTCTTGGGAACATGGGCATCTACATGGCGGACTTTCACAGGCAGCTTCTCTACACGAGTGGCAACGTCCTTCCATTCATCAGCAGCCCAGATTGGTTTTCTTCTACGCTGCCAGTTGGCTTTTTTCTACTTTTTTAGCCAGCCCCACAGAGCATTGGCTACTATCTACGAATCAGTGTAGAGGTAGAGCTTTGGTCACTTCTCTTTTTCAGCAATGTCAAGGGCTAATTGAACAGCTTTGAGTTTAGCAAGCTGACTTGATCCCCCTTCTCCTTCAGTGGCTTCTGCAACCTGTCGTGTGGGGCTCCATACGGCTGCTTTCCACTTATGGTTCATTCCCACAATGCGACAGGAACCGTCAGTGAAAAGAGCGTAGTGTGTTTCTTCTGCTGGCAGTTGGTTGTACGGAGGAGCTTCTTCAGCCCGTGTCACTCGTTTTTGCTCCTCTTCGTCCGTGAGACCGAAGTTTTCTCCTTCCGGCTAGTTTGTAATTATCTCCAAAATCTCAGGGCGATTTGGGTTTTTAATACGGGCAGGCTGTGTGATGAGGGCAGTTCATTTGCTCCATGTGGCATCGGTGGCATGGTGTGTGGAGGGAGCTTTTCCTTTAAACATCCACCCCAGCACTGGTAGTCGGGGTGCCAAGAGGAGTTGTGCTTCTGTGCTAATCACTTCTGAGGTGGCTTGAACTCCTTCATAGGCGGCCAAGATCTCCTTCTCTGTGGGAGTGTAGTTGGTTTCAGATCTTCTGTAACTTCAACTCCAGAATTCTAGTGGTTGGCCTCGGGTCTCTCCTGGCGCCTTCTGCCAAAGGCTCCAGGACAAACCGTTGTTCCCAGCTGCAGAATAAAGCACATTCTTCACATCTGGTCTCGTCCTGACTGGGCCAAGGGCTACTGCATGAGCAATCTCCTGCTTGATCTGGGCAAAGGCTTGTTGCTGTTCAGGGCCGCAGTGGAAATTGTTCTTCTTGCGGGTAACCAGGTGGAGAGGGCTCACGATCTGACTGTACTCAGGAATGTGCATTCTCCAAAAACCTATGGCTCCTAGGAAAGCTTGTGTTTTCTTTTTGCTGGTCGGTGGAGACATTGCTGTGATCTTATCAATGACCTCAGTGGGGATCTGCCGCCGTCCATCTTGCCACTTTACTCTCAGGAACTGGATCTCTCTGGCAGGTCCTTTGACTTTGCTCTTCTTGATGGCAAACCCGGCTTTCAGCAAAATTTGGATGATTCTCTCTCCTTTCTCGAACACTTTAGCTGCAGTCTTTCCCCACACAATGATGTCATCGATGTACTGTAGATGTTCTGGAGCCTCACCCTTCTCCAGTGCAGCCTGGATCAGCCCATGGCAGATGGTGGGGCTGTGTTTCCACCCCTGGGGCAGCCGGTTCCAGGTGTACTGCACGCCCCTCCAGGTGAAAGCAAACTGAGGCCTGCATTCTGCAGCCAGAGGAATGGAGAAAAATGCATTGGCAATGTCAATAGTAGCATATCACCTCGCTGCCTTGGACTCTAGCTCGTACTGAAGTTCCAGCATGTCCGGCACAGCAGCGCTCAGCAGTGGAGTCACTTCATTCAATGCACGATAGTCCACAGTCAGTCTCCATTCTCCATCAGACTTGCACACAGGCCAGATGGGGCTGTTGAATGGTGAGTGGGTTTTGCTGACCACCCTTTGGCTCTCCAGTTCACGGATCATTTTGTGGATGGGGATCACGGCGTCTTGATTTGTCCGATACTGCTGACGGTGCACTGTCGAGGTGGCAACAGGTACTTGTTGTTCTTCTACTTTCAGGAGTCCCACTGCAGATGGGTTCTCTGATAGTCCCGGCAAGGTGTTCAACTGCTTAATGTTCTCTGTCTCCACAGCAGCTATTCCAAAAGCCCATCTGAGTCCTTTAGGGTCTTTATAATATCCATTCTTGAGGAAGTCTATGCCCAGAATACATGGAGCCTCTGGGTCGGTCACAATCGGAAGTTTCTGCCACTCCTTCCCGGTCAGGCTCACCTCGGCTTCAACCAAAGTCAATTCCTGTGACCCCCCTGTCAGCCCTGCAATGGAAATCGGTTCTGCCCCCACATGTCCCGATGGCATTAGAGTACACTGCGACCTAGTATTTACTAAAGCTTCATATTTTTGTGGCTCTGATGTGCCAGGCCATCGAATCCACACAGTCCAAAAAACCTGATTTTCCCGTGCCTCTTCCTGGCTAGAGGCAGGGCCCCTCTAGCACTGGTTATTACTCCCTTCTTGGACATACATGGTAGAGGTTCCTTCGAGGGAATCTGACACAGCATTCCCACCTCCGTAATACCTGGCAGCTTACTCATGGGAGGCTGAGGCTACCTTCATTCTAGTGGAACTCCCTCTGTTAGTGTTTCTCTCCTTGAGCTCACGTACCCGTGCTGCCAGGACAGAAGTAGGTTTCCCATGCCACACTCCTATGTCCTCCCCATGGTCCCGCAGATAAAACCACAGGTCAGCTCGAGGGGTGTGTCCTCTCTCTCTCACTGGGGGATGTTGGGCTCTGATTCTGGGGCCTGTGACTCGCACCGGTGCTACATGGGAACTGTTCCTTCTCATCTCCTCTCTTATTTCCCTCATCTCCTCTTTGAGTTCTTTCACCACCGCAGAGACATGAGCCTGCATTGGGCCACTGATCATACTTTCATAATTTCTGAGCTTGTTGGCAACAGAACCCACTGTCTCTCGGTTATCCTCGGCATTAATTGTTGCGATGAATGTGGCGTATTGGGATGGTCCATGAGTTGCCAGATTCCACAACATGTGCCCTGTGCATTTAACATTGTCAGGGTCATTATCATGCTGTCCGGTCCTCCCAAAAAGTACTTCCAATACTGCCACTTCTCTCAACTGTTGGATTCCTTCCTCAAGGGTCTTCCATCGCATTCTATTGTTGTGCTCTTGCATTCTGTCTCTGTGGACAAATCTCTCTCACACACTCATTAGAAGTCGTTCCCAAAGGGGAAGGGGCTTTTGCTCTCTTACAAATACCTGATTTATACCTGAGTCCTGGGTCAAGGGTCCCAAATTCCTTGCTTCAGCACTGTTCAGTTGCACACCTGTACTCATAAGGTCCCAGACTCGAAGTAGCCAGGCTGTATAAGCCTCACGTCCTCGTCGTGCAATATCTTTTTGCAGATTACGTAGACTTTTATATGTCAGGGACTCAGTGATGATCTCAACCTGTGGCTCTTCTGTGGACTGTGAGGACTCTTCTTTCTTATCTTTAATACCAGGATCTGACGATTTCACTTTACACTTCTTTGTTTCCACAGGGGCGACTGCTGCTGGCTGTGGCTGCCCTTGTGGTTCAGCTGGAACCTGGACAGTTGTAACGTCTGTGGGTTCCACTGCTGCACCATCAGTCTCTGCCTTCTCGGGGCAGGGGGAGGGTTTTTCATGAGCTGGGGAAATGTACTCCCTCAGCATCTGGCCCATCTCTTTTACCAGGACCTCAACCCAATCTGGCTGGGTCCTTTCTGAGGCAGGCTGTGGGGCAGAGTCAGGCTCTGGGGTATCATCCCTATTCTGTGGGGTAGGTATCAGGGTGGTTATCCAGGTCAATCTTCCCTTATCTCTGAATGCTAAATAGAATACGCATATTAGCAGAACCAGCCATTGTATGATATCATTAGCATTCAGAGAGGATTTAAACCCTTCAAAAACTGGTGGGGCAGACCTAAAGAGATGGGTAAAGGGTTGGGAAAAAGAAACTTCCCCCGGTGTCATTTCTTCACAGTAGGTACCATTGTTAAAGTAACTCCAAAAACACACAGTTAGCGTACGATAGCCCTGAATCTATGTGCCTGCCTTCCAGAGGAAATTAAAAATCCATGAGTTCTTCACCTTATTAAGCCATAAAATAAACTGGATGACAGTAACAGTAGCCTTAGTTATAGGGCCCATGTTTAGATAAGGGCCTGCAAATGGAAGGAATACAGCCACAATTACATGCCACCCAAACCAGGCTAAGTTAGACCACATGATGCAGCCTAATGAGGTTTTTATATCTAACGCACACAAAAGAAAGTACTAGGTTAGTTAAGAACTGATATTTCTCTTCCCTTTTCTTTTCTCACTGCCCTCAAGCCCCACGTTGGGTGCCAAAATCTGTCTTGGTTTGGGAAGACAGGTATCTGCTAGGTAAAATTACAATCAGAGGCTCTTTGGCAAAGATTTGGGAAATAGGAATAGCAGTTCTTTACTAGTATGTAATACAAAGCAAACAAACACAAAAAAAACTCCCCCCCCACCAAACAACTACAGCATTAATGACAAACGACAACAGTACCAAGAACTTTGAGGGCTTTGGTTCACAAAACCCAGGGCAGTTTGGTTTCGGTGTTTTTGCAGGATCTTCAGAGCACTAAGCTGAAACAGTGGAAAAGTCCCGGGCTGGTAGCTGGGATGGCAGAGTGTCCTGGCAGGCAGGGGCAGGATGTCCCGGCAGCGCAGGGGGTGCAGGGTCACGCTGTAGCAAGACGAGCAGCGCCGAAGAAGCCGATGGCGAGGCAGGGCCTGGACCAGCTCCCGCGGGTGGCCGGGAAAACTCTGGATTCAGGCTGAACCGGTGATAGTAGATTTCCCAGGACTGGATCTCTTTGGCCACAGTTAAACTCCTTCAGCCAGCAACAGCCGTTCTCCGCTCATCGTGCTTTGCGGCGGCCGAGATCCTCGAGGAGTGGTAGACACGCGTCTCCCCGAACGCCGGAAAAAAAAAAAGCACGCAGCTGCCTCCAGCTTTGTCTTTTACTTGCGTTATCTCCCTCTTCCACCTTTTATCCACCTCTTTGTTTTGGTTAAGTACTCTCAAGTATCCAACACTTGGTCTCCTTGGTAACTTGTGGGGAAAAAATTCTTTAGAGAAAGGAGGAACAAACCTAACCCCCAACACTTGGAATACAAAGTGCTCCAGCCGAACTACCACCTAGAGATATTAGTTACAAGTATCAGCTCTTTGGGAATATATCAAGGCCACAGAGACACAAACTGTTCTAAAAAGAAGAGGAGCCTGGGAAATTGAATACCAGGACAAGAAGAATGAGATAGAGGCCATGAAGGCTCGGAATTATAGCCAATCAAATTGCCTAAGGGACGTGTGCTGAGCAAACAAAGCAGACGAACCGATCAAGAAAGGCATGAAGGTGTGAACAGTGGTCTTACAATCTATAAACATAGTGTAATGTAAATATGAAATGGCTTCTGCAGAAATCTAATTGGTTCTGTTGTTCAGAGGTACCGAGCTCCCACAAGTATCATTCAGATGTATTTGCTGGCAGCCAGAAATGAAAATTCAGAACTCAAGCTGTAGCCCCAAAGAGCAGGGAGATGCTCGAGGAGGCACCACCTTTGTTTCAGCAATTCAGCAAGTGAGCGAGTCCTTCAGTGAAAGGAGCCACTACCCTCCTTGCCTTCCTTCTGGCAGCTGAGAAAGACAAAGACTGTCCCAAATGCAATTGGCAGGCTGCCACAAGTCTGTGCTTCTTGTGTCTTTTCAACACAGCTCTAGCCAAAGCTGCAGCCACAGTTGACACAGAGCGGAAAGCCCCTGAGAGCAGCAGAGTCTGTGGGGGCTGTTGACATTTACCTCTCCTCCTGTGGCAGTGTCGAGTGCTCTACAAACCTCTCCAAAAGTCCTAGAAACAAAAGAGCAGCAAAGAAAGGAGAAACCGTTTAGACCTTGGAGTGAAAGCCAGCCCAGACTGGAGATCTCTGCTGGAAATGCCTAAAACCTGCAGGATGCAGGTGGGCTCTGTCAGAAGGCAGATGATGCATTTTGCTCTCAAGTGCATGGCCACTGGGCCTGAAGCATTGAGGATTACTGCCTCAGCTCAGAAAGAGGGTTTCTTCTTTCTTCTCAGGTTTCAGTCTCTAACTTATGCAGTTCTAATCCTGACCATGGAGGATTTCCTTCAGCAAACTCTTGGAAAGAAGGCTATGGCAGAGGGTAGGTTTCTCTTTCAGGCAAGCAAGATCCTTCTCCCTCTGTTAGTGTGGCCAGCTGATTATAGATATACAAAAATGCAAAGGAAATTACCAGAGAGCTGTCCCATGCTTGAGAGACCAGGAGATCTACCAGGTCATATTCCTTGCTCCAGGCAAGGCCTTGACAGTGTGACAATTTGACAATTTGACAATTTGACAATGCCTTCTGGCCACGCTTACAAACTCTGACTGGTACTGAGAGATGGGACAGTCTGTCCTCAGTGTCTGAACATTTTTGCAGCTTGCCTGACTTCAGACTTGATAGATATTCTACCAGGAAAACACTTGGCCCATGGCTTTGTGGTTGGACTCACCCGCTGCCGGTATTTTTAACTTTGATGTATTTTGTCATGGGATTTTCTATGCTCACAATTGTCACTGAGGAAAACAAAATTCAAGATGCTGACTTTCAAGCAGAGATCCCAGCTTCCAGGAGACACCTAAAAAGGCAGCCCCATTGCGTGAGCCTCTGAACCCTTTGTGGTGAGCGGGGTAACAACAACAAAAGAAACAGACAGACAGCTCTGAAGCACAGATGGCCAGCAGAGACTGATTTTCTACACAGGATCCTATGGGGAATCCTAAATGTCCCTGTGATATCAAGCTGAGGAGGAACATTTGGTCCAGCTACGCTGCCACGTGCACACAAGACACCGTCCCTCAGACAAGAAATACACAAGACGTACTCAGTAGCTCCAGGGAGTCCTCCTCGATCTGCTGTTGCTGAGCAGCAGCTGTGTCAGCGCTGCAGATGAACCGACTGCCCGGGCTCACCTTCTCGGCTTGGGGAGCAAAGGCTCCTTGACACAATGCTCCTGCTGCAGCAGGTTTGGTGCAAGAGCCTGTGTAGATCTGGGAGAAGAAATGAGTTTGGTTCAGAAAGGTGGCTGGCAGAGATGGCCCTGAGATGCCGTTCCAAGTGCAAGCCCTTAGGAAGATGCTGTCAGCCTGCCACACGCAGGGCTCTTAAAATGGATTTTTTGCACGTCCACTTCCATTTGACTGGATGGGCCAAAGCCAAAGACTGGTTTTACTGGAGTTCATGGTCAGATTTACGTTCCATTTTCAGGGATTTTCTGAAGGACGACTGCCACAAGGACCATTCCACTTCATCCCAAGGGCTCTTTCCCCCCTCCAAGGGCTGCAGACACAATTGCAGCTCCCTGTTCAAATGTTCTACCTTCCCCCACGCAGTGCTCTTGTCCTCCAACACGTTCAGGTCATTCTCAACCGGCAGCACTTCTGGTGGAGGCAGTGCCTGCGGCTCACGCCAATCCTAGGGCTCCTCCTTGTCACTCATTTGCAGGAGGCCTTTGCAGGCTGCCTGGCCAGATGACAACACTTCCACCTCGAGTCAAAGAGAACAAAGCAGTCAGAGACTACAGCTTGTCCCTCTTAGCCAAGAGTCATCAGCTGTGAGCAAAGGGAAAGAAGAGATTTACAAGGGCTACAGACAGCTCGTTTCCATCCTCCATCTTGGGCACCACGTTCCACTGTTAAAGCACCACAAGAAACGAGGAGAGCGGGAAGAGGCCAGCATGAGTCAGTTTGGATGACTGCTGGCCAAAAGGCCAAAGGACTACTTCCATTGTCCAGGGCAGCAGTTGAGATTCAAGATACCAGGAAATGTCCTTCAGAATGGCTGCCACAGACACTACAGCAGGATGGCGCTCAGAGGCATCACCCCACTTGCCTGCTGCTCTGCAGTGGAAAGGCAAGAAGGGCAGGAAGCACCAGCTTGGTGACTGTGGCAGTTATTGCTGTTTCACTCACTTGCTTTTGAAGACTTTGATGGAAGGCATTGAGTATGTCTCTCATTGTTTCCATTTCTTGCTCCATCCTCTTCTCTTTTGCCTTGATCCTAGCCTCCATTTCCTGCAGCCCTGCTTGCAGCTGTTCCTTGTCATTCTGAAGATAAAGTGAGAGAGGATGTTTCCTCATTGGAGTAGCTACACCTCTCTCACTCACTTGAGGTTGTTGATGTCCCCTCTGCTGATGGAGATTCATCTCCTCTTGAGGATGAATCTCCATTATGTCTTCTGTGTTCCTCCTCTTCACTGCCTTGATGTCACTCTGAGCTTCAGGCAGCTCTGCTTGTGGCCCTGCCTTGATATTCTGCACACACAAACGCAGAGCAAGTGACAGGGAGCTGCCATCAGGCTCAGCTTTTTCCTCTTTCAGCCTCAAAATCACATTCACTCAGCCACTTCTTTCTGTGTCCCTGCCCACCTCTGCTTCCACTGCCAACTTCCTTTCCCAGTGCCGATCTCTGCACGTGACAAGGCTCGGTGCTTTCTGTGCCTCTGGCACTCCTGGTCTCCTCAGTCCCAAGAGCTCTGTTTTATGCCCCTCTTCCTGCCCTTCACTCTGTCATCTGCGGAGCCAGGCTTACCTCTTCATTCTCCTGTGGTTCTTCCACCTGCTGCCTGAGCTGCTCTTCCTGCTCTTGGGCTGGCAACAGCTCCCCCTGAGTCTGGCATGGCATCTCTGAGAGCGCAATCTGCTCATGCCTGTTGTCTGGCAGGAGCTGCACAGAAAGAGAAGATGGCTTTCAACTTCCCATACAACATCTGTGGGCAGGAGGAAACCCCAGGGACAGAAAGCACCATTTCTAGAGCCCTGGCAGGGCCAAAGTCCCATTAAGATGAGGACACCAGAATAAACAGACGAGTGGGATTCTGGGCCAGGTTTGCCTATGATGCCAAGGTCCTCATATGAAGCTGTAGGTGCAGATTGTCCCATTGGTCCTGTTTCTGGCTCTTTCTAGGAACCAGAGGGACCCTGATTGAGCCTGTGCAGCACTAAGCTTGGAAAGTCATGGTTCATTGATTTTTGGTTTGTGGTTTTTTTTTTTTTTGCTGTGGACAGCATCCGTTTGTAAGATCATGAAATTCAGCATTCACCCTGACACCGCTGACCACGGCAGTGAAGAAAAAGGAGGAGAAGAAGAAGAAGAAGAAGAAGAAGAAGAAGAAGAAGAAGAAGAAGACGAAGAAGAAGAAGAAGAAGGAGTAGACATGAATGTGACATTCATATAAAGACTTTTCATCTCCATAACCGGCTTAGAGTAGGCTTGTAGATTGGATTATAGAAAAGCACACTCAAGAGGATGTGCTCCAAGGCCTTCCCACTGGCAAGCTCAGGCTGCCAGGCCTACGATTCCTGGATCATCCTTCCCACCCACCCTTCCCGTGCATGGCTGGTCCATTTGCGCTCAGCTCCGACTTGGCCGCTTCAGCAGGACTGCTGCTAAAGGATGGAGAGCAGCCCGGCAAGCTCCTTCTCCAGCTCCCTCTTTACTCTCGGGGCAGGTAGAACATGCCACAGGAAAGCAAGCAGTGCCAAAAGACTTGGGCCAGCATCAGGCACATTGAGGAATGAAACAAGGCCTTTGTTCAATGGAAGGAAGCACAAGCAATTGACAGAAGTGAAGAGGACTTAGCACAGATATCCAGAAGTCCTTAGCACCAGTTAACATCAGAAAAACCTGGAAGCCTAACTTGACATGAGAGTGACTTGACAAAAAGCTTGAGACATAGCCTTCGGGAAGACCTAAGGGCGGCTACAGAATCAGCCCTGTGCAGGGAAGGCATGAGGAAGATGGGCTGCTTTGGTGCGCTGAGACTCCTCCTGGCCAGCAGGTGGACATTAACTTCAGGCCTAGGATTCTGACGCAATGTGTTTCCTTCTAAGCCCCTGCCTATGGAATCACCTCAGCAGTCTAAAGACGGAAGGGATTTTTGATAGAATTCCTACAGAAACCCACTGAAATGTGGACGTGGCAAAGAAGCCTTGTGCTGGGGTGCAGAGCCCTAACCTCCTGCCAATAAAAGAGCTCTTGGTGGACAATGCATTTGTCTGCTGATTTCATTGAATTCTAGAGACCTCTCAGGACTGCTCTATCCTGAGGGAAGGCCCTTGGCCTTGAGCTGCAGGCACCCGCGCAAGCTTCAGATCAGCTCCCTCAGCTTCCAGGACCTCTCTTGGCCGGCATCCTGACGGGGAGGCAGGACCGCTGCCAGGCACTGCTGGGACCCAGCAGGACAGGACCGGCTGTCTCGTGTCCACGTAGCACCCCCTGACACAGCCAGGGTCATCCCGAAAGCAGACAAGGCTCACGTGTCAGCGCAGAGGGGCAAGGAGCGCTGGGCTCCTCTCAGGGTGTCTCAGCTGGGCCTGCTCCACAAGACGCCCCCATTTGAAGGCCTGCTAATGCCCAGCTGCCAGAAATGCCTGCCTTGTTCTCTCCAAGATGCAGAGGAAGAGGCAGGGAGCAGGGCGCCTTGGGAGGCAAAGCTTCCAAGCCTTTTCTGAGGCCACGCACACACCAAGAGCAGCCAAGACTCTCCCTGCTGCCTGGCCCACACAGCCCAGCTCGGTGCTGGCCCTCTGGGCCGCAGCAGCCTCCAGCAAGCAAGAGGCAAATGCATATTGCCAAGAGTTGAAACACAGCAGACAGGTAAGACGTGAGACGTGTGTGCTGGAAGGCCTTTGAATTCACAGCTCTCCAAGACAGCTTTGGGGCTGGCAGCTGGACAGAGATGCTCCTGCTCACACCTTGTCACAATCCGCTTACACAAGCCGGGTTTGTTTTAGCGGTCTCAGAGCGCAACAGACACTGTGGGGGACAAACTCAGTTTACTCAATCACAAATGCACCTTTATTTAGTGCCAACAAATGCGATAGTGGGGAGAGAAAATAGTAAGAAAGACAGAAAGGAGGGGAAGGGGATTATAGCTTCCAACATGGAGGTTCGAGTCCTCAAGGCTTTTGAAGATGCCTATAGACGTGATCTTCTCCAGTGGGGATATCTCAAAAGTGAGCGAGGGTCTCCAGGGTTTTTATAGTCCTCTCCGAAGCAACAGGCAGTTGGCCAAACAGGTGGGGGAAATCATTGCAGTGTGTTCACTTAGAGAACTCAGAACAAGTCGGTCATCAGCAGGTACAGTGTCAACCAGTACAAGTCAGCAGGCGCAGTCACTTCACCGTGACTTGCCCATTGTTTCTGCTCAGGTTCTGATGTTCTGATATGGATGCTGGGTTTTTCTATCGAACACACCTGCAGGCAGCACTTGGCCGACATCCCACCTCAGCCAGGCCAGAACTTCAATGTTGAGATTTTAAAGTCCCTTTTAGGGGTTTCAGTCTCTGTCCGTGACGATGGTCGTGAGGCAGATGAGGGAACTTCAGGCCATCTCGTACACCACCCCGTGACTCACAATTGTCGTCAAGAGAGCTCCTTCAGCAGGGTTCCGTAGTCTTGCAAAGTCTTCAGGACTCATCCATGTTAGTAGCATATCCTGGAAAAAACAGAGACAGTAGAGAGTGTGTATGAAAGAGAGAGAGAGAGAGAGAGAGAGAGAGAGAGAGAGAGTAAGAGAGAGAGAGAGAGAGGAGAAATAGGAAAAGGAAATAGAAACAAAACAAATCAATCAATATTGATTAAAACAATTTCATCAAAATAATCAAAACAAATCATCAAATTCCTTAAAGTTATAACAATTTTCAAACAAAAGCTTAATTTTGATTACAATATAACATAATTAAAACAAACAACAATAATCAAAACAAGCAACCAACTAGTTCAAATTAAGCTGCTGTTGGAGGTCTAATTTTCACTCTTAGGGTAGTACGTCTTGTGTCAATAACTTTGGGAGTGTCTCTTGCAAAAGGGGTATTGATTAAACTGTGCGCTTCCATTATAGATGCCAAGTGGGTTAACTTCTTCATCATTTTCCAATTTAGGATGTATAAAATGATTGCTAAGACAAAACCAATCAAAACCAAAACCGAAAGAACAACAGGGGGGTGACATACTCTGTTCAGGATACCTGTGGCAGCAGGTGACCACCCAAAAAGGATATCCCACCACCTGTATTCAGCATCTTTTTTGACCCTTTCTAAAACACAATGTATTTCTTTCACATCATGATGGACTGTCACCAAAGTGTTCTGTCCATTTTTCTTGACCTTTTCCAAAATTCCTACTAAGTCTTCGTGAAGCAACAATTGCTTAATTAAAGTCAGATTCATTCCAATGGGGGCAGATGTTATCCGGTGAAACAGGGTAAAATGTGATTGTAAAATGTGATAGCATGTAACTGGGGCTGAGCAAGAAAAGTCACATCCTGTAATTGGGGTAAAATTGCAGACACAAAAATTTGAGTGATTTTTAAGATTCACTCCTATTTCTTCTACAAACACTACATCACAAGCAGTCCTTACACAAGCACGTCCATTGCCTATATACACAAGCACTCTTTCAGGACTTTCGTTAGGGTGTACTTCAAAATGACAAATAGTTTGCTCTGTGTCCAAACAAATGTCTTGAGCTATGATTGCATTACTCTCACAGATGAACCCTTGTTTTTCACAGACAATACATGACTCTAAATTAACAGTTTGCCATTTCTCACCATTTTGATAGGCCTATTCCCTATGCTCGGAAAGATAGAGGACAGCTCTATCATGATTCAGTCCTAATGCAATGATGGGGAATATCGAGTGCAAAAAGGCATTACATATGGTTAACACAAAAGCTGTGACTGTTGGTATTGGGGTTACAAGTAAAGTTCACCAACTTCCACCAGGACTGGAATTCCTTTTCAAAATCATTTGCATTGTCCCAAATTATTTTCTGAATTTCAGTAGGAAAAGTGCCTTCTTTTCCTTCCCTTATGATTGAGGCAACAACTGTCTGCATCCAAAGCTGTGTCTGGGTGCAGCTAAGAGCCAAAGAAACATTGTTTTGTGTAGCACCAAGTGCATCGATTAACAGTTTGTGATCATTCACATTCACCTTTTCCCAATTTGATAATGTGTTTGATAGCAACCACTGATGTGTCCCCAAAACCAATAAGGACAACTGCAATGGTTGTTGTAATTCGGTCAAATCCCTAGTTGTAGAAGCCAATTTGTTCATTAATACCTCTAAATCAATACTGTTCAAAATTCCCAATTTAAGATATTTATCATGGTTTATATGGCCTTCATGTCCCTCGGAGTTCTCCTGTAAAAAGTAAGCACAAGAGAATCTGCCACCAGAAGGCAGAAAGTTAGAATAATGGAAATTCTCCAATGTGCATTTATTCAATACTCTTTCCCTAGAGCACCAAAGGTTACCCATGTGTATCTATTCAGAGGGGTTTTTAGCACTAGTGGTACCTCTCCCTCCGTGGGGAGGTCCACCAAAACAGGTTGTCCAGGGTAACGTGCTGGATTCTTGGAATCACTTGGTCCCCGTAGTGAGGGAACTATGCTTGGAGCTGTTGGGCCAAAAGGAAAAGCATCAGTAAACCAAGGATTTGCTGACTGTTCGGGGGAAAAGGGAGGGGCTATAACTGAGGCAGGTTTGTCTTGGATGCTATCCAAGTTTTCTGCTTCTTGTACTGCCAGTTTTTCCACAGCTCCTTCAGTTATTGAGAAGATGTTACAATAATGTTCAATCTGAGCATACCACTTTCTTACTGAGGCTGTCTGGGCCACCCCATCAGGTGGGGGAGTCCCAGTAGTGACTGACTTAAAAACTTGGAAAGGTCTTCTCCAAACAATTGGTTGTTGTGGTACAATCTTCTCTACTTCTGTCAGAGCTAGGCTAACCACAAACAAGCCTTTTTCCCAGGTAGTATACCTCTTTTCAGCATCTCTGAAACCACGGGAATAAAAACCAACAGGCCATGTCGGACCCTCAGGACCCCACTGCCATATGTGTACTGACAACCCTGAGGAAGCAAATCCCCATTCTACCTGAAAAGGATCTGTTGGGTGGATAGGGCCTAGGGCCTGATGAGCTGTGGCTCCAAAAATCAACAACTGTGATGCCTTTTCCTGAGAAGGGCTCCAGTCCCATTTTACTCCCTTTCTCAACAAATCATAAAGAGGTCTGGCAATTATGGAAAAATCTGGAATGTGTTTTCCCCAAAACACTAATAATCCCAAGGCATGCTGTAGATCTTTCCTGGACTCAGGCACTTTAATTTGATCTGAGGAGGTTAGGGTGTCAGGTGGGATACATGTCAGACCTCCTTTCCACCGGATACCCTGAAATTTTACTTCTTGAAAAGGCTTTTGTAGTCTCTCTAAGGGGACCTGCAAACCAAGGCTTTCTAAGTGGGAAGTTATTTTCTGTTGAACACCCCCACTTGCTGTGTTTTATTGTTAAAACTTGTGCTAGGGAGTGCTGTGGCTTGTTGCCCAAGGCTTGTGGAAGAGGAGGTGCGCTGGGTTGTCGGTTGGATGATTCCGACACAATAGGTTTGGGACAGGGCCAATTAGAAATTATTTTCGCCAATTTATCATACGGCTATTTATCCATTACTCTCGTGGAACTCCCCTTTTCAGCCCTAGCAACCACAGCTGCTGCCGGTTGCAAATTTGTTTTCCCTTTTCTGGGTTTTCATTAGGAGAAGCAATGTGCCTGACTCCTCTGGGTTTTTCTTGTTTGTCCTCTGAGTACTTCACTGGTCCATATTTTCTACTGTAACTTATTAACTCTTCTGCTACCTCACTCCATGTCCCAACTTTATGACTGCTGTTACATTGTGATCTAGGAGTTGTGAAAGGTGAGAAGTCAGTGGAACCAGTTTGATCTCTTGTATGTCCAAGAAATCTTTCAAGTCTATCTACCAGAGAGATAGATGCTATTGTTTTCTGAAGAATTGCTGTTGGTTTAAGAGACTCTGGCAAACCTCCAATTAGGGGGGGTCATAATCTCAGGTTTTACAGGCTGTTGCAATGGTGACTCATAGCCAGGGATTAATTTCCATTCATGTATCATTTGCAAGCACGCCGCTTGGTGTATGTTTTCTAGGAGTTGGTCTGAGGTGCCAACTATTGCCAGAGGGTCGCCCCTCTCAAGGGGGTTTAACCCCCCTGCCCAGTAAGCTGCGCGCTGTGTCAGGGACCATGGAGCAGGCGTATTTCCTGTTGTTAAGAAAACTCCATGTCCCCAATAGCCACTTGCTTCTTGTTCACTTCATTTAATTTGGTCACCCACAGTGAGTGAGACTCTAAAAACATACTCCGTCTCTGATTCACTAGGGAGGCGGGAGTATTCTTTCTTTAATTGAGCTAATTCAGTGGCTGTGTATGGTATTTCTTTGGTGGTTATGTGGGGATCATGATCCTCTTCATTTATATAATTATATTCTGTTTTAATGAGAGGTCTCAAGTTGGAGCAACAGTGTTCCCCACAATTTTGCATGTGTACTAATTCTTTCTGAGGATATATTTGTTTAAGGCTGTACGTCTCCTTTCCTTCTATTTCTGTGGGTGAATCTGCAGATTTTAAGTTTTTACTTCACCCTTCTGCAAGGGAAATCTGCAGCAAATAATTCTGATTTCTTTCCTGTTCTAATTGTTCTTTCAAAGCTTCTACCATATTTAGCAGGGATTCTATTACTGTTTTTTCTTCACTTACCCGTTCAAAACGGGTTTCTATGGCTGCCGAAAGGCAGGCCCCCAAAACTGAGCAAAGAATGCTTTTATTTCTGCCCAGTTTGTATCTAGCATCATGTTGCAAAGAATATATTCTATCTACAATGTTTTCAAAGTTAAACCAATTATTCTGTGCCCACCTTTCTCCGTCTAGAGAAAGTCTAGCACCATGTTTTGCTAACAAGGCATAAAATGCATACTTATCTTTTTCATTCATTTTGTGAAGGGACCAAAACCACTCTCAGGGAGGTACTCTTCAAGTTACACCAAAGGCACAGCTAAAACGGTGTTTCCCTTCACTTCCCTGGAATGGGCGAGGAGACCAAAACTGCCTGGGAGGTTCACCTTAGTTACAAATAGTTGTCTCCTCAACTACACCAAGCAGCCCAAAACACAAAAACTAACTGCAGTCCCATCTTTTGCACAATGAGATCTTTCTGAGAAATCCTGATGACAGGGAGTGCTATTCGCCTGGGTGTATACAGTTTGCGGGAATTTTCCCTCGCCCCCCTTGCTTTCTAACAGCGCTCACCGAAGTGGCGTGCTAGGTGCTGCTGAGACGAGGGTCCTTCCCCTTTTACAAACGATATAAAACCCGCAACCCCTCTGTCCATCAAGATCCTGTCCGTGACACCAATTTAATGTCACGATCCGCTCACAGAAGCGGCGTTTGTGATGGTCCGTTTTAGGGATCTCAGAGCGCAAAAGACACAGCGGGGGACAAACTCAGTTTACTCAACCACAAATGCACCTTTATTTAGTGCCAACAAAGGCAATAATGGGGAGAGAAAAGAAAACAGTAAGAAAGACAGAAAAAGAGGGGAAAGGGATTATAGCTAGGATTAACGTGGAGGGTCAAGTCTTCGAGGCTTTTGAAGATGCCTATAGACGCGAGTGTCTCCAGTGGGGTGATCACAAAGTCTGTGGTTAACTCAGGGCTCCTTAGAGTCCTCTCCGAAGCGACAGGCAGTTGGCCAAACAGGTGGGGGAAATCATTGCAGCGTGTTCATTAAGAGAACTCAGAACAAGTCGGCCGTCAGCAGGTACAGTGACAACCAGTACAAGTCAGCAGGCGCAGTCACTTCACCTTGACTTGCCCAGTGTTTCTGCTCAGGTTCTGATGTTCCCATATGGATGCTGGGTTTTTCCATCGAACACACCTGCAGGCAGCACTTGGCCAACATCCCACCTCAGCCAGGCCAGAACTCCTGTGTTGAGATTTTAAAGTTCCTTTTAGGGGTTTCAATCTCTGTCCTTGAGGATAGTCGTTAGGCAGATGAGGGATCTTCAGACCGTCTCTAACACAGAGATGTCACAGCACAGCTGGTCTGTAGCTGGACAAAATAAATCTGGTCATAAATCCAATTGGGCTAACCTGGCTTGTTCTAGAAACAAATCCCTAGGTCAACAATTGAACTCAAGCAGAGACCTCAGACAACCCCATCCGAGCCCTGGATGCAAACACATCACTGGCCAGAGAGCTGGGCAGTGCAGAGATCCCAACTAATCAGCTATCCAAGCCTGGGAAATTCAAAGCCCCTCTAAAAAGAAGCTGTGAACAATAAAAGGAGCTGTTTGCTGACAACCTTTGGTGCGTGCTGTGTCATGTGCCTGTCTCCAACCCACGACCCTCACGTAACAGGAGAATTCTGTAAAACGCTAATTGCAGTGGGTTTAGGATGAGGTCAGGCTCAGTGGGAATGCCCAGGTTTGGGAATACAGCTAGAGAGCCAAGCTGGGAGCACTGCTTGGAATTGGCTGGTGTGAGCAGCAGGAATGTTGCTGGCTGGAACATTTTGAAGAGCTGGAGAAAAGAAGCGTTTTGTGGAAGGCCACCAGCTGCCCTTTGCCAGCAGCAGAAGGTGTGAAGGTCCTCTTTGAGGGCCGTCTCTGCACAAGGACAGCCTGGCCTTCTCCAGTACCCAACCATCTTTCAGGCTTTAGGGCTCGCCTTGTCCCTCACTCTGGAGAAGCAGCTTGCTCTTGGAACTCACATATGCACAGTTTCTGGCTGGATTACTTTGTCTTACCACAGACAGCCCTGGAGACAACACTGCATTGAGGCTCAATCCGCAATAAAAGGGGATTTTGTTCCAGCTTTTCCCTCGCACCAGTGAGCAGCAAGCACACCTGGGCCTCCTTCAGGTCTCTGTGTGGGCTGGTAGTCAGCTTCTGTTGGCAATTTAAAGCTTTTCCTCTACTTTTGGCAGCAAAGAATGAAGCATACCCAGGTGCACCCAACCCCAAGTTTCACTCTAAAAAATGACAAATTTCATTCTCCTCTATTCAAGCCGTCAAGAAAACAAACTTTCTTGAGTGAGCTGGGCACAGTGTCCTCCAAGACCATTCACGAGTAGGACATGTTCCAGGGGAAGACTGGCAAACCCAGAGTTTACCCATGCTTAGGAAACCTTTGCAAAACCTTCCCACCTCTAGTGGTGTTGCAGCCTCCTGAGCTCCTGGAGGCCCCAGTCCCCTCAGGCACAGTTTGGACAGGAGGGGGACGGTTCAGTTTCTGAGACGTGGAGACAGGAGGAGGAACAGGCTGCAAACACTGGTACAAGGGCAGGGCTGCTTCCATTTATGGTGCCATGTGGCAGCACAGAACCTTTGATTGAATGTGTGGGAGGTGCTGAAGGGCAAAAATTCTCAGTGATAAGGACATCTTCACTTATCATAGCAAGGGAAGTGAAAGTGCAATCTATCTTTCATGGAAGCTGTTCAGTTTTTAACAAATTATTTTTGCTGAGGACATGCCTAGGCAATGGTGATTTTAGAGCATTTTGTGACTCTCAGAGTTATCCTCACACCGGTTTTGCCACATTTTCTCTCTTTTCTTTCCTGGTGAAGGATTTCTCCTGCCCAGCTGGCTTCTGGTTGGAGTTCTACACTCTGGAGTCCCCGAGTTTTCTCAGCAGCCTTTGCAGCGAGTCCTCAGCCAACGTGTGGCTCTGCTGCCATCCCAAATCTGTGCCTGCCTTGCCCAGCCAGGGCGCAAGTGGGGCATGTGCTGGGCATGGCTGGAGAATTGCAGGGACAAAGTCCTCCAGTGTTGTGATGTTCCGCCTGGTTGGCTCAAACCTTGTCACTCCACATTGAACCCTGCCCCTATTGCTTTGGTATTGGCTCCTGCCCCCAAAACTCCTCCCTTGGCCCTTCCCCTTCCAAGCTACTGCAAAGGCACTGTGAGGGGTTCTGCTTCCTGCTCGGGGTTAGAGTTGGAGTTTGCCTCAGGAAACGATCCTCAGAGGGGCACAGCTCCCGGGCCCTGCGGGCAGAGCTGCCTTGCCCAAGGACAGCCGCTGTGGCGGCCGGGGCAGCTGCACGGCCCAGGGCCAAAGCCCCGCGGCACCCTCAGTCCAGCCCGCCTGACCGGCCCTGCGGCCTCACCCGGGCTCGGGGCTAGCAGCAGCAGCTCCCTGCTCACTGCTGGAGCTGGTGGCCTTCAGCTTCTCCCCGCTGCCTCCTGTCAGTCCCTGCCTGTCCTCAAGGTCGGCAGGGCAGCCGTGGCCAAAGTGGAGCCTCTGGAATTGGTTCCACGGCCTGGCAGAGCTGCCCCCTCAGCCCCCTGTGTCTCCCCGTCCTTCAGCAGCTCCTCAGGGGACAGCGCCGGGGGCCACCGGCAGCTCCCAACGCTCCAGGGACACCCGGGGCTGGAACTGCTGCTCCGCCCGGCCCGGCCGCCAGCTGGGGCTGGGCACAGCAACAGGGGGCACAGGGGGCACAGGGGGAAAAACAAGAGCTGAAACAGGCAGCCGAGGAGGGAAAGAGGTAAAAATGCAGCCTAGGCCTACACAGACATCAGTCTCTCGGTCTGTATCAATTCACAGACCATCACAGAGCGTTTGCTTTGTGATGTCAGGGCACGGTTGCCACGTGGTCGTGGTGACATCCGAGGTTGTCTTGGTGCACGGAAGGCCTCAGGGGTGTCAGAGCAGCTCTTGAGCTTGCTCAGCACAGGAGCTTTTGTCCTGCGCTTGAGTCTTTTGTCAGTGGGCAGCTGAACACGGAGAGTAGCCTTGCTGTTCTTTAGTGTTAGAGTTTGCAAACTTGCACAGCAGCTGCCACAATGATTGGGCAGCTTGCAGCTGTAGTTTTCTCTGTTTATGGAGTCGGATATTCCTGCTATTTCCTGACACAGCTGGCACGTAAGTAGAGGTTTTCCCTGGGTGTCACCTAACCTGGCTTTTGTATGTCTTCCTGCTCTTTCTTAGTGACTGAGTTGATTTGGAAACAGAAAGGCCATTTGGATGCCGCTTGGGTGAAGCGCTGTCAACACGTTCAGCTCAAAAGGGGGTGTCTGTAGCCAGGGCTGTGCGGGCAGCATTTGCAAGGCAGCCTGCAGGGGTTGTGTTCCCTCCATGAGAGAGTGTGTGGCAGCAGAGTCTGTCATTTCCTCCCTTTGCTGGGTCAAGCGGGACAACTTTGAAAATGTGGACTGGGAGGCCTTCTTGGAAGGTGCTGTAAAAATGCTCTGGTTGTCTCCAGCGTTCTCAAAAAATCTGGTTTATTTTCCCTTGCCCACTGCAGGTCACCTGAGCCGAGTGTTCAGAGGTTCTGATCCTGAGGTGAGTAAGAAAGGAACATTTGATTTTCCTGGCGTTTAAGAATTGTGCAGCAAGCTGTCAGCTTGGCCTGTGGCAGTAGAGTGCAGAGGACCAGATGAGCAGGCTGCAAGAAAATCCATTTCCATGTCTGCAGCAGCAAGAGCAAAGGCGTCACTGGCTATTTCCTAATTTTCCATTTCCTCATTTTCCATTGCAGAGCTTTAAAAGAGCTAAAAGCCCAGTTTTGCAGGGAGAAAGTTGCCCCCACAGAGTAGCCAAGGGGGGAAAATCTGATTCAGAGCAATTGGCAGCACAGTTGAATCAGCCTATTTGAATTTAGTCTGAGTGACTTAGAATCCCATTGCTCTTAAGGTCGATGATTTGTGCTTAGTACAGCCGGTTTGAGGGCTGAAGAGAAGGAAGCTTATAAATGAGCCTGTATCTCACCGTCCTCTCTGTCCACAGATCACAGAAGCAAGAGCAGACTCTCCTCTGGCTCCCTCTTCTCCTGCAGAAGAGGCCAACGAGGAGCCAAATGACCACAGGCCTCCAGCAGCGGTCACACCACAGCTGGAACTTTCCCAGACAGTAAGTGCCACTTCTGGAGGGTGCTGTCTTTAGTGCAAGGCAGAGGTGCAAGTTTCTGCCCAGCCAGCTCTCGCTGCTGCTGGCTGAGGGTGCTGAGTGCTGCAGTGCTGCCAGGACCTAGGGTCTCCCCCCAGCCAGTGACAGCTGGGCAATGGGCTTTGATCTGCCACGTTGAGTCACCAAAGGGCTGGTGCTCCGCGTGAGCATCTGGCTCAGCGAAGCTCTATGCCTTGGCTTCTGCAGAGCTATAGCCCAAGGGCGCACGGGCTCCTTCTGGAAGTCAAGAGATTTTGTTTGTTTGTTTTCCTACTTGGGACACCTGTGTTTGGCTTCTGGAAAGTTTCTGTAGTTTTCTCGAGTCGTTCATCACTTCTACAGAGTCTTTTGGGCGCTCCAGTTGTGCCCAGCCTTGTCACGTGCAGAGATTGGCACTGGGAAAGGAGGTTGGCAGTGGAAGCAGAGGTGGGCAGGGACACAGAAAGAAGTGGCTGAGCGAATGTGATTTTGAGGCTGAAAGAGGAAAAAGCTGAGCCTGATGGCAGCTCCCTGTCACTTGCTCTGCGTTTGTGTGTGCAGAATCTCAAGGCAGAGCCACAAGCAGAGCTGCCTGAAGCTCAGAGTGACATCAAGGCAGTGAAGAGGAGGAACACAGAAGACATGATGGAGATTCATCCTCAAGAGGAGATGCATCTCCATCAGCAGAGGGGACATCAACAACCTCAGGTGAGTGAGAGAGGTGAAGCTACTCCAATGAGGAAACATCCTCTCTCACTTTATTTTCAGAATGACAAGGAACAGCTGCAAGCAGGGCTGCAGGAAATGGAGGCTAGGGTCAAGGCAAAAGAGAAGAGGATGGAGCAAGAAATGAAAACAATGAGAGACATACTCAATGCCCTCCGTCAAAATCTTCAAAAGCAAGTGAGTGAAACAGCAATAACTGCCACAGTCACCAAGCTGGTGCTTTCTGCCCTTCTTGCCTTTCCACTGCAGAGCAGCAGGCAAATGGGGTGATGCCTCTGAGGGCCATCCTGCTGTAGTGTCTGTGGCAGCCATTCTAAAGGACATTTCCTGGTATCTTGAATCTCGACTGCTGCCCTGGACAATGGAAGTAGTCCTTTGGCCTTTTGGCCAGCAGTCATCCAAACTGACTCCTGCTGGCCTCTTCTCGCTCTCCTCATTTCTTGTGGTGTTTTAACAGTGGAACGTGGATCCCAAGATGGAGGATGGAAACAAGCTGTCTGTAGCCCTTGTAAATCTCTTCTTTCCCTTTGCTCACAGCTGATGACTCTTGGCTAAGAGGGACAAGCTGTAGCCTCTGACTGCTTTGTTCTCTTTGACTCGAGGTGGAAGTGTTGACATCTGGCCAGGCAGCCTGCAAAGGCCTCCTGCAAATGGCTGAGAAGGAGGAGCCCCAGGATTGGTGTGAGCCACAGGAACTGCCTCCACCAGAAGTGCTGCCGGTTGCGAATGACCTGAACGTGGTGGAGGACAAGAGCACTCCATGGGGGGAGGTAGAACATTTGAACCGGGAGCTGCAAGTGTGTCTGCAGCCCTTGGAGGGGGAAAAGAGGGAGGAAGTGCAATATGGTCCTTGGGAAGAAGTGGAATATGGTCCATGTGGCAGTCGTCCTTCAGAAAATCCCTGGAAATGGAAGATGAATCTGGCCATGAACTCCAGTAAAACCAGCCTTTGGCTTTGGCCCATCCAGTCAAAGAGAAGTGGACGTGCAAAAAATCCATTTTAAGAGCCCTGCGTGTGGCAGGCTGACAGCATCTTCCTAAGGGCTTGCATTTGGGACGGCATCTCAGGGTCATCTCCGCCAGCCACGTTTCTGAACCAAACTCATTTCTTCTCCCAGATCTACACAGGCTCTTGCACTAAACCTGCTGCAGCAGGAGCATTGTGTCAAAGAGCCTTTACTCCCCAAGCCGAGAAGGTGAGCCCGGGCAGTCGGTTCATCTGCAGCGCTGACACAGCTGCTGCTCAGCAACAGCAGATCGAGGAGGACTCCCTGGAGCTACTGAGTACGTCTTGTGTATTTCTTGTCTGAGGGACGGTGTCTTGTGTGCATGTGGCAGCGTAGCTGGACCAAGTGGTCCTCCTCAGTCTGATATCACAGGGACAGTTAGGATTCTCCATAGGAACTTGTGTAGAAAATCAGTCTCTGCTGGCCATCTGTGCTTCAGAGCTGTCTGTCTGTCTGTCTGTCTGCTTGTTGTTGTTGCTGTTAGCCAGCGGACCACAAAGGGTTCAGAGCCCCACGCAACGGGGCTGCCTTTTTAGGTGTCTCCTGGAAGCTGGGATCTCTGCTTGAAAGTCAGCATCTTGAATTTTGTTTTCCTCAGGGACAGTTGTCAGCACGGAAAATCCCATGACAAAATACATCAAAGTCGAAAATATCGGCAGCGGGTGAGTCCAACCACAAAACCATGGGCCAGGTGTTTTCCTGGTGGAGTATCTATCAGGTCTGAAGTCAGGCCAGCTGCAAACGTGTTCAGACACTGAGGCTAGACTGTCCCATCTCTCAGTACCAGTCAGAATTTGTGAACCTGGCCAGAAGGCGTTATCAAAGACATCTCCACATTGCCAAGGTCTTGCCTCCAGTAGGCAACAGGACCTGGTAGATCTCCTGGTCTCTCAAGTGTGGGACAGCTGTGTGCTAATTTCCTTTGCATTTTTGTGTATCTCTAATCAGCTGGCCACACTAACAGAGGGAGAAGAATCTTGCTTGCCTGAAAGAGGAAGCCTAGCCCCTATCATAGCTCTCTTTGCAAGAGTTTGCTGTAGGAAATATTCCATGGTCAGGATTAGAACTGCACAGTTTAGAAACTGAAACCCGAGAAGAAAGAAGAAACTCTCTTTCTGAGCTGAGACAGTAAACCCCAATGCTTCAGGCCCAGTGGCCATGCACTTGAGAGCAAAATGCATCATCTGCCTTCTGACAGTGCCCTTCTGCATCCTGCAGGTTCTAGGCATTTCCAGCAGAGATCTCCAGTCTGGGCTGGCTTTCACTCCAAGGTCTAAATGGTTTCTCCTTTCTTTGCTGCTCTTTTGTTTCTAGGACTTTTGGAGAGGTTTGTAGAGCGCTCGACACTGCCACAGGAGGAGAGGTAAATGTCAACAGCCCCCACAGACTCTGCTGCTCTCGGGGGCTTTTCTCTCTGGTGTCAGCTGTGGCTGCAGCTTTGGCTAGAGCTGTGTTGAAAAGACACAAGAAGCACAGACTTGTGACAGCCTGCCAGTTGCATTTGGGACAGTCTTTGTCCTTCTCAGCTGCCAGAAGGAAGTCAAGGAGGGTAGTGGCTCCTTTCACTGAAGGACTCGCTCACTTGCTGAATTGCTGAAACAAAGGTGGTGCCTCCTCGAGCATCTCCCTGCTCTTTGGGGCTACAGCTTGAGTCCTGAGTTCTCATTTCTGACTGTCAGCAAATACATCTGAATGTCACTGGTAGTTCCCTTAGCCACCTGCAGTGCTGCACTTAGGAAGTGCCCTTAGGGAGAGAGCTGCAAGGCATCCCTAAAAGCCCTAAGCCCTGCCCATAGCCCAAGAGGTAGCCACAGAGTAGTAAGGGGCGGATTACTTCTGAATCCCAGAAAGAGCAGCAAAGAGTGTGCTCAGAGGTCTGTGGGTGATAGCTGAGACACCCTTGTTACCAAGTGGACAAGACAAAATATCAGTGACCACGTGTCCTGTGACTGGCCCCCAAAGGAGCAGAGAAATGGGCTGTTGGAATGTCAGTTGCTAATTACTCCTTGGTCTAATCCCAAGGCACTTTGGCACAGCTTAGCTGTGCCATTCCAAAACCATGCGCTGCATGAGCGTTGTGGTCTCCTGCCACCAGCTTGGAAAGTGACTGATTTTCAATGTCATTTTAGGTGGCCATAAAGAAAATCAATCTCCAAGGACTGCGGAAGAAGGAATTAACCTTCTCTGAATTACTGGTCATGAAGATGAATGGGAATCCCAACCTGGTCAACATTTTAGACAGGTGAGTTGTTGTGCTTCTGTCCCATGAATGTTTGGTTACCTCTTGCAGAGACGCAAAGTAAAAACCCACTTTGGTCACTGGCAGAAAATAGAGCTGTTAATTATTGGTTGATTCTTATTGCTCTGTTCATCTGCCATGGATGGGAAGAGAGTGCATCTTGCCTGCATGAGTCGTGCCTGGCATGTGTAGTTTGAAAAGTGTTCAAAGACCTGGATCAATCGTATCTAAGTAAATCAACAGCCTGCAAGTTCAGTGCTGCCATGTTGTTTTGGGGCTTGATTTTTTTTCAAGTATCATCTTAGGTGCGGATAAACGAAACAAGGATTTGCCTTGGATTGTGTCTCCTCTTTTCCATGGCTTTGCATGGCAGGAAGACTGGGGGCTTTTTTCCCAGAAACATGCAGCTTGACTGGTCTTTTATTTGGCCTGTTCCTAAACTGCATTTTTCACTTGCTGGCATCTCCTTTTTCACAGCTCTGCCTTTCTCCTTGAGACAGACTGCAAACACTGCACAACCTAGAGGCAATGTCATTCCTTTTATTCTCTCCTTGTCACAGAGGGACCTGGAAACAAGAATCAAGCACGAGACCAAGGTAGCCATGCATGTTTATGTCTATGCCCTTGTTTCCTTCTTTCAGCTACCTTGTCAATGAGCAATTCTGGCTGGTTATGGAGTACGTGGATGGAGGCACGCTGAGTGAAATCATCAGCAAGGTCTGCCTTTCTGAAGACGAGATGGCAGCAATCAGTCGTGAGGTCAGGGATCCCATCTGTACTTCTCAGGCCTTGGGCAGGGTGGTCTGGGAAACTAGGCTCAGAACTGGAGTGATTCCATGTGCCAGCCTTTGTTTCTGTATTGCTGGTGTGCTATGGACAGGCAAGAGCATCTCAAGACAACTGCCTGCCAGGGCCTCTGCACTCACTGGACTCTGATCCTGTACTCTTATCTCCTGCTGTTGTATTCTCGCTCTGTTTCTTGTATTTGTATCTGCCCTTCTCCGCCTTGCCTCTTTAAATGTTTACCTCAAGCCTGTCTGCACTGCATTCCTTGCCTGTAAAAGCCAAGGTGGTGGCAGCAGGATTTGAAACAAAGTGCAAACAAAAGAGAGAGATTCATTTCTCACAGTCCTAAGCTGAAAAGGACAGCAGTGCTGCCAAAATGCTCTCTGCTCATGGAAGGGAACTGCTGTGATACTTCCAAGTCTGTGCTGAGGCCAGCAATAAAACCTTTGTCATGCAGCCTCCCAGCCAAAAGTGATCCAACTTGACAGCAAAGGGAGGGACATTTTCTTTCTTGGCAACCCTCGTTTGACCTCTGCATGAAGAGAGCACATGCACTGCAGCAGCAGTCATTCTGGCTGCTTTGCAGAAGGCAGTCTACAAAGGCAGTTGCTGCTGCTCTTCCAAAGGCTGGCATGCCTCTCCTTAGAAAGGTGCTGCTCTGCTAGTCTTGGAGCAGCAAGCTCTTCCTCTCGCTGGCACTGTGTTCTGCCATGCCGCCCCATTCCCCTGGAGAGGGAATTTTTAGGCTGTTTCCTTTCTTGTGTGATGAAATCACTTCCCTAAGTTTCGCCCTCCTGTTTCTGTTTTCTCTCTCAGTGCCTGCAAGGATTGTATTTTCTTCACTCGAAGCACGTGATCCACCGAGATGTGAAGAGCCACAACATCCTTCTGGGAAGCGACGGCTCTGTCAAGCTGGGTCAGTGTATTCTTAGTCAGGTGCGGCGTTCCAAGCACGCAGAGCGTGGGGCTGCTTTGAGTGACTGCCAGCTCCCCAAAAATGGTGCTGGTGGGAGTGCAGGGGCTCCTGTTGCAAGCTGAAGGCAAAATTGCAACATGCACAGAGGTGTGACAAGGAACCACAAGCAGTCAAGAGTGGCGTGGGTCTGTGTCCCTTCCAGAGGGAGAGAGCTACAATCTAAAGCTTCAGGGGAATAAAGGACACTGCTGTGAGCAGTGTTTAGAAAGCTGGCATTTTTTTGCAGGTGGCCAATACCACACTTCCTGGGCTTAAGCCCCGAGGAAAGGAAGTGTGGACAGTGCTCCAGGAGATTCAAGAGCACATTCTTAGACTGAGAGCGGGGAATTCTTTTCTTTGGGTTCCTAATTTGAGGTGGTTTTCATTGTGTGTTGTTTTCTCCACAGCTGATTTTGGCCTCTTTGCTCAGCTCCTCCCTGAGCAAAGTAGGCAGAGCTCAGTGGCCAGGACACCTGGGTGGATGGCTCCTGAAGTTATGAAAGACCAACCGTATGGCCCCAAAGCAGACATTTGGTCGCTTGGAATCGTGGGCATTCACATGGTGGAAGGAGAAGTTCCTTCCTGGAATGAAACTCCTGTCTCGGTAAGGTGCAAATGCTCACCGATCCCGCTGTCTTTCTCAGCTGTCCCATGTTGTGTGTGCCATTGGACAAAATCCCATTGCCATCTGCTGGCACCACTTGCAGCTCTTTTTAGAAGGTGGCCTCCTAAAAGTGTCCCCTGCAGCACATCAGCATCTGCTGTAGCTTTGGTTGCATCAGAAGGGAAGTGGAAGGTCAAGCAGTTCAGAAACCTGCCATTTTGCCCTCCAGCCATGCCTGACATTTGCTTTTTGAACCATGTTGGAGCTCTGTCTCTGAAGGAAAGGAATTTTACTGTGGAATGGTTAGATATGTTCTTAGTACCCTTGGAAAGGGAGGTTTAATCTTCGCAGTTTCAATTTTATAGACAAAGTAAGAAAAGAGGAAAAAGCCAAGGAAAACCCCAGAGAAAAAGAAAAAGGAAAAATAGCAAAAGCAAGTGAAAAAGGGAAAGAAAAAAAAAAGAAAAGCCAAAAGAATAGAGAAAAAGAAAAGCCAAAAGAAAGATCAAAAGAGAAAAGAAACAATCACCAAGTAAATCCCAAAGCAGTCGTGCTTCCTTTTTCCTTTTTTGACCACAGCACAACAATTTTTCTCCATGCTGTAGCATCTTTCCCAAATCCTGTGAGTTATCCAGATTTTCAGCTTTTCAAGACATCTGTCTGGGTGGCCTCTCTAAATTCAGGATGTGTTGCTCCCCAACTGCAGTTAGAATTGTATGCCGGACCCTGAGCTGTTTCTGGGTACTTTAAAAAGTTGATGGGCTTGCAGTCAGGTGCCCGTGGCTGGGATCCAAGGGGTGCGGTTGACGCCGCTGCTGTTCCTTTACCGTGGGAGCAGGGACAGCCCTGGGTTGCACAGTTGTAATGACAGGGAGCACTGCAGCTCCCCACCATGCCCAGTGGCTGAGCTCAGCTGCAGAGGGACACGATCAAAGCCCCTTTGATCTCACCTCTGGCGGTGTGAGAAAAGGAAAGCAAGCTGCCATAAGTATTTGCACTCAAGGGGAGTTTGTTTGCTGGTTTAGGTTTGGAAATTTTTCTCTGGATTGAAGAAGATAATAACAAAGTCTCTTTGGTCACCATCTATTTCAGTGCCAGCAGCACAGAGCTGTTGGTATTGTGATGGGCATTTTTACAGAGACCAGCTCAGAAGCCTCCTGGTGTCATGCGCAGAGCCTGCCGAAACTTGCCGTTCTCTGCCCGGCACTTTCTGCGCTGGGCACACCATGAGTGCATTGACTCGAGTATCCAAATGAGCATTGGCTTATCATAGGGATGGCACTTCTCCTTCCTCTGATTTGACCATGAGAAGGTTTCCTTTTGCCACATAAAGAAGCTGAAACTTGCAGACTGCGGACAGACAGAGCTGTAGGTGTCTCCTCTGTGCCCAAAGAGGCATTTTCATGGCAAAAGATTGGTGCAGGCATCTTTTTGTGTCTGTGTTGAATAGGAGATTCCAAATGTTTGTTTCCTTCCCCGAGGAACGCCTGGTGGATTTCCTTTCATTTCTTCCAATTCCCATTGTTTTCTGGAACAGGACAAAAGGCCTGATGAGTTTTGTTTTATGGCAGCTGTGCGGAAGGGACCAACAAGCAGTGCAGAGGTGCCTTTCATGTAATAATCCTTGGAAATAGTAGGGTTAGTTAGACTAGCAAAGTGCCTCTTCTAAAAAGCCTGTCAGGCTGCTGTGAATCCTCAGAGAAGGAAACATGCTTTTGCTGATGGAGTTCCCACTAACTACGTCAGTCAATGAAATAGCTGCCAAAGCAAGATCTGCTGGATGTTGGAAATCTGTGGCTGCATGGGCATTGGGGTTTTTGTTGGTACAGGAAAGTCAGCTCTGCCTCTCGGCCAGGGCACAAACTGTCGCTGCAGAGTGGAGCTTAAACAATGGGATCTGGGAGGGCAGTTGCAGTTCCAGGGAAAGAAGCAGGTGGAGCCGGGTGTTTCCATTTTCTCCAGCCTCAACTGCTGATAGCCACTGGAGGGAGACCAAGGCTGTGGCAGCCCAACCTGTTCTTGCCGCGCACACGTCACTTCCTGAGCTGCTGCCTGCAGACAGACGAGGCACGGCGCTGGTCTGCCAAGGAGCTGCTGCAGGTAAAATGCCAAGGGGCCGCAGGGGAAACAGTGTCCCAGGGACGGGCTCCTCCTGCACTGAAGTGCAAGGCATCAGATGAGCTCCCCTCCTCCTCACTTCCACACTTGGTGCTTTCAAATGAGAACGCTGAGGAATCCTAGAGTGGCCTGGGCTGGCAGGGACCTGTAAAGTTCATCTGGTCCAAGTGGCCTGCAATGAGCAGGGACATCTTTGAAGAGATCGGGTTGCTCAGAGGCCTGTCCCATCTGACCTTGAATGGTTCCAGGGACAATGCACCTACCAGCTCTCAGGGCAACCTGTGCCAGTGCTGCACCATGCTTTGAGTAAACAGGTTTGTTGTTAGACCTGCTCTGACTCCATCCCCATTTTTTTTAAAAGTATTAGCCCACTTGCTATTGGAAGTGGACCTATGTAAAAAAGTCTTCTATTTTCCCTCAGAAGCCACTTTGAAGTTTTAGAAGGTGGCAATAATGTCTCCCTGGGGTCCATTCTTCTTTCTTCAGGCTGTATAAGTCCAGGTCTCTCAGCCTGTCTTCAGAGGACAGGTGCTCTGTCCTCTGACTGTTTCTGTTGCCCTGTTTTGTAATTTGGTGGGGTGCTCAGTTCTATCTAATGGCAAAAGAGTTGAAGTAGAGCAATGTGGAGAACAGAGGCATGAAATAGTGGTGGAGGAAGCATAGGAAACCAGTCCCAGCCAAGCAGTCAGGCATTTGGCCGTGGGCAGAAGGGGCTGTGGAGGGCTCACTGGGAGCCTCTGAGGGGTTCTGGTTTGTACCCCCCCTCCACTCTTGGATGTTTCTGCCACGCAGACAGGGACAGCTGAGGGTGACTGGTCCCAGCCCCATCTGCTGCCTGGCACAGTCAAGCCGATGGCAACTGCCCCAGGGTTTACTGCCAGCTTGTGTGGCAGAGAGGGAAGTGCAGGATCCAGTGCCGCTCGGCTGTCCCTGCTGGGAAGCAAGGTGCCAGCCAGCACAGGAGGGGCAGGGCATGGAAAGGTAGGCACTGTTCCGTGTCCCTGTGGAAATCAGCACAGTGCCTGTCTTTCAAAGAGAGGGACCTATGTGAGTCATAGAGGTATCCTGGAAAGAGGAAACCCCAGGGAAATTTCTAGAGCAGCGGCAGGGCAAAAGTCCCATCAAGATGAAGACACCAGAATAAACAGATGAGTGGGATTCTGGGCCAGGTTTGCCTATGATGCCAAGGTCCTCATACGAAGCTGTAGGTGCAGATTGTCCCACTGGTCGTGTTTCTGGCTCTTTCTAGAAACCAGAGGGACCCTGATTGAGCCTGTGAAGCACTAAGCTTGGAAAGTCATGGTTCATTGATTTTTGGTTTGTGTTTTTTATTTTCTTTCCTGTGGACAGCATCCGTTTGTAAGATCAGGAAATTCAGCATTCACCCTGACACCGCTGATCATGGCAGTGAAGAAGATAAAGAAGAAGGAGTAGACATGAATGTGACATTCATGTAATGACTGGTTATCTCAATAACCACCTTAGAGAAGGCTTGTAGAGTAGGATTATAGGTTTGATATTCTATATTATCTATATAGAATAGGGTTATGAGGAAATAAAATTGCTGAAACGTAAGCTCATCTGGAAGATTCCGTTCTTTCTCACCCTGTCAATAAGTGCAGCTTTTCTGTCTGAGTGTTCCGTTGTCTGTTGAAGGTGCAGAGTGACATTGACAGCTTCTTAGGTGTGCCTTGAAAGTGGGGAAGGCTCCGCTTCAGTCATCCTCTCCAGACCACAGTGCCTTTGGAATACGGCCCACTGACCGTATTTTGCACACCTGTGGTACTTCAATTTGAGGCAGAAAGGACAGTGGCATTGGCAGGCAAAACCAAAGGAGGAGTGGGGCAGCCAAAAGATCCTGTGCACATGCAGGTCTTCAGCTGTGACTCAAGAGCGTTTGGGTTCGTGCCATTTGGATTTGTATCCCAAAGTGCAATCTCTTTGGCTGCAGGAGAGTCTTGCTCAAGTGAGAAATCAGCAAGATCAGTGAGAGTGCTCTGAGAGGTTTCCTTTGGTGCAGAGCTGTCAGCGTCTGTGAGGTGAGAGCGGACGCAGTCTCGCCCAGGGCGGAGGCCCCTGGCAGAGCCCGGAGCAGCCTGAGCCTGGGCAGAGGCAGGCTGCAAGGAGGCCCTTGTAGCCTGGGAGCAGGCGAATGCTCCGCTCTCAGAGCCCGGCTGGCAGCCGGCCGCTCCCGAGGGGAAGCGTAGCCCAGCTGGGCACAGCACAGACGGGTGGCATCGGCCGTCTGCAGTCTGCACAGGAGCAGAGAAAGGCAAACGGCAGCCGAGGGCTGCAGGCCTGGCTGAGGATTCCCACTCTTGTGCCGGCTGCCCTGGAACTCCTGGCAAAGGGGAGCAGTGTGTGCCGCACTCTGGGCACAGGTGTGCTATAAACGAGGCTGGGACTTGGATGTAATAAAAAAAGGCACTCGCTTATTCAACTTTAAGCAACCACTGGGAGAGGGAACCCAGGATAAGCCCAGGTTCCTCTCAGCAAGCCAGAAATCCAAAGACAGTGTGACATCCCACTGGGTGCTCCTTCAGAGCCCCAAAGTTCTGAAGAAGGATCTCCCCTACAGTCTTACAGTCTCTTTTATCCTCTTTGGTCCCTCCTGATTGGTGCCTTTTGCATTCTCTTCCTAATTGGTTTGTTGTTCGGGCTCTGTTTGGTCTTGAACCAGAGTCGCTCCTGACCAATCATTTCCCAAGGGCGTCGAGCGATCGGTGTTTCACGCCCACCGATCATGGCTCAGGGTGATGTAACCTGTATGAACTAGATCTTTTCCCCCTTTCCTTTGATTGACATTTACACAGCATTTGACACCCCTACAGTGTCGCAGCACCTTATAACCTTTGAATCAATCAAGCCTCTTTAGAACAGATACAACTAGCAACAAACAATTACAGAAGCCCCTTTGAAAGCATTTTATAAAAATTCTCCCCTGGAAAGCTGTGGAACAGATACAAGTAATAACCAGCAACTTCAGAAACAACTGTGAAAGCATTTTATTACAGAGGGAGGGAGCCGGGCTGCTCTGCAGCGTCCGCCAGGCACAGCAGTTCTGCCAGGGGAACCGAGGACAGCGTGAGGCGGTGACAGCTTCTCCGGTCACATCTGCAGGAGACTGTGCGAGAACAGATGAGAGATCGAACAGAAAGTACGGTGGAGCTCATGGATCAGGATATCCTTGCTTTCCTAGGATACAAACTGCTATAAATGAATGTGCTGCCTAATTTTCCAATCAGGAATAAAAAAACCCAAACAATATTAAATGTAGCAGCAAGTTGAATTTAAGCAGCTTCAAAGTTACAATAATTTGTTAATAGTAGATAATAGTGGTTCCAATATAATATATAAGCAAATCTAAATATACCGTGGGCTACATGAGCAGGACCTGTCCAGCCTCATGTACAAATAAAAAAAGCTCAGAAAAAGAGTTTCTACTTTCTTCTTGGGTTTCAGTTTCTAAACTGTGCAGTTCTAATCCTGACCGTGGAATATTTCCTTCAGCAAACTCTTGCAAAGAGAGCTATGATAGGGGCTAGACTTCCTCTTTCAGGCAAGCAAGATTCTTCTCCCTCTGTTAGTGTTGCCAGCTGATTAGAGATATACAAAAATGCAGAGGAAATCAGCACACAGCTGTCCCACACTTGAGAGACCAGGAGATCTACCAGGTCCTGTTGCCTACTGCAGGCAAGACCTTGGCAGTGTGGAGATGTCTTTGATAACGCCTTCTGGCCAGGCTCACAAATTCTGACTGGTACTGAGAGATGGGACAGTCTAGCCTCAGTGTCTGAACCCGTTTGCAGCTGGCCTGACTTCAGACCTGATAGATACTCCACCAGGAAAACACCTGGCCCATGGTTTTGTGGTCGGACTCACCTGCAGCTGATAATTTTGATTTTGCTTTATTTTTCCGTGGAATTTCCCGTGCTGACAACTGTCCCTGAGGAAAACAAAATTCAAGATGCTGACTTTCAAGCAGAGATCCCAGCTTCCAGGAGACACCTAAAAAGGCAGCCCCGTTGCGTGGGGCTCTGAACCCTTTGTGGTCCGCTGGCTAACAGCAACAACAACAAGCAGACAGACAGACAGACAGACAGCTCTGAAGCACAGATGGCCAGCAGAGACTGATTTTCTACACAAGTTCCTATGGGGAATCCTAACTGTCCCTGTGATATCAGACTGAGGAGGACCACTTGGTCCAGCTACGCTGCCACGTGCACACAAGACACCGTCCCTCAGACAAGAAATACACAAGACGTACTCAGTAGCTCCAGGGAGTCCTCCTCGATCTGCTGTTGCTGAGCAGCAGCTGTGTCAGCGCTGCAGATGAACCGACTGCCCGGGCTCACCTTCTCGGCTTGGGGAGCAAAGGCTCTTTGACACAATGCTCCTGCTGCAGCAGGTTTGGTGCAAGAGCCTGTGTAGATCTGGGAGAAGAAATGAGTTTGGTTCAGAAACGTGGCTGGCGGAGATGACCCTGAGATGCCGTTCCAAATGCAAGCCCTTAGGAAGATGCTGTCAGCCTGCCACACGCAGGGCTCTTAAAATGGATTTTTTGCTCGTCCACTTCCCTTTGACTGGATGGGCCAAAGCCAAAGACTGGTTTTACTGGAGTTCATGGCCAGATTCATCTTCCATTTTCAGGGATTTTCTGAAGGACGACTGCCACAAGGACCATATTCCACTTCCTCCCAAGGACCATATTCCACTTCCTCCCTCTTTTCCCCCTCCAAGGGCTGCAGACACACTTGCAGCTCCCGGTTCAAATGTTCTACCTCCCCCCACGGAGTGCTCTTGTCCTCCACCACATTCAGGTCATTCTCAACCGGCAGCATTTCTGGTGGAGGCACTTCCTGTGGCTCACACCGATCCTGGGGCTCCTCCTTCTCAGTCATTTGCAGGAGGCCTTTGCAGGCTGCCTGGCCAGATGTCAACACTTCCACCTCGAGTCAAAGAGAACAAAGCAGTCAGAGGCTACAGCTTGTCCCTGTTAGCCAAGAGTCATCAGCTGTGAGCAAAGGGAAAGAAGAGATTTACAAGGGCTACAGACAGCTTGTTTCCATCCTCCATCTTGGGCACCACGTTCCACTGTTAGAACACCACAAGAAACGAGGAGAGCGAGAAGAGGCCAGCAGGAGTCAGTTTGGATGACTGCTGGCCAAAAGGCCAAAGGACTACTTCCATTGTCCAGGGCAGCAGTTGAGATCCAAGATACCAGGAAATGTCCTTTAGAATGGCTGCCACAGACACTACAGCAGGATGGCCCTCAGAGGCATCACCCCACTTGCCTGCTGCTCTGCAGTGGAAAGGCAAGAAGGGCAGAAAGCACCAGCTTGGTGACTGTGGCAGTTATTGCTGTTTCACTCACTTGCTTTTGAAGACTTTGACGGAGGGCATTGAGTATGTCTCTCATTGTTTCCATTTCTTGCTCCATCCTCTTCTCTTTTGCCTTGATCCTAGCCTCCATTTCCTGCAGCCCTGCTTGCAGCTGTTCCTTGTCATTCTGAAAATAAAGTGAGAGAGGATGTTTCCTCATTGGAGTAGCTTCACCTCTCTCACTCACCTGAGGTTGTTGATGTCCCCTCTGCTGATGGAGATTCATCTCCTCTTGAGGATGAATCTCCACCATGTCTTCTATGTTCCTCCTCTTCACTGCCTTGATGTCACTCTGAGCTTCAGGCAGCTCTGCTTGTGGCCCTGCCTTGATATTCTGCACACACAAACGCAGAGCAAGTGACAGGGAGCTGCCATCAGGCTCAGCTTTTTCCTCTTTCAGCCTCAAAATCACATTCATTCAGCCACTTCTTTCTGTGTCCCTGCCCACCTCTGCTTCCACTGCCAGCCTCCTTTCCCAGTGCTGATCTCTGCACGTGACAAGGCTCAGTGCTTTCTGTGCCTCTGGGACTCCTGGTCTCCTCAGTCCCAAGAGCTCTGTTTTATGCCCCTCTTCCTGCCCTTCACTCTGTCATCTGCAGAGCCAGGCTTACCTCTTCATTCTCCTGTGGCTCTTCCACCTGCTGCCTGAGCTGCTCTTCCTGCTCTTGGGCTGGCAACAGCTCTCCCTGAGTCTGGCACGGCATCTCTGAGAGCGCAGTCTGCTCATGTCTGTTGTCTGGCAGGAGCTGCACAGAAAGCAAGAGAAGATGGCTTTCAACTTCCCATACAACATCTGTGGGCCAAGACTCCATGACTGATGGGCTCACACATTCCCAAAGCACTGTGCTGCTGTTCTCCTGGCTCATTCTCTGCCCATGGGGAGGCACAGATTCCCAAGTGAAACTGGCAAGATAATCAGGCTCCATACGGGGCTGACGCTCCAACAGCCTCTCAGGCAGATGAGAGGAAAAGTGTGGCATTTCTCAAGGCTCTGGTGAGGGCATCCCTCCACTTCTGCTGTGTCCTCTTTGTCTTTCTCTTGTGACTGACACCCAGCCCTGTCCCACAGCTCCATCCTGGCTCTGCAGGTGGCTTCCTCTGCCAGCTCACTGCTTGTGAGAGACACTTCTGGAGTTCATGTTCTCTTCAGGCCTGCGCCGCCATTCCTGCCTTTCTGACATCTACACTCTTGTCAGAAATCCTGCTCATTCAGGAGATAAGGATGTGTGCAAAGATCCTCTGATGGACGTCACAGAGCCTCTACAGCCACCTCAGTCTATGGAGGAGGACCAAGGTCTTTATTCTCCCCCTTTTCTCAACTGAGAATTCTGACCGGCAGTGACAGAGACCCTCATAAGGCCCCACCAGCAAATTAACTTACACACCCCTGAGGATGCCAATGAAGGAAACAATGACCCACGGAATGCATGTATGACCAGAGTCACCAAACACCACCTAAAACATGGAATTATTCCACCTCGCTCGCACAGGCAGAAATTGCAAGAATTAACTGAGCGCTTTAGGGAAGAAGAGGCTGGAGGAGGAAAAGGACTCTGAGGGGAAAGAAACCCCATGTCTACAGCAGGAAACATCTCTGCCTGCTCAGAATCGGTCCACGGAACATGTCTCTCCTCTTCTTTTGAAAGGGATGCCTTTAGGTGAGCTTTGCAGCTCCAACTGCTTTGCACCAGAGCCGGGAAGATGCAATTGTGTAGATGTTAGATAGATGGAAAGGTGGAGAGATGGATAGACGGACAGATAGAATGTGCAGGGCATTATGGAATGTGATGAGAACCAGAGCACTGCACTGGGAACCACACTCCTTGTGCATCTGTGCTCGGGCAAGTTCTTCTCTTGGAAATGACTACGCTGATGGTGCTGAAGTGGCTGGAATCAGAAATTAAGAACAGCCCCATCCCAGTGCCTGTGATCTCTGAAGACAAGCTGGAATGCCAGGACATTGATTTCCTGCTCAGTTCCTAAAACCAACACATACAAATGCCCTGGGATGCCAAAAGGCACGGCACCAGTTAACCTGAAAGTGATGAGCAAGCCCAACTGGCTGCCTCAGCCAAACAACTGTTCAATCTTCACAAACATCCCTGCCGCAAATTACATATTCTCATGCAAAAATGCTGCATCTCCAAGACCTGCGACATTACAAATTAACTTCTAACAGAACCGTTTCCAACACTGGAAAAGGGCAGCAAAACTTGACCTAAAGAGCCATGATGGAAAAATAGAAGAACAGGGATTCTGCACTTACCAAACAAAAAAAACGAACAAAAACAGAAGGGAAAATGCCACGTCGTTCAGTAACTATGGACTTGGAGACAGTGAGGGGAAGGTCAAAGTCAATAATGAGACTCTAATAACATGCTAAAGCTCCCTCAGCACCTCCTCCCTGGGCTTGTCCTCCACACCCTTCCCCAGCTCCCTTGTCCTTCTCTGGACACACTCCAGCCCCTCCATGACGTTCAGCTTCCCAGGGCCCCCAAACTGGGCACAGCTGGAGTGCCCAAAAGACTCTGTAGAAGTGACGAACGACTCGAGAAAACTACAGAAACCTTCCAAAAGCCAAACACAGGTGTCCCAAGTAGGAAAACAAACAAACAAACAAAATCTCTTGACTTCCAGAAGGAACCTGTGCGCCCTTGGGCTATAGCTCTGCAGAAGCCAAGACATAGAGCTTCACTGAACCAGATGCTCACGCAGAGCACCAGCCCATTGGTGACTCAACGTGGCAGATCAAAGCCCATTGCCCAGCTGTCACTGGCTGGGGGGAGACCCTAGGTCCTGGCAGCACTGCAGCACTCAGCACCCTCAGCCAGCAGCAGCGAGAGCTGGCTGGGCAGAAACTTGCACCTCTGCCTTGCACTAAAGACAGCACCCTCCAGAAGTGGCACTTACTGTCTGGGAAAGTTCCAGCTGTGGTGTGACCGCTGCTGGAGGCCTGTGGTCATTTGGCTCCTCGTTGGCCTCTTCTGCAGGAGCCGAGGGAGCCAGAGGAGAGTCTGCTCTTGCTTCTGTGATCTGTGGACAGAGAGGACGGTGAGATACAGGCTCATTTATAAGCTTCCTTCTCTTCAGCCCTCAAACCGGCTGTACTAAGCACAAATCATCGACCTTAAGAGCAATGGGATTCTAAGTCACTCAGACTAAATTCAAATAGGCTGATTCAACTGTGCTGCCAATTGCTCTGAATTAGATTTTCCCCCCTTGGCTACTATGTGGGGGCAACTTTCTCCCTGCAAAACTGGGCTTTTAGCTCTTTTAAAGCTCTGCAATGGAAAATGAGGAAATGGAAAATTAGGAAAAAGCCAGTGACGCCTTTGCTCTTGCTGCTGCAGACATGGAAATGGATTTTCTTGCAGCCTGCTCATCTGGTCCTCTGCACTCTACTGCCACAGGCCAAGCTGGCAGCTTGCTGCACAATTCTTAAACGCCAGGAACATCAAATGTTCCTTTCTTACTCACCTCAGGATCAGAACCTCTGAACACTCGGCTCAGGTGACCTGCAGTGGGCAAGGGAAAATGAAACAGATTTTTTGAGAACGCTGGAGACAACCAGAGCATTTTTACAGCACCTTCCAAGAAGGCCTCCCAGTCCACATTTTCAAAGTTGTCCCGCTTGACCCAGCAAAGGGAGGAAATGACAGACTCTGCTGCCACACACTCTCTCATGGAGGGAACACAACCCCTGCAGGCTCCCTTGCAAATGCTGCCCGCACAGCCCTGGCTACAGACACCCCCTTTTGAGCTGAACGTGTTGACAGCGCTTCACCCAAGCGGCATCCAAATGGCCTTTCTGTTTCCAAATCAACTCAGTCACTAAGAAAGAGCAGGAAGACATAACAAAAGCCAGGTTAGGTGACACCCAGGGGAAACCTCTACTTACGTGCCAGCTGTGTCAGGAAATAGCAGGAATATCCGACTCCATAAACAGAGAAAACTACACCGGCAAGCTGCCCAATCATTGTGGCAGCTGCTGTGCAAGTTTGCAAACTCTAACACTAAAGAACAGCAAGGCTACTCTCCGTGTTCAGCTGCCCACTGACAAAAGACTCAAGCGCAGGACAAAAGCTCCTGTGCTGAGCAAGTTCAAGAGCTGCTCTGACACCCCTGAGGCCTTCCGTGCACCAAGACAACCTCGGATGTCACCACGACCACGTGGCAACCGTGCCCTGACATCACAAAGCAAATGCTCTGTGATGGTCTGTGAATTGATACCGACGGAGAGACTGATGTCTGTGTAGGCCTAGGCTGCATTTTTACCTCTTTCCCTCCTCGGCTGCCTGTTTCAGCTCTTGTTTTTCCCCCTGTGCCCCCTGTGCCCCCCGTTGCTGTGCCCAGCCCCAGCTGGCGGCCGGGCCGGGCGGAGCAGCAGTTCCAGCCCCGGGTGTCCCTGGAGCGTTGGGAGCTGCCGGTGGCCCCCGGCGCTGTCCCCTGAGGAGCTGCTGAAGGACGGGGAGACACAGGGGGCTGAGGGGGCAGCTCTGCCAGGCCGTGGAACCAATTCCAGAGGCTCCACTTTGGCCACGGCTGCCCTGCCGACCTTGAGGACAGGCAGGGACTGACAGGAGGCAGCGGGGAGAAGCTGAAGGCCACCAGCTCCAGCAGTGAGCAGGGAGCTGCTGCTGCTAGCCCCGAGCCCGGGTGAGGCCGCAGGGCCGGTCAGGCGGGCTGGACTGAGGGTGCCGCGGGGCTTTGGCCCTGGGCCGTGCAGCTGCCCCGGCCGCCACAGCGGCTGTCCTTGGGCAAGGCAGCTCTGCCCGCAGGGCCCGGGAGCTGTGCCCCTCTGAGGATCGTTTCCTGAGGCAAACTCCAACTCTAACCCCGAGCAGGAAGCAGAACCCCTCACAGTGCCTTTGCAGTAGCTTGGAAGGGGAAGGGCCAAGGGAGGAGTTTTGGGGGCAGGAGCCAATACCAAAGCAATAGGGGCAGGGTTCAATGTGGAGTGACAAGGTTTGAGCCAACCAGGCGGAACATCACAACACTGGAGGACTTTGTCCCTGCAATTCTCCAGCCATGCCCAGCACATGCCCCACTTGCGCCCTGGCTGGGCAAGGCAGGCACAGATTTGGGATGGCAGCAGAGCCACACGTTGGCTGAGGACTCGCTGCAAAGGCTGCTGAGAAAACTCGGGGACTCCAGAGTGTAGAACTCCAACCAGAAGCCAGCTGGGCAGGAGAAATCCTTCACCAGGAAAGAAAAGAGAGAAAATGTGGCAAAACAGGTGTGAGGATAACTCTGAGAGTCATGAAATGCTCTAAAATCACCATTGCCTAGGCATGTCTTCAGCAAAAATAATTTGTTAAAAACTGAACAGCTTCCATGAAAGATAGATTGCACATTCTCCTTCACTTTCCTTGCTGTGCTAAGTGAAGATGTCCTTATCACTGGGAATTTTTGCCCTTCAGCACCTCCTACACATTCAAAGGTTCTGTACTACCGCTTGGCACCATAAATTGAAACCCCTAAAGGGGACTTTAAAATCTCAAGACAGGAGTTCTGGCCTGGCTGAGGTGGGATGTTGGCCAAGTGCTGCCTGCAGGTGTGTTCGATGGAAAAACCCAGCAGCCATATCGGAACATCAGAACCTGAGCAGAAACAATGGGCAAGTCACGGTGAAGTGACTGCGCCTGCTGACTTGTACTGGTTGACACCGTACCTGCTGACGAAAGACGTGTTCTGAGTTCTCTAAATGAACACACTACAGTGATTTCCCCCAACCGTTTGGCCAACTGCCTGTCACTTCAGAGAGGACTAAAAAAACCCTGGAGACCGCCGCTCACTTTGGAGATCTCAGAACTGGAGAAGATCACGTCTATAGGCATCGTCAAAAGCTTTGAGGACTCGACTCTCCATGTTGGTAGCTATAATCCCCTTCCCCTCTTTTCTGTCTTTCTTACTATTCTCTTTTCTCTCCCCACTATCGCGTTTGTTTGCACTCAATAAAGATGCATTTGTGATTGAGTAAACTGAGTTTGTCCTCCGCAGTGTCCTTTGCGCTCTGAGATCCCTAAAACGAACCATCACGAACCCCGCTTGTGTAAGCGGATTGTGACAAGGTGTAAGCAGGAGCATCTCTGTCCAGCTTCCAGCCCCAAAGCTGTCTTGGAGAGCTGTGAATTCAGAGGCCTTCCAGCACACATGTCTCACATCTTACCTGTCTGCTGTGCTTCAACTCTTGGCAATATGCATTTGCCTCTTGCTTGCTGGAGGCTGCTGCGGCCCAGAGGGCCAGCACCGAGCTGGGCTGTGTGGGCCAGGCAGCAGGGAGAGTCTTGGCTGCTCTTGGTGTGTGCGTGGCCTCAGAAAAGGCTTGGAAGCTTTGCCTCCCAATGGGCCCTACTCCCTGCCTCTTCCTCTGCATCTTGGAGAGAACAAGGCAGGCATTTCTGGCAGCTGGGCATTAGCAGGCCTTCAAATGGGGGCGTCTTGTGGAGCAGGCCCAGCTGAGACACCCTGAGAGGAGCCCAGCGCTCCTTACCCCTCTCCACTGACACGTGAGCCTTGTCTGCTTTCGGGATGACCCTGGCTGTGTCAGGGGGTGCTACGTGGACACGAGACAGCCGGTCCTGTCCTGCTGGGTCCCAGCAGTGCCTGGCAGCGGTCCTGCCTCCCCGTCAGGATGCCGGCCAAGAGAGGTCCTGGAAGCTGAGGGAGCTGATCTGAAGCTTGCGCGGGTGCCTGCAGCTCAAGGCCAAGGGCCTTCCCTCAGGATACAGCAGTCCTGAGAGGTCTCTAGAATTCAAAGAAATCAGCAGACAAATGCATTGTCCACCAAGAGCTCTTTTATTGGCAGGAGGTTAGGGCTCTGCACCCCAGCACAAGGCTTCTTTGCCACGTCCAAATTTCAGTGGGTTTCTGTAGGAATTCTATCAAAAATCCCTTCTGTCGTTAGACTGCTGAGGTGATTCCATAGGCAGGGGCTTAGAAGGAAACACTTTGCGTCAGAATCCTAGACTTGAACCTAGTGTCTACTTGCTGGCCAGGAGGAGTCTCAGCGCACCAAAGCAGCTCATCTTCCTCATGCCTTCCCTGCACAGGGCTGATTCTGTAGCTGCCCTTAGGTCTTCCCGAAGGCTATGTCTCAAGCTTTTTGTCAAGTCACTCTCATGTCAAGTTAGGCTTCCAGGTTTTTCTGATGTTCACTGGTGCTAAGGACTTCTGGATATCTGTGCTAAGTCCTCTTCACTTCTGTCAATTGCTTGTGCTTCCTTCCATCGAACAAAGGCCTTGTTTCATTCCTCAATGTGCCTGATGCTGGCCCAAGTCTTTTGGCACTGCTTGCTTTCCTGTGGCATGTTCTACCTGCCCCCGAAAGTAAAGAGGGAGCTGGAGAAGGAGCTTGCCGGGCTGCTCTCCATCCTTTAGCAGCAGTCCTGCTGAAGCGGCCAAGTCGGAGCTGAGCGCAAATGGACCAGCCGTGCACGGGAAGGGTGGGTGGGAAGGATGATCCAGGAACCGTAGGCCTGGCAGCCTGAGCTTGCTAGCGGGGAAGGCCTTGGAGCACATCCTCCTGAGTGCCATGCCACGGCACGTGCAGGGAACCAGGGGGTGGGAAAGCTCTGCGTAGGCATGGGGACAGCTGCGGGTCTTGGCAGGGTGTTGAGCTGGGGTTGGTGCTGCTGGGCGTGTTGGGGAAGGAGTTGCCTGGAAGGTGAGAGGTCTAGGCTGGAACTGGGGTCACTTTGAAGGCAGCACCTGTGCTATGGCACAGCTTTGGTGATGGAGGACTGAAGGAATAGCTGGGACTTTTCCTCTTAGTCATCCTATTTCTCCTGCAGAGAAGAAGAGGGGAGAGCTCTACTTTCTTGGCCACTTCCATATCTGGAGCAGGGGGAGGATTAGCCCTTTTGCAATCTACTCATTTGTTTGGGCTACTTTTGTAACACTGAGTGGACTTTCATTCCTGGAGAGCTTTGATTCCTTAAGAGAATTGGGTTCTTCTCATGCCTTCCTAGGAAAATGTTTGAAACCAAAGCAAGGCCTTTGTTTTGCCTCTGTGTGGTCTTCTGCTTTGCAAAGTGACATGCAGTGGATGACCTTAAGGCAGATGTGTTGCTGCTGTAATAGATACATAGTATTAAATTCCTGGATTAAAATTGTGTGTCTTAAAACTTTGCAGTGGAAGGTAAAATCCCCAGAATTGCTGGAAACACTTCCAGGGCCTCTCTTTGCATACCACAGTCTTTTCACAGTCCAAAGGTGTTACCTGGACATCTGCCAGAGAGATAAGCGGGAAAGGTCCCATGAAGCATGGGCGGACCACATCTTCACAGTTCATCAGGAGATCCCATACCAATCTGGGCGGAGGGCAACAGAAACCTTCTGACAGAAGATTCGGAGACTTTTCATGCAGACGTCTTTTCAATTTCTCAGGAAACTCTTTCAGATATCCCTTGCGGACACCAGACATTTCAATGATTCTCTTATGTACATGATGTCATGCTCTTCGGGTTCTTTGTTACCGTCTTGTTTTTGCCTCAGGGTAGAAAAATGGTCTCAAACACCTCCCCTGAGACCCCGAATTTGTGGGCAGTACTCCGGAGGAGCACCCTGTGCTGCTCCCGGATTGACCACCCAACATTCGATCGATGTTGTCCTGATTCATTGTGGCGTTTCCCGAAATTGCTTTTCAAATTTGTTAACTAAATCTTTGATTTTGGAAATTGGCTCTGATCATTTCTAACACTGCTTTGAGATGGGAAGGAAACTTGCAAATCTATCAGGTTCTCAGGCCATTGCTCTTAATTTAGCAAGTTGGCAACTTTTTGCAACTACTTGAGTTGAGTAATGGGAAGAAAAGCTTTCCCGAGTTGAGGATTTTTAAATGCCAGCTCCTTCTATGCCTCTGCTGCCAGGGTGATTTTGTGCTTCAGGAAATCAATCCAAGTAGAAAACAATTTCAGCATGGAGTAAGAGCTTCTGACAGAGACCAAGTGTTGCCAGCACTTGCTCCAGGTGCTCCTGCCAACATCCCCTGTAGGAAGGAGCCCAGCCGCCAGGGCCCGTTGGCTTTGGCTGCCCTGTGGCAGAGAAGCGCCCCGGGGCACAGGTCTCTGGGGCAGGAGATGGCACCAGCATTGCCAGGGCTCAGGGGGCGGCAGCTCTGCTTGGGCGGGGGCTCCGTCACGCCTGCCGATTTCAGCGCTGCCCTGGCCCCTGGGGTCAGAGCAGTGCCCGTGCCCCGGCCCACAGGTTCCTCGTCTGTGTCACACCCGCGGGTTTAGGACGGCCACCAGCTGGGACGTGTCCCAGGGAGGCCGTGCCAGCTTCTGTGCGAGGCCCCGTGCCCTTCCCGCTGCGGCTGCGTCGGCGGCCCTGGGGGCTCCTTCTGCTGCCCTGAGCCCGCAGAGCAGGGCAGCGTTTGCCCATGGATTGAGCCGCTGCGAAAAATGCTGTCTCAGGGCTGTCTTAGACACTTGTGGTGAGGGGTTCCTTCCAACCTGGGCCACTTTGGCTGGGCTGGGAGCGGCCCCAGGGCAGGTGGCAGTGTGTGCATTGGCCCTTTGTGACGCGGTGCAGCAGCGCGGTCACCGTGGCATGGAACTGCACAGGGTGTCCAAGGACCCTTTGTGACACGTGGGGACATAGGTGCTGGCAGTGACGCAGCCAGGCCACATTCCTTGGAGCAGGCGACGGGACAGGACGCGCAAGAGCGGTGCTGTGAGGAGCCCCCGCACAGCGCACTCGTTTGTGCCTGACCCAGAGCTTCTACGAGGAGTGACTCGTGCAGCTGACCTCAGGGCCAGACTGCACGACTTGGTGACTCGGAGGCTTTCCAAGTCATCTCTTATCCCTGTGGCCTGTGGCCTCCAGGCCGGACTGTGGGATTTGGTGACTTGAATCGTCTACGAGGAACCTCCTGTCATCGTGGCAGGAGCCCTTGAGACCAGAGTGCAGGACTTGCTGTCCTGCAGCCTTCCTGAGGCTTCTTCTGCCACAGGCGCTTTCAAGGCGCAAGTGCACAACTTGTTGCCTCAGTGCTTTCCTGAGGCATCTCTCTTGAAAGGTGCTGTGGCATGGCGGGCAGATTTCTCGGCCTGTCCAAAGTATTCAGGGGGAAAAAAAGCAAAGGCCCTGGAGCTACCCCAGCACAGGAGCCTGAAGAGCCCGAGCGGATCCAGACACTACAGGATGGTGAGTGGCAGAGCTGGGCCACAGGGCTGATGGCTGCAGCCAACGTGGCCCCATCCCATCCCGTCCCTATCGCAGCCTGGGGAGGGCAGGGCTGGGCTGTGTTCTCCGGCCTCTCCCGCAGCCCCTCAGCTCTGGCTGCTCTCGCTCTTTGCCAGATGCAGCCACGGACGGCACACAAGAGCAGAGGCCTGCCGGTGGAAGCTTCCGCAGGACACTAAAGGTACCTGCAGCCATCCCCGCCTGGGCTGGGCCTGCTGTCACTGCTCAGCTGAGCACCGCGCTTGGAGCACTCCATGGAACACGTCTCTCTTCCCTGTCCTTTGTTCTCCTGCAGATGATCCGAAAATTCCTGCGCATTCGGCGTAGAAACACCGGCACCAGGGCAGCTGAGGGCTCAGCTGAGCCTGACTGTGGGCTGACCGAGCCCAGGGCAGAGCCTGATGTCAACACAGATTTGGCTGAGCCCTCAGAAAATTTTGACGCTGCGTTGAATGATCAAAGGGCAAGGGCTGACGAGGCAGTGGCTGAGGATGTGGCCCTCCAAATTACTGACACTGGAGAGACTCAGGGCATCAGAGATACTGGCGCCACGGCCTCTCCCACTGCCATTCCTGCTCCCACCGTGGATTTTATCCAGAAGAGTGGTATTCCTTCTGAGCAGCAGGTAAACAGCCTGGAGCGGGGGCTAGAGGCCTCCCAGGATTGTGTGTCATCTCCAGCCACGCGGCCACTGGGCCCCCTCAGCCTTTGAGGCCGGCACAGCGTGGCAGGAAGGGAAGCGATTCTTGGGGGAAGCTGGTGAAGTTGCTCCCCGAGACAGCGGCCCAAGTCTTCCCCATGCCCTTTCCAGGTGCCAGCCATTGTAAAGAAGATGCACCAGAATCTTGCAACGCATGGAAATGTGGATACCAGGCTGCCCATGAACATCGTGAGGCTGGCTGAAGAACACCCAGCTGATGTGGTGCTGACCCTCCTGCGCTGTGCCCCAACATGTGACAGGTATGGGCCCACCTCCCTGGAGAGCTCAGGCCTCCCCGGCCTTTAGGGCCATGGCCCTGCACGGCCCGTGCAATGGGCTCTGCCAGAGCGGCAGACAGGTCCGGGACCCTCGGGCCCCTCTGTTTCCCGAGCCTGCTGCCGTGCTCCCTCCCTGCCCTTCAGGGCACCGGGGCTCTGTCACCCGGCCCCCAGAGCCGCACAGGGCATGGTAGTGTGGCTGAGATGTCCCTGACACAGAGCTCTGATCCCACAGAGCTGCTGCAATGATGTGGAGAAGCATAGGCTCTTCGGTTCCCACAGTGGAGAAGGTGCTGCCAGCACTGCTCTGTGTGATGGAGAATTGGCCTCTGCACAGCATGTTCACCTCCGATGGCGACAAGGCGGACGTTTTTGCCCTGGCTGTGAGTTTCTGGGCATTTGCTCACCCCCAGGTCACCTCTCCAGCAGCTCTCCATCCTCTCCCTGCCTCAGGCCCTGGGCTGAAACCTGGCCTAAGGGCAGGCTCAGGGGGCACCAGGCCCGCTGCTCCCCCTGCGTCTCCCCTGGGGCCCTGCCACATGGACACCTCGCACTGAGCGCTCTCCTTGGCAACTTCTTTTGCAGGCAACTCTGGTGGTGTGGGTGATTCTCCAGGTGCCTGAGTGCCACGAGGCTATGACCCTTTATTCCTCCCGCCTCTTTGTGGCTCTGCTTTTCCATGTTGTCATCACCACACAGCAGATGCCACCACAGGAAGTCGATCGCTTCTGGAGAGCGTGCCGAGAGGAACACCGCCTTCCCAGCGACCCCAACAGGTCTCCGTCCTCCCGTCCTTCCCATGTCCTTGTGGCCAGTGCCAGTGCTCCCAATGTGACCCGGGCTTTGCTCTGCACACAGGTTTGCAGTGCAGGTCATGAAGACCCTGCTCTACCGGCTGCAGTGTGAGAATGAGGTGATGGCTGTGGAGTCCAAGCATGGCTGGGACACCATGCTCTGTGCTCATACCCAGTACTATGCTGTGGCTCTGCTGGCCAGGTGAGACCTCCTGCTCCCTGCTGTCCCTGGAATTGGTGCCCTGTGCCCGGGCTGCCCCACACAGTCCCTCTGGTCAGTGGCCAGAGGGCCTCGTCTCTTTAGGGACGGCCGAGCAGACTGGAAAAGGCTGGGAGAGGAGGGTGCACGGGAGTGGCCACCTCCCAAAGCACCCACATCCCCTCCAGGGATGCTGGGGAAAGACTGCACCTCTGGGAGTCAGTCGTGAGGAAAGTGTGCCCCCCCCAGCTCAGGCTCTTTCTTCCTTTTTGCCCCTGACAGGGAGATGCGCCATGTCTTGATCCCTTTCTCTGCCTGCATCGCAACCCGCTTGCTCCGGCTGCTCAGCATTGAGAAGCCAGGCTGCGATCTGCCTTTCCTGGCATTCCTTGTGGAGGTGAGCCTGAAGAGCAGCGCTGCCTGGCTGAGCTGCCTCCCAGCTCTCTGCCCTCCCGCAGCCGCATCCCTAGCCTCCTGGGATGGCACCAGCGCCCTGTGCTGCTGCTGCCTGGGGCTGGCCCTGGGCAGTTCTGGGCTCCTGCCAGCCGGGCCCTGTGCCACTGCCCTGTGCCTTTCAGGTTCTGGAGTGCCTGGACTGGACTAAATGTGGTGGCTGGGTCCTGAGGGTCGTGTCCAGGTACCTGCGGATCGAGTGCAGGAAGAGGTGTCGCCTGGCGCTCAAAGGCCTGCTGGTGCTCAGCAAGGATCCCCTGATGGTGAGAAGGGGGCAGCAGCTGAAGCTGCACTGGGGAGAGCAGCCCCATGGGCTGGCTGGGCTTCAGGAGCTGAGGCAGCTGCTCCCAGCTCTCCTGCCTCAGCTGCCCGAGTGCTTTGGGACAGGCCTTTGGTGTCTGGGCCCTGCGGCAGCAGGCTGGGCTTGCAGTGCCAGGGCGCTGTCGCTGGTGCAGCTGTTCACGGCTTCACAGCGCAGCCTTGTGTTCCACACAGGCCAGAAGAATGTGCTGCCTGTCTGAAAGCTTTGTGGATCTGCTGGCTGATGAAGACGGAGTGGTGGTTGCCCTGACCCTCCGTGTCTTTACTAATATGCTGGAGAACAAAGACATCCTGGTATCCAGCACCACCGCCCCAAAGCTGGCTGAGGCACTCCTGGCGCTCTTTAACAATGTAAGGTTCTGCAACCCGAGCCACAGGCATTGGGTGCTGCCCAGAAACCTTGTGCTGTCTGCATTTTCAGGCCTTTGCCTAGGTGGGCCAGGAGTAATTGATGCTTAGGTTTTTTCCTTTCCTCTAGGAAAATAGCTACATGAAACTGCTCTCCATTGACCTCTTCTGTAAAGTGATGGAGTTGGTAGTGAAGGAGGGAAAAAAGCCCCTGAAGGCAACTGTCAACAAGAGCCTGTACCTACTTTTAATCTACTGCCATGATGAGAACCGGCGTGTGGCAAATGTGAGGTTTTGTGCATCCCTGGGACGGGGGCTCAGCTGCCTCCTGCCCTGCTGCAGGAGGAGGAGGAGGCTGCGTCCTCCTCCAGGCCATGGCACAGGGATGCGGGTCCTTGTGTTTTGGGCTGTGGTGCCATCTCTGCATCTCTGCTGCTCTTCAGGCCTCTCGGGAAACCCTGCAATGTGCGGCCAAGTTCCTGAAGAGGAGGGATCTCGAGAAGCTCCTGACAAAGGAACAACCGTTGACTATCGATGACTGTAAGGTAAGGATGGCTTGGAGAAGTGGCAGCCTCAGCCTGGAGAAGATCCGTGGCCGCGGGGCTGGCAGCCGTGGCCCCTGCCCAGTGCTGCACCCGGGGGCTCCAGCCTGCGCCCCACACGCCGCTGCCTTCCCTGGGCCCCGCGGGCTCTTCTCCAGGCTCCTGCGGCCCCGAGCCGGGTGCCCGTGGAGTCCCGGCCCAGCGGGGCTGCGGGCACGGGGCGGCACCGCGGCTCCCCGGGCAGCAGCCGGCCCTCTGCCCCCTCCAGAGCCCGGCGCCAGCGGCTGCTGGCCGGGCCTCAGGGCCGTGCGGGCAGGGGAGGCCGGGGCTGGGCGCGGCCAGAGCCCGGCCCAGGGGCTGAGCCCGCGCCAACCCTTCCCTCCTGCCGCTCTCTCCAGCTGGCAGACGACAGGATGCGAGCGGTCGAGTACCTGCGCCGGGCCCTGCCCTACCTGGAGAACCCGCAGGAGTCCCTGCCAGAAGCGGCCATGCGGTTCATGGGTGAGCCATGAGCCCGGGCTCCCTCCCCGGCCCGCCGCAGCTCGGCCCCGGCCCCGGCTGCTGCTGCCGCGGCTGCAGCGGCATCCGGGCCCGGCGCCGTGGAGCCCCGCCTGCCCTCGGGGCTGCTGCCGCCCTCTGGCAGCCGTGCCCTGGGGCGGCAGCAGGCGGCAAGGGCCCGGGCTGAGCCCTGCCGGGGCAGGAGGCCGTGTGGCCACAGGGCTGGCAGCGGCGCTGGCAGGGAGCCGTGCCGCTGGGGCCGTGACACGCTCTCTGAGGGGGCAGCCAGGACAGCTTCACCTTCTCAGTCAGGGTGAGTGAGGGCAGCGGGCCGTCAGCGGCTCTGGCGGGGGAAGCTGCACTGCCCGGGCAGACAGCTGCAATCCCCGGCTCTGGAGGCCTCTGCTCCCTGTGTGGACGAGGGCTGGATGGGATGGCCCTGGCAGGAAGATCTCCTAGGATTCCCACAGATCCAGCCTCTGACCATGTCTCTATTCTTCTCTCTTGCAGCCCTTCAAACCCAGAGGCAAGACAACAGCCCATCATGCTCTGAACCTGCAAAATGAAGCCTGCTTTCCCCAGAAAGCTAAACAACTGGGGACGTCTTCTGAAACCAGCAAACCGGTGTCCCAAGAACACACCAGGAGACACTGAAGAGGACACCATCTCTCAGTGCTACTGGAGCTCCACGCACAGCTGAGGCTGAGCACAATTCTCCTGGCTTCACACCTCTCCCTCTTTGTAGTTAGCTCCCTCCCTCCAGCCCTCAGACCCTGCCCATCCCCCCTTATTCCCTCCCAGCTCATCCCTTTGCTTGGCCTTGAATTAATAAACACTTTGGCTTCTTCACTTCACCTGTGTCTCTGTGGAGCTGATGCGGCGTAAAAACCTGAGCCCTAGCACACACAGGCCCCTGCTGCCGTCCTCTTGCGCGCCGTCTTTTGTGCAGAGACACAGAGGAGCGAGGCCGCGTCAGGCTGGAAAGGTGCCTGTGCTGAAGGTCCAGTTCCACAACACTGTGCAGTTTAAGGTCCTACTGAGCAGCCTGAAGCTCTGGATTTTGGGAGAGCCAACCTGAGGACGCTCTGAAGCCAGCTGTGAGGGATTCCATGGCAAGCATCTACAGAGGGCAAAGGAGCTTGGAATGCTGGAAGCTTTCAAGAATAGCTTGCTGAAAGCACAGCAGTGCTCCATCCCTGCACAGGGTCGGGGAGATGGCAGAAACAGAGACCATCAGGCCTTAACAGGGAGCTTGGGGTGTGCCTAAGGGCAAGTGAAGCAGCAGCAGCAGCAGCACGGTGGCCGAGACTCGGACGCGTGACCCAGCCAACGGCCCCAGCGCCGTCAGGCAGTGCCGGGATCCCGGCTGCGGTTCTGGTGCCCAGAGCTGAGGAATCGCAGCCCCTGCCTCAGAGGCTGCCAGAAAGCCAAGCGAGTGAGAGCAGAGGGAGGGCAGCCTTCCAGTCTCTCCTGGGCATGGCCGCAAAGCAGCCCCTGCTTCTCCTTCCTCCGCCCGTGTTTGCAGTGTGCTGATGGCAGCGCCAGCCAGGTTGCGCTCTGTCTTCCAAAGGCTGTGGAGAGAGGGCATGAAAAGTGCTGCGTGCACAGCGGAGAGTCCTGGAAGGTGCTGGCGAGAGCGTCCTGCGGGATCAGGGCTCTCTGGTCTCTGGCCGGGAAGAACCTGCTTTTGCTGCTGTGAGCGCAGGCAGGAGTGGAGGCAGCGGGCAGCTTGTGTTTGTAGAGGGCCTGGGGCTGCATGTGTCAACCTCCAGCTGGAATCACACTGGGGGAAATGCCAGCTAGAGCTGGAGCACCTGTCCAGAAAGGACCAGAAAGAAATTCAGCCTTGCCAGGGTTTCTTAAGATTGTCTTGGCATTCCCCAGGTGTCACGATCCGCTCACACAAGCGGGGTTCGTGATGCTTCCTTTTAGGGATCTCAGAGCACGAAAGACTCAGCGGGGGACAAACTCAGTTTACTCAATCACAAATGCACTTTTATTTAGTGCCAACAAATGCGATAGTAGGGAGAGAAAAAGAATAGTTAGAAAAACAGAAAAGAGGGGAAGGGGATTATGGCTACCAACATGGAGGGTCGAGTCCTCGAGGCTTTTGAAGATGCCTATAGACGCGGTCTTCTCCAGTGGGGAGATCTCAAAAGTGAGCGGGGGTCTCCAGGGTTTTATAGTCCTCTCCGAAGCGACAGGCAGTTGGCCAAACAGGTGGGGGAAATCATTGTAGTGTGTTCATTTAGTGAACCCAGAACAAGTTGGTCGTCAGCAGGTACAGTGTCAACCAGTACAAGTCAGCAGCTGCAGTGCCAGCAGGCACAGTCACTTCACCGTGACTTGCCCATTGTTTCTGCTCAGATTCTGATGTTCCGATATGGGTGCTGGGTTTTTCCATCGAACACACCTGCAGGCAGCACTTGGCCAACATCCCGCCTCATCCAGGCCAGAACTCCTGTCTTGAGATTTTAAAGTCCCTTTTAGGGGTTTCAGTCTCTGTCCTTGACGATGGTCGTGAGGCAAATGAGGGATCTTCGGACCGTCTCTTACACCAGGAAAGCTTCCAGTCCTGGGAAAGACCTCTGGGGGAAAGGGGCTAGCTGCTGAAGGAAAGTGCTTTCCTAGGAGCTCCCAGTGATGTAGAAACAACTGTCCTCCTTTGGCTCTCTGTGGTCCTTTCAGTCCTTGAGGCCCGTTGCCCTTGGCAGGCGGACAAGGGAAGGGAGAAGGCTGTGAAGAGCAGGTTTGGAATCCAGCTGGACCTGCAGAGACCAAGGCAAGCACCTGCAGCAGGGTGTGTTCCCCCCCTTTGGACACAGGTGTGAGCAGGAGCATCTCTGTCCAGCTGCCAGCCCCAAAGCTGTCTTGGAGAGCTGTAAATTCAAAGGCTTTCCAGCACACACGTCTCACATCTTACCTGTCTGCTGTGTTTCAACTCCTCGCAATATGTGTTTGCCTCTTGCTTGCTGGAGGCTGCTGCGGCCCAGAGGGCCAGCACCGAGCTGGGCTGTGTGGGCCAGGCAGCAGGGAGAGTCTTGGCTGCTCTTGGTGTGTGCGTGGCCTCAGAAAAGGCTTGGAAGCTTTGCCTCCCAAGGCGCCCTGCTCCCTGCCTCTTCCTCTGCATCTTGGAGAGAACAAGGCAGGCATTTCTAGCAGCTGGGCATTAGCAGGCCTTCAAATGGGGGCGTCTTGTGGAGCAGGCCCAGCTGAGACACCCTGAGAGGAGCCCAGCGCTCCTTGCCCCTCTGCGCTGACACGTGAGCCTTGTCTGCTTTCGGGATGACCCTGGCTGTGTCAGGGGGTGCTACGTGGACACGAGACAGCCAGTGCTGTCCTGCTGGGTCCCAGCAGTGCCTGGCAGCGGTCCTGCCTCCCCGTCAGGATGCCGGCCAAGAGAGGTCCTGGAAGCTGAGGGAGCTGATCTGAAGTTTGCGCGGGTGCCTACAGCTCAAGGCCAAGGGCCTTCCCTCAGGATAGAGCAGTCCTGAGAGGTCTCTAGAATTCAATGAAATCAGCAGACAAATGCATTGTCCACCAAGAGCTCTTTTATTGGCCGGAGGTTAGGGCTCTGCACCCCAGCCCAAGGCTTCTTCGCCACGTCCAAATTTCAGTGGATTTCTGTAGGAATTCTATCAAAAATACCTTCCATCTTTAGACTGCTGAGGTGATTCCATAGGCAGGGGGTTAGAAGGAAACACTTTGCGTCAGAATCCTAGACCTGAAGCTAATGTCCACCTGCTGGCCAGGAGGAGTCTCAGCGCACCAAAGCAGCTCATCTTCCTCATGCCTTCCCTGCACAGGGCTGATTCTGTAGCCGCCCTTAGGTCTTCCCAAAGGCTATGTCTCAAGCTTTTTGTCAAGTCACTCTCATGTCAAGTTAGGCTTCCAGGTTTTGCTGATGTTAACTGGTGCTAAGGACTTCTGGATATCTGTGCTAAGTCCTCTTCACTTCTGTCAATTGCTTGTGCTTCCTTCCATCGAACAAAGGCCTTGTTTGATTCCTCAATGTGCCTGATGCTGGCCCAAGTCTTTTGGCACTGCTTGCTTTCCTGTGGCATGTTCTACCTGCCCCGAGAGTAAAGAGGGAGCTGGAGAAGGAGCTTGCCGGGCTGCTCTCCATCCTTTAGCAGCAGTCCTGCTGAAGCGGCCAAGTCGGAGCTGAGCGCAAATGGACCAGCCGTGCACGGGAAGGGTGGGTGGGAAGGATGATCCAGGAACCGTAGGCCTGGCAGCCTGAGCTTGCTAGCGGGGAAGGCCTTGGAGCACATCCTCCTGAGTGCCATGCCACGGCATGTGCAGGGAACCAGGGGGTGGGAAAGCTCTGCGCAGGCATGGGGACAGCTGCGGGTCTTGGCAGGGTGTTGAGCTGGGGTTGCTGTTGCTGGGCGTGTTGGGGAAGGAGTTGTCTGGAAGGTGAGAGGTCTAGGCTGGAACTGGGGTCACTTTGAAGGCAGCACCTGTGCTATGGCACAGCTTTGGTGATGGAGGACTGAAGGAATAGCTGGGACTTTTTCTCTTAGTCATCCTGCTTCTCCTGCAGAGAAGAAGAGGGGAGAGCTCTACTTTCTTGGCCACTTTGATATCTGGAGCAGGGGGAGGATTAGCCCTTTTGCAATCTACTCATTTGTTTGGGCTACTTTTGTAGCACTGAGTGGACTTTCATTCCTGGAGAGCTTTGATTCCTTAAGAGAATTGGGTTCTTCTCATGCCTTCCTAGGAAAATGTTTGAAACCAAAGCAAGGCCTTTGTTTTACCTCTGTGTGGTCTTCTGCTTTGCAAAGTGACACTCAGAGGATGACATTAATGGAAATTTCTTGCTGCTTCTAATTACTGAGATGATATCTTGGTGTTCAAGATGTTCTGCATCGGGGAATCACATTTCTTTGCTGTATGTTCAGAGGATAATTAATGTTGTCCTTTGGTGACTTTAAAATCCAACTCATTATCTACTTCCATTTAGGCTTGTTTAAATTTGTTAAAACCCAGGACTGATGAGAAGCAGCTTTGCTACGATGCGGTGGTAAATTTCTTTGTTAAAGGATCTAGAAGATCTGCTACTAAACAGCCTTGAAAGCTTTGAAAGGGAATTTTTCTCTTTTTTTGTAGATCAAAGACGTCCTTGAAAGCCTTCATTTACTGACAGTGATCAGAATAGAAGCTGGAGATGCAATTGTGGGCAATGCCATTTCCTTTGCTCTGTACCAAGGCAAATAATTGTTTTTCTGGGTTTGTTTGGGAATTTAATAATAAATGGAAATGGGATGGCTATTTATTCCCTAGAGGAGGTTTCCTTAGAGCAGTGCCATCTCTCTAGAGCTAAGCTCCTGCCTTAATTTGGAGCCTGTCTTCTTCTGCTGAAGGGGTGTGGGCAGGCTACAACAGCAGTATGGGATCTCTGAGCGTGGGAAAGATCCAAACCAGGTAACTGGGAAGGCATTTTGGAGAGTCTTGGGGATGCTGGTTGGGCCCCACTTGGGAATCCTGCAGAATCTCCCTGGTGTAGAGGGTGCAGGACTCTGAGCAGCCTGAAGAAAGCCTTGTGCTGATCTTGGTTAGGAAGTGCTCCTGGACCATAAACACATCCCTGAGCCTCCAGCAGCCTCCAGCCCCCAGTCAGGAAGATGTGCATGAGTCTGGGGAAAAAGCCACTTGGAAGAAGTCTTGTCCTGGCAGTGTGAGAAGCAGCAATGATAAATGTGCCTGGTTGTTACCCAGAGATTGTTCCTCGCCTGCAGCTTTCAGCACCAAGGAGCACGACAGGGAGAACTGGAACGGGCAGCTGAAACTGCTGCTGGAGTGGAACCAGCTGGACCTGGCCAGCGACGAGATCTTCACCAATGACCGAAACTGGCAGGTGCAGCCCCCTTCTGAGGGAGTGCTGGGAGCTGTGGGGAGGGACACATCCCAGCAGGAGCCACTGTCTCAGCACCTGGGCCTCTGTGTCAAGAGAGTGTCTATTGCTCCCGCACTGACCGTCACATTCTGTTCAGCCTGGAGAAGAGGAGGTCAGACCTCCTTGGCAGCTGCTGCTTCCTCACAAGGGGCAGCTCCCATCTCTACTGTTACAGGGACAGGACCCCAGGGAATGGCTGGAGCTGTGCCAGGGGAGGCTCAGGCTGGAGACCAGGGAAAGGTTCTTCTCCCAGAGGGTACAGGGCGCTGCCCAGGCTCCCCAGGGAATGGGCACAGCCCCAAGGCTGCCACAGCTCAAGGAGCATTTGAGAAACACTCTCAGGGATGCATAGGGTGGCATTGTTGGGGTGTCTGTGCAGGGCCGGGGGCTGGACTCCATGATCCTTGTGGGTCCTTTCCAACTCATTCAGTCAGGATAATCCATAGAGCCAGCTCCATCATTCGCTGATGATCCATCCATTCTATCATCACTGGTTAGAAAGGTGATCTGCCCATGCCAGAAATGCTCTGGGCCATCTAGCCAAGGCAATTGTGCACAGAAAAAGCCCCCGGCCTGATTCTGATGAAAGTGTGACAGTGATTGTGTATCAGGCCATAGATGAAATTTACATGTCTCACATGTGATCCCTCACATTTGCTTTTCCAGTTCTTCCTAGGCTGCTGACCTTCAGGATGTGATGTTCACAGCCCTGGTGAAAGACAGGCCCAAATTTGTCTGGCTCTTCCTGGAGAACGGCTTGAATCTGCGGAAGTTCCTCACCACAGGGGTCCTGATGAAGCTATACACCAACAACTTGAGCAGCCTGGTGTTCTGGAACCTGCAGTTTGCCAAGAACTCCTACAACGATGCCCTCCTCACCTTCATGTGGAAGATGGTGGAGGATTTCCAGAGAGGTTTCAAAAGAGATTACAAAAACAGCAAGGAGGAGATGGAGATACAGCTTTCAGTGAGTGAGGAGCATTACCACATAACCATCACCACATAATAAGTCATTCACTCTTAACTGCAAATGTCAAGATTAAATGAAATATATGATTTGCAATTGTTTTTTGCTTGTAGCTTACAAGCTTTTCTTGAAAATGTCTTTGTTTCACATTAACTTTTTTGATTAACCAATTCCAGGCAGTAGACAGAAAGGTGGTTTGGGCCCTCCATTCTACACATGTTGTACCTTTAGAGTTTGTAAATTTCTGCAACCAGCTCGATTTCTAACTCATGACTTGTGATGTAACTCCTTTCAGTTTTTATACAGCAGATATCATTTCATATTTCAATTGGAACTTCATATTGTTTCTAACACAATTAGAGAAACTCTTAACGTAATGGTAAAATCTTTGTGTACCCAAAATAACCTCTAAATGGTTTCAGTATTATGGAGCTTTTTATTCAGAGCAACAACAAATGGCCTTTATATTCTTGATTTTAACTACAGAGGAAGAGGAGGAAGAGTGTGTGCAGTCTGCTCTGCTAGATATGATTGCAGGACCTTGCTCATCAAACCATCTGTTTACCATGACAGCAAAAGCTGCTGTGCATAGTTAGACAAAGGGGCCAGTGGGGTTCAGCAGAGGCCAGTTAGGAACGGAGTCAAAGCAAGGCAAGCAGATAGTAAGATTTTGCTTCACGGAATCATTGGACAGTCTGAGTTGGAAGACACCCTAAAGATCTCCCCGTGTGACCCACATGCCATGGGCAGGGACCCTTTCCACTAGACCGGATTCCCTAAAACCTCATGCAAGTTGGCCTTGAACACTTCCAGGATGGGGCATCCACAGCTTTTCTGAGCAACCTGTGCCGGTGCTTCACCACCTTCACAGAGAGGAATTTCTTTCAAACATCTAATAATGCCCTGGCCTCTTTCAGTTTGAAAACATTCTTCCTTATCCTATCACTCCAGGCCTTCATCAAAAGTCCCTCTCCAGTTCTCTTATAGCACTTTTAGTTGCTGGAAGGTACTCTGAGATCTCTCCAGAGCCTTCTCTTCTCCATTCGGAACAACGCCTGACAACCGTTCCTCACAGGAGAGCTGCTCCAAGCCCTATGACCTGCTCTGGACGTGATCCAACAAGGTGATGTCCTTCTTATTCTGAAGGGCCCAGAAACGGACCCAGTGGGGTTTCATGCGAGGGTAGTAGAAGGACAGAATGCCTTCCCTCAACCTGCTTTGGTCCCATTTCTTTGGCTGCCGCCAGCGACAGAGGCTTTCTAATCTGGGAGCTCACATGTTGGGCTTCTCATCCACCAACACTCCTAAGTCCTTCTTTTTGGGCTGCTCTTAATCTAGTCTCCTCACAGCCTGTAATTTGTGCTTGGGATTGCCTTGGCTCAAGTGCCTGACTTTGTACTTGACTTAGTAGAACTTCAGAAGGCTTTTTCATAAACCTTCTAGAAATATAATAGCTTCAGACAATGCAGTCTGCAATGTCACTGAAAGAATATTAGGAAGGAAGATACACAGATGCACAGGTGCAGGCATGCCTCTTAACCTGTGAAAACATGAGCTTTGTCTCTTTGGACAAGTAGGTAAGAAAGAAATTTGAAACTAGTCTCATCTCATGTCTCTCTTTCCCATTGTCGACTCCATCTGCATGGCCAAATTGTCTTTTTTGTTTCTTTTCTCACTTGAGATGCATCAGTTCAACAGCCAATGAAGAAGAATAGATGTAAAAAACCACCTTAATTTTAGAAAATGGGTAAACCATCCTCCTTTAATTTTCATTGATGAGGATTTTCTTAAGAACATCTCCTTGGATGCCACTCTGACTCTGAGGTGAGGTTTGGTTTGCCATACACATCCATTCCTCATTAAAAATCCAGTACTTGCCATCTGTCCGAGTCTTCCCTACTGGCAGAGGCAGTAAAAATAGACAACGTGAAAGGCAGAAGGGGACGCTAAAATAGGCAATGGGGAGAATGCTCTCCATCTTTTCTTGGTGGTCTGGATAGATAATAGGCAGCATTTTGTGCCTCCAAAAAAGCATGGTAGGAAGGGGAGAAGATATTCTGAAAGAGTATCAAAGGCAAAATGTGCAGAGGAAAGGCCTAGGAGGATCCAGGAGGATAAGAGGAGAGAGTTGGTTTGGGTTTAAAAGGTACAAGAGGTTCCTTGAAGGAACAAGTCAAGTGTGAGAAGATTCCTAAAGGATCTGAAAATTCCATTGCATTTCTCACATCAATTTTAAATTCTTTAGCTGATTTCCACTTTTGTTGAATTAACTTCTTTCTAATCAGACTTGCCCTGAAATAATATGCCCTTGATCTTTGCTAATATTTGTAATGGAATCAAAATCCCCAAGGATAAAGACATTAGGATTCAGAGGCAAATCTATCTTCATTTTTGTATCTACTTTTCCATTACTTTTCTTTCGAATTAATGCTCTTCCTAGCCTGGATTCACCCTTGAAAGTCCACAAGGACAACTACAGAACACTCCTCCACCCTCTCCCGCATTCCTGACCCTGGAGGCAGCAAATTCCTCTTCAGAGAGACAAGTTCTGGTGCAGAGTCCCTTTAAGCCTGTTCCTGAAGTTTCAGATAGAAATTGAAGTAGTAATTCTTTCTTCTATACAGACAGATGAAAAAAGCTTGTCTTTGTTTCCACTGTGAATTTTTAAAAATTTTTTTCCTGTCTTCAGGCCTAAAGAGCTGGACTGACACTTTGGCACAGTGGCCCCCTATTGTCCTGCTCTGGGGACTGCTAAGTCTTAACTCTCAAAAAAAATTATACTTTCCTCCACTAAAGCAATTCCAGTTCCTATGTGTAAAATGAAATCAAGGTTCAAAATTCTGTTGATGTCTTTCATTACAATTTGTTTCCACTAATCTTTTAATTCAAAGTCTCCAGTTATTCTCAATCTCACTACTTCTGGTAGCATAGGGCTGGAAACACCTAATCAAACGGTGGGGGCATTTATTGGTATAGTGATGAGAGAAGGGATGGGTCACAGGAAACTGGAAATGTTCAGCTATTCTGTGAGGGGAAATTGTTCGTAATCTCTTTAACTTTGGGCTGAAAACAAAAGAAAGCACAAAGGTAGAATAAATTGTCAAAATCTTTTCATGCCAGATTTCTCCAGAAGTTGCCTAGGTCTTTTAGCTTAAATTGTTTCTACATTAGTTCTGAAACATGTGTCTCATAAGGGGAACTCAAAGTTCTCACAAAAGCCTAGGATGGGTCATCTTTCCATGTCTTGCCATCTCAGAGGATGGGGGAGATGGCAACACACCTTCATTTCCCATCTGTGGGTAACCACTCTTTCCTGCTCAGCTGTCAAAGGAAGGGTAGCAGGAGACGGGAGGTTTCATGTTCAGGGTGTGAACTGCTCTTGCACCTGCTGGTGCCCAAGACAGTGCTGAAACAAACTCAGTGGGAAAAGGGAAAAATGCAGCAGAGGAACAGGCATGAAAATAGGACTCTCACGTTTTTGGGGGCATGAATCCCAATATATCACAGCAATTTCCTAGACAACTGCACACCTTCCAACAGAAAGAGAGTGTGCCCTTTATTGAGGTGCTTTTCATGAAGCGTTTTTCTGAGGCCATGGAAGACCTGGCAATAGCTCACTGTAGATCTTCCCACTGAATTAATTAATGAGCAGGCATTTGGATAAACATGGCCAAAACATCCAAGGACTGTTAATCTCCACGTGCAAAATTGTCTATTTCAACAGTGTGGTAAAAGCAACTTTTAGCCTGCTCCTGCAGCCAGGTCACATGAAATGCTCTTGATGAGTGCATCAGCCCATCCATTGAAGTGATGACCAGCAGAAAGATGGGCAAGCTCACAGGGCAGCGTTTCTAGAGCTCAGCCTCCTTTTCCTACACTAATTCAGTTTCTCTCATCTTGAGAGTAAGAAAGCACATGCAGGGGCTTGACACACAGGCAGCAACTGACAGGCAGCATAAAAGGACACAGTCTCAAGCTGTGCCAAGGGAAATATAGGCTGGATATTATAATAAAGCTTTTTACACAAAGGGTGATAAAGTATTGGTATGGTCTGCTCAGGATGGTGGAGTCACCATCCCTGGATGTGTTTAAAGAAAGACTGGGTGTGGCACTTGGTGCCTTGCTTTAGTCGAGGTGTTAAGGCTTGGTTGGACTCAATGATCTCGAAGATCTCTTCTGACCTAGGGATTCTGCGATTCTGTGACTTATCACTTTGCCCTGTGGATAATGAAATCCAAGGTTCAACATAATTTGCACCCACACACCTCAGTCACAAGGTCCAGGGCAAGGCTGCTTTGTGTATGGTGAGTGTATGTGTGTGTGTGTGCTGCACTGAGTCTGACAGGTAATATCAAGGCCAGTGGAGGAAGGCCACTTGTTGCTTCTATCATTGCTGAGGCGATTGTCATTAATCCTCTGTGCTTTCATGTATATAGGGGCTGTGTTCACTGGGGATTCACTTTAATAAATAGCACTTAACATGTATGCAGGCTTCTGTCATTCCCTCCTGTCCACATCCTGCTTTTTTCTCCTATTTTTCAGGCACCCCCTGAAGAGTCCCAGGAGCTTTCATAGGGGGCTGCACAGCAGGGAAGAAAAGGTGATGTGCTATTTTTCTGAGGCAGCTTTTCTGTGCCCAGGACATTCCTGTAAATGACAGGAGTATTAAGATTCTAACAAAACTCAGATAAAGGGAAAAGATGAAGGGACAAAAGGAATGAAACTTCCATTAAGCATAATGTAAGCAGTCTCTTCATGATAGCTGAGGTTAATCAGGCTGACAAGTAAACAATTCTCTTTTCACTTTAACAAAAGCATTCCATCTGTGTGCAATGCAGTGGAGCCACAAAAGTGTCATGTTTAAATTAAATAAAGCAGGAAAGAAAGCTCTTGACCAGTTCAGTGAGGAAAATCAGTGAGTTTGCTTTTCCAGTTAGCATGGTGAGAAGTGCCCCTTCTCCCTTCTGTTACTCCAATGAAAAATGCTTTCTTTCTCCAGACTATTGCCCTCAAGTGCTCTTGCACTAATTCAAGTGAAAAGTTTTACATTCCATCAGTTCAGAATCTTGCCATGGGAAACATGGCCAGCTCTTCTGTCATGATTCCTTTTATTTCTGATTGACTGATTTGGGGATTTAAAACAGCTCTCACTTTCAATGGCTGCTCAAAGATTTTCTCCTGTACTCATCGAGTCTTCAGACAGAGGGTTCAGGTGATTCTTCTGTCATCTCTGGTGATGAGAAATTCTTAGATGAGAGAAGGAATCCAGATTCAGGTCTGCCTGCAGCCCTTCTGGAAGACAGCAACTCAATGACCGCAGTTCTTGCAGTTTGTGAGGAGACATTAATATCTTATCGGACAATTGGTCATGAGCAGAAGTTCTTGCAGTGAATGTTGAGGCATTTCATGTCTTCCCAGGCCAGACCAACACAGTATTTTGGAGGCCAAATCCACGCTTAGAGCCTTCTTATGCATTGGTTAGGCACTTTGGCACTGTAAGAGGGAAATACAATGTTTTTATGGAGCTGGGGAAGGGGAGAAGGAAAGCAGGAGTAAATTGCCCAGTGACTGCTAATAACTTGAGGTTAGAGCCTCTCCTAGATTTATGCAGAACAGTTACAATGTAAGGAGTGGAAAGAAGGCAAATATTAATTCCTCCCTGTAAATTTAAAAGCTAGGCTGAAGAGAGCTGGATTGACAATTCTTCAGTATTTCTGCTTTCTCTGGAGATCTTGCAGAGCCTTGGCTTCATGCTCATTTTCTGTAGTAAAACAAATGACAGTACATCAGAGGAAAATCCCTCACATTTTAGCAAAGTACTCAGTGGTACATGAACTTAGGACAGTGGTTAAATACTGCCATGGAACTGGATGCTTCCTTCACAAGCAAATTTACACTCTAAAATCAGCAACAAGCGATCTCTGGGTTCAACGGACCTGAATTTTAGAGGCTGAATATCCAAGATATATGCCACCTTGTCTGAAGCTTTGATCTTGTGTTAGAAAGAAAAATAACATTATTATCATGCTGTTCAGCCCAGCTGACAGAGGATTTTGTATTTCAAGAATGCTTTTAAGATGCCTAAATTGAGAACAGAAGGATGTTCTATTCCTCACTAAATGGAATGAGAGTTGTAGTTTGATCAACATGGTGTTGCCGCTGAAAATAAAGCACCTAAAACACAACAAAGCTAATATGTGATGAAAGAAGATGAGCGTTGAGTGATTGGCCAAACCTCTACCTGACACAGATAACATAATCACGTTTCTTCATTATAACATTGACACTTGCAGGGATGTGTGGGTCTGTCAGTTCCCAATTCAAAGTAATGCAGCATTGTCAAGCATCAGTGCTCAAAAAAAGTGCTCTGCTATTTACTCCACTCTCACAGGCAAGATGTTAAGTCATGACATTATTTCTATAGAGATATATTTGTGGACATAGATGGAATAAATGCACACATACTCAAATTTAGAGATACACATGTGTAAACATGTATTTGTACATACATGTGCAGATGTTGGGAGTTAGGTTTGTTCCTTCTTTCTCTAAAGAATTTTTTCTCCAGAAGTTACCAAGGAGACCAAGTGTTGGAGAGTTGGAGAGTCCTTAACTGAAACAAAGAGGTGGACAAAGTTGGAAGAGGGAGATAAGGCAGGTAAAAGACAGAGCTTGAGGCAGCTGCGGGCTGTTCTTTTTCCGGCGTTCGGCGTTCAGGGAGAGAGAGAAAGGCTGTTGCTGGCTGGAAGAGTTTCACTGTGGCCAAAGGGATCCAGTCCTGGAAATCTACTATCACCCGTTCGGCCTGAATCCGGAGTTTTCTCTGCCACCCGCGGGAGCTGGGCCGGCCTTGCCTCGCCTTCGGCTCCTTCGGCGCTGCTCGTCTTGCTGCAGCGTGACCCTGCACCCCCTGTGCTGCCGGGCATCCTGCCCCTGCCTGCCGGGACACCCTGCCATCCCAGCTACCAGCCCGGGACTTTTCCACTCTTTCAGCTTGGTGCTCTGAGGATCCTGCAGGAACACCGAAACCAAACTGCCCTGGGTTTTGTGAAACAAAGCCCTCAAGGTTCTTAGTACTGTTTTTGTTTGTTACTAATGCTGTAGTTGTTTGGTGAGGGGTTTTTTGTGTTTGTTTGCTTTGTAATACATTCTAGTAAAGAACTGCCATTCCTATTTCCCAAATCTTTGCCTAAGAGCCTCTGATTGTAAATTTATAATTGAAAAAGAAGAAAAAAGGGGTGGAGGGTGTAGTTTACACTCTCCATTCCAAAGGAAACTCCAGTTGTTTTCTTTTTATTACCTGGCAGATACCTGTCTCCCCAAACCAAGACAGCAGATATATATAAATACATTAAAGGAACTCCTCATTTCTCCACCTCATTTGTAAGCTATCTTTATGTACCTGCTTCTCAAGTGCGGGACTATTTTTGTTCAGTCTCTAGGCCAAGCAAAATGCCTTTTTTTAATTTGGGGGTTCTTAGATTGTGTTGATTTGTTGGGAGGGTTTTTTGCTGTTATTTTTTATTATTAACACAGCTGGAAAAACTGCTCCTGTCACCACATCATGTTTACAAGGACTTGAGGGCTAAAAATAGAAGTTTAATGCTATGTTGACTTAGTCAATTATCTGGTTTGGATAAAAAATCCCTGCAGAGTGTTCAGAGGAATGGGAAATAATTCCATTACCTTTCCCAATTATTTCCATGACTGTGCAATAAATTAGAAGAAATCAAACTCTTTTATTCTAGAAATCCCAGCAAGGGATGTTTCAGCAGGTAGATGTCCTGTAAAAACATCCACTGCCCAGACACAATCAAGGTGAGCTGTTACAAGACAGGTATAGTTTTTGCTACAAACACCGAGAGCAAAGGCTTGGACCAAGACTGCTGCTGGGATGAGGCAGGTCTCTGTTTAGCTGTGGTCTCACCATGTCCACAGGTCACATGCAAATATTTAATCTTACCTATAAAAATGTAGATAATATTCCTGTCAATGTGGCATTTTGGAAGGGCCGTGTAAATGAAAGATGTGTGGATTCTTTTTTTTCTAGTAGACAGGTGCACAAGTTAGAATAAATTGGCTGCCAGCCCAAATCACTGGAGTGGTCTCTGGAGTTCATGCGAGTCTCATCTGATGGTGTTGCTGGTGCATCTTAAGGTGAAGGTTATGCCAAGTGGAAAGTTTTTCCTAGGATGTCCTGAAATGGGTTCTTGGTCTTACACCAGAGAATTTCTAAAGTACAAATGAGTGTAATCTCTTAGAGTGACCACAAATTTGGCAAGTATATCTGCTCATTAAAGTTTTATTTTTAGCAAATCCAAACCTGGAACTTGCTTGCAGACAACACACATATGCGCTAGCATCTGTTTTAACTTTGGTTTTAATGTCTGATGAAATTATTTTAAAAAGTGAAATATGAAGGGAAATGAGATGGTGCTTCCTTTAATGTTCCTTTTAAAAGATAAGGATGTTTCATTCTTTTTCACTTAGTACTGGCAGAAAAATCTTGATTGAAATTAAGTTCCAACAAAACCAAGGAAAATATTAAATCTTTGAATGAATATTTTATCCTAACTTAAACAAGGTCTACCTTCTTTGCACAGGACAGACAAAGAGAACCAGAGGTTCTTTTTCCCTCCAAAAAAAACCCAAAATCATTTCCTATACACTGAAATTATTACTTCAAGTTAAAACAAAATAGGCACGTTCATCTTTTAAGCATTAAAAGGGTGATTAAGGAAGTATCTGAAGCTTTAAATTGGTTTTATCTGCATCCCAAAATGTTCCTCGTTTCATAAAAATGTAGTCACTTGTTAGGAGCTTTAGAAGCTGTTGCAAAAAAAAATCAAGGTAGGTAGAACAAACCATTTTACAGAAATTTGGTAAACCTGAATTTCACGTCCCAACAAGTAAAGAATCAGACAAGGTAAAAAAAAAATGATCGTGGTCTGAGTCAAGATAGAGCAGTTTGGACAGGCCAAATTCTCTGATCCATGGCCGAGAGTCCGTTTTAAGATTTATTGATATCTTCCCACTAGAAGTTACCAGGAGATAAATGGCTGGTAGTGAGACCCTATTCAACAGCAGTAGGGAAACCGTGACTCCCTTACCAGTGTGGGTGCAAGGTCTTGTGGACATGAGATTTGCCAAAGCAATACACTAATGAAATGTACTTTTCATGGGGCATTCCCTTAAGAAACATTGCCAGTGGGAACAAAAGGAACATGTCTTTGTTCCTTGAAGGCCATGTCCCTAAGAATTGGGGCCCATCTGCCTCCTTTCTACCTGACCCTGAAATACATCTCAGAGGGTGCAGAAGTTAATGCAGATCCTGGCTACCATGGACTTTCTCACAATTAGTAGAAAGTACTGTACTGTAATTAAGGGGTGAAGTGGGGCATGATGAATATATGGAAAGGAAGACCCTTAATAAATGATAGAGCCTTGAAAAGAAATTTCTAATTCGTATGCATTTGATGTGTAATGTACCACTTTTAAGACTTTGCCTGGAAGAAACTGCTATGGTTGGTCTTTGAAGGAGTGGTGAGATTAGCATTTCCAAAGGGGGCAATTTCCTGTCTTCTTGGCTCTGTTCAATGAAGGAAATAACTTCCAAGACTGAAGCAGTAGTCAGCCCATCAATCATCCTCACAGCTGGAAACAGGGTCCCAAATGCTGAGATGAGTTAATCTGTCACTTAATAAATACATAGTGGCAGCGTATGGTGCTGACACACTCCACACTGTGGCAAAGGACAGAACTGTTTACACAGGCATGCTGCTTTCTCAGGTACCTCCCCACTGGCAGACCCTTTTGTTTGGGAGGATCAATTTACTTTGCACAGTAATTTGACTGAACTGATCAGTTCAGAGAACCTAAGTGTTGGCTAATCCTAGGTAGTCCTGTTCTACCCAGATGGAAGGAACAAAGGGTGCTGGCAGCAGGCCAGTTTTTTCTTCATTCTGGAGGATGCTGTCTCTGGGCATGATGAACTTGAATTAAAGCTGATGGTAGGCAGATGTGTAGCCTGTACCCAATGGGTGTCAGAGATAACAGGAGGAAGCTAATTTACATGTCCCAGCCTGGCTGCTGTCCTTAATAGTCCCTCTGCCAGTTGTCCTGACTGGGAGAGGAACACAAACAAAAGTCAGGATTACTAGCTCCAAGAGTGACTGCACTTCTTTACAAACCACATGAGGAATGATAGGCTGGTAAGTAAAAAATAGTAACCCCTCCCTTCAACATGTTTAAAACCACATGAGCAGGACAATTTAGTACAAGTCATGAACATGACATCTTTCTGAATCATGTAAGGACACACCCAGACTGTGCTAGGCACTGCAGAATATGTAACTTTCTAGTTTTAACTTTTAAATTCCTCAATTTTACACTTATGTTTGAAGCCACTAATTCTAAATACTTTGATTACATTTCAACTGGAGTAATAAAACTCAAAGCAGTCTGTAAATATTCAAAGTATTCATTTGAATATTTTCTTTTGAATCAAGCTTGTTGTCTATAGCCAGCACCTTTCTGATTAGTTTTCAACAGAGGTGGTAGATTATTCTTTCACTTTAAAAACAGAATAAAATAAAATAAAATAAAATAAAATAAAATAAAATAAAATAAAATAAAATAAAATAAAATAAAATAAAATAAAATAAAATAATCTCTTTTTAAAAAAACAGCACAATAAACAAATTTCCAAATATCAAAATACATGTTTGGAATTTGTAATGCAGCATGAAACAGTTTCCCAAAACTGGGATTATAGCACTGAGAAATACAATCACACATTTTTAGGGAGTTTCCCCACCTTGTCTTCACAGCATCTTTTTAATACATGGTGCAGGGACTTTTCTTAACTTTTAGCTTGCTGTTCCTTTCAGTTTCCTAACTTTTACCTTGTATTACTTCCATCCCTTTGAAATTGGTGGACTGAAATTGATGGTTAAATATGACCTAGAATTTAGAAATAGCCCCCCACTCTGAGGTAGATCTCATGAACTGAAAGAGATGCGTAATAGACAATTGGTTGGTGATTGTAAATGGTTTTGAGCTATTATGTTTATTTTATGGTCCACTGTTTTTGGATATTCATCTCAGTAGGCAGAACTGATCATTGTGACAGACAAAAAACTGTGAAATGTCCCTTTTCCTCCCCTCTTTCCTCTTCCATGTCCTCCAAACCTGTTCATTCATTTCAACAAAGATGTGCTGGAAGGAAGCTTGGACTGCCAGGAGAATTTTGCCAGAATTCTCCCCAACTTCTAGGAAAGCTTGTCTTGTCCCTTTTCAGCAGTGAAAACTAGAGTTTAGAAAACTACTGCTCAGCAATCTTCCAGGATAAATTAGAAAGGATCAGTGGCAAATACCTTCAAAATCAAGGGATGCAGCTTCCACATCATTGCATAAAAGAAAGATGTGATTTATTCAATAGCAGACAAAGGCAGAGCGGATGACCTCAGTTCACTCAGTAAAAGGGCAGCTCTTCACATGTACTTTTTCAGAAGGTAGTTGTATGTGGAAAGTACATGTAAGAGAGTGTAAATAGTGGAATGTATGTTCCTTATTTTCCTCTTGAAAGAAAAGAACTTCAGAAGAACAAAAATTCAACTAAATTTATTTCTTGCATAGAAGTAGAAGAAAAAAATTTTCCTGCATATTAGTCCTTGTGTTTTTTAATCCCATAGTATATTAGTTCATACAGAGTGTAATATCAACTACAATAAAAAATTCCTATTGGAGGGTATGACTTTATTTTAAATGAATGATGGAACTTTTGAGGAGGGAGATAAAAGGGAAGCCTTGTAGATATTAGATTTGGGCATGGATCTGTTTTCAAAATGATAGGCAAAAGTATATGTTAATGAAGATCTTTTCATTAGATCATTTCAAATTTCAGAAACAATCTGGTGACATACAAACCCTCAAAAATCTGTATTATTAACCACTAGCTGTTTGAGCAACAAAGTCAGAGTTGAGTGTGCTGAAAATAGAATGCCCCACTAGCATGCTTATAATATGTACAGCATTATATACATGAAGTATGCAATATATAAAAGAATCAGTTGCTTTATACCAACTTTCATTTCAAAGTCTATATTTTGCAGCTGAGTTCTGCAAAGCTTTCAAAAGCTGTCTTCCAAATGGAAGTACATCTATATCTTCATATGGAAAGCAATAAAGGCACATTTTCTTATGTAAAGAATGTGGAAACAGGTTTCATATTCTGGGTTGTCTGTTTTGACTAATTTTATTTTCCTTTCTTTACTACCTTTATATATGCAAAGCATAGAGAATTGGCAGAATATTTAGAGACAGCCTCATTTCTAATGGTGAACTCCCACTAGGCTTACCCTCTCCCTAAAAAATACACAGAGAAGATTCCTGAGGTCACAAGTGCTATCCAACAGAAAGGGGACAAATGGACACTCTAAGGAATCCTTGGCAATGGCAGCAGTAAATTGTAGTTACAATTAAAACTTCATTTTATTAAGAGAATACATGGTTAGTAGAGCACAGAATTTATGTTTATGGCACTAGTTCCCTACAAACAGATAGAATATAGTACAACTTATAACATTACTGGGTTTCAAGCTGGGGAAGCATGTCACAGGCAGGTGCCACTCATGCAGATGAGGTCAGTGCTTTGAAGACACATCCCAGAGACTCCTGAAACCTCCTTGGCTGTGATCCAATCTTACCTGTGAGCCTCTGTAAGAGCTAGGCTGAGCAGATGTGAAGTACCATGGATGTCCTCTCCAAAGGAGTGTAAAGGACTTCTCTACATTTTTCATCCTTAAAAAAAAAAGGAGAAACATCCTATGCATGGGATACAGTGACAGAACACCACCTAGTGCACTCAACCGGTTCAGTTTTACCTCCATTAGCTCTTCCCTCTCTTTCAGAAAAAGAAAATACAGTACATGAAAATACAGCAACCCTTCATCAAGGAGTATCTACTCCACATCCCCTGAGTTTCTGGCACACACAGCAGGACCTAGGGAAGGAGTTCCAATCCAGAATGTGCGATTGCACAACTGAATTTGGGACAAGGCTAAACAATCAGAGGTTTCAGTTTCAAAAAAGCGGTTTCATCATTTTCTCAAGGCAGAGAGAATACTCAAATTGCCCTTCCCGATAGTTTCAGTAGTTTTTTGATTTATTAAGGTCCTTAGACAAAAATGAGATTCTAGAAAGCGCTTACCTTTGTGTCTCACCATCTTACAGTGTCCACAATACTGACAACAAAGGAGCAAGGAAAACAGCAAATTTTGATTGATTTACTAGCTATCTTTCAAGTTACCTGAGTGCTCCTTTTCTGTTTGGCTTGACATACATGATCATTGAGCATAATATAAAGGCAAAACATTAACCTCTTTTGCCTTGTGCATGTCAAGAATCAAAGTTAATAGGACTAGAACCAACGCCAAATAGCTGTTCTGATACGTAAAAACATTATTGGCACAAAGAATTGACCAATATGAATATTTCTGGGTTTTATTTGCTGAATACAATCCTCCTCAAAGAAGAGATCTTCTTGGCAAGAATTCCCTTAATAAATAATCACACTTCTAGAGCTTGACATTTTTGGCTTCAGTTGCAGGAGACATTTTTCCATTTTTGAGGGGGAAAAGTCACCCAGCCCCCATATTTTCTCAGTCAGCAATGTTTTCTCAGACTCCTAGTAAATCAGCCTTCCCATGTTCATGTGGTTCTTACAGACAGTATCTCATTGTGTCCTGATTGCAGACAATTTATACTAATTTTTTCATAGATTCTGGAAAGAAACCCTTGTGTGACTGTGTAACAGGAGCAGTGGAAAAGGACTGGAATTTGCAGGAATTGTGAACAATTCTCTTCCAATTACACTCATGTAATTAAGAGTGTAATTTGAGGCACAGCTATTATGACCCAGAGCAGCAGGTTTGCTTTCTTACCTGCTTAGGTCATTTCCATCCCTCACTGTGTTTTGAAGGTTTATGTCAGAACATCGAGTGCACGCATAGACAACCATTATCACCATGCTACTTGAGGATATTTTGCTGCATCCCACAACCCCCAGGTACAAAATGATGATGCCCAGGTTGCTTCTGCAGACCCAGTTGCACTTTTGGAAGCATGTAATATTAAAACAGATCCCACTGTCCTGCTAGGCTGCACTGTCCAGCTTGCAGAGTACATAGCAACAAGTGGCCTGTTAAATGATGAAAAATCCTTTAGCTCCTGGCTTTAGATCTCTGGCCTCCCTGCCTGTACCCAGGGAGCAGTCTGGGGGGAAGTCTGGGAAAAGAAATTACATCAAAACCAGCTGTTACATTAAAGCTATTACCATTAAAGATGGACAACATGTTAACCAAAATAGGGTCTTTTTACAGTGTGGGCTTTTGCAATCACTGAGAGTCCAGAGCTGCTTCCTCCCCGTGCACACCAGCCGTCCCCCGCCCCCCCCCCTCCCCCCCGGTCCCCGCTTTCCCACTTTATGGAAACAGCAGTAAATGTCATTCTAAGATGTCCTATTGTCCCTCAAATTATGAGTACATCGTGTTTTATTGAAATCTCTTCTTTCTTCTTTTAATTTACTATGTTTCTCAGCTCTGAGCATTATGTCTTCCCAGCTTCACAGCACAGAAGTGATTCAGCACATAAGTCCTGCTTTTCAGTTGCTCTGACTGACATTTAGAGTTTGCTTGTATTGTAATTATGAATGATAATAAAATCTCTGATTTTCTTCTGGAAATTTATACACAGGAACATAGGAAATAATGTCTACATTTGCCTTGCTAGTTTCAGTGCTGGCACCTGAAATTATCTTAGGCACAAGTTAAAGTGGATTGTGCCCAACAGAGGATGTCAAATTTTACCATGGGAGGTTTCAAACACCCACTGTGCTGTTCATACACACCTGCATCCAAAACAGAGAAAACCAGCAAGCATCTCAGAATTGTAGAATTACTGACTCATTTATGTCGGACAAGACCTCTAACATCATAGAGTCTGTGCATTTACGCAGAGCTCACAAGCCCATCACTAAACTGTGTCCCCAAACAACACATCTACACATTTAGATCACTCTGGGGATGGTGACTTCAACATTGCCCTGAGCAGTCTGTGCCAGGGCTTGACAACCTTTCCAGTAAAGAAATTTTACTTGATTTCCTATCTAAACCTATTGTGGCCCAACTTGAGGCCATTTCCTCTTGTTCTATCACTTGCTGCTTCAGGGATTTGGCTGTCGTGCATAGAGGAGAAAACAAGGGAAGGAGCATGATGGTGGTGGAGAAGCTCAGAGAAGAATGCACGCTGAGAAGCACCTCTTAAGAGTCCTTCAAACCCAAAATAGTTGTCTGTAGAATATTTGAACGAGAGTAGAGATGGAAAGGACAGCTCCTGAGAAGGAAGTTCAAATTTTTTTCACCACTTCTATTTTCCTCACTTTCACCACTATCATCTCAAGGTTTTTCATCAAATCTCCACTTGTTGCTGTTTCCTCTAATACTCTGTGCGCTTTCTATGCCATTCCCTATCGAACCCAATTCTCCCTCTAATCAAATTCTATGCGGTAAACTAAAGGAAAAGAACAGTATTGGAAGTTCAACCAGAAATTTCAGTGAAGACATCGATTTATGGCCTTGTAAATAATCATTTTAAAAAGGTATTACTTTAGGTGACAGAGAAGAGTTGTTTTCAGCGAATGTTTGTCTAAAACCACCAACTGTGTCAGCTGTTGACGTTTGTGAAAAGTAGTTAAAAGTTGAGGAAATCTGGCAAGAGGAGGCAGCTACAACAGTTCATGTGAAGTCACATGATATTCCCAAAACACAGAAGAGACTGCCTCCTGCTGGTGAAGAAGAGATGGAGAGCAACATTTAGTCTGGAGTAAATATAACTGTTAATATAACTAGAGACCAAAATTAAGCCTATCTGTAGGTGTCTAGTAGCTGTCTCAGCAGTCTACTTACTTTTCCAAACCTGTCTAAGCTTACAATACAGCAATGTGCTCAGAGGAGCTTGATCTGTAAGAAACAGGCTCTTACTTTTTGTTATTCATTAGAATACAGGACTAAAGAGAATACTGTTTAACAGGACTTTGTGGTACTCCACTTGAGTAGCTGATGGGTCCTTCACTGAGATAGCGCAGGTCCACTTTTAGGAAGGATGACAGCCTACATTCAAAGAGAGATTTCTCATTCCTAGGTAAGCTGGGTGAAACTCCTCCTCTTCCAAATCATGATACTAAATTTCGAAAAATGAATATGTGAGTGGAGGATAGACAGTTTGATGGCTTTACGGACCAGTTGTGGTGGGTACGTTTTTGGAATTGCACTGGCCTGAGATCCTGCCCCTCATTTTTGTGAGTTCTATGCAAGCCAGTTCACTGGCCTAGGGCCAAATCTCTGCTACGTGTCACCCAAAAGTTGCCTATCCTCCTGTCCTCTTTCTTACTAATCCTAAGGATCTTCCTTTTCTGCCGTTCTACTAGGATAGAAAAGGAAGGGGCTAGGGGGCTCTATTACAACGAGTAACCAGGAAGATGGCTTTCAAAAAAAGTGGTCAGACACCAGTTTCTGTTACTGTTTCTATTTTTCCCATCCTTAAAGGAGATGAGTTCTCAGATCATTGGTATTTCCTCTGACTCTCTCAGTAGGCTAACTGGAGCCTCACTTAAATACAGTTAAGCCCATTCCACACGCTTACTTGGAAATTTGGTATTTTGTTGGGAGGAATGGATGAGCTCTGAGTGTATGCACTAACATTTAGGCAAAGCAATGCACTATGGCTCACTCAACAAACAGAAAAGAGTTGGGCAAGAGAACAGAATTAAATTTTAGGGTTTGAAATGTATATATTATTGAGCTTTACAGATCTGAGTAGAAACAAAAGGTGTTTAGGTACCCAAAATTATTTTCTTACATTTCAAATCTCCTTGTAGGATCCAACTGAGCTGCCTTCACAAAGGACTCTTATTCTGTGTTTAGGATGACACTTCAGTAGGTATATGCATACATGGATTTTTCTCACTTTGTGAGAAAATGGATAAGAATACTTTCAACTTTTCTACCTACCAAGGAAACAGTTCTATCTGTAACAGCTAAAAGATATGCAGCTCCAGCTGGTTTGCAAAGTTACAAAGTGTGAAGGGAAGTTGAAAAACCCTATATGAGTTACATGTGGAAGAGCAGAAAGAAAGAAATGGCAACTTGTGTTCATTTAAGAGAAACTTTAACAGCAAAAGGATAATTGTCTTGAGGTTTTCCTTCCCCAAGCTCGACATTTAACCGATTCTCTTCCCTTTTTTTAATTTTATTTTTTTCTTTTTTTTTTTTTTTTTTTTTTTTTTTTTTTTTTTTTTTTTTGTGGTTTTTTTTTTTTAATCATAGAAACCAAGACTGAGAAATATGCTTTCAGGAGTATATGTGCATATTTCCCAACAAATCAGGTAGTAGTGTCACTCCATTTTTTATTTGTTTTCAATCGTTGTAAAAAATACCTTCCTTCTGGAAATGTGAAGGATAGCAAAATGATTGGCCAGGGAGACCAAATGCCCCTGTTTTGGTTTAGATCATTTATTTGAGGTTCGTTTTTGGGTACAGGAAGGTTTGTGAGCCATCTTCATTGTCACACCTCATAGAATCATGGAATCATCATGCAATCACTGAAACACAGAATAGTGTGGACTGAAAGGAACTATAATCATCACCTCTATCCAACCCCTCTGTCATGGGCAGGGTCACCTTCCACTAGACCAGGATGCTCTAAGCCCCTTCCAACCTGAATTTAAACATTTCCAGATGTATAAATTCCCTGTGCCAATGTCCCACCCTCCTCACAGAAACAAATTTCTTCCTAAAACTCCCCTCTATTATTTCAAAACCATTCCCTCCTTATTCTATCACTATTTTCCCATGTAAAAAGTTGCTTTTCACCTTTTTTAGAAACTCTCTTTAATAACTGAAAGACCATATCTATCTTACTTCCAGTTTGCTTCAAAACTCTCCGTCAGCCCTCAGAGTCCAGCTACCTGGTGCATCACTAAAAATGATGCAATCACAAGACCAGCAGGTAAGACCTGCTTTCTTCCCCCAAAGACCTGTGATGACCTCTGACACAATGTCGGGCTCACAGCTGAAACTGAAGGCCGAAACAATTTCATTCTGTAAGAGGACAATGGGCACAAGCACTGCTTCAGAGAAATGCTTCTGCCTAGATGCCAAAACTGTGAGAACCTGTGAAGAAGCAATGTCAAGGCCAAGATGTATTGCTCTGCTGAAGCTAAACAGGCCCATTAATACTACTCCTGAAGTAATAATTAATAATAATTAATATTTATTACTACTCCTGAAGTCTTCTAGCACCTCTTTTCGTCCACAAACCTGTCCACTTTCAGAATGTGCTAAATAATACGAAAGACAGAATTTTCCAGTGGCCTCCTTGGTGATGCACCGGCTAGAGAAATACTCATCACAAAATTCTTAATTGTTCCGTGGACGTTGTTTTTGCAAAGCAATATTGGCAAATCTTTGATTTTCTTTTCTGTGCTGAACGACCTCTGTGATTTCCCTATATAGTTTCTAATCATCTAAGCAAAATATTCCCAGTGTTGCTCCTCTTCCTCATAGGAAATTTAACTTTCTGAGGTGGATTAAAAAGTCAGTAGTCCGTGGAAGTCTAAAGTGGTCAGCTAAGCATTAGCATACACAAGTGGCAGAAAAATAATTAAGTAATCCATTGCAGAAAAAAGTCAACTAGGATTCTCTAGTTGAAAAGCAGAAAAAACCCCAGTTCTGACTCAGTACACTGAAAGTACTGAGTTTTTCTATTGATGCCACCAGATAAGAGCTCTAACTTATTTATTTAGCAAGGTCATGGGGTAATTGCATATTTCAGACTGATGTCAGCAAAGTCAATATCTGTCTTCTGAATTCACCATTGTTTCAATTCACTCCTGTCTAATTCATCTCAGAATTGCCCACACATTGTTCCCAACTCGTCAAGAAATGCAATTAACAATTAAAAGGGGAGTAGCCTCTCGACAAATAATTCCACTTAACCATGTTAGACATAAGCTATTAATCGTATTTGCAAAATAGTGGGTGATGAACTAATGAAATACTTCATTCTGTCATGTAAGACAAAATTTCATCCCAGTTCAAGACAGGAATATCGTCTCAGAGACCGTGCTGCCAAAATGGAACTTTTCCTGATACGTAATGATTCTGTGACAGTTCTGTGTTTCCAGTTAAGGTACTGATGCTTTGGAGTGGCTACCTGGAACAGAGTAGGGGCCCAGAACTGGCACAGCACTCCAGCTGTGCCCGCAGCGCTGCCCAGCACAGGGGGACGGTCACTGCCCTGCTCCTGCTCTTCCCCTATTGCTGACACAGGCCAGGATGCCCTTGGCCTTCCTGGCACGCTGGGCTCACATTCTGCTGCTCTTGACCCGCACCCCTGCCTCCTTTTGTCCCACCCACCTCTCCTGGCACACAGGTGCACGTTTGCTATAAAATACAGCCTACAGGATTTCAACGTGTCCTTCCTGTTCTTAGCAACACAAGACAACAGGCAAGGACCTGCAGCTTCATCCCCGCTCCAGGCTCCAATGCACTTTTCAATGCTGTAAGACTTCACCACAAAATGGAGCAACAGAGACTTGCTGCTTCTGCCTTTTGCCTTACGAGAAGGATTCAGAGCCATATGGTTGCTTTCTTTTGTCACACGGGACAAAAGTGGCCCCACAGCTTCATGGACAACACAATCACCTCCTTGCAGCTTATCAAAAGCCAGAAGACTCTGTAGAAGTGAAGAACGACTCGAGAAAACTGCAGAACACTTCCACAAGTCAAACACAGGTCCCAAATGGGAAAACAAGCAAACAAAACCTTGTGACCTCCAGAAGGAGCCCCTGCACCCTTGGGCTGTTGCGCTGCAGAAGACATGACACAGAGCTTCACTGAGCCAGATGCTCACATGGAGCACCAGCCCTTTGGTGCCTCAACATGGCAGATCAAAGCCCATTGCCCAGCTGTCACTGGCTGGGGCAAATGCTAGGTCCTGGCAGGAGTGCAGCACTCAGCATCCTTAGCCAGCAGCAGCAAGTGCTGGCTGGGCAGAAACTTGCACCTCTGCCTTGCACTAAAGACAGCACCCTCCAGAACTGGCATTTACTATCTCAGGAAAATCTGACTCTGCTGTCACCACAGCTGTAGGGTTGTGGTAACTTTGCTCATTTTGCTCCTCTTTGGCCTCTTCTCCAGCAGAAGGGAGAGCCATCAGCACAGCAGGTGGCTGAGGAGCTACCAGTAACTGTAGCAATGGATCTGCAGCAATGGATCCGCACAACTTGGAATACAAAGTGCTCCAGCCCAACTACCACCTAGAGATATTAGTTACAAGTATCAGCTCTTTGGGAATATATCAAGGCCACAGAGACACAAACTGTTCTAAAAAGAAGAGGAGCCTGGGAAATTGAATACCAGGACAAGAAGAATGAGATAGAGGCCATGAAGGCTCGGAATTATAGCCAATCAAATTGCCTAAGGGACGTGTGCTGAGCAAACAAAGCAGACGAACCGATCAAGAAAGGCATGAAGGTGTGAACAGTGGTCTTACAATCTATAAACATAGTGTAATGTAAATATGAAATGGCTTCTGCAGAAATCTAATTGGTTCTGTTGTTCAGAGGTACCGAGCTCCCACAAGTATCATTCAGATGTATTTGCTGGCAGCCAGAAATGAAAATTCAGAACTCAAGCTGAAGCCCCAAAGAGCAGGGAGATGCTCGAGGAGGCACCACCTTTGTTTCAGCAATTCAGCAAGTGAGCAAGTCCTTCAGTGAAAGGAGCCACTCCCCTCCTTGCCTTCCTTCTGGCAGCTGAGAAGGACAAAGACTGTCCCAAATGCAACTGGCAGGCTGCCACAAGTCTGTGCTTCTTGTGTCTTTTCAACACAGCTCTAGCCAAAGCTGCAGCTACAGCTGACACAGAGAGGAAAGCCCCCGAGAGCAGCAGAGTCTGTGGGGGCTGTTGACATTTACCTCTCCTCCTGTGGCAGTGTCGAGTGCTCTACAAACCTCTCCAAAAGTCCTAGAAACAAAAGAGCAGCAAAGAAAGGAGAAACCGTTTAGACCTTGGAGTGAAAGCCAGCCCAGACTGGAGATCTCTGCTGGAAATGCCTAGAACCTGCAGGATGCAGAAGGGCTCTGTCAGAAGGCAGATGATGCATTTTGCTCTCAAGTGCATGGCCACTGGGCCTGAAGCATTGAGGATTACTGCCTCAGCTCAGAAAGAGGGTTTCTTCTTTCTTCTCAGGTTTCAGTCTCTAACTTATGCAGTTCTAATCCTGACCATGGAGGATTTCCTTCAGCAAACTCTTGGAAAGAAGGCTATGGCAGAGGGTAGGTTTCTCTTTCAGGCAAGCAAGATCCTTCTCCCTCTGGTATTGTGGCCAGCTGATTATAGATATACAAAAATGCAAAGGAAATTAACACAGAGCTGTCCCATGCTTGAGAGACCAGGAGATCAACCAGGTCATATTCCTTGCTCCAGGCAAGGCCTTGGCAGTGTGACAATTTGACAATTTGACAATGTCTTCTGGTCATGCTTACAAACTCTGACTGATTCTGAGAGATGGGACAATATATCCTCAGTGTCTGAACATTTTTGCAGCTTGCCTGACTTCAGACTTGATAGATATTCTACCAGGAAAACACCTGGCCCATGGTTTTGTGGTTGGACTCATCCACTGCTGATATTTTTGACTTTGATTTATTCTGTCATAGGATTTTCCATGCTCACAATTGTCACTGAGGAAAACAAAACTCAAGATGCTGACTTTCAAGCAGAGATCCCAGCTTCCAGGAGACACCTAAAAAGGCAGCCCCATTGCTGGGGCTCTGAACCCTTTGTGGTGAGCTGGGTAACAACAACCAAAGAACAAGACAGACAGATCTGAAGCAAAAATGGCCAGCAGAGACTGATTTTCTACACAGGTTCCTATGGGGAATCCTAAATGTCCCTGTGATATCAGACTGAGGAGGAACATTTGGTCCAGCTACGCTGCCACGTGCACACAAGACACCGTCCCTCAGACAAGAAATACACAAGACGTACTCAGTAGCTCCAGGGAGTCCTCCTCGATCTGCTGTTGCTGAGCAGCAGCTGTGTCAGCGCTGCAGATGAACCGACTGCCCGGGCTCACCTTCTCGGCTTGGGGAGCAAAGGCTCCTTGACACAATGCTCCTGCTGCAGCAGGTTTGCTGCAAGAGCCTGTGTAGATCTGGGAGAAGAAATGAGTTTGGTTCAGAAAGGTGGCTGGCAGAGATGACCCTGAGATGCCGTTCCAAATGCAAGCCCTTAGGAAGATGCTGTCAGCCTGCCACACGCAGGGCTCTTAAAATGGATTTTTTGCACGTCCACTTCCCTTTGACTGGATGGCTCAAAGTCAAAGACTGGTTTTACTGGAGTTCATGGCCAGATTCATCTTCCATTTTCAGAGATCTTCTGAAGGACGACTGCCACAAGGACCATTCCACTTCATCCCAAGGGCTCTTTCCCCCCTCCAAGGGCTGCAGACACACTTGCAGCTCCCGGTTCAAATGTTCTACCTCCCCCCACGGAGTGCTCTTGTCCTCCAACACGTTCAGGTCATTCTCAACCGGCAGCACTTCTGGTGGAGGCAGTTCCTGCGGCTCACGCCGATCCTAGGGCTCCTCCTTGTCACTCATTTGCAGGAGGCCTTTGCAGGCTGCCTGGCCAGATGACAACACTTCCACCTCGAGTCAAAGAGAACAAAGCAGTCAGAGACTACAGCTTGTCCCTCTTAGCCAAGAGTCATCAGCTGTGAGCAAAGGGAAAGAAGAGATTTACAAGGGCTACAGACAGCTTGTTTCCATCCTCCATCGTGGGCACCATGTTCTACTGTTAAAACACCACAAGAAACGAGGAGAGCGAGAAGAGGCCAGCAGGAGTCAGTTTGGATGACTGCTGGCCAAAAGGCCAAAGGACTACTTCCATTGTCCAAGGCAGCAGTCGAGATTCAAGATACCAGGAAATGTCCTTCAGAATGGCTGCCACAGACACTACAGCAGGATGGCCCTCAGAGGCATCACCCCAACCCCCTGCACATAGTTTCATATATTTAAATCACTTCCACAAAATTAATTGCATCAGAATAGAGGTCGCTTTAAAAGTCTCTGGTGGTCATTTGGGAAAGATCTCATGCCTCAAATTCTCCTTTGATGGTCAAGAGCCTCTGAAAACAAATTTCTTCCCCTTAAATACATTGAAGCTATCTTTTCAGCAGGCCCACTCTCTTTATTCTCCCACCTCAGATAACCACTTGCACTGCTAAGAGGGAATACAGGACTAAGAACTGTCTGGTAAAGCTTAAGGAATTCACAGTTTGTTATGGTCAAACATTTCCCCAATCTTTTCCACTGCACTCTCTTGCCAGCAGACATAACCAACCTGTTCCATTCTCCTTGCAGAACCCTGTACCTGCTATCCATGGGCAGCCAGGAGCAGAGGCAGTCACAGAGGAGACGCACCTGCCACAGCAGGCAGCAACCAAAACCCTCTCGAGTCACAGCTGCAGGCCTGTAACTGCACAGAATGCTCTGGCTGCCCCACTCCTTGTGGGCTTTTGGCTGGAAATGTGTTTTCTGCCTCATGTAGAAGGACCAGAGCTGTGCAAACAAGGGCGGATGGGCCATATTCCAAAGGCACCGCAGTGTGGAGGAAGTGGTGCCCTAATGACTGAAAAATAAAACAACCCACTTTTGCCACATTACTATAGCAGGTAATATCAAATCTGGCCTTTAACTGGAGGCCTCCAGGGGCAGGTATGGAAAAACACCCGCCCCACATAGGGCAAATGTGGTTTTACAAGTGTGGAACATTAGCATAATTGACAAGAATTCTCAATTAGCAGCACAAGAAATGAGGAAATATCCCTGCTTTGTTCCCACCTCCTCTGGAGCCCCTCTTTCTTGCTACTAGCTGTACTGCCTATCAGTACTGCTGTTTCAACCTTTGCTCCTAGAGGAGGCAAGATCAGATAGGAGACTTTGGAATGTGTTTTGTCTTTCTGCCTATCAGAGGAGGAAAAGTACTGAAGTTACCTAGGAACTATATAACTATACAACAGTAGTCGGCAGAGGTAGGAATATATATGAAGGAAATAGAAAAGCAGAAATCGTGTTGGCATTAGAAGGAGACCATTCCACAATTCCTAACTGAACCAAAATCACCATCAACAGGATTTTCCATCTTGAAAAGACAATGGACAATTCAGAAAGGTCATGTAGACCTTATTCACAGGGTGACAAGGAAGGGAATCTTCCAATGGAGTTGAGGTTTGATAGAGTTTTTATTCTGACTCCCACTCAGGTCTTGAACTGGAGAGAGTCATCCTGAAATGGTCGTCACCACCTACTGAACTGCCTGCATTGCTTCACTGCAATGATCAGAGATGCCCATCTGGAGAGAGGCTCGGCTGGCATCAAATAGGGATGCAGCACAAAGGGAAAACAACAAGAACAACAACAGCAGCAGCAACAACAACAGCAACAATGGAACCATTACTTTGCAAACTCAGTGCCTCATAGGATCAAGAGGGATTCCCTGGTTCCCAGAAATACGCTGAAATAGGACTGGCAGGACACTCTGCACCTCTGCCTTCATGTCCAGGACCTTGCTATCACAGGCTCATATGGCCCACAACCCCACTAATCCATTCATTGAGGTGTCTTGAGCAGCAGCAGTGGCGCAGCTGAAAAACGTCAGGCAGCAGTTCCCATTTCCTGTGCATGCATGGCAGTAGGGCCAGCACTGCCACGGCCAGGGCCAGGGCCAGGGCAGAGAGCACAGGCAGCACCAATGCCGAGGAGCCGCTGCTCTGACACTGCCGGTGGGACTTCCACTGAGATGAGGCATCTGGGCGTGCCATGAGCACTGAGATGGATTTTGCAGTGCGGCGAGGCAGCTCAGGTGCCTACCTGAGCCTTGAGTAGGCAGCAGCTAGCTCAGCCAGCAGCACCGAAAGGCCAGAGAGCTGCTGTGTTTCAGACTCACAGCAAAGCCCACGCAGCAGGACAATTTCCATGTCAGAACTGCAGAAGCGCTTTCCTCTTGTTACCTTGGTGCATCCCAGAGCAGAATTTTGGACTCCGTGACAGAGAATCTGCTCACCCAAGAGACTGACGACTCCGCTCACAAGGAGTGCAGCACAACCAGAGTGTTGGCAATCCCTGTGGGACCAGCTGAAGATGCCATTGCAGCCGAGGGGACAGCACCACTGCCTGTAAAAAGACAATTCTGGTGAAGTACTAAAAACTCAACAACAGGCCCTAAGCCAAAGCTAACCTCCGGACGACCCTTCCAACCAAACATTGTATTTATATTGGCTCATAAACAAAACAGGCAGGACCGTTACCGGGATGATAGATGAATCCGGTTGGTAGTGCAACAGGTATTTACCTTTCCGCACTTAGAAGCCAGACAAGGCCACGGAATCAGATCTGTGTGGTCTTGTTTGAAGATATATGGTCAAAGCAAACTGCCTTGGTTCCTCTCTGAGCCCGGGCCAAGAGAAGGATGAAATCAGATGTTCCTGCACTAAAAGTTTTGGTAGCTTGTTTATTCAACAGAATAAAATCTGGGGTCTCTAACAGCAAAGTCTGCGGCCTGGCCTGTGGGTGGGCCAGCTGCATAGGAATCCCTGGCTACTGGGAGTGCATTTCCAATCCTTTGGTGTGACAGGGGCTCGCCAGCTGACGAGTGTGTCAGGAGGATGGCAAAGCATATGGGTAACTGTCGATGTACCTTTCTTAATCCCTACGGGCAGTCTTCTGCTGTAATAATCAGGTGCATTGCTTAGCTTATCCTCTGGTACTCCTTTGCTGCTTTGCACTCCAGTAAAAGCCGCTTACTCCTTACGCTGGTGTTGGCGTCTCTGGTGCTGACTGCTGGCAAAACAGCGACACGTTTGTTTCAGAGTTGGACTAGGTGGATGCACAAGATGGCAGCCAGGGCTGAGGCAGCCAAGAACAACATGGCGGCCGGGGCTGGAGCAGCCACGCCCAAGATGGAGGCCAGAGAGCAGAGGCAGCCACGCACAAGATGGCGGCTGGGGCAGGCCGAGCCCTCAGCCGTCTGCTGAAATGGACATTAACAGACACCCGGGAAACGGAGACGGCGTGGCACCTCTGCTCTGCGCACACCAACACAGACCAGCCAGTTTGGAACGGCGGCTGGCAGTATTTGGATGTCGAGGCAATTCAAATAGGTGAACAGAGGAAGAAACTCCGGGGTTTGAATGTTTTCAAATAAAAACTTTTCTTTTTTTTCCAGGAGAGGGCCAAAAGCATTTCCTGTGCAGATGGACTTGGTTTAGCATCAAGAAGCATCACAAGTGGTTTCGTCCAGGCAGGAGTCACAGTGACTGTGAGGTGATGAAAACGGAGATGGGATCCGCTTGGGGCGGATGGTGCAGTGGCTGCTCACCTGCCATGTGTATCCCTCGGGGTACCTCTTTATTTAGAACACTGTGAAGACCCTATAGAATTGAAACACTAATCAAAACTGCAGCAGGAAGTGCAGTGCAGCTGAGGTTGTTCTTAATGGGATTCTTCAAGCTGAGCAGCGACATTCTGTTCAGCAGACGCACAGGCAGCGGCTTCTTGGAGCGCTGCTCTGGCGCCCATTATTTGGAGTAGGGGATGACAGGAGGAAAGAAGAGAAGCCCCTCAGCTTCTGAAGAGGAACAGTCACTGACAGGAAGCAGTGGCTTAAGAAATGTGAGGGGAAAAAAAGGCAGCAAACGTGAGGTGACAAGTGTGAGAAATGTGAATGAAAAAAGGAGGGAAGTGTGAGGGAAGAAAAGGGAAGGAAACCTGAGTGGGAAATGGTGAAAAATGTGAGCGAAAACAGGAGAGGAAGGTGAGAGGAGGAAAAGGCAGGAAATACAATGGGAAAATTCTAAAAACATGAGGGGAAAAGCGTGAGAACTCTCGGGGGAAAACATGGAAGGAAATGTGGGGGGAAAAGAGGGAGAAACTTGACTGGCAAAGAGAGAGAAAGGGGCAGAAAACGTGAGGGGAACATGGTGAGAATCCTGCGGGGAAAAGAGTGAGAAACCAGAGGGCAGAAAAAGGCAGAAAACATGAGGGGAAAGAAAGGTGGGAAGTTTGATGGGAAAAGTGGCAGAAAACAGGAGTGAATAAAGGGCACAAAATGCAAGAGGAGAAGTAAAAGGAACGTGACGGGGAAAGAATGCTAAACGTGAGGGGAAAAGTGTGAGAAATGTGAGAGGAAAAGGGCGAGAAACCGGAGGGTGAAAGTGAGAAACGAGAAGAGAAAATACTGAGAAATATGACGGAGAAAAGAAGGGAAACGTGAGGGGAGAAAAGGGCAGGGTAAGTGAGGGAAAAACGGTGAGAAGCATGAGGGAAGAAAAAACCAGGCAAGAGTGGGAAGGTGGGAAAAGATGAGAGATAAAGCAGGAGGAAAGTGAGCTGAACAGGGTGGGGGAAATGAGAAAACTGGGAGGGAAACACGACAGGAAAACTGTGAGAATTGTGAGTGGGAAGGGGGGGAAATGTGAGATGGAAAAGAAGAGGAAATGTGAAGAGAGAAAAGGAGAGCAGGCAGTGTTGGCACAACAGTTGAAATGATTCCTAACACATTCCCCCATACATTTGCCCACTTCTTGGACAAGCCCGGGCTTTCTCTGTATGTATGTCTCTGTCTCCACCTGGATTCCCACTTGGAAGCGATACAAGGGGCCAGGTCTGCCCCCCACCAGCAGCAGCTGCTCCAAGCCGGGAACGCGACATGTGGTGCTGCTTTCCAGAGGCTTCTGTGTCCCAGGCGAAGCCAAGGCAGGAGTGGTTTGAAAGGTGCTGGCACTGCTGCTGCTCTGTGCCAGAGTGCCCCGGCCGGGCAGGGCACGGCGCCCACTGCGCTGCGGGCTCTTTCTCCTGCCACAGCTGGGCACACCTGGCAAGAAATCATGATGGCTTGTGGGGAAACCAAGGGCTTTGTGGAGGCTGCATTGCTCTGCACACACCCGGGCCACCTGCAGCACAGAGCTTTGGCCCCCAAGAATGGAAACCAGAGGGAAACGGCTGGAAGAAGTTTCATTCTCACCTTTCAATAGAAGGGACTAAAATGGAAGTTCCCAAGCAGGGCCCGGTCCCCGGTGCCAGCTCAGTGTGAGAAAGGAGGCATGACTTTATTTCAGTGCTGCCTGTGTGGGGAATCACTTCTCTAACATGTGCTCACTCAGAAATCTCACCTACTGATTTGTAACCATGGAAATAAGACCTACTCATTACTTTTGCAGAAACTCACAGGCTAAATATTCCCTCAAATTATTGGACAAATTTAAATCACGTCTCAGAAGTGAAGAACGAGAGAGTAGGGCTCTCTTAAGGATCTCTGGTGGTCATTCGGGGAACATCCCATTCCTCAAATTCTCCTCTGATGCTCAAGAGCCTCCTAGAACCACTTGCTTCCCCTTGAATGCATTCCCGCTACCTTCTTAGGAGGACTACTCCATTCTCAAGGCTAAGGTAGCCACTTGCACACATTAATCAGTGCACTGGAGGAAATAGACAGCTCAACTCTCTCTGTTAATGCTAAGGGAATTCATGATTTCTTTCAGTTCAAGATTTTCTCAGCACCTTCCTTCTCTGGGAATTGCTCCCAAGCATTTTGTCACTGCACCTTGAAAAGCTGTTTGCTGACTGAAGCCACGCTGTGTCTTTCCTTCAGAAATTAATCAAGAAAACACCAGTCACCTACTGAAAGCCTTCTGCTCCCATCCAAATCAGTTCCCTGCTCAAGCGCAAGCCACAGGCTCATCCCCGATTCCCTCTGTGAGATACAGGGTAATATTTTGCTGCAGCCGGAAGATGATTACAAAAATGAATGAAAATTGTTGGTTCTAGGTACTGTTATTTATGGCTTGGATTTGTTCTAGTTAATTTGTTGGCTTTTGCTGGGAGCTGGGAGAGGGGCCAGCTTGAAGCCCAGACCAAAAGGGAAGTAGTAGAAGAGGGGAGGGGACAGAAAGGTAGGCAGTCAGGAGAGAATAAAAGTTCCCCAGTACCCAGCCAAAGGGAAAGGGCACATGGTTCACCCTGGGCTGGGAAAGGCAATAAAAAGCAGCATTCCATTGCAGTGGGTGTGTGTGTTTGGCCCTTGGGGCAAGCTGTCCCTGCCGCCCGCCAACCTCGGTTCCCTCGGCAGAAGCGCCGTGCCTGGAGGACACTACTCTGTGCTGGAGCCTGCGGAGCAGCCCGGCTCCCTCCCCTGTGCCCGGAGTGCTGCACACACTGCTCCCCTTTGCCAGGAGTTCCAGGGCAGCCGGCACAAGAGTGGGAATCCTCAGCCAGGCCTGCAGCCCTCGGCTGCCGTTTGCCTTTCTCTGCTCCTGTGCAGACTGCAGACGGCCGATGCCACCCATCTGTGCTGTGCCCAGCTGGGCTACGCTTCCTCTCGGGAGCGACCGGCTGCCAGCCGGGCTCTGAGAGCGGAGCATTCGCCTGCTCCCAGGCTACAAGGGCCTCCTTGCAGCCTGCCTCTGCCCAGGCTCAGGCTGCTCCGGGCTCTGCCAGGGGCCTCCGCCCTGGGCGAGACTGCGTCCGCTCTCACCTCACAGACGCTGACAGCTCTGCACCAGAGGAAACCTCTCAGAGCACTCTCACTGATCTTGCTGATTTCTCACTTGAGCAAGACTCTCCTGCAGCCAAAGAGATTGCACTTCGGGATACAAATCCAAATGGCACGAACCCAAACGCTCTTGAGTCACAGCTGAAGACCTGCATGTGCACAGGATCTTTTGGCTGCCCCACTCCTCCTTTGGTTTTGCCTGCCAATGCCACTGTCCTTTCTGCCTCAAATTGAAGTACCACAGGTGTGCAAAATACGGTCAGTGGGCCGTATTCCAAAGGCACTGTGGTCTGGAGAGGATGACTGAAGCGGAGCCTTCCCCACTTTCAAGGCACACCTAAGAAGCTGTCAATGTCACTCTGCACCTTCAACAGACAACGGAACACTCAGACAGAAAAGCTGCACTTATTGACAGGGTGAGAAAGAACGGAATCTTCCAGATGAGCTTACGTTTCAGCAATTTTATTTCCTCATAACCCTATTCTATATAGATAATATAGAATATCAAACCTATAATCCTACTCTACAAGCCTTCTCTAAGGTGGTTATTGAGATAACCAGTCATTACATGAATGTCACATTCATGTCTACTCCTTCTTCTTTATCTTCTTCACTGCCATGATCAGCGGTGTCAGGGTGAATGCTGAATTTCCTGATCTTACAAACGGATGCTGTCCACAGGAAAGAAAATAAAAAACACAAACCAAAAATCAATGAACCATGACTTTCCAAGCTTAGTGCTTCACAGGCTCAATCAGGGTCCCTCTGGTTTCTAGAAAGAGCCAGAAACACGACCAGTGGGACAATCTGCACCTACAGCTTCGTATGAGGACCTTGGCATCATAGGCAAACCTGGCCCAGAATCCCACTCATCTGTTTATTCTGGTGTCTTCATCTTGATGGGACTTTTGCCCTGCCGCTGCTCTAGAAATTTCCCTGGGGTTTCCTCTTTCCAGGATACCTCTATGACTCACATAGGTCCCTCTCTTTGAAAGACAGGCACTGTGCTGATTTCCACAGGGACACGGAACAGTGCCTACCTTTCCATGCCCTGCCCCTCCTGTGCTGGCTGGCACCTTGCTTCCCAGCAGGGACAGCCGAGCGGCACTGGATCCTGCACTTCCCTCTCTGCCACACAAGCTGGCAGTAAACCCTGGGGCAGTTGCCATCGGCTTGACTGTGCCAGGCAGCAGATGGGGCTGGGACCAGTCACCCTCAGCTGTCCCTGTCTGCGTGGCAGAAACATCCAAGAGTGGAGGGGGGGTACAAACCAGAACCCCTCAGAGGCTCCCAGTGAGCCCTCCACAGCCCCTTCTGCCCACGGCCAAATGCCTGACTGCTTGGCTGGGACTGGTTTCCCATGCTTCCTCCACCACTATTTCATGCCTCTGTTCTCCACATTGCTCTGCTTCAACTCTTTTGCCATTTGATAGAACTGAGCACCCCACCAAATTACAAAACAGGGCAACAGAAACAGTCAGAGGACAGAGCACCTGTCCTCTGAAGACAGGCTGAGAGACCTGGACTTATACAGCCTGAAGAAAGAAGAATGGACCCCAGGGAGACATTATTGCCACCTTCTAAAACTTCAAAGTGGCTTCTGAGGGAAAATAGAAGATTTTTTTACATAGGTCCACTTCCAATAGCAAGTGGGCTAATACTTTTAAACAAAATGGGGATGGAGTCAGAGCAGGTCTAACAACAAACCTGTTTACTCAAAGCATGGTGCAGCACTGGCACAGGTTGCCCTGAGAGCTGGTAGGTGCATTGTCCCTGGAACCATTCAAGGTCAGATGGGACAGGCCTCTGAGCAACCCGATCTCTTCAAAGATGTCCCTGCTCATTGCAGGCCACTTGGACCAGATGAACTTTACAGGTCCCTGCCAGCCCAGGCCACTCTAGGATTCCTCAGCGTTCTCATTTGAAAGCACCAAGTGTGGAAGTGAGGAGGAGGGGAGCTCATCTGATGCCTTGCACTTCAGTGCAGGAGGAGCCCGTCCCTGGGACACTGTTTCCCCTGCGGCCCCTTGGCATTTTACCTGCAGCAGCTCCTTGGCAGACCAGCGCCGTGCCTCGTCTGTCTGCAGGCAGCAGCTCAGGAAGTGACGTGTGCGCGGCAAGAACAGGTTGGGCTGCCACAGCCTTGGTCTCCCTCCAGTGGCTATCAGCAGTTGAGGCTGGAGAAAATGGAAACACCCGGCTCCACCTGCTTCTTTCCCTGGAACTGCAACTGCCCTCCCAGATCCCATTGTTTAAGCTCCACTCTGCAGCGACAGTTTGTGCCCTGGCCGAGAGGCAGAGCTGACTTTCCTGTACCAACAAAAACCCCAATGCCCATGCAGCCACAGATTTCCAACATCCAGCAGATCTTGCTTTGGCAGCTATTTCATTGACTGACGTAGTTAGTGGGAACTCCATCAGCAAAAGCATGTTTCCTTCTCTGAGGATTCACAGCAGCCTGACAGGCTTTTTAGAAGAGGCACTTTGCTAGTCTAACTAACCCTACTATTTCCAAGGATTATTACATGAAAGGCACCTCTGCACTGCTTGTTGGTCCCTTCCGCACAGCTGCCATAAAACAAAACTCATCAGGCCTTTTGTCCTGTTCCAGAAAACAATGGGAATTGGAAGAAATGAAAGGAAATCCACCAGGCGTTCCTCGGGGAAGGAAACAAACATTTGGAATCTCCTATTCAACACAGACACAAAAAGATGCCTGCACCAATCTTTTGCCATGAAAATGCCTCTTTGGGCACAGAGGAGACACCTACAGCTCTGTCTGTCCGCAGTCTGCAAGTTTCAGCTTCTTTATGTGGCAAAAGGAAACCTTCTCATGGTCAAATCAGAGGAAGGAGAAGTGCCATCCCTATGATAAGCCAATGCTCATTTGGATACTCGAGTCAATGCACTCATGGTGTGCCCAGCGCAGAAAGTGCCGGGCAGAGAACGGCAAGTTTCGGCAGGCTCTGCGCATGACACCAGGAGGCTTCTGAGCTGGTCTCTGTAAAAATGCCCATCACAATACCAACAGCTCTGTGCTGCTGGCACTGAAATAGATGGTGACCAAAGAGACTTTGTTATTATCTTCTTCAATCCAGAGAAAAATTTCCAAACCTAAACCAGCAAACAAACTCCCCTTGAGTGCAAATACTTATGGCAGCTTGCTTTCCTTTTCTCACACCGCCAGAGGTGAGATCAAAGGGGCTTTGATCGTGTCCCTCTGCAGCTGAGCTCAGCCACTGGGCATGGTGGGGAGCTGCAGTGCTCCCTGTCATTACAACTGTGCAACCCAGGGCTGTCCCTGCTCCCACGGTAAAGGAACAGCAGCGGCGTCAACCGCACCCCTTGGATCCCAGCCACGGGCACCTGACTGCAAGCCCATCAACTTTTTAAAGTACCCAGAAACAGCTCAGGGTCCGGCATACAATTCTAACTGCAGTTGGGGAGCAACACATCCTGAATTTAGAGAGGCCACCCAGACAGATGTCTTGAAAAGCTGAAAATCTGGATAACTCACAGGATTTGGGAAAGATGCTACAGCATGGAGAAAAATTGTTGTGCTGTGGTCAAAAAAGGAAAAAGGAAGCACGACTGCTTTGGGATTTACTTGGTGATTGTTTCTTTTCTCTTTTGATCTTTCTTTTGGCTTTTCTTTTTCTCTATTCTTTTGGCTTTTCTTTTTTTTTTCTTTCCCTTTTTCACTTGCTTTTGCTATTTTTCCTTTTTCTTTTTCTCTGGGGTTTTCCTTGGCTTTTTCCTCTTTTCTTACTTTGTCTATAAAATTGAAACTGCGAAGATTAAACCTCCCTTTCCAAGGGTACTAAGAACATATCTAACCATTCCACAGTAAAATTCCTTTCCTTCAGAGACAGAGCTCCAACATGGTTCAAAAAGCAAATGTCAGGCATGGCTGGAGGGCAAAATGGCAGGTTTCTGAACTGCTTGACCTTCCACTTCCCTTCTGATGCAACCAAAGCTACAGCAGATGCTGATGTGCTGCAGGGGACACTTTTAGGAGGCCACCTTCTAAAAAGAGCTGCAAGTGGTGCCAGCAGATGGCAATGGGATTTTGTCCAATGGCACACACAACATGGGACAGCTGAGAAAGACAGCGGGATCGGTGAGCATTTGCACCTTACCGAGACAGGAGTTTCATTCCAGGAAGGAACTTCTCCTTCCACCATGTGAATGCCCACGATTCCAAGCGACCAAATGTCTGCTTTGGGGCCATACGGTTGGTCTTTCATAACTTCAGGAGCCATCCACCCAGGTGTCCTGGCCACTGAGCTCTGCCTACTTTGCTCAGGGAGGAGCTGAGCAAAGAGGCCAAAATCAGCTGTGGAGAAAACAACACACAATGAAAACCACCTCAAATTAGGAACCCAAAGAAAAGAATTCCCCGCTCTCAGTCTAAGAATGTGCTCTTGAATCTCCTGGAGCACTGTCCACACTCCTTTCCTCGGGGCTTAAGCCCAGGAAGTGTGGTATTGGCCACCTGCAAAAAAATGCCAGCTTTCTAAACACTGCTCACAGCAGTGTCCTTTATTCCCCTGAAGCTTTAGATTGTAGCTCTCTCCCTCTGGAAGGGACACAGACCCACGCCACTCTTGACTGCTTGTGGTTCCTTGTCACACCTCTGTGCATGTTGCAATTTTGCCTTCAGCTTGCAACAGGAGCCCCTGCACTCCCACCAGCACCATTTTTGGGGAGCTGGCAGTCACTCAAAGCAGCCCCACGCTCTGCGTGCTTGGAACGCCGCACCTGACTAAGAATACACTGACCCAGCTTGACAGAGCCGTCGCTTCCCAGAAGGATGTTGTGGCTCTTCACATCTCGGTGGATCACGTGCTTCGAGTGAAGAAAATACAATCCTTGCAGGCACTGAGAGAGAAAACAGAAACAGGAGGGCGAAACTTAGGGAAGTGATTTCATCACACAAGAAAGGAAACAGCCTAAAAATTCCCTCTCCAGGGGAATGGGGCGGCATGGCAGAACACAGTGCCAGCGAGAGGAAGAGCTTGCTGCTCCAAGACTAGCAGAGCAGCACCTTTCTAAGGAGAGGCATGCCAGCCTTTGGAAGAGCAGCAGCAACTGCCTTTGTAGACTGCCTTCTGCAAAGCAGCCAGAATGACTGCTGCTGCAGTGCATGTGCTCTCTTCATGCAGAGGTCAAACGAGGGTTGCCAAGAAAGAAAATGTCCCTCCCTTTGCTGTCAAGTTGGATCACTTTTGGCTGGGAGGCTGCATGACAAAGGTTTTATTGCTGGCCTCAGCACAGACTTGGAAGTATCACAGCAGTTCCCTTCCATGAGCAGAGAGCATTTTGGCTGCACTGCTGTCCTTTTCAGCTTAGGACTGTGAGAAATGAATCTCTCTCTTTTGTTTGCACTTTGTTTCAAATCCTGCTGCCACCACCTTGGCTTTTACAGGCAAGGAATGCAGTGCAGACAGGCTTGAGGTAAACATTTAAAGAGGCAAGGCGGAGAAGGGCAGATACAAATACAAGAAACAGAGCGAGAATACAACAGCAGGAGATAAGAGTACAGGATCAGAGTCCAGTGAGTGCAGAGGCCCTGGCAGGCAGTTGTCTTGAGATGCTCTTGCCTGCCCATAGCACACCAGCAATACTGAAACAAAGGCTGGCACATGGAATCACTCCAGTTCTGAGCCCAGTTTCCCAGACCACCCTGCCCAAGGCCTGAGAAGTACAGATGGGATCCCTGACCTCACGACTGATTGCTGCCATCTCGTCTTCAGAAAGGCAGACCTTGCTGATGATTTCACTCAGCGTGCCTCCATCCACGTACTCCATAACCAGCCAGAATTGCTCATTGACAAGGTAGCTGAAAGAAGGAAACAAGGGCATAGACATAAACATGCATGGCTACCTTGGTCTCGTGCTTGATTCTTGTTTCCAGGTCCCTCTGTGACAAGGAGAGAATAAAAGGAATGACATTGCCTCTAGGTTGTGCAGTGTTTGCAGTCTGTCTCAAGGAGAAAGGCAGAGCTGTGAAAAAGGAGATGCCAGCAAGTGAAAAATGCAGTTTAGGAACAGGCCAAATAAAAGACCAGTCAAGCTGCATGTTTCTGGGAAAAAAGCCCCTAGTCTTCCTGCCATGCAAAGCCATGGAAAAGAGGAGACACAATCCAAGGCAAATCCTTGTTTCGTTTATCCGCACCTAAGAAGATACTTGAAAAAAAATCAAGCCCCAAAACAACATGGCAGCACTGAACTTGCAGGCTGTTGATTTACTTAGATACGATTGATCCAGGTCTTTGAACACTTTTCAAACTACACATGCCAGGCACGACTCATGCAGGCAAGATGCACTCTCTTCCCATCCATGGCAGATGAACAGAGCAATAAGAATCAACCAATAATTAACAGCTCTATTTTCTGCCAGTGACCAAAGTGGGTTTTTACTTTGCGTCTCTGCAAGAGGTAACCAAACATTCATGGGACAGAAGCACAACAACTCACCTGTCTAAAATGTTGACCAGGTTGGGATTCCCATTCATCTTCATGACCAGTAATTCAGAGAAGGTTAATTCCTTCTTCCGCAGTCCTTGGAGATTGATTTTCTTTATGGCCACCTAAAATGACATTGAAAATCAGTCACTTTCCAAGCTGGTGGCAGGAGACCACAACGCTCATGCAGCGCATGGTTTTGGAATGGCACAGCTAAGCTGTGCCAAAGTGCCTTGGGATTAGACCAAGGAGTAATTAGCAACTGACATTCCAACAGCCCATTTCTCTGCTCCTTTGGGGGCCAGTCACAGGACACGTGGTCACTGATATTTTGTCTTGTCCACTTGGTAACAAGGGTGTCTCAGCTATCACCCACAGACCTCTGAGCACACTCTTTGCTGCTCTTTCTGGGATTCAGAAGTAATCCGCCCCTTACTACTCTGTGGCTACCTCTTGGGCTATGGGCAGGGCTTAGGGCTTTTAGGGATGCCTTGCAGCTCTCTCCCTAAGGGCACTTCCTAAGTGCAGCACTGCAGGTGGCTAAGGGAACTACCAGTGACATTCAGATGTATTTGCTGACAGTCAGAAATGAGAACTCAGGACTCAAGCTGTAGCCCCAAAGAGCAGGGAGATGCTCGAGGAGGCACCACCTTTGTTTCAGCAATTCAGCAAGTGAGCGAGTCCTTCAGTGAAAGGAGCCACTACCCTCCTTGACTTCCTTCTGGCAGCTGAGAAGGACAAAGACTGTCCCAAATGCAACTGGCAGGCTGTCACAAGTCTGTGCTTCTTGTGTCTTTTCAACACAGCTCTAGCCAAAGCTGCAGCCACAGCTGACACCAGAGAGAAAAGCCCCCGAGAGCAGCAGAGTCTGTGGGGGCTGTTGACATTTACCTCTCCTCCTGTGGCAGTGTCGAGCGCTCTACAAACCTCTCCAAAAGTCCTAGAAACAAAAGAGCAGCAAAGAAAGGAGAAACCATTTAGACCTTGGAGTGAAAGCCAGCCCAGACTGGAGATCTCTGCTGGAAATGCCTAGAACCTGCAGGATGCAGAAGGGCACTGTCAGAAGGCAGATGATGCATTTTGCTCTCAAGTGCATGGCCACTGGGCCTGACGCATTGGGGTTTACTGTCTCAGCTCAGAAAGAGAGTTTCTTCTTTCTTCTCAGGTTTCAGTTTCTAAACTGTGCAGTTCTAATCCTGACCATGGAATATTTCCTACAGCAAACTCTTGCAAAGAGAGCTATGATAGGGGCTAGGCTTCCTCTTTCAGGCAAGCAAGATTCTTCTCCCTCTGTTAGTGTGGCCAGCTGATTAGAGATATACAAAAATGCAAAGGAAATTAGCACACAGCTGTCCCACACTTGAGAGACCAGGAGATCTACCAGGTCCTGTTGCCTACTGCAGGCAAGACCTTGGCAGTGTGGAGATGTCTTTGATAACGCCTTCTGGCCAGGTTCACAAATTCTGACTGGTACTGAGAGATGGGACAGTCTAGCCTCAGTGTCTGAACACGTTTGCAGCTGGCCTGACTTCAGACCTGATAGATACTCCACCAGGAAAACACCTGGCCCATGGTTTTGTGGTTGGACTCACCCGCTGCCGATATTTTCGACTTTGATGTATTTTGTCATGGGATTTTCCGTGCTGACAACTGTCCCTGAGGAAAACAAAATTCAAGATGCTGACTTTCAAGCAGAGATCCCAGCTTCCAGGAGACACCTAAAAAGGCAGCCCCGTTGCGTGGGGCTCTGAACCCTTTGTGGTCCGCTGGCTAACAGCAACAACAACAAGCAGACAGACAGACAGACAGACAGCTCTGAAGCACAGATGGCCAGCAGAGACTGATTTTCTACACAAGTTCCTATGGAGAATCCTAACTGTCCCTGTGATACCAGACTGAGGAGGACCACTTGGTCCAGCTACGCTGCCACATGCACACAAGACACCGTCCCTCAGACAAGAAATACACAAGACGTACTCAGTAGCTCCAGGGAGTCCTCCTCGATCTGCTGTTGCTGAGCAGCAGCTGTGTCAGCGCTGCAGATGAACCGACTGCCCGGGCTCACCTTCTTGGCTTGGGGAGCAAAGGCTCCTTGACACAATGCTCCTGCTGCAGCAGGTTTGGTGCAAGAGCCTGTGTAGATCTGGGAGAAGAAATGAGTTTGGTTCAGAAACGTGGCTGGCGGAGATGACCCTGAGATGCCGTCCCAAATGCAAGCCCTTAGGAAGATGCTGTCAGCCTGCCACACGCAGGGCTCTTAAAATGGATTTTTTGCACGTCCACTTCTCTTTGACTGGATGGGCCAAAGCCAAAGGCTGGTTTTACTGGAGTTCATGGCCAGATTCATCTTCCATTTCCAGGGATTTTCTGAAGGACGACTGCCACATGGACCATATTCCACTTCTTCCCAAGGACCATATTGCACTTCCTCCCTCTTTTCCCCCTCCAAGGGCTGCAGACACACTTGCAGCTCCCGGTTCAAATGTTCTACCTCCCCCCACGGAGTGCTCTTGTCCTCCACCACGTTCAGGTCATTCTCAACTGGCAGCACTTCTGGTGGAGGCAGTTCCTGTGGCTCACACCAATCCTGGGGCTCCTCCTTCTCAGCCATTTGCAGGAGGCCTTTGCAGGCTGCCTGGCCAGATGTCAACACTTCCACCTCGAGTCAAAGAGAACAAAGCAGTCAGAGGCTACAGCTTGTCCCTGTTAGCCAAGAGTCATCAGCTGTGAGCAAAGGGAAAGAAGAGATTTACAAGGGCTACAGACAGCTCGTTTCCATCCTCCATCTTGGGATCCACGTTCCACTGTTAAAACACCACAAGAAACGAGGAGAGCGAGAAGAGGCCAGCAGGAGTCAGTTTGGATGACTGCTGGCCAAAAGGCCAAAGGACTACTTCCATTGTCCAGGGCAGCAGTCGAGATTCAAGATACCAGGAAATGTCCTTTAGAATGGCTGCCACAGACACTACAGCAGGATGGCCCTCAGAGGCATCACCCCATTTGCCTGCTGCTCTGCAGTGGAAAGGCAAGAAGGGCAGAAAGCACCAGCTTGGTGACTGTGGCAGTTATTGCTGTTTCACTCACTTGCTTTTGAAGATTTTGACGGAGGGCATTGAGTATGTCTCTCATTGTTTTCATTTCTTGCTCCATCCTCTTCTCTTTTGCCTTGACCCTAGCCTCCATTTCCTGCAGCCCTGCTTGCAGCTGTTCCTTGTCATTCTGAAAATAAAGTGAGAGAGGATGTTTCCTCATTGGAGTAGCTTCACCTCTCTCACTCACCTGAGGTTGTTGATGTCCCCTCTGCTGATGGAGATGCATCTCCTCTTGAGGATGAATCTCCATCATGTCTTCTGTGTTCCTCCTCTTCACTGCCTTGATGTCACTCTGAGCTTCAGGCAGCTCTGCTTGTGGCTCTGCCTTGAGATTCTGCACACACAAACGCAGAGCAAGTGACAGGGAGCTGCCATCAGGCTCAGCTTTTTCCTCTTTCAGCCTCAAAATCACATTCGCTCAGCCACTTCTTTCTGTGTCCCTGCCCACCTCTGCTTCCACTGCCAACCTCCTTTCCCAGTGCCGATCTCTGCACGTGACAAGGCTGGGCACAACTGGAGCGCCCAAAAGACTCTGTAGAAGTGATGAACGACTCGAGAAAACTACAGAAACTTTCCAGAAGCCAAACACAGGTGTCCCAAGTAGGAAAACAAACAAACAAAATCTCTTGACTTCCAGAAGGAGCCCGTGCGCCCTTGGGCTATAGCTCTGCAGAAGCCAAGACATAGAGCTTCGCTGAGCCAGATGCTCACGCGGAGCACCAGCCCATTGGTGACTCAACGTGGCAGATCAAAGCCCATTGCCCAGCTGTCACTGGCTGGGGGGAGACCCTAGGTCCTGGCAGCACTGCAGCACTCAGCACCCTCAGCCAGCAGCAGCGAGAGCTGGCTGGGCAGAAACTTGCACCTCTGCCTTGCACTAAAGACAGCACCCTCCAGAAGTGGCACTTACTGTCTGGGAAAGTTCCAGCTGTGGTGTGACCGCTGCTGGAGGCCTGTGGTCATTTGGCTCCTCGTTGGCCTCTTCTGCAGGAGCAGAGGGAGCCAGAGGAGAGTCTGCTCTTGCTTCTGTGATCTGTGGACAGAGAGGACGGTGAGATACAGGCTCATTTATAAGCTTCCTTCTCTTCAGCCCTCAAACCGGCTGTACTAAGCACAAATCATCGACCTTAAGAGCAATGGGATTCTAAGTCACTCAGACTAAATTCAAATAGGCTGATTCAACTGTGCTGCCAATTGCTCTGAATTAGATTTTCCCCCCTTGGCTACTATGTGGGGGCAACTTTCTCCCTGCAAAACTGGGCTTTTAGCTCTTTTAAAGCTCTGCAATGGAAAATGAGGAAATGGAAAATTAGGAAATAGCCAGTGACGCCTTTGCTCTTGCTGCTGCAGACATGGAAATGGATTTTCTTGCAGCCTGCTCATCTGGTCCTCTGCACTCTACTGCCACAGGCCAAGCTGACAGCTTGCTGCACAATTCTTAAACGCCAGGAACATCAAATGTTCCTTTCTTACTCACCTCAGGATCAGAACCTCTGAACACTCGGCTCAGGTGACCTGCAGTGGGCAAGGGAAAATAAACCAGATTTTTTGAGAACGCTGGAGACAACCAGAGCATTTTTACAGCACCTTCCAAGAAGGCCTCCCAGTCCACATTTTCAAAGTTGTCCCGCTTGACCCAGCAAAGGGAGGAAATGACAGACTCTGCTGCCACACACTCTCTCATGGAGGGAACACAACCCCTGCAGGCTCCCTTGCAAATGCTGCCCGCACAGCCCTGGCTACAGACACCCCCTTTTGAGCTGAACGTGTTGACAGCGCTTCACCCAAGCGGCATCCAAATGGCCTTTCTGTTTCCAAATCAACTCAGTCACTAAGAAAGAGCAGGAAGACATACAAAAGCCCGGTTAGGTGACACCCAGGGGAAACCTCTACTTACGTGCCAGCTGTGTCAGGAAATAGCAGGAATATCCGACTCCATAAACAGAGAAAACTACACCTGCAAGCTGCCCAATCATTGTGGCAGCTGCTGTGCAAGTTTGCAAACTCTAACACTAAAGAACAGCAAGGCTACTCTCCGTGTTCAGCTGCCCACTGACAAAAGACTCAAGCGCAGGACAAAAGCTCCTGTGCTGAGCAAGCTCAAGAGCTGCTCTGACACCCCTGAGGCCTTCCGTGCACCAAGACAACCTCGGATGTCACCACGACCACGTGGCAACCGTGCCCTGACATCACAAAGCAAACGCTCTGTGATGGTCTGTGAATTGATACCGACGGAGAGACTGATGTCTGTGTAGGCCTAGGCTGCATTTTTACCTCTTTCCCTCCTCGGCTGCCTGTTTCAGCTCTTGTTTTTCCCCCTGTGCCCCCTGTGCCCCCTGTTGCTGTGCCCAGCCCCAGCTGGCGGCCGGGCCGGGCGGAGCAGCAGTTCCAGCCCCGGGTGTCCCTGGAGCGTTGGGAGCTGCCGGTGGCCCCCGGCGCTGTCCCCTGAGGAGCTGCTGAAGGACGGGGAGACACAGGGGGCTGAGGGGGCAGCTCTGCCAGGCCGTGGAACCAATTCCAGAGGCTCCACTTTGGCCACGGCTGCCCTGCCGACCTTGAGGACAGGCAGGGACTGACAGGAGGCAGCGGGGAGAAGCTGAAGGCCACCAGCTCCAGCAGTGAGCAGGGAGCTGCTGCTGCTAGCCCCGAGCCCGGGTGAGGCCGCAGGGCCGGTCAGGCGGGCTGGACTGAGGGTGCCGCGGGGCTTTGGCCCTGGGCCGTGCAGCTGCCCCGGCCGCCACAGTGGCTGTCCTTGGGCAAGGCAGCTCTGCCCGCAGGGCCCGGGAGCTGTGCCCCTCTGAGGATCGTTTCCTGAGGCAAACTCCAACTCTAACCCCGAGCAGGAAGCAGAACCCCTCACAGTGCCTTTGCAGTAGCTTGGAAGGGGAAGGGCCAAGGGAGGAGTTTTGGGGGCAGGAGCCAATACCAAAGCAATAGGGGCAGGGTTCAATGTGGAGTGACAAGGTTTGAGCCAACCAGGCGGAACATCACAACACTGGAGGACTTTGTCCCTGCAATTCTCCAGCCATGCCCAGCACATGCCCCACTTGCGCCCTGGCTGGGCAAGGCAGGCACAGATTTGGGATGGCAGCAGAGCCACACGTTGGCTGAGGACTCGCTGCAAAGGCTGCTGAGAAAACTCGGGGACTCCAGAGTGTAGAACTCCAACCAGAAGCCAGCTGGGCAGGAGAAATCCTTCACCAGGAAAGAAAAGAGAGAAAATGTGTCAAAACCGGTGTGAGGATAACTCTGAGAGTCACAAAATGCTCTAAAATCACCATTGCCTAGGCATGTCTTCAGCAAAAATAATCTGTTAAAAACTGAACAGCTTCCATGAAAGATAGATTGCACTTTCTCTTTCACTTCCTTTGCTATGATAAGTGAAGATGTCCTTATCACTGATAATTTTTGCCCTTCAGCACCTCCCACACATTCAATCAAAGGTTCTGTGCTGCCACATGGCACCATAAATGGAAGCAGCCCTGCCCTTGTACCAGTGTTTGCAGCCTGTTCCTTCTCCTGTCTCCACGTCTCAGAAACTGAACCGTCCCCCTCCTGTCCAAACTGTGCCTGAGGGGACTGGGGCCTCCAGGAGCTCAGGAGGCTGCAACACCACTAGAGGTGGGAAGGTTTTGCAAAGGTTTCCTAAGCATGGGTAAACTCTGGGTTTGCCAGTCTTCCCCTGGAACATGTCCTACTCGTGAATGGTCTTGGAGGACACTGTGCCCAGCTCACTCAAGAAAGTTTGTTTTCTTGACGGCTTGAATAGAGGAGAATGAAATTTGTCATTTTTTAGAGTGAAACTTGGGGTTGGGTGCACCTGGGTATGCTTCATTCTTTGCTGCCAAAAGTAGAGGAAAAGCTTTAAATTGCCAACAGAAGCTGACTACCAGCCCACACAGAGACCTGAAGGAGGCCCAGGTGTGCTTGCTGCTCACTGGTGCGAGGGAAAAGCTGGAACAAAATCCCCTTTTATTGCGGATTGAGCCTCAATGCAGTGTTGTCTCCAGGGCTGTCTGTGGTAAGACAAAGTAATCCAGCCAGAAACTGTGCATGTGTGAGTTCCAAGAGCAAGCTGCTTCTCCAGAGTGAGGGACAAGGCCAGCCCAAAAGCCTGAAAGATGGTTGGGTACTGGAGAAGGCCAGGCTGTCCTTGTGCAGAGACGGCCCTCAAAGAGGACCTTCACACCTGCTGCTGCTGGCAAAGGGCAGCTGGTGGCCTTCCACAAAACGCTTCTTTTCTCCAGCTCTTCAAAATGTTCCAGCCAGCAACATTCCTGCTGCTCACACCAGCCAATTCCAAGCAGTGCTCCCAGCTTGGCTCTCTAGCTGTATTCCCAAACCTGGGCATTCCCACTGAGCCTGACCTCATCCTAAACCCACTGCAATTAGCGTTTTACAGAATTCTCCTGTTACGTGAGGGTCGTGGGTTGGAGACAGGCACATGACACAGCACGCACCAAAGGTTGTCAGCAAACAGCTCCTTTTATTGTTCACAGCTTCTTTTTAGAGGGGCTTTGAATTTCCCAGGCTTGGATAGCTGATTAGTTGGGATCTCTGCACTGCCCAGCTCTCTGGCCAGTGATGTGTTTGCATCCAGGGCTCGGATGGGGTTGTCTGAGGTCTCTGCTTGAGTTCAATTGTTGACCTAGGGATTTGTTTCTAGAACAAGCCAGGTTAGCCCAATTGGATTTATGACCAGATTTATTTTGTCCAGCTACAGACCAGCTGTGCTGCGACATCTCTGTGTTAGAGACGGTCTGAAGATCCCTCATCTGCCTAACGACTATCCTCAAGGACAGAGATTGAAACCCCTAAAAGGGACTTTAAAATCTCAACACAGGAGTTCTGGCCTGGCTGAGGTGGGATGTTGACCAAGTGCTGCCTGCAGGTGTGTTCGATGGAAAAACCCAGCATCCATATGGGAACATCAGAACCTGAGCAGAAACACTGGGCAAGTCAAGGTGAAGTGACTGCGCCTGCTGACTTGTACTGGTTGTCACTGTACCTGCTGACGGCCGACTTGTTCTGAGTTCTCTTAATGAACACACTGCAATGATTTCCCCCACCTGTTTGGCCAACTGCCTGTCGCTTCGGAGAGGACTCTAAGGAGCCCTGAGTTAACCACAGACTTTGTGATCACCCCACTGGAGACACTCGCGTCTATAGGCATCTTCAAAAGCCTCGAAGACTTGACCCTCCACGTTAATCCTAGCTATAATCCCTTTCCCCTCTTTTTCTGTCTTTCTTACTGTTCTCTTTTCTCTCCCCATTATTGCCTTTGTTGGCACTAAATAAAGGTGCATTTGTGGTTGAGTAAACTGAGTTTGTCCCCCGCTGTGTCTTTTGCGCTCTGAGATCCCTAAAACGGACCATCACGAACCCCGCTTCTGTGAGCGGATCGTGACATTAAATTGGTGTCACGGACAGGGTCTTGATGGACAGAGGGGTTGCGGGTTTTATATCGTTTGTAAAAGGGGAAGGACCCTCGTCTCAGCAGCACCTAGCACGCCACTTCGATGAGCGCTGTTAGAAAGCAAGGGGGGCGAGGGAAAATTCCCGCAAACTGTATACACCCAGGCGAATAGCACTCCCTGTCATCAGGATTTCTCAGAAAGATCTCATTGTGCAAAAGATGGGACTGCAGTTAGTTTTTGTGTTTTGGGCTGCTTGGTGTAGTTGAGGAGACAACTATTTGTAACTAAGGTGAACCTCCCAGGCAGTTTTGGTCTCCTCGCCCATTCCAGGGAAGTGAAGGGAAACACCGTTTTAGCTGTGCCTTTGGTGTAACTTGAAGAGTACCTCCCTGAGAGTGGTTTTGGTCCCTTCACAAAATGAATGAAAAAGATAAGTATGCATTTTATGCCTTGTTAGCAAAACATGGTGCTAGACTTTCTCTAGACGGAGAAAGGTGGGCACAGAATAATTGGTTTAACTTTGAAAACATTGTAGATAGAATATATTCTTTGCAACATGATGCTAGATACAAACTGGGCAGAAATAAAAGCATTCTTTGCTCAGTTTTGGGGGCCTGCCTTTCGGCAGCCATAGAAACCCGTTTTGAACGGGTAAGTGAAGAAAAAACAGTAATAGAATCCCTGCTAAATATGGTAGAAGCTTTGAAAGAACAATTAGAACAGGAAAGAAATCAGAATTATTTGCTGCAGATTTCCCTTGCAGAAGGGCGAAGTAAAAACTTAAAATCTGCAGATTCACCCACAGAAATAGAAGGAAAGGAGACATACAGCCTTAAACAAATATATCCTCAGAAAGAATTAGTACACATGCAAAATTGTGGGGAACACTGTTGCTCCAACTTGAGACCTCTCATTAAAACAGAATATAATTATATAAATGAAGAGGATCATGATCCCCACATAACCACCAAAGAAATACCATACACAGCCACTGAATTAGCTCAATTAAAGAAAGAATACTCCCGCCTCCCTAGTGAATCAGAGACGGAGTATGTTTTTAGAGTCTCACTCACTGTGGGTGACCAAATTAAATTAAGTGAACAAGAAGCAAGTGGCTATTGGGGACATGGAGTTTTCTTAACAACAGGAAATACGCCTGCTCCATGGTCCCTGACACAGCGCGCAGCTTACTGGGCAGGGGGGTTAAACCCCCTTGAGAGGGGCGACCCTCTGGCAATAGTTGGCGCCTCAGACCAACTCCTAGAAAACATACACCAAGCGGCGTGCTTGCAAATGATACATGAATGGAAATTAATCCCTGGCTATGAGTCACCATTGCAACAGCCTGTAAAACCTGAGATTATGACCCCCCCTAATTGGAGGTTTGCCAGAGTCTCTTAAACCAACAGCAATTCTTCAGAAAACAATAGCATCTATCTCTCCGGTAGATAGACTTGAAAGATTTCTTGGACATACAAGAGATCAAACTGGTTCCACTGACTTCTCACCTTTCACAACTCCTAGATCACAATGTAACAGCAGTCATAAAGTTGGGACATGGAGTGAGGTAGCAGAAGAGTTAATAAGTTACAGTAGAAAATATGGACCAGTGAAGTACTCAGAAGAAAAACCCAGAGGAGTCAGGCACATTGCTTCTCCGAATGAAAACCCAGAAAAGGGAAAACAAATTTGCAACCGGCAGCAGCTGTGGTTGCTAGGACTGAAAAGGGGAGTTCCACGAGAGTAATGGATAAATAGCCGTATGATAAATTGGCGAAAATAATTTCTAATTGGCCCTGTCCCAAACCTATTGTGTCGGAATCATCCAACCGACAACCCAGCGCACCTCCTCTTCCACAAGCCTTGGGCAACAAGCCACAGCACTCCCTAGCACAAGTTTTAACAATAAAACACAGCAAGTGGGGGTGTTCAACAGAAAATAACTTCCCACTTAGAAAGCCTTGGTTTGCAGGTCCCCTTAGAGAGACTACAAAAGCCTTTTCAAGAAGTAAAATTTCAGGGTATCCGGTGGAAAGGAGGTCTGACATGTATCCCACCTGACACCCTAACCTCCTCAGATCAAATTAAAGTGCCTGAGTCCAGGAAAGATCTACAGCATGCCTTGGGATTATTAGTGTTTTGGGGAAAACACATTCCAGATTTTTCCATAATTGCCAGACCTCTTTATGATTTGTTGAGAAAGGGAGTAAAATGGGACTGGAGCCCTTCTCAGGAAAAGGCATCACAGTTGTTGATTTTTGGAGCCACAGCTCATCAGGCCCTAGGCCCTATCCACCCAACAGATCCTTTTCAGGTAGAATGGGGATTTGCTTCCTCAGGGTTGTCAGTACACATATGGCAGTGGGGTCCTGAGGGTCCGACATGGCCTGTTGGTTTTTATTCCCGTGGTTTCAGAGATGCTGAAAAGAGGTATACTACCTGGGAAAAAGGCTTGTTTGTGGTTAGCCTAGCTCTGACAGAAGTAGAGAAGATTGTACCACAACAACCAATTGTTTGGAGAAGACCTTTCCAAGTTTTTAAGTCAGTCACTACTGGGACTCCCCCACCTGATGGGGTGGCCCAGACAGCCTCAGTAAGAAAGTGGTATGCTCAGATTGAACATTATTGTAACATCTTCTCAATAACTGAAGGAGCTGTGGAAAAATGGCAGTACAAGAAGCAGAAAACTTGGATAGCATCCAAGACAAACCTGCCTCAGTTATAGCCCCTCCCTTTTCCCCCGAACAGTCAGCAAATCCTTGGTTTACTGATGCTTTTCCTTTTGGCCCAACAGCTCCAAGCATAGTTCCCTCACTACGGGGACCAAGTGATTCCAAGAATCCAGCACGTTACCCTGGACAACCTGTTTTGGTGGACCTCCCCACGGAGGGAGAGGTACCACTAGTGCTAAAAACCCCTCTGAATAAATACACATGGGTAACCTTTGATGCTCTAGGGAAAGAGTATTGAATAAATGCACATTGGAGAATTTCCATTATTCTAACTTTCTGCCTTCTGGTGGCAGATTCTCTTGTGCTTACTTTTTACAGGAGAACTCCGAGGGACATGAAGGCCATATAAACCATGATAAATATCTTAAATTGGGAATTTTGAACAGTATTGATTTAGAGGTATTAATGAACAAATTGGCTTCTACAACTAGGGATTTGACCGAATTACAACAACCATTGCAGTTGTCCTTATTGGTTTTGGGGACACATCAGTGGTTGCTATCAAACACATTATCAAATTGGGAAAAGGTGAATGTGAATGATCACAAAATGTTAATCGATGCACTTGGTGCTACACAAAACAATGTTTCTTTGGCTCTTAGCTGCACCCAGACACAGCTTTGGATGCAGACAGTTGTTGCCTCAATCATAAGGGAAGGAAAAGAAGGCACTTTTCCTACTGAAATTCAGAAAATAATTTGGGACAATGCAAATGATTTTGAAAAGGAATTCCAATCCTGGTGGAAGTTGGTGAACTTTACTTGTAACCCCAATACCAACAGTCACAGCTTTTGTGTTAACCATATGTAATGCCTTTTTGCACTCGATATTCCCCATCATTGCATTAGGACTGAATCATGATAGAGCTGTCCTCTATCTTTCCGAGCATAGGGAATAGGCCTATCAAAATGGTGAGAAATGGCAAACTGTTAATTTAGAGTCATGTATTGTCTGTGAAAAACAAGGGTTCATCTGTGAGAGTAATGCAATCATAGCTCAAGACATTTGTTTGGACACAGAGCAAACTATTTGTCATTTTGAAGTACACCCTAACGAAAGTCCTGAAAGAGTGCTTGTGTATATAGGCAATGGACGTGCTTGTGTAAGGACTGCTTGTGATGTAGTGTTTGTAGAAGAAATAGGAGTGAATCTTAAAAATCACTCAAATTTTTGTGTCTGCAATTTTACCCCAATTACAGGATGTGACTTTTCTTGCTCAGCCCCAGTTACATGCTATCACATTTTACAATCACATTTTACCCTGTTTCACCGGATAACATCTGCCCCCATTGGAATGAATCTGACTTTAATTAAGCAATTGTTGCTTCACGAAGACTTAGTAGGAATTTTGGAAAAGGTCAAGAAAAATGGACAGAACACTTTGGTGACAGTCCATCATGATGTGAAAGAAATACATTGTGTTTTAGAAAGGGTCAAAAAAGATGCTGAATACAGGTGGTGGGATATCCTTTTTGGGTGGTCACCTGCTGCCACAGGTATCCTGAACAGAGTATGTCACCCCCCTGTTGTTCTTTCGGTTTTGGTTTTGATTGGTTTTGTCTTAGCAATCATTTTATACATCCTAAATTGGAAAATGATGAAGAAGTTAACCCACTTGGCATCTATAATGGAAGCGCACAGTTTAATCAATACCCCTTTTGCAAGAGACGCTCCCAAAGTTATTGACACAAGACGTACTACCCTAAGAGTGAAAATTAGACCTCCAACAGCAGCTTAATTTGAACTAGTTGGTTGCTTGTTTTGATTATTGTTGTTTGTTTTAATTATGTTATATTGTAATCAAAATTAAGCTTTTGTTTGAAAATTGTTATAACTTTAAGGAATTTGATGATTTGTTTTGATTATTTTGATGAAATTGTTTTAATCAATATTGATTGATTTGTTTTGTTTCTATTTCCTTTTCCTATTTCTCCTCTCTCTCTCTCTCTCTTACTCTCTCTCTCTCTCTCTCTCTCTCTCTCTCTCACTCTCTCTCTCTTTCATACACGCTCTCTACTGTCTCTGTTTTTTCCAGGATATGCTACTAACATGGATGAGTCCTGAAGACTTTGCAAGACTACGGAACCCTGCTGAAGGAGCTCTCTTGACGACAATTGTGAGTCACGGGGTGGTGTACGAGATGGCCTGAAGTTCCCTCATCTGCCTCACAACCATCGTCACGGACAGAGACTGAAACCCCTAAAAGGGACTTTAAAATCTCAACATTGAAGTTCTGGCCTGGCAGAGGTGGGATGTCGGCCAAGTGCTGCCTGCAGGTGTGTTCGATGGAAAAACCCAGCATCCATATCAGAACATCAGAACCTGAGCAGAAACAATGGGCAAGTCACGGTGAAGTGACTGCGCCTGCTGACTTGTACTGGTTGACACTGTACCTGCTGATGACTGACTTGTTCTGAGTTCTCTAAGTGAACACACTGCAATGATTTCCCCCACCTGTTTGGCCAACTGCCTGTTGCTTCGGAGAGGACTATAAAAACCCTGGAGACCCCCGCTCACTTTTGAGATATCCCCACTGGAGAAGATCACGTCTATAGGCATCTTCAAAAGCCTTGAGGACTCGAACCTCCATGTTGGAAGCTATAATCCCCTTCCCCTCCTTTCTGTCTTTCTTACTATTTTCTCTCCCCACTATCGCATTTGTTTGCACTCAATAAAGGTGCATTTGTGATTGAGTAAACTGAGTTTGTCCCCCACAGTGTCTTTTGCGCTCTGAGACCCCTAAAACGAACCCAGCTTGTGTAAGCGGATTGTGACAAGGTGTGAGCAGGAGCATCTCTGTCCAGCTGCCAGCCCCAAAGCTGTCTTGGAGAGCTGTGAATTCAAAGGCCTTCCAGCACACACGTCTCACATCTTACCTGTCTGCTGTGCTTCAACTCTTGGCAATATGCATTTGCTTCTTGCTTGCTGGAGGCTGCTGCGGCCCAGAGGGCCAGCACCGAGCTGGGCTGTGTGGGCCAGGCAGCAGGGAGAGTCTTGGCTGCTCTTGGTGTGTGCGTGGCCGCAGAAAAGGCTTGGAAGCTTTGCCTCCCAAGGCACCCTGCTCCCTGCCTCTTCCTCTGCATCTTGGAGAGAACAAGGCAGGCATTTCTGGCAGCTGGGCATTAGCAGGCCTTCAAATGGGGGCGTCTTGTGGAGCAGGCCCAGCTGAGACACCCTGAGAGGAGCCCAGCGCTCCTTGCCCCTCTGCGCTGACACGTGAGCCTTGTCTGCTTTCGGGATGACCCTGGCTGTGTCAGGGGCTGCTACGTAGACACGAGACAGCCGGTCCTGTCCTGCTGGGTCCCAGCAGTGCCTGGCAGCGGTCCTGCCTCCCCGTCAGGATGCCGGCCAAGAGAGGTCCTGGAAGCTGAGGGAGCTGATCTGAAGCTTGCGCGGGTGCCTACAGCTCAAGGCCAAGGGCCTTCCCTCAGGATAGAGCAGTCCTGAGAGGTCTCTAGAATTCAAAGAAATCAGCAGACAAATGCATTGTCCACCAAGAGCTCTTTTATTGGCAGGAGGTTAGGGCTCTGCACCCCAGCACAAGGCTTCTTCGCCACGTCCGAATTTCAGTGGGTTTCTGTAGGAATTCTATCAAAAATCCCTTCCGTCTTTAGACTGCTGAGGTGATTCCATAGGCAGGGGCTTAGAAGGAAACACATTGCGTCAGAATCCTAGGCCTGAAGCTAATGTCCACCTGCTGGCCAGGAGGAGTCTCAGCGCACCAAAGCAGCCCATCTTCCTCATGCCTTCCCTGCACAGGGCTGATTCTGTAGCTGCCCTTAGGTCTTCCCGAAGGCTATGTCTCAAGCTTTTTGTCAAGTCACTCTCATGTCAAGTTAGGCTTCCAGGTTTTTCTGATGTTACCTGGTGCTAAGGACTTCTGGATATCTGTGCTAAGTCCTCTTCACTTCTGTCAATTGCTTGTGCTTCCTTCCATCGAACAAAGGCCTTGTTTCATTCCTCAATGTGCCTGATGCTGGCCCAAGTCTTTTGGCACTGCTTGCTTTCCTGTGGCATGTTCTACCTGCCCCGAGAGTAAAGAGGGAGCTGGAGAAGGAGCTTGCCGGGCTGCTCTCCATCCTTTAGCAGCAGTCCTGCTGAAGCGGCCAAGTCGGAGCTGAGCGCAAATGGACCAGCGGTGCACGGGAAGGGTGGGTGGGAAGGATGATCCAGGAACCGTAGGCCTGGCAGCCTGAGCTTGCTAGCGGGGAAGGCCTTGGAGCACATCCTCCTGAGTGCCATGCCACGGCACGTGCAGGGAACCAGGGGGTGGGAAAGCTCTGCGCAGGCATGGGGACAGCTGCGGGTCTTGGCAGGGTGTTGAGCTGGGGTTGCTGTTGCTGGGCGTGTTGGGGAAGGAGTTGTCTGGAAGGTGAGAGGTCTAGGCTGGAACTGGGGTCACTTTGAAGGCAGCACCTGTGCTATGGCACAGCTTTGGTGATGGAGGACTGAAGGAATAGCTGGGACTTTTTCTCTTAGTCATCCTGCTTCTCCTGCAGAAAAGAAGAGGGGAGAGCTCTACTTTCTTGGCCACTTTGATATCTGGAGCAGGGGGAGGATTAGCCCTTTTGCAATCTACTCATTTGTTTGGGCTACTTTTGTAACACTGAGTGGACTTTCATTCCTGGAGAGCTTTGATTCCTTAAGAGAATTAGGCTCTTTCCATGCCTTCCTAGAAAAATGTTTGAATCCAAAGTAAGGTCTTTATTTTTCCTCTGTGTGGTCTTCTGCTTTGCAAAGCGACATTCAGTGGATGACCTTAAGGCAGATGTGTTGCTGCTGTAATAGATACAAAGTATTAAATTGCTGGATTTAAATTGTGTGTCTTAAAACTTTGCAGTGGAAGGTAAAATCCCCTGAATTGCTGGAAACACTTCCAGGGCCTCTCTTTGCATACCACAGTCTTTTCACAGTCCAAAGGTGTTACCTGGACATCTGCCAGAGAGATAAGCGGGAAAGGTCCCATGAAGCATGGGCTGACCACATCTTCACAGCTCATCAGGAGATCCCATACCAATCTGGGCGGAGGGCGGCAGAAACCTTCTGACAGAAGATTCGGAGACTTTTCATGCAGACGTCTTTTCAATTTCTCAGGAAACTCTTTCAGATATCCCTTGCGGACACCAGACATTTCAATGATTCTCTTATGTACACGGTGTCATGTTCTTCGGGTTCTTTGTTACCATCTTGTTTTCGCCTCAGGGTAGAACAATGGTCGAAAACACCTCCCCCGAGACCCCGAATTTGTGGGCAGTACTCCGGAGAGGCACCCTTTTCTGCTCCCGGATTGACCACCCAACATTCGATCCATGTTGTCCTGATTTATCGTAGCATTTCCCGAAATTGCTTTTCAAATTTGTTAACTAAATCTTTGAGTTTGGAAATTGGCTCTGATCATTTCTAACACTGCTTTGAGATGGGAAGGAAGCTTGCAAATCTATCAGGTTCTCAGGCCATTGCTATAAATTTAGGAAGTTGGCAACTTTTTACAACTACTTGAGTTGAGTAACGGGAAGAAAAGCTTTCCTGAATTGAGGATTCTTAAATGCCAGCTCCTTCTATGCCTCTGCTGCCAGGGTGATTTTGTGCTTCAGGAAATCACTCCAAGTAGAAAACAATTTCAGCATGGAGTAAGAGCTTCTGACAGAGACCAAGTGTTGCCAGCACTTGCTCCAGGTGCTCCTGCCAACATCCCCTGTAGGAAGGAGCCCAGCCGCCAGGGCCCGTTGGCTTTGGCTGCCCTGTGGCAGAGAAGCGCCCCGGGGCACAGGTCTCTGGGGCAGGAGATGGCACCAGCGTTGCCAGGGCTCGGCGGGCGGCAGCTCTGCTTGGGCGGGGGCTCCGTCACGCCTGCCGATTTCAGCGCTGCCCTGGCCCCAGGGGTCAGAGCAGCGCCCGTGCCCCGGCCCACAGGTTCCTCATCTGTGTCACACCCGCGGGTTTAGGACGGCCACCGGCTGGGACGTGTCCCAGGGAGGCCGTGCCAGCTTCTGTGCGAGGCCCCGTGCCCTTCCCGCTGCGGCTGCGTTGGCGGCCATGGGGGCTCCTTCTGCTGCCCTGAGCCCGCAGAGCAGGGCAGCGTTTGCCCATGGATTGAGCCGCTGCGAAAAATGCTGTCTCAGGGCTGTCTTAGACACTTGGGGTGAGGGGTTCCTTCCAACCTGGGCCACTTTGGCTGGGCTGGGAGCGGCCCCAGGGCAGGTGGCAGTGTGTGCATTGGCCCTTTGTGACGCGGTGCAGCAGCGCGGTCACCGTGGCTTGGAATGGCACAGGGTGTCCAAGGACCCTTTGTGACACGTGGTGACATAGGTGGTGGCGGTGACGCAGCCAGGCCACATTCCTTGGAGCAGACGGCGGGACAGGACGCGCCAGAGCGGTGCTGTGAGGAGCCCCCGCACAGCGCACTCGTTTGTGCCTGACCCAGAGCTTCTACGAGGAGTGACTCGTGCAGCTGACCTCAGGGCGAGACTGCATGACTTGGTGACTCGGAGGTTTTCCAAGTCATCTCTTATCCCCGTGGCCTGTGGCCTCCAGGCCGGACTGTGGGATTTGGTGACTTGAATCGTCTACGAGGAACCTCCTGTCATCGTGGCAGGAGCCCTTGAGACCAGAGTGCAGGACTTGCTGTCCTGCAGCCTTCCTGAGGCTTCTTCTGCCACAGGTGCTTTCAAGGCGCAAGTGCACAACTTGTTGCCTCAGTGCTTTCCTGAGGCATCTCTCTTGAAAGGTGCTGTGGCATGGCGGGCAGATTTCTTGGCCTGTCCAAAGTGTTCAGGGGGAAAAAAAGCAAAGGCCCTGGAGCTACCCCAGCACAGGAGCCTGAAGAGCCCGAGCGGATCCAGACACTACAGGATGGTGAGTGGCACAGCTGGGCCACAGGGCTGATGGCTGCAGCCAACGTGGCCCCATCCCATCCCGTCCCTATCGCAGCCTGGGGAGGGCAGGGCTGGGCTGTGTTCTCCGGCCTCTCCCGCAGCCCCTCAGCTCTGGCTGCTCTCGCTCTTTGCCAGATGCAGCCACGGACGGCACACAAGAGCAGAGGCCTGCCGGTGGAAGCTTCCGCAGGACACTGAAGGTACCTGCAGCCATCCCCGCCTGGGCTGGGCCTGCTGTCACTGCTCAGCCGAGCACCGCGCTTGGAGCACTCCATGGAACACGTCTCTCTTCCCTGTCCTTTGTTCTCCTGCAGATGATCCGAGAATTCCTGCGCATACGGCGTAGAAACACCAGCAGCACGGCAGCTGAGGGCTCAGCTGAGCCTGACTGTGGGACGACGGAGGCCAGGGCAGAGCCTGATGTCAACACGGATTTGGCTGAGCCAGTAGAAAATTTTGACACTGCATTGAATAATCAAAGGGCAAAGGCTGACAAGGCAGTGGCTGAGGATGTGGCCCTCCAAACGGCTGACACTGGAGAGACTCAGGGCATCAGAGATACTGGCGCCACGGCCACTCCCACTGCCATTCCTGCTCCCGCTGTGGATTTTATCCAGAAGAGTGGTATTCCTTCTGAGCAGCAGGTAAACAGCCTGGGGCCGGGGCTAGAGGCTTCCCAGGATTGTGTGTCATCTCCAGCCACGGCCACTGGGCCCCCTCAGCCTTTGAGGCTGGCACAGCGTGGCAGGAAGGGAAGCGATTCTTGGGGGAAGCTGGTGAAGTTGCTCTCCTAGACAGCGGCCCAAGTCTTCCCCATGCCCTTTCCAGGTGCCAGCCATTGTAAAGAAGATGCACCAGAATCTTGCATCGCATGGAAATGTGGATACCAGGCTGCCCATGAACATCGTGAGGCTGGCTGAAGAACACCCAGCTGACGTGGTGCTGACCCTCCTGCGCTGTGCCCCAACATGTGACAGGTATGGGCCCACCTCCCTGGAGAGCTCAGGCCTCCTCGGCCTTTAGGGCCATGGCCCTGCACGGCCCGTGCAATGGGCTCTGCCAGAGCGGCAGACAGGTCCGGGACCCTCGGGCCCCTCTGTTTCCCGAGCCTGCTGCCGTGCTCCCTCCCTGCCCTTCAGGGCACCGGGGCTCTGTCACCCGGCCCCCAGAGTCGCACAGGGCATGGTAGTGTGGCTGAGATGTCCCTGACACAGAGCTCTGATCCCACAGAGCTGCTGCAATGATCTGGAGAAGCATAGGCTCATCGAGTCCCACAGTGGAGAAGGTTCTGCCAACACTGCTCTGTGTGATGGAGGATTGGCCTCTGCACAGCACATTCACCTCGGATGGGGACAACGATGGCGTCTTTGCCCTGGCTGTGAGTTTCTGGGCATTTGCTCACCCCCAGGTCGCCTCTCCAGCAGCTCTCCATCCTCTCCCTGCCTCAGGCCCTGGGCTGAAACCTGGCCTAAGGGCAGGCTCAGGGGGCACCAGGCCCGCTGCTCCCCCTGCGTCTCCCCTGGGGCCCTGCCACATGGACACCTCGCACTGAGCGCTCTCCTTGGCAACTTCTTTTGCAGGCAACTCTGGTGGTGTGGGTGATTGTCCAGGTGCCTGAGTGCCACGAGGCAATGATCCTTTATTCCTCCCGCCTCTTTGTGGCTTTGCTTTTCCATGTTGTCGTCACCACACAGCAGATGCCACCACAGGAAGTCGATCACTTCTGGAGAGCGTGCCGAGAGGAACACCACCTTCCCAGCGACCCCAACAGGTCTCCGTCCTCCCGTCCTTCCCATGTCTTTGTGGCCAGTGCCAGTGCTCCCAATGTGACCCGGGCTTTGCTCTGCACACAGGTTTGCAGTGCAGGTCATGAAGACCCTGCTCTGCCGGCTGCAGTGTGAGAATGAGGTGATGGCTGTGGAGTCCAAGCATGGCTGGGACACCATGCTCTGTGCTCATACCCAGTACTATGCTGTGGCTCTGCTGGCCAGGTGAGACCCCCTGCTCCCTGCTGTCCCTGGAATTGGTGCCCTGTGCCCGGGCTGCCCCACACAGTCCCTGTGGTCAGTGGCCAGAGGGCCTCGTCTCTTTAGGGACGGCCGAGCAGACTGGAAAAGGCTGGGAGAGGAGGGTGCACAGGAGTGGCCACCTCCCAAAGCACCCACGTCCCCTCCAGGGATGCTGGGGAAAGACTGCACCTCTGGGAGTCAGTCCTGAGAAAAGTGTGCCCCCCCCAGCTCAGGCTCTTTCTTCCTTTTTGCCCCTGACAGGGAGATGCGCCATGTCTTGATCCCTTTCTCTTCCTGCATCGCAACCCGCATGCTCCGACTGCTCAGCATTGAGAAGCCAGGCTGCGATCTGCCTTTCCTGGCATTCCTTGTGGAGGTGAGCCTGAAGAGCAGCGCTGCCTGGCTGAGCTGCCTCCCAGCTCTCTGCCCTCTCGCAGCCGCATCCCTAGCCTCCTGGGATGGCACCAGCGCCCTGTGCTGCTGCTGCCTGGGGCTGGCCCTGTGCAGTTCTGGGCTCCTGCCAGCCGGACCCTGTACCACTGCCCTGTGCCTTTCAGGTTCTGGAGTGCCTGGACTGGACTAAATGTGGTGGCTGGGTCCTGAGGGTCGTGTCCAGGTACCTGCGGATCGAGTGCAGGAAGAGGTGTCGCCTGGCGCTCAAAGGCCTGCTGGTGCTCAGCAAGGATCCCCTGATGGTGAGAAGGGGCCAGCAGCTGAAGCTGCACTGGGGAGAGCAGCCCAATGGCCTGGCTGGGCTTCAGGAGCTGAGGCAGCTGCTCCCAGCTCTCCTGCCTCAGCTGCCCGAGTGCTTTGGGACAGGCCTTTGGTGTCTGGGCCCTGCGGCAGCAGGCTGGGCTTGCAGTGCCTGGGTGCTGTCGCTGGTGCAGCTGTTCACGGCTTCACAGCGCAGCCTTGTGTTCCACACAGGCCAGAAGAATGTGCTGCCTGTCTGAAAGCTTTGTGGATCTGCTGGCGGATGAAGATGGAGTGGTGGTTGCCCTGACCCTCCGTGTCTTTACTAATATGCTGGAGAGCGAAGACATCCTGGTATCCAGCACCACCGCCCCAAAGCTGGCTGAGGCACTGCTGGCGCTCTTTAACAATGTAAGGTTCTGCAACCCGAGCCACAGGCATTGGGTGCTGCCCAGAAACCTTGTGCTGTCTGCATTTTCAGGCCTTTGCCTAGGTGGGCCTGGAGTAATTGATGCTTAGGTTTTTTCCTTTCCTCTAGGAAAATAGCTACATGCAACTGCTCTCCATTGACCTCTTCTGTAAGGTGATGGAGTTGGTAGTGAAGGAGGGAAAAAAGCCCCTGAAGGCAACTGTCAACAAGAGCCTGTACCTACTTTTATTCTACTGCCATGATGAGAACCGGCGTGTGGCAAATGTGAGGTTTTGTGCATCCCTGGGACGGGGGCTCAGCTGCCTCCTGCCCTGCTGCAGGAGGAGGAGGGGGCTGCGTCCTCCTCCAGGCCATGGCACAAGGATGCGGGTCCTTGTGTTTTGGGCTGTGGTGCCATCTCTGCATCTCTGCTGCTCTTCAGGCCTCTCGGGAAACCCTGCATTGTGCGGCCAAGTTCCTGAAGAGGAGGGATCTTGAGGAGCTACTGACAAAGGAACATCCCTTGACTATCAATGACTGCAAGGTAAGGATGGCTTGGAGAAGTGGCAGCCTCAGCCTGGAGAAGATCCGTGGCCGCGGGGCTGGCAGCCGTGGCCCCTGCCCAGTGCTGCACCCGGGGGCTCCAGCCTGCGCCCCACACGCCGCTGCCTTCCCTGGGCCCCGCGGGCTCTTCTCCAGGTTCCTGCGGCCCCGAGCCGGGTGCCCGTGGAGTCCCGGCCCAGCGGGGCTGCGGGCACGGGGCGGCACCGCGGCTCCCCGGGCAGCAGCCGGCCCTCTGCCCCCTCCAGAGCCCGGCGCCAGCGGCTGCTGGCCGGGCCTCAGGGCCGTGCGGGCAGGGGAGGCCGGGGCTGGGCGCGGCCAGAGCCTGGCCAAGGGGCTGAGCCCGCGCCAACCCTTCCCTCCTGCCGCTCTCTCCAGCTGGCAGACGACAGGATCCGAGCAGCCGAGCACCTGCGCCGGGCCCTGCCCTACCTGGAGAACCCACAGGAGTCCCTGCCAGAGGCGGCCATGCGGTTCATGGGTGAGCCATGAGCCCGGGCTCCCTCCCCGGCCCGCCGCAGCTCGGCCCCGGCCCCGGCTGCTGCTGCCCCGGCTGCAGCGGCATCCGGGCCCGGCGCCGTGGAGCCCCGCCTGCCCTCGGGGCTGCTGCCGCCCTCTGGCAGCCGTGCCCTGGGGCGGCAGCAGGCGGCAAGGGCCCGGGCTGAGCCCTGCCGGGGCAGGAGGCCGTGTGGCCACAGGGCTGGCAGCGACGCTGGCAGGGAGCCGTGCCGCTGGGGCCGTGACACGCTCTCTGAGGGGGCAGCCAGGACAGCTTCACCTTCTCAGTCAGGGTGAGTGAGGGCAGCGGGCCGTCAGCGGCTCTGGCGGGGGAAGCTGCACTGCCCGGGCAGACAGCTGCAATCCCCGGCTCTGGAGGCCTCTGCTCCCTGTGTGGATGAGGGCTGGATGGGATGGCCCTGGCAGGAAGATCTCCTAGGATTCCCACAGATCCAGCCTCTGACCATGTCTCTATTCTTCTCTCTTGCAGCCCATCAAACCCAGAGGCAAGACAACAGCTTGTCATGCTCTGAACCTGCAAAATGAAGCCCGCTTTCCCCAGAAAGCGAAACAACTGGGGACGTCTTCTGAATCCAGCAAACCGGTGTCCCAAGAACACACCAGGAGACACTGAAGAGGACAACATCTCTCAGTGCTGCTGGAGATCCACGCACAGCTGAGGCTGAGCACAATTCTCCTGGCTTCACACCTCTCGCTCTTTGTACTTAGCTCCCTCCCTCCAGCCCTCAGACCCTGCCCATCCCCCCTTATTCCTTCCCAGCTCATCCCTTTGCTTGGCCTTGAATTAATAAACACTTTGGCTTCTTCACTTCACCTGCGTCTCTGTGGAGCTGAAACGGTGTAAAATCTGAGCCCTGGCACACACAGGCCCCTGCTGCCGTCCTCTTGCGCGCCGTCTTTTGTGCAGAGACACAGAGGAGCGAGGCCGCGTCAGGCTGGAAAGGTGCCTGTGCTGAAGGTCCAGTTCCACAACACTGTGCAGTTTAAGGTCCTACTGAGCAGCCTGAAGCTCTGGATTTTGGGAGAGCCAACCTGAGGACGCTCTGAAGCCAGCTGTGAGGGATTCCATGGCAAGCATCTACAGAGGGCAAAGGAGCTTGGAATGCTGGAAGCTTTCAAGAATAGCTTGCTGAAAGCACAGCAGTGCTCCATCCCTGCACAGGGTCGGGGAGATGGCAGAAGCAGAGACCATCAGGCCTTAACAGGGAGCTTGGGGTGTGCCTAAGGGCAAGTGAAGCAGCAGCAGCAGCAGCACGGTGGCCGAGACTCGGACGCGTGACCCAGCCAACGGCCCCAGCGCCGTCAGGCAGTGCCGGGATCCCGGCTGCGGTTCTGGTGCCCAGAGCTGAGGAATCGCAGCCCCTGCCTCAGAGGCTGCCAGAAAGCCAAGCGAGTGAGAGCAGAGGGAGGGCAGCCTTCCAGTCTCTCCTGGGCATGGCCGCAAAGCAGCCCCTGCTTCTCCTTCCTCTGCCCGTGTTTGCAGTGTGCTGATGGCAGTGCCAGCCAGGTTGTGCTCTGTCTTCCAAAGGCTGTGGAGAGCGGGCATGAAAAGTGCTGCGTGCACAGCGGAGAGTCCTGGAAGGTGCTGGCGAGAGCGTCCTGCGGGAACAGGGCTCTGGTCTCTGGCCGGGAAGAGCCTGCTTTTGCTGCTGTGAGCACAGGCAGGAGTGGAGGCAGCGGGCAGCTTGTGTTTGTAGAGGGCCTGGGGCTGCATGTGTCAACCTCCAGCTGGAATCACACTGGGGGAAATGCCAGCTAGAGCTGGAGCGCCTGTCCAGAAAGGACCAGAAAGAAATTCAGCCTTGCCAGGGTTTCTTAAGAGTGTCTTGGCATTCCCCAGGAAAGCTTCCAATCTGGGGAAAGGCCTCTGGGGGAGAGGGGCTTGCTGCTGAAGGAAAGCGCTTTCCTAGGAGCTCCCAGTGATGTAGGAACAACTGTCCCCCTTTGGCTCTCTGTGGTCCTTTCAGTCCTTGAGGCCTGTTGCCCTTGGCAGACGGACAAGGGAAGGGAGAAGGCTGTGAAGAGCAGGTTTGGAATCCAGCTGGACCTGCAGAGACCAAGGCAAGCACCTGCAGCAGGGTGTGTTCCCCCCCTTTGGACACAGGTGTGAGCAGGAGCATCTCTGTCCAGCTGCCAGCCCCAAAGCTGTCTTGGAGAGCTGTAAATTCAAAGGCTTTCCAGCACACACGTCTCACATCTTACCTGTCTGCTGTGCTTCAACTCTTGGCAATATGCATTTGCCTCTTGCTTGCTGGAAGCTGCTGCGGCCCAGAGGGCCAGCACCGAGCTGGGCTGTGTGGGCCAGGCAGCAGGGAGAGTCTTGGCTGCTCTTGGTGTGTGCGTGGCCTCAGAAAAGGCTTGGAAGCTTTGCCTCCCAAGGCGCCCTGCTCCCTGCCTCTTCCTCTGCATCTTGGAGAGAACAAGGCAGGCATTTCTGGCAGCTGGGCATTAGCAGGCCTTCAAATGGGGGCGTCTTGTGGAGCAGGCCCAGCTGAGACACCCTGAGAGGAGCCCAGCGCTCCTTGCCCCTCTGCGCTGACACGTGAGCCTTGTCTGCTTTCGGGATGACCCTGGCTGTGTCAGGGGGTGCTACGTGGACACGAGACAGCCGGTCCTGTCCTGCTGGGTCCCAGCAGTGCCTGGCAGCGGTCCTGCCTCCCCGTCAGGATGCCGGCCAAGAGAGGTCCTGGAAGCTGAGGGAGCTGATCTGAAGCTTGCGCGGGTGCCTGCAGCTCAAGGCCAAGGGCCTTCCCTCAGGATAGAGCAGTCCTGAGAGGTCTCTAGAATTCAATGAAATCAGCAGACAAATGCATTGTCCACCAAGAGCTCTTTTATTGGCAGGAGGTTAGGGCTCTGCACCCCAGCACGAGGCTTCTTCGCCACGTTCAAATTTCAGTGGGTTTCTGTAGGAATTCTACCAAAAATCCCTTCTGTCTTTAGACTGCTGAGGTGATTCCATAGACAGGGGCTTAGAAGGAAACACTTTGCGTCAGAATCCTAGACTTGAACCTAGTGTCTACCTGCTGGCCAGGAGGAGTCTCAGCGCACCAAAGCAGCTCATCTTCCTCATGCCTTCCCTGCACAGGGCTGATTCTGTAGCTGCCCTTAGGTCTTCCCAAAGGCTATGTCTCAAGCTTTTTGTCAAGTCACTCTCATGTCAAGTTAGGCTTCCTGGTTTTTCTGATGTTAACTGGTGCTAAGGACTTCTGGATATCTGTGCTAAGTCCTCTTCACTTCTGTCAATTGCTTGTGCTTCCTTCCATCGAACAAAGGCCTTGTTTCATTCCTCAATGTGCCTGATGCTGGCCCAAGTCTTTTGGCACTGCTTGCTTTCCTGTGGCATGTTCTACCTGCCCCGAGAGTAAAGAGGGAGCTGGAGAAGGAGCTTGCCGGGCTGCTCTCCATCCTTTAGCAGCAGTCCTGCTGAAGCGGCCAAGTCGGAGCTGAGCGCAAATGGACCAGCCGTGCACGGGAAGGGTGGGTGGGAAGGATGATCCAGGAACCATAGGCCTGGCAGCCTGAGCTTGCTAGCGGGGAAGGCCTTGGAGCACATCCTCCTGAGTGCCATGCCACGGCACGTGCAGGGAACCAGGGGGTGGGAAAGCTCTGCGCAGGCATGGGGACAGCTGCGGGTCTTGGCAGGGTGTTGAGCTGGGGTTGCTGTTGCTGGGCGTGTTGGGGAAGGAGTTGTCTGGAAGGTGAGAGGTCTAGGCTGGAACTGGGGTCACTTTGAAGGCAGCACCTGTGCTATGGCACAGCTTTGGTGATGGAGGACTGAAGGAATAGCTGGGACTTTTTCTCTTAGTCATCCTGCTTCTCCTGCAGAGAAGAAGAGGGGAGAGCTCTACTTTCTTGGCCGCTTCCATGTCTGGAGCAGCGGGTGGATTAGCCCTTTTGCAATCTACTCATTTGTTTGGGCTACTTTTGTAGCACTGAGTGGACTTTCATTCCTGGAGAGCTTTGATTCCTTAAGAGAATTAGGTTCTTCTCATGCCTTCCTAGGAAAATGTTTGAATCCAAAGTAAGGTCTTTATTTTGTCTCTGTGTGGTCTTCTGCTTTGCAAAGTGACATTCAGTGGATGACCGTAAGGCAAATGTGTTGCTGCTTCTAATTACTGAGATGATATCTTGGTGTTCAAGATGTTCTGCATAGGGGAATCATAGTTCTTTGCTGTATGTTCAGAGGATAATTAATGTTGTCTCGTGGTGACTTTAAAATCTAACTCATTATCTACTTCCATTTAGGCTTGTTTAAATTTGTTAAAACCCAGGACTGATGAGAAGCAGCTTTGCTACGATGCGGTGGTAAATTTCTTTGTTAAAGGATCTAGGAGATCTGCTACTAAACTGCCTTGATAGCTTTGAAAGGGAATTTTTCTATTCTTTTGTAGATCAAAGACATCCTTGAAAGCCCTCATTTACTGACAGTGATCAAAATAGAAGAAGGTGGCAATGAAATTTTGAGCAATGCCATTTCCTTTGCTCTGTACAAAGGCAAATAATTGTTTTTCTGGGTTTGTTTGGGAATTTAATAATAAATGGAAATGGGATGGCTATTTATTCCCTAGAGGAGGTTTCCTTAGAGCAGTGCCATCTCCCTAGAGCTAAGCTCCTGTCACAATGTGGAGCCTGTCTTCTTCTGCTGAAGGGGTGTGGGCAGGCTACAACAGCAGTATGGGATCTCTGAGCGTGGGAAAGATCCAAACCAGGTAACTGGGAAGGCATTTTGGAGAGTCTTGGGGATGCTGGTCGGGCCCCACTTGGGAATCCTGCAGAATCTCCCTGGTGTAGAGGGTGCAGGACTCTGAGCAGCCTGAAGAAAGCCTTGTGCTGATCTTGGTTAGGAAGTGCTCCTGGACCATAAACACATCCCTGAGCCTCCAGCAGCCTCCAGCCCCCAGTCAGGAAGATGTGCATGAGTCTGGGGAAAAAGCCACTTGGAAGAAGTCTTGTCCTGGCAGTGTGAGAAGCAGCGATGATAAATGTGCCTGGTTGTTACTCAGAGATTGTTCCTCGCCTGCAGCTTTCAGCACCAAGGAACACGACAGGGAGAACTGGAACGGGCAGCTGAAGCTGCTGCTGGAATGGAACCAGCTGGACCTGGCCAGCGACAAGATCTTCACCAATGACCGAAACTGGCAGGTGCAGCCCCCTTCTGAGGGAGTGCTGGGAGCTGTGGGGAGGGACACATCCCAGCAGGAGCCACTGTCTCAGCACCTGGGCCTCTGTGTCAAGAGAGTGTCTATTGCTCCCGCACTGATCGTCACATTCCGTTCAGCCTGGAGAAGAGGAGGTCAGACCTCCTTGGCAGCTGCTGCTTCCTCACAAGGGGCAGCTCCCATCTCTACTGTTACAGGGACAGGACCACAGGGAATGGCTGGAGCTGTGCCAGGGGAGGCTCAGGCTGGAGACCAGGGAAAGGTTCTTCTCCCAGAGGGTACAGGGCGCTGCCCAGGCTCCCCAGGGAATGGGCACGGCCCCAAGGCTGCCACAGCCCAAGGAGCATTTGAGCAACACTCTCAGGGATGCATAGGGTGGCATTGTTGGGGTGTCTGTGCAGGGCCGGGGGCTGGACTCCATGATCCTTGTGGGTCCTTTCCAACTCATTCAGTCAGGATAATCCATAGAGCCAGCTCCATCATTCGCTGATGATCCATCCATTCTATCATCACTGGTTAGAAAGGTGATCTGCCCATGCCAGAAATGCTCTGGGCCATCTAGCCAAGGCAATTGTGCACAGAAAAAGCCCCCGGCCTGATTCTGATGAAAGTGTGACAGTGATTGTGTATCAGGCCATAGATGAAATTTACATGTCTCACATGTGATCCCTCACATTTGCTTTTCCAGTTCTTCCTAGGCTGCTGACCTTCAGGATGTGACGTTCACAGCCCTGGTGAAAGACAGGCCCAAATTTGTCTGGCTCTTCCTGGAGAACGGCTTGAATCTGCGGAACTCCCTCACCCCAGGGGTCCTGATGAAGCTATACACCAACAACTTGAGCAGCCTGGTGTTCTGGAACCTGCAGTTTGCCAAGAACTCCTACAACGATGCCCTCCTCACCTTCATGTGGAAGATGGTGGAGGATTTCCAGAGAGGTTTCAAAAGAGATTACAAAAACAGCAAGGAGGAGATGGAGATACAGCTTTCAGTGAGTGAGGAGCATTACCACATAACCATCACCACATAATAAGTCATTCACTCTTAACTGCAAATGTCAAGATTAAATGAAATATATGATTTGCAATTGTTTTTTGCTTGTAGCTTACAAGCTTTTCTTGAAAATGTCTTTGTTTCACATTAACTTTTTTGATTAACCAATTCCAGGCAGTAGACAGAAAGGTGGTTTGGGCCCTCTATCCTTCACATGTTGTACCTTTAGAGTTTGTAAATTTCTGCAACCAGCTCGATTTCTAACTCATGACTTGTGATGTAACTCCTTTCAGTTTTTATACAGCAGATATCATTTCATATTTCAATTGGAACTTCATATTGTTTCTAACACAATTAGAGGAACTCTAAACATAATGGTAAAATCTTTGTGTACCCAAAATAACCTCTAAATGGTTTCAGTATTATGGAGCTTTTTATTCAGAGCAACAACAAATGGCCTTTATATTCTTGATTTTAACTACAGAGGAAGGGGAGGAAGAGTGTGTGCAGTCTGCTCTGCTAGATATGATTGCAGGACCTTGCTCATCAAACCATCTGTTTACCATGACAGCAAAAGCTGCTGTGCATAGTTAGACAAAGGGGCCAGTGGGGTTCAGCAGAGGCCAGTTAAGAACGGAGTCAAAGCAAGGCAAGCAGATAGTAAGATTTTGCTTCACGGGATCATTGGACAGTCTGAGTTGGAAGACACCCTAAAGATCTCCCCGTGTGACCCACATGCCATGGGCAGGGACCCTTTCCACTAGACCGGATTCCCTAAAACCTCATGCAAGTTGGCCTTGAGCACTTCCAGGATGGGGCATCCACAGCTTTTCTGAGCAACCTGTGCCGGTGCTTCACCACCTTCACAGAGAGGAATTTCTTTCAAACATCTAATAATGCCCTGGCCTCTTTCAGTTTGAAAACATTCTTCCTTATCCTATCACTCCATGCCCTCATCAAAAGGCCCTCTCCAGTTCTCTTATAGCACTCTTAGTTGCTGGAAGGTACTCTGAGATCTCTCCAGAGCCTTCTCTTCTCCATTCGGAACAACGCCTGTCAACCGTTTCTCACAGGAGAGCTGCACCAGGCCCTATGACCTGCTCTGGACGTGATTCAGCAAGGTGATGTCCTTCTTATTCTGAAGGGCCCAGAAACGGACCCAGTGGGGTTTCATGAGAGGATAGTAGAAGGACAGAATGCCTTCCCTCAACCTGCTTTGGTCCCATTTCTTTGGCTGCCGCCAAGGACAGAGGCTTTCTAATCTGGGAGCTCACATGTTGGGCTTCTCATGCACCAACACTCCTAAGTCCTTCTTTTTGGGCTGCTCTTAATCTAGTCTCCTCACAGCCTGTAATTTGTGCTTGGGATTGCCTTGGCTCAAGTGCCTGACTTTGTACTTGGCTTAGTAGAACTTCAGAAGGCTTTTTCATAAACCTTCTAGAAATATAATAGCTTCAGACAATGCAGTCTGCAATGTCACTGAAAGAATATTAGGAAGGAAGATACACAGATGCACAGGTGCAGGCATGCCTCTTAACCTGTGAAAACATGAGCTTTGTCTCTTTGGACAAGTAGGTAAGAAAGAAATTTGAAACTAGTCTCATCTCATGTCTCTCTTTCCCACTGTCGACTCCATCTGCATGGCCAAATTGTCTTTTTTGTTTCTTTTCTCACTTGAGATGCATCAGTTCAACAGCCAGTGAAGAATAGATGTAAAAAACCACCTTAATTTTAGAAAATGGGTAAACCATCCTCCTTTAATTTTCATTGAGGAGGATTTTCTTAAGAACATCTCCTTGGATGCCACTCTGACTCTGAGGTGAGGTTTGGTTTGCCATACACATCCATTCCTCATTAAAAATCCAGTACTTGCCATCTGTCTGAGTCTTCCCTACTGGCAGAGGCAGTAAAAATAGACAACGTGAAAGGCAGAAGGGGACGCTAAAATAAGCAATGGGGAGAATGCTCTCCATCTTTTCTTGGTGGTCTGGATAGATAATAGGCAGCATTTTGTGCCTCCAAAAAAGCATGGTAGGAAGGGGAGAAGATATTCTGAAAGAGTATCAAAGGCAAAATGTGCAGAGGAAAGGCCTAGGAGGATCCAGGAGGATAAGAGGAGAGAGTTGGTTTGGGTTTAAAAGGTACAAGAGGTTCCTTGAAGGAACAAGTCAAGTGTGAGAAGATTCCTAAAGGATCTGAAAATTCCATTGCATTTCTCACATCAATTTTAAATTCTTTAGCTGATTTCCACTTTTGTTGAATTAACTTCTTTCTAATCAGACTTGCCCTGAAATAATATGCCCTTGATCTTTGCTAATATTTGTAATGGAATCAAAATCCCCAAGGATAAAGACATTAGGATTCAGAGGCAAATCTATCTTCATTTTTGTATCTACTTTTCCATTACTTTTCTTTCGAATTAATGCTCTTCCTAGCCTGGATTCACCCTTGAAAGTCCACAAGGACAACTACAGAACACTCCTCCACCCTCTCCCGCATTCCTGACCCTGGAGGCAGCAAATTCCTCTTCAGAGAGACAAGTTCTGGTGCAGAGTCCCATTAAGCCTGTTCCTGAAGTTTCAGATAGAAATTGAAGTAGTAATTCTTTCTTCTATACAGACAGATGAAAAAAGCTTGTCTGTGTTTCCACTGTGAATTTTTAAAACTTTTTTTCCTGTCTTCAGGCCTAAAGAGCTGGACTGACACTTTGGCACAGTGGCCCCCTATTGTCCTGCTCTGGGGACTGCTAAGTCTTAACTCTCCAAAAAAATTATACTTTCCTCCACTAAAGCAATTCCAGTTCCTATGTGTAAAATGAAATCAAGGTTCAAAATTCTGTTGATGTCTTTCATTACAATTTGTTTCCACTAATCTTTTAATTCAAAGTCTCCAGTTATTCTCAATCTCACTACTTCTGGTAGCATAGGGCTGGAAACACCTAATCAAACGGTGGGGGCATTTATTGGTATAGTGATGAGAGAAGGGATGGGTCACAGGAAACTGGAAATGTTCAGCTTTTCTGCAAGGGGAAATTGTTCGTAATGTCTTTAACTTTGGGCTGAAAACAAAAGAAGGCACAAAAGAAAGCACAACATCCAGAAGTTGTGTATGGGACAATCCTGAAAGGTCTTTTAGCTAAAATCGTTTCTACATTAGTTCTGAAACATGTGTCTCATAAGGGGAACTCAAAGTTCTCACAAAAGCCTAGGATGGGTCATCTTTCCATGTCTTGCCATCTCAGAGGATGGGGAAGATGGCAACACACCTTCATTTCCCATCTGTGGGTAACCACTCTTTCCTGCTCAGCTGTCAAAGGAAGGGTAGCAGGAGACGGGAGGTTTCATGTTCAGGGTGTGAACTGCTCTTGCACCTGCTGGTGCCCAAGACAGTGCTGGAACAAACTCAGTGGGAAAAGGGAAAAATGCAACAGAGGAACAGGCATGAAAATAGGACTCTCACGTTTTTGGGGGCATGAATCCCAGTATATCACAGCAATTTCCTAGACAACTGCACACCTTCCAACAGAAAGAGAGTGTGCCCTTTATTGAGGTGCTTTTCATGAAGCGTTTTTCTGAGGCCATGGCAGACCTGGCAATAGCTCACTGTAGATCTTCCCACTGAGTTGATTAATGAGCAGGCATTTGGATAAACATGGCCAAAACATCCAAGGACTGTTAATCTCCACGTGCAAAATTGTCTATTTCAACAGTGTGGTAAAAGCAACTTTTAGCCTGCTCCTGCAGCCAGGTCACATGAAATGCTCTTGATGAGTGCATCAGCCCATCCATTGAAGTGATGACCAGCAGAAAGATGGGCAAGCTCACAGGGCAGCGTTTCTAGAGCTCAGCCTCCTTTTCCTACCCCAATTCAGTTTCTCTCATCTTGAGAGTAAGAAAGCACATGCAGGGGCTTGACACACAGGCAGCAACTGACAGGCAGCACAAAAGGACACAGTCTCAAGCTGTGCCAAGGGAAATATAGGCTGGATAGTATAAAAAAGCTTTTTACACAAAGGGTGATAAAGTATTGGTATGGTCTGCTCAGGATGGTGGAGTCACCATCCCTGGATGTGTTTAAAGAAAGACTGGGTGAGGCACTTGGTGCCTTGCTTTAGTCGAGGTGTTAAGGCTGGGTTGGACTCAATGATCTCGAAAATCTCTTCTGACCTAGGGATTTTGCGATTCTGTGACTTATCACTTTGCCCTGTGGATAATGAAATCCAAGGTTCAACATAATTTGCACCCACACACCTCAGCCACAAGGTCCAGGGCAAGGCTGCTTCGTATACGGTGAGTGTATGTGTGTATGTGTGCTGCACTGAGTCTGACAGGTAATATCAAGGCCAGTGGAGGAAGGCCACTTGTTGCTTCTGTCATTGCTGAGGCGATTGTCATTAATCCTCTGTGCTTTCATGTATATAGGGGCTGTGTTCACTGGGGATTCACTTTAATAAATAGCACTTAACGTGAATGCAGGCTTCTGTCATTCCCTCCTGTCCACGTCCTGCTTTTTTCTCCTATTTTTCAGGCACCCCCTGAAGAGTCCCAGGAGCTTTCATAGGGGGCTGCACAGCAGGGAAGAAAAGGTGCTGTGCTATTTTTCTGAGGCAGCTTTTCTGTGCCCAGGACATTCCTGTAAATGACAGGAGTATTAAGACTCTAACAAAACTCAGATAAAGGGAAAAGATGAAGGGACAAAAGGAATGAAACTTCCATTAAGCATAATGTAAGCAGTCTCTTCATGATAGCTGAGGTTATTCAGGCTGACAAGTAAGCAATTCTCTTTTCACTTTACAAAAGCATTCCATCTGTGTGCAATGCAGTGGAGCCACAGAAGATCCATGTTTAAATTAAATAAAGCAGGAAAGAAAGCTCTTGACCAGTTCAGTGAGGAAAATCAGTGAGTTTGCTTTCCCAGTTAGCATGGTTAGAAGTGCCCCTTCTCCCTTCTGTTACTCCAATGAAAAATGCTTTCTTTCTCCAGACTATTGCCCTCAAGTGCTCTTGCACTAATTCAAGTGAAAAGTTTTACATTCCATCAGTTCAGAATCTTGCCATGGGAAACATGGCCAGCTCTTCTGTCATGATTCCTTTTATTTCTGATTGACTGATTTGGGGATTTAAAACAGCTCTCACTTTCAATGGCTGCTCAAAGATTTTCTCCTGTACTCATCGAGTCTTCAGACAGAGGGTTCAGGTGATTCTTCTGTCATCTCTGGTGATGAGAAATTCTTAGATGAGAGAAGGAATCCAGATTCAGGTCTGCCTGCAGCCCTTCTGGAAGACAGCAACTCAATGACCGCAGTTCTTGCAGTTTGTGAGGAGACATTAATATCTTATCGGACAATTGGTCATGAGCAGAAGTTCTTGCAGTGAATGTTGAGGCATTTCATGTCCTCCCAGGCCAGACCAACACAGTATTTTGGAGGCCAAATCCACGCTTAGAGCCTTCTTATGCATTGGTTAGGCACTTTGGCACTGTAAGAGGGAAATACAATGTTTTTATGGAGCTGGGGAAGGGGAGAAGGAAAGCAGGAGTAAATTGCCCAGTGACTGCTAATAACTTGAGGTTAGAGCCTCTCCTAGATTTATGCAGAACAGTTACAATGTAAGGAGTGGAAAGAAGGCAAATATTAATTCCTCCCTGTAAATTTAAAAGCTAGGCTGAAGAGAGCTGGATTGACAATTCTTCGGTATTTCTGCTTTCTCTGCAGATCTTGCAGAGCCTTGGCTTCATGCTCATTTTCTGTAGTAAAACAAATGACAGTACATCAGAGGAAAATCCCTCACATTTTAGCAAAGTACTCAGTGGTACATGAACTTAGGACAGTGGTTAAATACTGCCATGTAACTGGATGCTTCCTTCACAAGCAATTTTACACTCTAAAATCAGCAACAAGCGATCTCTGGGTTCAACGGACCTGACTTTTAGAGGCTGAATATCCAAGATATATGCCACCTTGTCTGAAGCTTTGATCTTGTGTTAGAAAGAAAAATAACATTATTATCATGCTGTTCAGCCCAGCAGAAAGAGGATTTTGTATTTCAAGAATGCTTTTAAGATGCCTAAATTGAGAACAGAAGGATGTTCTATTCCTCACTAAATGGAATGAGAGTTGTAGTTTGATCAACATGGTGTTGCCGCTGAAAATAAAGCACCTAAAACACAACAAAGCTAATATGTGATGAAAGAAGATGAACGTTGAGTGATTGGCCAAATCTCTACCTGACACAGATAACATAATCACGTTTCTTCATTATAACATTGACACTTGCAGGGATGTGTGGGTCTGTCAGTTCCCAATTCAAAGTAATGCAGCATTGTCAAGCATCAGTGCTCGAAAAAAGTGCTCTGCCATTTATTCCCCTCTCACAGGCAAGATGTTAAGTCATCACATTATTTCTATATAGATATATTTGTGGATATAGATGGAATAAATGCACACATACTCAAATTTAGAGATACACATGTGTAAACATGTATTTGTACATACATGTGCAGATGTTGGGAGTTAGGTTTGTTCCTTCTTTCTCTAAAGAATTTTTTCTCCAGAAGTTACCAAGGAGACCAAGTGTTGGAGAGTTGGAGAGTCCTTAACTGAAACAGAGGTGGACAAAGTTGGAGAGGGAGATAAGGCAGGTAAAAGACAGAGCTTGAGGCAGCTGCGGGCTGTTTTTTTCCGGCGTTCGGCGTTCGGGGAGAGAGAGAAAGGCTGTTGCTGGCTGGAAGAGTTTCACTGTGGCCAAAGGGATCCAGTCCTGGAAATCTACTATCACCCGTTCGGCCTGAATCCAGAGTTTTCTCTGCCACCCGCGGGAGCTGGGCCGGCTCTGCCTCGCCTTCAGCTCCTTCGGCGCTGCTCGTCTTGCTGCAGTGTGACCCTGCACCCCCTGCGCTGCCGGGACATCCTGCCCCTGCCTGCCAGGACACCCTGCCATCCCAGCTACCAGCCCGGGACTTTTCCACTCTGTCAGCTTGGTGCTCTGAGGATCCTGCAGGAACACCGAAACCAAACTGCCCTGGGTTTTGTGAAACAAAGCCCTCAAGGTTCTTAGTACTGTTTTTGTTTGTTACTAATGCTGTAGTTGTTTGGTAGGGGTTTCTTGTGTTTGTTTGCTTTGTAATACATTCTAGTAAAGAACTGCTATTCCTATTTCCCAAATCTTTGCCTAAGAGCCTCTGATTGTAAATTTATAATTGAAAAATAAGAAAAAAGGGGTGGAGGGTGTAGTTTACACTCTCCATTCCAAAGGAAACTCCAGTTGTTTTCTTTTTATTACCTGGCAGATGCCTGTCTCCCCAAACCAAGACAGCAGATATATATAAATACATTAAAGGAACTCCTCATTTCTCCACCTCATTTGTAAGCTATCTTTATGTACCTGCTTCTCAAGTGCGGGACTATTTTTGTTCAGTCTCTAGGCCAAGCAAAATGCCTTTTTTTAATTTGGGGGTTCTTAGATTGTGTTGATTTGTTGGGAGGGTTTTTTGCTGTTATTTTTTATTATTAACACAGCTGGAAAAACTGCTCCTGTCACCACATCATGTTTACAAGGACTTGAGTGCTAAAAATAGAAGTTTAATGCTATGTTGACTTAGTCAATTATCTGGTTTGGATAAAAAATCCCTGCAGACTGTTCAGAGGAATGGGAAATAATTCCATTACCTTTCCCAATTATTTCCATGACTGTGCAATAAATTAGAAGAAATCAAACTCTTTTATTCTAGAAATCCCAGCAAGGGATGTTTCAGCAGGTAGATGTCCTGTAAAAACATTCACTGCCCAGACACAATCAAGGTGAGCTGTTACAAGACAGGTATAGTTTTTGCTACAAACACCGAGAGCAAAGGCTTGGACCAAGACTGCTGCTGGGATGAGGCAGGACTCTGTTTAGCTGTGGTCTCACCATGTCCACAGGTCACATGCAAATATTTAATCTTACCTATAAAAATGTAGATAATATTCCTGTCAATGTGGCATTTTGGAAGGGCCGTGTAAATGAAAGATGTGTGGATCCTTTTTTTTCTAGTAGACAGGTGCACAAGTTAGAATAAATTGGCTGCCAGCCCAAATCACTGGAGTGGTCTCTGGAGTTCATGCGAGTCTCATCTGATGGTGTTGCTGGTGCATCTTAAGGTGAAGGTTATGCCAAGTGGAAAGTTTTTCCTAGGATGTCCTGAAATGGGTTCTTGGTCTTACACCAGAGAATTTCTAAAGTACAAATGAGTGTAATCTCTTAGAGTGACCACAAATTTGGCAAGTATATCTGCTCATTGAAGTTTTATTTTTAGCAAATCCAAACCTGGAACTTGCTTGCTGTCTGCCAGCATCTGTTTTAACTTTGGTTTTAATGTCTGGTGTAATTATTTTAAAAAGTGAAATATGAAGGGAAATGAGATGGTGCTTCCTTTAATGTTCCTTTTAAAAGATAAGGATGTTTCATTCTTTTTCACTTAGTACTGGCAGAAAAATCTTGATTGAAATTAAGTTCCAACAAAACCAAGGAAAATATTAAATCTTTGAATGAATATTTTATCCTAACTTAAACAAGGTCTACTTTCTTTGCACAGGACAGACAAAGAGAACCAGAGGTTCTTTTTCCCTCCAAAAAAAAACCAAAATCATTTCCTATACACTGAAATTATTACTTCAAGTTAAAACAAAATAGGCACGTTCATCTTTTAAGCATTAAAAGGGTGATTAAGGAAGTATCTGAAGCTTTAAATTGGTTTTATCTGCATTCCAAAATGTTCCTCGTTTCATAAAAATGTAGTCACTTGTTAGGAGCTTTAGAAGCTGTTGCAAAAAAAAATCAAGGTAGGTAGAACAAACCATTTTACAGAAATTTGGTAAACCTGAATTTCACTTCCCAACAAGTAAAGAATCAGACAAGGTAAAAAAAAAATGATCGTGGTCTGAGTCAAGATAGAGCAGTTTGGACAGGCCAAATTCTCTGATCCATGGCCGAGAGTCCGTTTTAAGATTTATTGATATCTTCCCACTAGAAGTTTCCAGGAGATAAATGGCTGGTAGTGAGACCCTATTCAACAGCAGTAGGGAAACCGTGACTCCCTTACCAGTGTGGGTGCAAGGTCTTGTGGACATGAGATTTGCCAAAGCAATACACTAATGAAATGTACTTTTCATGGGGCATTCCCTTAAGAAACATTGCCGGTGGGAACAAAAGGAACATGTCTTTGTTCCTTGAAGGCCATGTCCCTAAGAATTGGGGCCCATCTGCCTCCTTTCTACCTGACCCTGAACTACATCTCAGAGGGTGCAGAAGTTAATGCAGATCCTGCCTACCATGGACTTTCTCACAATTAGTAGAAAGTACTGTACTGTAATTAAGGGGTGAAGTGGGGCATGATGAATATATGGAAAGGAAGACCCTTAATAAATGATAGAGCCTTGAAAAGAAATTTCTAATTCGTATGCATTTGATGTGTAATGTACCACTTTTAAGACTTTGCCTGGAAGAAACTGCTATGGTTGGTCTTTGAAGGAGTGGTGAGATTAGCATTTCCAAAGGGGGCAATTTCCTGTCTTGGCTCTGTTCAATGGAGGAAATAACTTCCAAGACTGAAGCAGTAGTCAGCCCATCAATCATCCTCACAGCTGGGAACAGGGTCCCAAATGCTGAGATGAGTTAATCTGTCACTTAATAAATACATAGTGGCAGCGTATGGTGCTGACACACTCCACACTGTGGCAAAGGACAGAACTGTTTACACAGGCATGCTGCTTTCTCAGGTACCTCCCCACTGGCAGACCCTTTTGTTTGGGAGGATCAATTTACTTTGCACAGTAATTTGACTGAACGGATCAGTTCAGAGAACCTAAGTGTTGGCTAATCCTAGGTAATTCTGTTCTACCCAGATGGAAGGAACAAAGGGTGCTGGCAGCAGGCCAGTTTTTTCTTCATTCTGGAGGATGCTGTCTCTGGGCATGATGAACTTGAATTAAAGCTGATGGTAGGCAGATGTGTAGCCTGTACCCAATGGGTGTCAGAGATAACAGGAGGAAGCTAATTTACATGTCCCAGCCTGGCTGCTGTCCTTAATAGTCCCTCTGCCAGTTGTCCTGACTGGGAGAGGAACACAAACAAAAGTCAGGATTACTAGCTCCAAGAGTGACTGCACTTCTTTACAAACCAAATGAGGAATGATAGACTGGTAAGTAAAAAATAGTAACCCCTCCCTTCAACATGTTTAAAACCACATGAGCAGGACAATTTAGTACAAGTCATGAACATGACATCTTTCTGAATCATGTAAGGACACACCCAGACTGTGCTAGGCACTGCAGAATATGTAACTTTCTAGTTTTAACTTTTAAATTCCTCAATTTTACACTTATGTTTGAAGCCACTAATTCTAAATACTCTGATTACATTTCAACTGGAGTAATAAAACTCAAAGCAGTCTGTAAATATTCAAAGTATTCATTTGAATATTTTCTTTTGAATCAAGCTTGTTGTCTATAGCCAGCACCTTTCTGATTAGTCTTCAGAAGAAGTGGTAGATTATTCTTTCAATTTAAAAACAGAATATTATAAAAATAAAATAAAATAAAATAAAATAAAATAAAATAAAATAAAATAAAATAAAATAAAATAAAATAAAATAAAATAAAATAAAATAAAATAAAATAAAATGAAGTATTCTTTTTTTAAAAAAGTAGCACAATAAACAAATTTCCAAATATCAAAATACATGTTTGGAATTTGTAATGCAGCATGAAACAGTTTCCCAAAACTGGGATTATAGCACTGAGAAATACAATCACACATTTTTAGGGAGTTTCCCCACCTTGTCTTCACAGCATCTTTTTAATACATGGTGCAGGGACTTTTCTTAACTTCTGGCTTGCTGTTCCTTTCAGTTTCCTAACTTTTACCTTGTATTACTTCCATCCCTTTGAAATTGGTGGACTGAAATTGATGGTTAAATATGACCTAGAATTTAGAAATAGCCTCCCACTCTGAGGTAGATCTCATGAACTGAAAGAGATGTGTAATAGACAATTGGTTGGTGATTGTAAATGGTTTTGAGCTATTATGTTTATTTTATGGTCCACTGTTTTTGGATATTCATCTCAGTAGGCAGAACTGATCATTGTGACAGACAAAAAACTGTGAAATGTCCCTTTTCCTCCCCTCTTTCCTCTTCCATGTCCTCCAAACCTGTTCATTCATTTCAACAAAGATGTGCTGGAAGGAAGCTTGGACTGCCAGGAGAATTTTGCCAGAATTCTCCCCAACTTCTAGGAAAGCTTGTCTTGTCCCTTTTCAGCAGTGAAAACTAGAGTTTAGAAAACTACTGCTCAGCAATCTTCCAGGATAAATTAGAAAGGATCAGTGGCAAATACCTTCAAAATCAAGGGATGCAGCTTCCACATCATTGCATAAAAGAAAGATGTGATTTATTCAATAGCAGACAAAGGCAGAGTGGATGACCTTAGTTCACTCAGTAAAAGGGCAGCTCTTCACATGTACTTTTTCAGAAGGTAGTTGTATGTGGAAAGTACATGTAAGAGAGTGTAAATAGTGGAATGTATGTTCCTTATTTTCCTCTTGAAAGAAAAGAACTTCAGAAGAACAAAAATTCAACTAAATTTATTTCTTGCATAGAAGTAGAAGAAAAAAATTTTCCTGCATATTAGTCCTTGTGTTTTTTAATCCCATAGTATATTAGTTCATACAGAGTGTAATATCAACTACAATAAAAAATTCCTATTGGAGGGTATGACTTTATTTTAAATGAATGATGGAACTTTTGAGGAGGGAGATAAAAGGGAAGCCTTGTAGATATTAGATTTGGGCATGGATCTGTTTTCAAAATGATAGGCAAAAGTATATGTTAATGAAGATCTTTTCATTAGATCATTTCAAATTTCAGAAACAATCTGGTGACATACAAACCCTCAAAAATCTGTATTATTAACCACTAGCTGTTTGAGCAACAAAGTCAGAGTTGAGTGTGCTGAAAATAGAATGCCCCACTAGCATGCTTATAATATGTACAGCATTATATACATGAAGTATGCAATATATAAAAGAATCAGTTGCTTTATACCAACTTTCATTTCAAAGTCTGTATTTTGCAGCTGAGTTCTGCAAAGCTTTCAAAAGCTGTCTTCCAAATGGAAGTACATCTATATCTTCATATGGAAAGCAATAAAGGCACATTTTCTTATGTAAAGAATGTGGAAACAGGTTTCATATTCTGGGTTGTCTGTTTTGACTAATTTTATTTTCCTTTCTTTACTACCTTTATATATGCAAAGCATAGAGAATTGGCAGAATATTTAGAGACAGCCTCATTTCTAATGGTGAACTCCCACTAGGCTTACCCTCTCCCTAAAAAATACACAGAGAAGATTCCTGAGGTCACAAGTGCTATCCAACAGAAAGGGGACAAATGGACACTCTAAGGAATCCTTGGCAATGGCAGCAGTAAATTGTAGTTACAATTAAAACTTCATTTTATTAAGAGAATATATGGTTAGTAGAGCACAGAATTTATGTTTATGGCACTAGTTCCCTACAAACAGATAGAATATAGCACAACTTATAACATTACTGGGTTTCAAGCTGGGGAAGCATGTCACAGGCAGGTGCCACTCATGCAGATGAGGTCAGTGCTTTGAAGACACATCCCAGAGACTCCTAAAACCTCCTTGGCTGTGATCCAATCTTACCTGTGAGCCTCTGTAAGAGCTAGGCTGAGCAGATGTGAAGTACCATGGATGTCCTCTCCAAAGGAGTGTAAAGGACTTCTCTACATTTTTCATCCTTAAAAAAAAAAGGAGAAACATCCTATGCATGGGATACAGTGACAGAACACCACCTAGTGAACTCAACCGGTTCAGTTTTACCTCCATTAGCTCTTCCCTCTCTTTCAGAAAAAGAAAATACAGTACATGAAAATACAGCAACCCTTCATCAAGGAGTATCTACTCCACATCCCCTGAGTTTCTGGCACACACAGCAGGACCTAGGGAAGGAGTTCCAATCCAGAATGTGCGATTGCACAGCTGAATTTGGGACAAGGCTAAACAATCAGAGGTTTCAGTTTCAAAAAAGCGGTTTCATCATTTTCTCAAGGCAGAGAGAATACTCAAATTGCCCTTCCCGATAGTTTCAGTAGTTTTTTGATTTATTAAGGTCCTTAGACAAAAATGAGATTCTAGAAAGCGCTTACCTTTGTGTCTCACCATCTTACAGTGTCCACAATACTGACAACAAAGGAGCAAGGAAAACAGCAAATTTTGATTGATTTACTAGCTATCTTTCAAGTTACCTGAGTGCTCCTTTTCTGTTTGGCTTGACATACATGATCATTGAGCATAATATAAAGGCAAAACATTAACCTCTTTTGCCTTGTGCATGTCAAGAATCAAAGTTAATAGGACTAGAACCAACGCCAAATAGCTGTTCTGATACGTAAAAACATTATTGGCACAAAGAATTGACCAATATGAATATTTCTGGGTTTTATTTGCTGAATACAATCCTCCTCAAAGAAGAGATCTTCTTGGCAAGAATTCCCTTAATAAATAATCACACTTCTAGAGCTTGACATTTTTGGCTTCAGTTGCAGGAGACATTTTTCCATTTTTGAGGGGGAAAAGTCACCCAGCCCCCATATTTTCTCAGTCAGCAATGTTTTCTCAGACTCTTCTAGTAAATCAGCCTTCCCGTGTTCATGTGGTTCTTACAGACAGTATCTCATTGTGTCCTGATTGCAGACAATTTATACTAATTTTTTCATAGATTCTGGAAAGAAACCCTTGTGTGACTGTGTAACAGGAGCAGTGGAAAAGGACTGGAATTTGCAGGAATTGTGAACAATTCTCTTCCAATTACACTCATGTAATTAAGAGTGTAATTTGAGGCACAGCTATTATGACCCAGAGCAGCAGGTTTGCTTTCTTACCTGCTTAGGTCATTTCCATCCCTCACTGTGTTTTGAAGGTTTATGTCAGAACATCGAGTGCACGCATAGACAACCATTATCACCATGCTACTTGAGGATATTTTGCTGCATCCCACAACCCCCAGGTACAAAATGATGATGCCCAGGTTGCTTCTGCAGACCCAGTTGCACTTTTGGAAGCATGTAATATTAAAACAGATCCCACTGTCCTGCTAGGCTGCACTGTCCAGCTTGCAGAGTACATAGCAACAAGTGGCCTGTTAAATGATGAAAAATCCTTTAGCTCCTGGCTTTAGATCTCTGGCCTCCCTGCCTGTACCCAGGGAGCAGTCTGGGGGGAAGTCTGGGAAAAGAAATTACATCAAAACCAGCTGTTACATTAAAGCTATTACCATTAAAGATGGACAACATGTTAACCAAAATAGGGTCTTTTTACAGTGTGGGCTTTTGCAATCACTGAGAGTCCAGAGCTGCTTCCTCCCCGCGCACACCAGCCGTCCCCCGCCCCCCCCCCCCCCCCCCCCCCCGGTCCCCGCTTTCCCACTTTATGGAAACAGCAGTAAATGTCATTCTAAGATGTCCTATTGTCCCTCAAATTATGAGTACATCGTGTTTTATTGAAATCTCTTCTTTCTTCTTTTAATTTACTATGTTTCTCAGCTCTGAGCATTATGTCTTCCCAGCTTCACAGCACAGAAGTGATTCAGCACATAAGTCCTGCTTTTCAGTTGCTCTGACTGACATTTAGAGTTTGCTTGTATTGTAATTATGAATGATAATAAAATCTCTGATTTTCTTCTGGAAATTTATACACAGGAACATAGGAAATAATGTCTACATTTGCCTTGCTAGTTTCAGTGCTGGCATCTGAAATTATCTTAGGCACAAGTTAAAGTGGATTGTGCCCAACAGAGGATGTCAAATTTTACCATGGGAGGTTTCAAACACCCACTGTGCTGTTCATACACACCTGCATCCAAAATAGAGAAAACCAGCAAGCATCTCAGAATTGTAGAATTACTGACTCATTTATGTCGGACAAGACCTCTAACATCATAGAGTCTGTGCATTTACGCAGAGCTCACAAGCCCATCACTAAACTGTGTCCCCAAACAACACATCTACACATTTAGATCACTCTGGGGATGGTGACTTCAACATTGCCCTGAGCAGTCTGTGCCAGGGCTTGACAACCTTTCCAGTAAAGAAATTTTACTTGATTTCCTATCTAAACCTATTGTGGCCCAACTTGAGGCCATTTCCTCTTGTTCTATCACTTGCTGCTTCAGGGATTTGGCTGTCGTGCATAGAGGAGAAAACAAGGGAAGGAGCATGATGGTGGTGGAGAAGCTCAGAGAAGAATGCATGCTGAGAAGCACCTCTTAAGAGTCCTTCAAACCCAAAATAGTTGTCTGTAGAATATTTGAACAAGAGTAGAGATGGAAAGGACAGCTCCTGAGAAGGAAGTTCAAACTTTTTTCACCACTTCTATTTTCCTCACTTTCACCACTATCATCTCAAGGTTTTTCATCAAATCTCCACTTGTTGCTGTTTCCTCTAACACTCTGTGCTCTTTCTATGCCATTCCCTATCAAACTCAATTCTCCCTCTAATCAAATTCTATGTGGTAAACTAAAGGAAAAGAACAGTATTGGAAGTTCAACCAGAAATTTCAGTGAAGACATCGATTTATGGCCTTGTAAATAATCATTTTAAAAAGGTATTACTTTAGGTGACAGAGAAGAGTTGTTTTCAGCGAATGTTTGTCTAAAACCACCAACTGTGTCAGCTGTTGACATTTGTGAAAAGTAGTTAAAAGTTGAGGAAATCTGGCAAGAGGAGGCAGCTACAACAGTTCATGTGAAGTCACATGATATTCCCAAAACACAGAAGAGACTGCCTCCTGTTGGTGAAGAAGAGATGGAGAGCAACATTTAGTCTGGAGTAAATATAACTGTTAATATAACTAGAGACCAAAATTAAGCCTATCTGTAGGTGTCTAGTAGCTGTCTCAGCAGTCTACTTACTTTTCCAAACCTGTCTAAGCTTACAATACAGCAATGTGCTCAGAGGAGCTTGATCTGTAAGAAACAGGCTCTTACTTTTTGTTATTCATTAGAATACAGGACTAAAGAGAATACTGTTTAACAGGACTTTGTGGTACTCCACTTGAGTAGCTGATGGGTCCTTCACTGAGATAGCGCAGGTCCACTTTTAGGAAGGACGACAGCCTACATTCAAGGAGAGATTTCTCATTCCTAGGTAAGCTGGGCGAAATTCCTCCTCTTCCAAATCATGATACTAAATTTCTAAAACTGAATATGTGAGTGGAGGATAGACAGTTTGATGGCTTTATGGACCAGTTGTGGTGGGTACGTTTTTGGACTAGCAATGGCCTGAGATCCTGCCCCTCATTTTTGTGAGTTCTATGCAAGCCAGTTCACTGGCCTAGGGCCAAATCTCTGCTACGTGTCACCCAAAAGTTGCCTATCCTCCTGTCCTCTTTCTTACTAATCCTAAGGATCTTCCTTTTCTGCCGTTCTACTAGGATAGAAAAGGAAGGGGCTAGGGGGCTCTATTACAACGAGTAACCAGGAAGATGGCTTTCAAAAAAAGTGGTCAGACACCAGTTTCTGTTACTGTTTCTATTTTTCCCATCCTTAAAGGAGATGAGTTCTCAGATCATTGGTATTTCCTCTGACTCTCTCAGTAGGCTAACTGGAGCCTCACTTAAATACAGTTAAGCCCATTCCACACGCTTACTTGGAAATTTGGTATTTTGTTGGGAGGAATGGATGAGCTCTGAGTGTATGCACTAACATTTAGGCAAAGCAATGCACTATGGCTCACTCAACAAACAGAAAAGAGTTGGGCAAGAGAACAGAATTAAATTTTAGGGTTTAAAATGTATATATTATTGAGCTTTACAGATCTGAGTAGAAACAAAAGGTGTTTAGGTACCCAAAATTATTTTCTTACATTTCAAATCTCCTTGTAGGATCCAACTGAGCTGCCTTCACAAAGGACTCTTATTCTGTGTTTAGGATGACACTTCAGTAGGTATATGCATACATGGATTTTTCTCACTTTGTGAGAAAATGGATAAGAATACTTTCAACTTTTCTACCTACCAAGGAAACAGTTCTATCTGTAACAGCTAAAAGATATGCAGCTCCAGCTGGTTTGCAAAGTTACAAAGTGTGAAGGGAAGTTGAAAAACCCTATATGAGTTACATGTGGAAGAGCAGAAAGAAAGAAATGACAACTTGTGTTCATTTAAGAGAAACCTTAACAGCAAAAGGATAATTGTCTTGAGGTTTTCCTTCCCCAAGCTCGACATTTAACTGATTCTCTTCCCTTTTTTTAATTTTATTTTTTTCTTTTGTTTTGGTTTTTTTTTTTTTTTTTTTTTTTTTTTTTTTTTTATTATTTTTATCATAGAAACCAAGACTGAGAAATATGCTTTCAGGAGTATATGTGCATATTTCCCAACAAATCAGGTAGTAGTGTCACTCCATTTATTTATTTGTTTTCAATCGTTGTAAAAAATACCTTCCTTCTGGAAATGTGAAGGATAGCAAAATGATTGGCCAGGGAGACCAAATGCCCCTGTTTTGGTTTAGATCATTGTCTTGGTTTAGGAAGACAGGTATCTGCTAGGTAAAATTACAATCAGAGGCTCTTTGGCAAAGATTTGGGAAATAGGAATAGCAGTTCTTTACTAGTATGTAATACAAAGCAAACAAACACAAAAAAAAACTCCCCCCCCCCACCAAACAACTACAGCATTAATGACAAACGACAACAGTACCAAGAACCTTGAGGGCTTTGTTTCACAAAACCCAGGGCAGTTTGGTTTCGGTGTCCCTGCAGGATCCTCAGAGCACCAAGCTGGAACAGTGGAAAAGTCCCGGGCTGGTAGCTGGGATGGCAGGGTGTCCCGGCAGGCAGGGGCAGGATGTCCCGGCAGCGCAGGGAGTGCAGGGTCACGCTGCAGCAAGACGAGCAGCGCCGAAGAAGCTCGAAGGCGAGGCAGAAAAGCGGCCCAGCTTCTGCTCCGCGTGCTTTGCGGCGGCTGAGATCTTCGAGGAGCGGCCGACACGCGTCTCCCGAACGCCGGAAGAAGAAGAGCACGCCGCTGCCTCAAGCCCTGTCCTCTACCTGCGTTATCTCCCCCCTCTACCTTTTGTCTACCTCTTTGTTTCAGCCAAGCACTCTCAAGTATCCAACACCCGGTCCCCTTGGCAACCCGTGGGGAAAAAATTCCCCAGAGAAAGAAGGAACAAACCCAACCCCCAACAATCATTTATTTGACGTTCGTTTTTGGGGACAGGAAGGTTTGTGAGCCATCTTCATTGTCACACCTCATAGAATTATGGAATCATCATGCAATCACTGAAACACAGAATAGTGTGGACTGAAAGGAACTATAATCATCACCTCTATCCAACCCCTCTGTCATGGGCAGGGTCACCTTCCACTAGACCAGGATGCTCTAAGCCCCTTCCAACCTGAATTTAAACATTTCCAGATGTATAAATTCCCTGTGCCAATGTCCCACCCTCCTCACAGAAACAAATTTCTTCCTAAAACTCCCCTCTATTATTTCAAAACCATTCCCTCCTTATTCTATCACTATTTTCCCATGTAAAAAGTTGCTTTTCACCTTTTTTAGAAACTCTCTTTAATAACTGAAAGACCATATCTATCTTACTTCCAGTTTGCTTCAAAACTCTCCGTCAGCCCTCAGAGTCCAGCTACCTGGTGCATCACTAAAAATGATGCAATCACAAGACCAGCAGGTAAGACCTGCTTTCCTCCCCCAAAGACCTGTGATGACCTCTGACACAATGTCGGGCTCACAGCTGAAACTGAAGGCCGAAACAATTTCATTCTGTAAGAGGACAATGGGCACAAGCACTGCTTCAGAGAAATGCTTCTGCCTAGATGCCAAAACTGTGAGAACCTGTGAAGAAGCAATGTCAAGGCCAAGATGTATTGCTCTGCTGAAGCTAAACAGGCCCATTAATACTACTCCTGAAGTAATAATTAATAATAATTAATATTTATTACTACTCCTGAAGTCTTCTAGCACCTCTTTTTGTCCACAAACCTGTCCACTTTCAGAATGTGCTAAATAATACGAAAGACAGAATTTTCCAGTGGCCTCCTTGGTGATGCACCGGCTAGAGAAATACTCATCACAAAATTCTTAATTGTTCCGTGGACGTTGTTTTTGCAAAGCAATATTGGCAAATCTTTGATTTTCTTTTCTGTGCTGAACGACCTCTGTGATTTCCCTATATAGTTTCTAATCATCTAAGCAAAATATTCCCAGTGTTGCTCCTCTTCCTCATAGGAAATTTAACTTTCTGAGGTGGATTAAAAAGTCAGTAGTCCGTGGAAGTCTAAAGTGATCAGCTAAGCATTAGCATACACAAGTGGCAGAAAAATAATTAAGTAATCCATTGCAGAAAAAAGTCAACTAGGATTCTCTAGTTGAAAAGCAGAAAAAATCCCAGTTCTGACTCAGTACACTGAAAGTACTGAGTTTTTCTATTGATGCCACCGGATAAGAGCTCTAACTTATTTATTTAGCAAGGTCATGGGGTAATTGCATATTTCAGACTGATGTCAGCAAAGTCAATATCTGTCTTCTGAATTCACCATTGTTTCAATTCACTCCTGTCTAATTCATCTCAGAATTGCCCACACATTGTTCCCAACTCGTGAAGAAATGCAATTAACAATTAAAAGGGGAGTAGCCTCTCGACAAATAATTCCACTTAACCATGTTAGACATAAGCTATTAATCGTATTTGCAAAATAGTGGGTGATGAACTAATGAAATACTTCATTCTGTCATGTAAGACAAAATTTCATCCCAGTTCAAGACAGGAATATCGTCTCAGAGACCGTGCTGCCAAAATGGAACTTTTCCTGATACGTAATGATTCTGTGACAGTTCTGTGTTTCCAGTTAAGGTACTGATGCTTTGGAGTGGCTACCTGGAACAGAGTAGGGGCCCAGAACTGGCACAGCACTCCAGCTGTGCCCGCAGCGCTGCCCAGCACAGGGGGACGGTCACTGCCCTGCTCCTGCTCTTCCCCTATTGCTGACACAGGCCAGGATGCCCTTGGCCTTCCTGGCACGCTGGGCTCACATTCTGCTGCTCTTGACCCGCACCCCTGCCTCCTTTTGTCCCACCCACCTCTCCTGGCACACAGGTGCACGTTTGCTATAAAATACAGCCTACAGAATTTCAACGTGTCCTTCCTGTTCTTAGCAACACAAGACAACAGGCAAGGACCTGCAGCTTCATCCCCGCTCCAGGCTCCAATGCACTTTTCAATGCTGTAAGACTTCACCACAAAATGGAGCAACAGAAACTTGCTGCTTCTGCCTTTTGCCTTACGAGAAGGATTCAGAGCCATATGGTTGCTTTCTTTTGTCACACGGGACAAAGTGGCCCCACAGCTTCATGGACAACACAATCACCTCCTTGCAGCTTATCAAAAGCCAGAAGACTCTGTAGAAGTGAAGAACGACTCGAGAAAACTGCAGAACACTTCCACAAGTCAAACACAGGTCCCAAATGGGAAAACAAGCAAACAAAACCTTGTGACCTCCAGAAGGAGCCCCTGCACCCTTGGGCTGTTGCGCTGCAGAAGACATGACACAGAGCTTCACTGAGCCAGATGCTCACATGGAGCACCAGCCCTTTGGTGCCTCAACATGGCAGATCAAAGCCCATTGCCCAGCTGTCACTGGCTGGGGCAAATGCTAGGTCCTGGCAGGACTGCAGCACTCAGCATCCTTAGCCAGCAGCAGCAAGTGCTGGCTGGGCAGAAACTTGCACCTCTGCCTTGCACTAAAGACAGCACCCTCCAGAACTGGCATTTACTATCTCAGGAAAATCTGACTCTGCTGTCACCACAGCTGTAGGGTTGTGGTAACTTTGCTCATTTTGCTCCTCTTTGGCCTCTTCTCCAGCAGAAGGGAGAGCCATCAGCACAGCAGGTGGCTGAGGAGCTACCAGTAACTGTAGCAATGGATCTGCAGCAATGGATCCGCACAACTTGGAATACAAAGTGCTCCAGCCCAACTACCACCTAGAGATATTAGTTACAAGTATCAGCTCTTTGGGAATATATCAAGGCCACAGAGACACAAACTGTTCTAAAAAGAAGAGGAGCCTGGGAAATTGAATACCAGGACAAGAAGAATGAGATAGAGGCCATGAAGGCTCGGAATTATAGCCAATCAAATTGCCTAAGGGACGTGTGCTGAGCAAACAAAGCAGACGAACCGATCAAGAAAGGCATGAAGGTGTGAACAGTGGTCTTACAATCTATAAACATAGTGTAATGTAAATATGAAATGGCTTCTGCAGAAATCTAATTGGTTCTGTTGTTCAGAGGTACCGAGCTCCCACAAGTATCATTCAGATGTATTTGCTGGCAGCCAGAAATGAAAATTCAGAACTCAAGCTGAAGCCCCAAAGAGCAGGGAGATGCTCGAGGAGGCACAACCGTTGTTTCAGCAATTCAGCAAGTGAGCAAGTCCTTCAGTGAAAGGAGCCACTCCCCTCCTTGCCTTCCTTCTGGCAGCTGAGAAGGACAAAGACTGTCCCAAATGCAATTGGCAGGCTGCCACAAGTCTGTGCTTCTTGTGTCTTTTCAACACAGCTCTAGCCAAAGCTGCAGCCACAGCTGACACAGAGAGGAAAGCCCCCAAGAGCAGCAGAGTCTGTGGGGGCTGTTGACATTTACCTCTCCTCCTGTGGCAGTGTCGAGTGCTCTACAAACCTCTCCAAAAGTCCTAGAAACAAAAGAGCAGCAAAGAAAGGAGAAACCGTTTAGACCTTGGAGTGAAAGCCAGCCCAGACTGGAGATCTCTGCTGGAAATGCCTAGAACCTGCAGGATGCAGAAGGGCTCTGTCAGAAGGCAGATGATGCATTTTGCTCTCAAGTGCATGGCCACTGGGCCTGAAGCATTGAGGATTACTGCCTCAGCTCAGAAAGAGGGTTTCTTCTTTCTTCTCAGGTTTCAGTCTCTAACTTATGCAGTTCTAATCCTGACCATGGAGGATTTCCTTCAGCAAACTCTTGGAAAGAAGGCTATGGCAGAGGGTAGGTTTCTCTTTCAGGCAAGCAAGATCCTTCTCCCTCTGGTATTGTGGCCAGCTGATTATAGATATACAAAAATGCAAAGGAAATTAACACAGAGCTGTCCCATGCTTGAGAGACCAGGAGATCAACCAGGTCATATTCCTTGCTCCAGGCAAGGCCTTGGCAGTGTGACAATTTGACAATTTGACAATGTCTTCTGGTCATGCTTACAAACTCTGACTGATACTGAGAGATGGGACAATCTATCCTCAGTGTCTGAACATTTTTGCAGCTTGCCTGACTTCAGACTTGATAGATATTCTACCAGGAAAACACCTGGCCCATGGTTTTGTGGTTGGACTCATCCACTGCTGATATTTTTGACTTTGATTTATTCTGTCATAGGATTTTCCATGCTCACAATTGTCACTGAGGAAAACAAAACTCAAGATGCTGACTTTCAAGCAGAGATCCCAGCTTCCAGGAGACACCTAAAAAGGCAGCCCCATTGCTGGGGCTCTGAACCCTTTGTGGTGAGCTGGGTAACAACAACCAAAGAACAAGACAGACAGATCTGAAGCAAAAATGGCCAGCAGAGACTGATTTTCTACACAGGTTCCTATGGGGAATCCTAAATGTCCCTGTGATATCAGACTGAGGAGGAACATTTGGTCCAGCTACGCTGCCACGTGCACACAAGACACCGTCCCTCAGACAAGAAATACACAAGACGTACTCAGTAGCTCCAGGGAGTCCTCCTCGATCTGCTGTTGCTGAGCAGCAGCTGTGTCAGCGCTGCAGATGAACCGGCTGCCCGGGCTCACCTTCTCAGCTTGGGGAGCAAAGGCTCCTTGACACAATGCTCCTGCTGCAGCAGGTTTAGTGCAAGAGCCTGTGTAGATCTGGGAGAAGAAATGAGTTTGGTTCAGAAAGGTGGCTGGCAGAGATGACCCTGAGATGCCGTTCCAAATGCAAGCCCTTAGGAAGATGCTGTCAGCCTGCCACACGCAGGGCTCTTAAAATGGATTTTTTGCACGTCCACTTCCATTTGACTGGATGGGCCAAAGCCAAAGGCTGGTTTTACTGGAGTTCATGGCCAGATTCATCTTCCATTTTCAGAGATTTTCTGAAGGACGACTGCCACAAGGACCATTCCACTTCATCCCAAGGGCTCCTTTCCCCCTCCAAGGGCTGCAGACACACTTGCAGCTCCCGGTTCAAATGTTCTACCTCCCCCCACGGAGTGCTCTTGTCCTCCACCACGTTCAGGTCATTCTCAACCGGCAGCACTTCTGGTGGAGGCAGTGCCTGCGGCTCACGCCGATCCTGGGGCTCCTCCTTCTCAGTCATTTGCAGGAGACCTTTGCAGGCTGCCTGGCCAGATGACAACACTTCCACCTCGAGTCAAAAAGAACAAAGCAGTCAGAGACTACAGCTTGTCCCTCTTAGCCAAGAGTCATCAGCTGTGAGCAAAGGGAAAGAAGAGATTTACAAGGGCTACAGACAGCTTGTTTCCATCCTCCATCTTGGGCACCATGTTCCACTGTTAGAACACCACAAGAAACGAGGAGAGCGAGAAGACGCCAGCAGGAGTCAGTTTGGATGACTGCTGGCCAAAAGGCCAAAGGACTACTTCCATTGTCCAGGGCAGCAGTTGAGATTCAAGATACCAGGAAATGTCCTTCAGAATGGCTGCCACAGACACTACAGCAGGATGGCCCTCAGAGGCATCACCCCATTTGCCTGCTGCTCTGCAGTGGAAAGGCAAGAAGGGCAGAAAGCACCAGCTTGGTGACTGTGGCAGTTATTGCTGTTTCACTCACTTGCTTTTGAAGACTTTGATGGAAGGCATTGAGTATGTCTCTCATTGTTTCCATTTCTTGCTCCATCCTCTTCTCTTTTGCCTTGATCCTAGCCTCCATTTCCTGCAGCCCTGCTTGCAGCTGTTCCTTGTCATTCTGAAGATAAAGTGAGAGAGGATGTTTCCTCATTGGAGTAGCTTCACCTCTCTCACTCACTTGAGGTTGTTGATGTCCCCTCTGCTGATGGAGATTCATCTCCTCTTGAGGATGAATCTCCATCATGTCTTCTGTGTTCCTCCTCTTCACTGCCTTGATGTCACTCTGAGCTTCAGGCAGCTCTGCTTGTGGCCCTGCCTTGATATTCTGCACACACAAACGCAGAGCAAGTGACAGGGAGCCGCCATCAGCTTTTTCCTCTTTCAGCCTCAAAATCACATTCACTCAGCCACTTCTTTCTGTGTCCCTGCCCACCTCTGCTTCCACTGCCAACCTCCTTTCCCAGTGCCGATCTCTGCACGTGACAAGGCTCGGTGCTTTCTGTGCCTCTGGCACTCCTGGTCTCCTCAGTCCCAAGAGCTCTGTTTTATGCCCCTCTTCCTGCCCTTCACTCTGTCATCTGCGGAGCCAGGCTTACCTCTTCATTCTCCTGTGGTTCTTCCACCTGCTGCCTGAGCTGCTCTTCCTGCTCTTGGGCTGGCAACAGCTCCCCCTGAGTCTGGCATGGCATCTCTGAGAGCGCAATCTGCTCATGCCTGTTGTCTGGCAGGAGCTGCACAGAAAGCAAGAGAAGATGGCTTTCAACTTCCCATACAACATCTGTGGGCAGGAGGAAACCCCAGGGACAGAAAGCACCATTTCTAGAGCCCTGGCAGGGCAAAAGTCCCATCAAGATGAGGACACCAGAATAAACAGACGAGTGGGATTCTGGGCCAGGTTTGCCTATGATGCCAAGGTCCTCATATGAAGGTGAATGGTGCAAATTGTCCCACTGGTCCTGTTTCTGGCTCTTTCTAGGAACCAGAGGGACCCTGATTGAGCCTGTGCAGCACTAAGCTTGGAAAGTCATGGTTCATTGATTTTTGGTATGTGTTTTTTTTTTTTTTCCTGTGGACAGCATCCGTTTGTAAGATCAGGAAATTCAGCATTCACCCTGACACCGCTGACCACGGCAGTGAAGAAAAAGGAGGAGAAGAAGAAGAAGAAGAAGAAGAAGAAGAAGAAGAAGAAGAAGAAGAAGCAGAAGAAGACATGAATGTGACATTCATGTAAAGACTTTTCATCTCCATAACCGGCTTAGAGTAGGCTTGTAGAGTAGGATTATAGAAAAGGAGTATAAGGAAATAAAATTGCTGAAACTTAAGCTCATCTGGAAGATTCCGTTCTTTCTCTCCCTGTCAATAAGTGCAGCTTTTCTGTCTGAGTGTTCCGTTGTCTGTTGAAGGTGCAGAGTGACATTGACGGCTTCTTTGGTGTGCCTTGAAAGTGGGGAAGGCTCCACTTCGATCATCCTCTCCAGACCACAGTGCCTTTGGAATACGGCCCACTGACCGTATTTTGCACACCTGTGGTACTTCAATTTGAGGCAGAAAGGACAGTGGCATTGGCAGGCAAAACCAAAGGAGGAGTGGGGCAGCCAAAAGATCCTGTGCACATGCAGGTCTTCAGCTGTGACTCAAGAGCGTTTGGGTTCGTGCCATTTGGATTTGTATCCCGAAGTGCAATCTCTTTGGCTGCAGGAGAGTCTTGCTCAAGTGAGAAATCAGCAAGATCAGTGAGAGTGCTCTGAGAGGTTTCCTCTGGTGCAGAGCTGTCAGCGTCTGTGAGGTGAGGGCGGACGCAGTCTCGCCCAGGGCGGAGGCCCCTGGCAGAGCCCGGAGCAGCCTGAGCCTGGGCAGAGGCAGGCTGCAAGGAGGCCCTTGTAGCCTGGGAGCAGGCGAATGCTCCGCTCTCAGAGCCCGGCTGGCAGCCAGCCGCTCCCGAGGGGAAGCGTAGCCCAGCTGGGCACAGCACAGACGGGTGGCATCGGCCGTCTGCAGTCTGCACAGGAGCAGAGAAAGGCAAACGGCAGCCGAGGGCTGCAGGCCTGGCTGAGGATTCCCACTCTTGTGCCGGCTGCCCTGGAACTCCTGGCAAAGGGGAGCAGTGTGTGCAGCACTCCGGGCACAGGGGAGGGAGCCGGGCTGCTCTGCAGGCTCCAGCACAGAGTAGTGTCCTCCAGGCACGGCGCTTCTGCCGAGGGAACCGAGGTTGGCGGGCGGCAGGGACAGCTTGCCCCAAGGGCCAAACACACACACCCACTGCAATGGAATGCTGCTTTTTATTGCCTTTCCCAGCCCAGGGTGAACCATGTGCCCTTTCCCTTTGGCTGGGTACTGGGGAACTTTTATTCTCTCCTGACTGCCTACCTTTCTGTCCCCTCCCCTCTTCTACTACTTCCCTTTTGGTCTGGGCTTCAAGCTGGCCCCTCTCCCAGCTCCCAGCAAAAGCCAACAAATTAACTAGAACAAATCCAAGCCATAAATAACAGTACCTAGAACCAACAATTTTCATTCATTTTTGTAATCATCTTCCGGCTGCAGCAAAATATTACCCTGTATCTCACAGAGGGAATCGGGGATGAGCCTGTGGCTTGCGCTTGAGCAGGGAACTGATTTGGATGGGAGCAGAAGGCTTTCAGTAGGTGACTGGTGTTTTCTTGATTAATTTCTGAAGGAAAGACACAACGTGGCTTCAGTCAGCAAACACCTTTTCAAGGTGCAGTGACAAAATGCTTGGGAGCAATTCCCAGAGAAGGAAGGTGCTGAGAAAATCTTGAACTGAAAGAAATCAGGAATTCCCTTAGCATTAACAGAGAGAGTTGAGCTGTCTATTTCCTCCAGTGCACTTATTAATGTGTGCAAGTGGCTACCTTAGCCTTGAGAATGGAGTAGTCCTCCTAAAAGGTAGCGGGAATGCATTCAAGGGGAAGCAAGTGGTTCTAGGAGGCTCTTGAGCATCAGAGGAGAATTTGAGGAATGGGATGTTCCCCGAATGACCACCAGAGATCCTTAAGAGAGCCCTACTCTCTCGTTCTTCACTTCTGAGACGTGATTTAAATTTGTCCAATAATTTGAGGGAATATTTAGCCTGTGAGTTTCTGCAAAGTAATGAGTAGGTCTTATTTCCATGGTTACAAATCAGTAGGTGAGATTTCTGAGTGAGCACATGTTAGAGAAGTGATTCCCCGCACAGGCAGCACTGAAATAAAGTCATGCCTCCTTTCTCACACTGAGCTGGCACCGGGGACCGGGCCCTGCTTGGGAACTTCCATTTTAGTCCCTTCTATTGAAAGGTGAGAATGAAACTTCTTCCAGCCGTTTCCCTCTGGTTTCCATTCTTGGGGGCCAAAGCTCTGTGCTGCAGGTGGCCCGGGTGTGTGCAGAGCAATGCAGCCTCCACAAAGCCCTTGGTTTCCCCACAAGCCATCATGATTTCTTGCCAGGTGTGCCCAGCTGTGGCAGGAGAAAGAGCCCGCAGCGCAGTGGGCGCCGTGCCCTGCCCAGCCGGGGCACTCTGGCACAGAGCAGCAGCAGTGCCAGCACCTTTCAAACCACTCCTGCCTTGGCTTCGCCTGGGACACAGAAGCCTCTGGAAAGCAGCACCACATGTCGCGTTCCCGGCTTGGAGCAGCTGCTGCTGGTGGGGGGCAGACCTGGCCCCTTGTATCGCTTCCAAGTGGGAATCCAGGTGGAGACAGAGACATACATACAGAGAAAGCCCGGGCTTGTCCAAGAAGTGGGCAAATGTATGGGGGAATGTGTTAGGAATCATTTCAACTGTTGTGCCAACACTGCCTGCTCTCCTTTTCTCTCTTCACATTTCCTCTTCTTTTCCATCTCACATTTCCCCCCCTTCCCACTCACAATTCTCACAGTTTTCCTGTCGTGTTTCCCTCCCAACTTTTTCTCATTTCCCCCACCCTGTTCAGCTCACTTTCCTCCTGCTTTATCTCTCATCTTTTCCCACCTTCCCACTCTTGCCTGGTTTTTTCTTCCCTCATGCTTCTCACCGTTTTTCCCTCACTTACCCTGCCCTTTTCTCCCCTCACGTTTCTCTTTTTTCTCCGTCATATTTCTCAGTATTTTCTCTTCTCGTTTCTCACTTTCACCCTCCGGTTTCTCGCCCTTTTCCTCTCACATTTCTCACACTTTTCCCCTCACGTTTAGCATTCTTTACCCGTCACGTTCCTTTTACTTCTCCTCTTGCATTTTGTGCCCTTTATTCACTCCTGTTTTCTGCCACTTTTCCCATCAAACTTCCCACCTTTCTTTCCCCTCATGTTTTCTGCCTTTTTCTGCCCTCTGGTTTCTCACTCTTTTCCCCGCAGGATTCTCACCATGTTCCCCTCACGTTTTCTGCCCCTTTCTCTCTCTTTGCCAGTCAAGTTTCTCCCTCTTTTCCCCCCACATTTCCTTCCATGTTTTCCCCCGAGAGTTCTCACGCTTTTCCCCTCATGTTTTTAGAATTTTCCCATTGTATTTCCTGCCTTTTCCTCCTCTCACCTTCCTCTCCTGTTTTCGCTCACATTTTTCACCATTTCCCACTCAGGTTTCCTTCCCTTTTCTTCCCTCACACTTCCCTCCTTTTTTCATTCACATTTCTCACACTTGTCACCTCACGTTTGCTGCCTTTTTTTCCCCTCACATTTCTTAAGCCACTGCTTCCTGTCAGTGACTGTTCCTCTTCAGAAGCTGAGGGGCTTCTCTTCTTTCCTCCTGTCATCCCCTACTCCAAATAATGGGCGCCAGAGCAGCGCTCCAAGAAGCCGCTGCCTGTGCGTCTGCTGAACAGAATGTCGCTGCTCAGCTTGAAGAATCCCATTAAGAACAACCTCAGCTGCACTGCACTTCCTGCTGCAGTTTTGATTAGTGTTTCAATTCTATAGGGTCTTCACAGTGTTCTAAATAAAGAGGTACCCCGAGGGATACACATGGCAGGTGAGCAGCCACTGCACCATCCGCCCCAAGCGGATCCCATCTCCGTTTTCATCACCTCACAGTCACTGTGACTCCTGCCTGGACGAAACCACTTGTGATGCTTCTTGATGCTAAACCAAGTCCATCTGCACAGGAAATGCTTTTGGCCCTCTCCTGGAAAAAAAAGAAAAGTTTTTATTTGAAAACATTCAAACCCCGGAGTTTCTTCCTCTGTTCACCTATTTGAATTGCCTCGACATCCAAATACTGCCAGCCGCCGTTCCAAACTGGCTGGTCTGTGTTGGTGTGCGCAGAGCAGAGGTGCCACGCCGTCTCCGTTTCCCGGGTGTCTGTTAATGTCCATTTCAGCAGACGGCTGAGGGCTCGGCCTGCCCCAGCCGCCATCTTGTGCGTGGCTGCCTCTGCTCTCTGGCCTCCATCTTGGGCGTGGCTGCTCCAGCCCCGGCCGCCATGTTGTTCTTGGCTGCCTCAGCCCTGGCTGCCATCTTGTGCATCCACCTAGTCCAACTCTGAAACAAACGTGTCGCTGTTTTGCCAGCAGTCAGCACCAGAGACGCCAACACCAGCGTAAGGAGTAAGCGGCTTTTACTGGAGTGCAAAGCAGCAAAGGAGTACCAGAGGATAAGCTAAGCAATGCACCTGATTATTACAGCAGAAGACTGCCCGTAGGGATTAAGAAAGGTACATCGACAGTTACCCATATGCTTTGCCATCCTCCTGACACACTCGTCAGCTGGCGAGCCCCTGTCACACCAAAGGATTGGAAATGCACTCCCAGTAGCCAGGGATTCCTATGCAGCTGGCCCACCCACAGGCCAGGCCGCAGACTTTGCTGTTAGAGACCCCAGATTTTATTCTGTTGAATAAACAAGCTACCAAAACTTTTAGTGCAGGAACATCTGATTTCATCCTTCTCTTGGCCCGGGCTCAGAGAGGAACCAAGGCAGTTTGCTTTGACCATATATCTTCAAACAAGACCACACAGATCTGATTCTGTGGCCTTGTCTGGCTTCTAAGTGCGGAAAGGTAAATACCTGTTGCACTACCAACCGGATTCATCTATCATCCCGGTAACGGTCCTGCCTGTTTTGTTTATGAGCCAATATAAATACAATGTTTGGTTGGAAGGGTCGTCCGGAGGTTAGCTTTGGCTTAGGGCCTGTTGTTGAGTTTTTAGTACTTCACCAGAATTGTCTTTTTACAGGCAGTGGTGCTGTCCCCTCGGCTGCAATGGCATCTTCAGCTGGTCCCACAGGGATTGCCAACACTCTGGTTGTGCTGCACTCCTTGTGAGCGGAGTCGTCAGTCTCTTGGGTGAGCAGATTCTCTGTCACAGAGTCCAAAATTCTGCTCTGGGATGCACCAAGGTAACAAGAGGAAAGCGCTTCTGCAGTTCTGACATGGAAATTGTCCTGCTGCGTGGGCTTTGCTGTGAGTCTGAAACACAGCAGCTCTCTGGCCTTTCGGTGCTGCTGGCTGAGCTAGCTGCTGCCTACTCAAGGCTCAGGTAGGCACCTGAGCTGCCTCGCCGCACTGCAAAATCCATCTCAGTGCTCATGGCACGCCCAGATGCCTCATCTCAGTGGAAGTCCCACCGGCAGTGTCAGAGCAGCGGCTCCTCGGCATTGGTGCTGCCTGTGCTCTCTGCCCTGGCCCTGGCCCTGGCCGTGGCAGTGCTGGCCCTACTGCCATGCATGCACAGGGAATGGGAACTGCTGCCTGACGTTTTTCAGCTGCGCCACTGCTGCTGCTGAAGACACCTCAATGAATGGATTAGTGGGGTTGTGGGCCATATGAGCCTGTGATAGCAAGGTCCTGGACATGAAGGCAGAGGTGCAGAGTGTCCTGCCAGTCCTATTTCAGCGTATTTCTGGGAACCAGGGAATCCCTCTTGATCCTATGAGGCACTGAGTTTGCAAAGTAATGGTTCCATTGTTGCTGTTGTTGTTGCTGCTGCTGTTGTTGTTCTTGTTGTTTTCCCTTTGTGCTGCATCCCTATTTGATGCCAGCCGAGCCTCTCTCCAGATGGGCATCTCTGATCATTGCAGTGAAGCAATGCAGGCAGTTCAGGAGGTGGTGACGACCATTTCAGGATGACTCTCTCCAGTTCAAGCCCTGAGTGGGAGTCAGAATAAAAACTCTATCAAACCTCAACTCCATTGGAAGATTCCCTTCCTTGTCACCCTGTGAATAAGGTCTACATGACCTTTCTGAATTGTCCATTGTCTTTTCAAGATGGAAAATCCTGTTGATGGTGATTTTGGTTCAGTTAGGAGTTGCGGAATGGTCTCCTTCTAATGCCAACACGATTTCTGCTTTTCTATTTCCTTCATATATATTCCTACCTCTGTCGACTACTGTTGTATAGTTATATAGTTCCTAGGTAACTTCAGTACTTTTCCTCCTCTGATAGGCAGAAAGACAAAACACATTCCAAAGTCTCCTATCTGATCTTGCCTCCTCTAGGAGCAAAGGTTGAAACAGCAGTACTGATAGGCAGTACAGCTAGTAGCAAGAAAGAGGGGCTCCAGAGGAGGTGGGAACAAAGCAGGGATATTTCCTCATTTCTTGTGCTGCTAATTGAGAATTCTTGTCAATTATGCTAATGTTCCACACTTGTAAAACCACATTTGCCCTATGTGGGGCGGGTGTTTTTCCATACCTGCCCCTGGAGGCCTCCAGTTAAAGGCCAGATTTGATATTACCTGCTATAGTAATGTGGCAAAAGTGGGTTGTTTTATTTTTCAGTCATTAGGGCACCACTTCCTCCACACTGCGGTGCCTTTGGAATATGGCCCATCCGCCCTTGTTTGCACAGCTCTGGTCCTTCTACATGAGGCAGAAAACACATTTCCAGCCAAAAGCCCACAAGGAGTGGGGCAGCCAGAGCATTCTGTGCAGTTACAGGCCTGCAGCTGTGACTCGAGAGGGTTTTGGTTGCTGCCTGCTGTGGCAGGTGCGTCTCCTCTGTGACTGCCTCTGCTCCTGGCTGCCCATGGATAGCAGGTACAGGGTTCTGCAAGGAGAATGGAACAGGTTGGTGATGTCTGCTGGCAAGAGAGTGCAGTGGAAAAGATTGGGGAAATGTTTGACCGTAACAAACTGTGAATTCCTTAAGCTTTACCAGACAGTTCTTAGTCCTGTATTCCCTCTTAGCAGTGCAAGTGGTTATCTGAGGTGGGAGAATAAAGAGAGTGGGCCTGCTGAAAAGATAGCTTCAATGTATTTAAGGGGAAGAAATTTGTTTTCAGAGGCTCTTGACCATCAAAGGAGAATTTGAGGCGTGAGATCTTTCCCAAATGACCACCAGAGACTTTTAAAGCGACCTCTATTCTGATGCAATTAATTTTGTGGAAATGATTAAATATATGAAACTGTGTGCAGGGGGTTGGGGTGATGCCTCTGAGGGCCATCCTGCTGTAGTGTCTGTGGCAGCCATTCTGAAGGACATTTCCTGGTATCTTGAATCTAAACTGCTGCCTTGGACAATGGAAGTAGTCCTTTGGCCTTTTGGCCAGCAGTCATCCAAACTGACTCCTGCTGGCCTCTTCTCGCTCTCCTCGTTTCTTGTGGTGTTTTAACAGTAGAACATGGTGCCCAAGATGGAGGATGGAAACAAGCTGTCTGTAGCCCTTGTAAATCTCTTCTTTCCCTTTGCTCACAGCTGATGACTCTTGGCTAAGAGGGACAAGCTGTAGTCTCTGACTGCTTTGTTCTCTTTGACTCGAGGTGGAAGTGTTGTCATCTGGCCAGGCAGCCTGCAAAGGCCTCCTGCAAATGAGTGACAAGGAGGAGCCCTAGGATCGGCGTGAGCCGCAGGAACTGCCTCCACCAGAAATGCTGCCGGTTGAGAATGACCTGAACGTGTTGGAGGACAAGAGCACTCCGTGGGGGGAGGTAGAACATTTGAACCGGGAGCTGCAAGTGTGTCTGCAGCCCTTGGAGGGGGAAAGGAGCCCTTGGGATGAAGTGGAATGGTCCTTGTGGCAGTCGTCCTTCAGAAAATCTCTGAAAATGGAAGATGAATCTGGCCATGAACTCCAGTAAAACCAGCCTTTGGCTTTGGCCCATCCAGTCAAATGGAAGTGGACGTGCAAAAAATCCATTTTAAGAGCCCTGCGTGTGGCAGGCTGACAGCATCTTCCTAAGGGCTTGTATTTGGAATGGCATCTCAGGGCCATCTCTGCCAGCCACCTTTCTGAACCAAACTCATTTCTTCTCCCAGATCTACACAGGCTCTTGCACTAAACCTGCTGCAGCAGGAGCATTGTGTCAAAGAGCCTTTGCTCCCCAAGCCGAGAAGGTGAGCCCGGGCAGTCGGTTCATCTGCAGCGCTGACACAGCTGCTGCTCAGCAACAGCAGATCGAGGAGGACTCCCTGGAGCTACTGAGTACGTCTTGTGTATTTCTTGTCTGAGGGACGGTGTCTTGTGTGCACGTGGCAGCGTAGCTGGACCAAATGTTCCTCCTCAGCTTGATATCACAGGGACATTTAGGATTCCCCATAGGAACCTGTGTAGAAAATCAGTCTCTGCTGGCCATTTTTGCTTCAGATCTGTCTGTCTGGTTCTTTGGTTGTTGTTACCCAGCTCACCACAAAGGGTTAAGAGCCCCAGCAATGGGGCTGCCTTTTTAGGTGTCTCCTGGAAGCTGGGATCTCTGCTTGAAAGTCAGCATCTTGAGTTTTGTTTTCCTCAGTGACAATTGTGAGCATGGAAAATCCTATGACAGAATAAATCAAAGTCAAAAATATCAGCAGTGGATGAGTCCAACCACAAAACCATGGGCCAGGTGTTTTCCTGGTGGAATATCTATCAAGTCTGAAGTAAGGCAAGCTGCAAAAATGTTCAGACACTGAGGATAGATTGTTCCATCTCTCAGTATCAGTCAGAGTTTGTAAGCATGACCAGAAGACATTGTCAAATTGTCAAATTGTCACACTGCCAAGGCCTTGCCTGGAGCAAGGAATATGACCTGGTTGATCTCCTGGTCTCTCAAGCATGGGACAGCTCTGTGTTAATTTCCTTTGCATTTTTGTATATCTATAATCAGCTGGCCACACTAACAGACGGAGAAGAATCTTGCTTGCCTGAAAGAGAAACCTACCCTCTGTCATAGCTTTCTTTCCAAGAGTTTGCTGAAGGAAATCCTCCATGGTCAGGATTAGAACTGCATAAGTTAGAGACTGAAACCTGAGAAGAAAGAAGAAACCCTCTTTCTGAGCTGAGGCAGTAATCCTCAATGCTTCAGGCCCAGTGGCCATGCACTTGAGAGCAAAATGCATCATCTGCCTTCTGACAGAGCCCTTCTGCATCCTGCAGGTTCTAGGCATTTCCAGCAGAGATCTCCAGTCTGGGCTGGCTTTCACTCCAAGGTCTAAACGGTTTCTCCTTTCTTTGCTGCTCTTTTGTTTCTAGGACTTTTGGAGAGGTTTGTAGAGCACTCGACACTGCCACAGGAGGAGAGGTAAATGTCAACAGCCCCCACAGACTCTGCTGCTCTTGGGGGCTTTCCTCTCTGTGTCAGCTGTAGCTGCAGCTTTGGCTAGAGCTGTGTTGAAAAGACACAAGAAGCACAGACTTGTGGCAGCCTGCCAATTGCATTTGGGACAGTCTTTGTCTTTCTCAGCTGCCAGAAGGAAGGCAAGGAGGGGAGTGGCTCCTTTCACTGAAGGACTTGCTCACTTGCTGAATTGCTGAAACAACGGTTGTGCCTCCTCGAGCATCTCCCTGCTCTTTGGGGCTTCAGCTTGAGTTCTGAATTTTCATTTCTGGCTGCCAGCAAATACATCTGAATGATACTTGTGGGAGCTCGGTACCTCTGAACAACAGAACCAATTAGATTTCTGCAGAAGCCATTTCATATTTACATTACACTATGTTTATAGATTGTAAGACCACTGTTCACACCTTCATGCCTTTCTTGATCGGTTCGTCTGCTTTGTTTGCTCAGCACACGTCCCTTAGGCAATTTGATTGGCTATAATTCCGAGCCTTCATGGCCTCTATCTCATTCTTCTTGTCCTGGTATTCAATTTCCCAGGCTCCTCTTCTTTTTAGAACAGTTTGTGTCTCTGTGGCCTTGATATATTCCCAAAGAGCTGATACTTGTAACTAATATCTCTAGGTGGTAGTTCGGCTGGAGCACTTTGTATTCCAAGTTGTGCGGATCCATTGCTGCAGATCCATTGCTACAGTTACTGGTAGCTCCTCAGCCACCTGCTGTGCTGATGGCTCTCCCTTCTGCTGGAGAAGAGGCCAAAGAGGAGCAAAATGAGCAAAGTTACCACAACCCTACAGCTGTGGTGACAGCAGAGTCAGATTTTCCTGAGATAGTAAATGCCAGTTCTGGAGGGTGCTGTCTTTAGTGCAAGGCAGAGGTGCAAGTTTCTGCCCAGCCAGCACTTGCTGCTGCTGGCTAAGGATGCTGAGTGCTGCAGTCCTGCCAGGACCTAGCATTTGCCCCAGCCAGTGACAGCTGGGCAATGGGCTTTGATCTGCCATGTTGAGGCACCAAAGGGCTGGTGCTCCATGTGAGCATCTGGCTCAGTGAAGCTCTGTGTCATGTCTTCTGCAGCGCAACAGCCCAAGGGTGCAGGGGCTCCTTCTGGAGGTCACAAGGTTTTGTTTGCTTGTTTTCCCATTTGGGACCTGTGTTTGACTTGTGGAAGTGTTCTGCAGTTTTCTCGAGTCGTTCTTCACTTCTACAGAGTCTTCTGGCTTTTGATAAGCTGCAAGGAGGTGATTGTGTTGTCCATGAAGCTGTGGGGCCACTTTTGTCCCGTGTGACAAAAGAAAGCAACCATATGGCTCTGAATCCTTCTCGTAAGGCAAAAGGCAGAAGCAGCAAGTCTCTGTTGCTCCATTTTGTGGTGAAGTCTTACAGCATTGAAAAGTGCATTGGAGCCTGGAGCGGGGATGAAGCTGCAGGTCCTTGCCTGTTGTCTTGTGTTGCTAAGAACAGGAAGGACACGTTGAAATCCTGTAGGCTGTATTTTATAGCAAACGTGCACCTGTGTGCCAGGAGAGGTGGGTGGGACAAAAGGAGGCAGGGGTGCGGGTCAAGAGCAGCAGAATGTGAGCCCAGTGTGCCAGGAAGGCCAAGGGCATCCTGGCCTGTGTCAGCAATAGGGGAAGAGCAGGAGCAGGGCAGTGACCGTCCCCCTGTGCTGGGCAGCGCTGCGGGCACAGCTGGAGTGCTGTGCCAGTTCTGGGCCCCTACTCTGTTCCAGGTAGCCACTCCAAAGCATCAGTACCTTAACTGGAAACACAGAACTGTCACAGAATCATTACGTATCAGGAAAAGTTCCATTTTGGCAGCACGGTCTCTGAGATGATATTCCTGTCTGGAATTGGGATGAAATTTTGTCTTACATGACAGAATGAAGTATTTCATTAGTTCATCACCCACTATTTTGCAAATACTATTAATAGCTTATGTCTAACATGGTTAAGTGGAATTATTTGTCGAGAGGCTACTCCCCTTTTAATTGTTAATTGCATTTCTTGACGAGTTGGGAACAATGTGTGGGCAATTCTGAGATGAATTAGACAGGAGTGAATTGAAACAATGGTGAATTCAGAAGACAGATATTGACTTTGCTGACATCAGTCTGAAATATGCAATTACCCCATGACCTTGCTAAATAAATAAGTTAGAGCTCTTATCCGGTGGCATCAATAGAAAAACTCAGTACTTTCAGTGTACTGAGTCAGAACTGGGGTTTTTTCTGCTTTTCAACTAGAGAATCCTAGTTGACTTTTTTCTGCAATGGATTACTTAATTATTTTTCTGCCACTTGTGTATGCTAATGCTTAGCTGACCACTTTAGACTTCCACGGACTACTGACTTTTTAATCCACCTCAGAAAGTTAAATTTCCTATGAGGAAGAGGAGCAACACTGGGAATATTTTGCTTAGATGATTAGAAACTATATAGGGAAATCACAGAGGTCGTTCAGCACAGAAAAGAAAATCAAAGATTTGCCAATATTGCTTTGCAAAAACAACGTCCACGGAACAATTAAGAATTTTGTGATGAGTATTTCTCTAGCCGGTGCATCACCAAGGAGGCCACTGGAAAATTCTGTCTTTCGTATTATTTAGCACATTCTGAAAGTGGACAGGTTTGTGGACGAAAAGAGGTGCTAGAAGACTTCAGGAGTAGTAATAAATATTAATTATTATTAATTATTACTTCAGGAGTAGTATTAATGGGCCTGTTTAGCTTCAGCAGAGCAATACATCTTGGCCTTGACATTGCTTCTTCACAGGTTCTCACAGTTTTGGCATCTAGGCAGAAGCATTTCTCTGAAGCAGTGCTTGTGCCCATTGTCCTCTTACAGAATGAAATTGTTTCGGCCTTCAGTTTCAGCTGTGAGCCCGACATTGTGTCAGAGGTCATCACAGGTCTTTGGGGGAGGAAAGCAGGTCTTACCTGCTGGTCTTGTGATTGCATCATTTTTAGTGATGCACCAGGTAGCTGGACTCTGAGGGCTGACGGAGAGTTTTGAAGCAAACTGGAAGTAAGATAGATATGGTCTTTCAGTTATTAAAGAGAGTTTCTAAAAAAGGTGAAAAGCAACTTTTTACATGGGAAAATAGTGATAGAATAAGGAGGGAATGGTTTTGAAATAATAGAGGGGAGTTTTAGGCAGAAATTTGTTTCTGTGAGGAGGGTGGGACATTGGCACAGGGAATTTATACATCTGGAAATGTTTAAATTCAGGTTGGAAGAGGCTTAGAGCATCCTGGTCTAGTGGAAGGTGACCCTGCCCATGACAGAGGGGTTGGATAGAGATGATGATTATAGTTCCTTTCAGTCCACACTATTCTGTGTTTCAGTGATTGCATGATGATTCCATGATTCTATGAGGTGTGACAATGAAGATGGCTCACAAACCTTCCTGTACCCAAAAACGAACCTCAAATAAATGATCTAAACCAAAACAGGGGCATTTGGTCTCCCTGGCCAATCATTTTGCTATCCTTCACATTTCCAGAAGGAAGGTATTTTTTACAACGATTGAAAACAAATAAAAAATGGAGTGACACTACTACCTGATTTGTTGGGAAATATGCACATATACTCCTGAAAGCATATTTCTCAGTCTTGGTTTCTATGATTAAAAAAAAAAAAACACAAAAAAAAAAAAAAAAAAAAAAAAAAAAAAAAAAAAAAAAAAAAAAAAAAAAAGAAAAAAATAAAATTAAAAAAAGGGAAGAGAATCGGTTAAATGTCGAGCTTGGGGAAGGAAAACCTCAAGACAATTATCCTTTTGCTGTTAAAGTTTCTCTTAAATGAACACAAGTTGCCATTTCTTTCTTTCTGCTCTTCCACATGTAACTCATATAGGGTTTTTCAACTTCCCTTCACACTTTGTAACTTTGCAAACCAGCTGGAGCTGCATATCTTTTAGCTGTTACAGATAGAACTGTTTCCTTGGTAGGTAGAAAAGTTGAAAGTATTCTTATCCATTTTCTCACAAAGTGAGAAAAATCCATGTATGCATATACCTACTGAAGTGTCATCCTAAACACAGAATAAGAGTCCTTTGTGAAGGCAGCTCAGTTGGATCCTACAAGGAGATTTGAAATGTAAGAAAATAATTTTGGGTACCTAAACACCTTTTGTTTCTACTCAGATCTGTAAAGCTCAATAATATATACATTTTAAACCCTAAAATTTAATTCTGTTCTCTTGCCCAACTCTTTTCTGTTTGTTGAGTGAGCCATAGTGCATTGCTTTGCCTAAATGTTAGTGCATACACTCAGAGCTCATCCATTCCTCCCAACAAAATACCAAATTTCCAAGTAAGCGTGTGGAATGGGCTTAACTGTATTCAAGTGAGGCTCCAGTTAGCCTACTGAGAGAGTCAGAGGAAATACCAATGATCTGAGAACTCATCTCCTTTAAGGATGGGAAAAATAGAAACAGTAACAGAAACTGGTGTCTGACCACTTTTTTTGAAAGCCATCTTCCTGGTTACTCGTTGTAATAGAGCCCCCTAGCCCCTTCCTTTTCTATCCTAGTAGAACGGCAGAAAAGGAAGATCCTTAGGATTAGTAAGAAAGAGGACAGGAGGATAGGCAACTTTTGGGTGACACGTAGCAGAGATTTGGCCCTAGGCCAGTGAACTGGCTTGCATAGAACTCACAAAAATGAGGGGCAGGATCTCAGGCCAGTGCAATTCCAAAAACGTACCCACCACAACTGGTCCGTAAAGCCATCAAACTGTCTATCCTCCACTCACATATTCATTTTTCGAAATTTAGTATCATGATTTGGAAGAGGAGGAGTTTCACCCAGCTTACCTAGGAATGAGAAATCTCTCTTTGAATGTAGGCTGTCATCCTTCCTAAAAGTGGACCTGCGCTATCTCAGTGAAGGACCCATCAGCTACTCAAGTGGAGTACCACAAAGTCCTGTTAAACAGTATTCTCTTTAGTCCTGTATTCTAATGAATAACAAAAAGTAAGAGCCTGTTTCTTACAGATCAAGCTCCTCTGAGCACATTGCTGTATTGTAAGCTTAGACAGGTTTGGAAAAGTAAGTAGACTGCTGAGACAGCTACTAGACACCTACAGATAGGCTTAATTTTGGTCTCTAGTTATATTAACAGTTATATTTACTCCAGACTAAATGTTGCTCTCCATCTCTTCTTCACCAGCAGGAGGCAGTCTCTTCTGTGTTTTGGGAATATCATGTGACTTCACATGAACTGTTGTAGCTGCCTCCTCTTGCCAGATTTCCTCAACTTTTAACTACTTTTCACAAACGTCAACAGCTGACACAGTTGGTGGTTTTAGACAAACATTCGCTGAAAACAACTCTTCTCTGTCACCTAAAGTAATACCTTTTTAAAATGATTATTTACAAGGCCATAAATCGATGTCTTCACTGAAATTTCTGGTTGAACTTCCAATACTGTTCTTTTCCTTTAGTTTACCGCATAGAATTTGATTAGAGGGAGAATTGGGTTCGATAGGGAATGGCATAGAAAGCGCACAGAGTATTAGAGGAAACAGCAACAAGTGGAGATTTGATGAAAAACCTTGAGATGATAGTGGTGAAAGTGAGGAAAATAGAAGTGGTGAAAAAAATTTGAACTTCCTTCTCAGGAGCTGTCCTTTCCATCTCTACTCTCGTTCAAATATTCTACAGACAACTATTTTGGGTTTGAAGGACTCTTAAGAGGTGCTTCTCAGCGTGCATTCTTCTCTGAGCTTCTCCACCACCATCATGCTCCTTCCCTTGTTTTCTCCTCTATGCACGACAGCCAAATCCCTGAAGCAGCAAGTGATAGAACAAGAGGAAATGGCCTCAAGTTGGGCCACAATAGGTTTAGATAGGAAATCAAGTAAAATTTCTTTACTGGAAAGGTTGTCAAGCCCTGGCACAGACTGCTCAGGGCAATGTTGAAGTCACCATCCCCAGAGTGATCTAAATGTGTAGATGTGTTGTTTGGGGACACAGTTTAGTGATGGGCTTGTGAGCTCTGCGTAAATGCACAGACTCTATGATGTTAGAGGTCTTGTCCGACATAAATGAGTCAGTAATTCTACAATTCTGAGATGCTTGCTGGTTTTCTCTGTTTTGGATGCAGGTGTGTATGAACAGCACAGTGGGTGTTTGAAACCTCCCATGGTAAAATTTGACATCCTCTGTTGGGCACAATCCACTTTAACTTGTGCCTAAGATAATTTCAGGTGCCAGCACTGAAACTAGCAAGGCAAATGTAGACATTATTTCCTATGTTCCTGTGTATAAATTTCCAGAAGAAAATCAGAGATTTTATTATCATTCATAATTACAATACAAGCAAACTCTAAATGTCAGTCAGAGCAACTGAAAAGCAGGACTTATGTGCTGAATCACTTCTGTGCTGTGAAGCTGGGAAGACATAATGCTCAGAGCTGAGAAACATAGTAAATTAAAAGAAGAAAGAAGAGATTTCAATAAAACACGATGTACTCATAATTTGAGGGACAATAGGACATCTTAGAATGACATTTACTGCTGTTTCCATAAAGTGGGAAAGCGGGGACCGGGGGGGAGGGGGGGGGGCGGGGGACGGCTGGTGTGCACGGGGAGGAAGCAGCTCTGGACTCTCAGTGATTGCAAAAGCCCACACTGTAAAAAGACCCTATTTTGGTTAACATGTTGTCCATCTTTAATGGTAATAGCTTTAATGTAACAGCTGGTTTTGATGTAATTTCTTTTCCCAGACTTCCCCCCAGACTGCTCCCTGGGTACAGGCAGGGAGGCCAGAGATCTAAAGCCAGGAGCTAAAGGATTTTTCATCATTTAACAGGCCACTTGTTGCTATGTACTCTGCAAGCTGGACAGTGCAGCCTAGCAGGACAGTGGGATCTGTTTTAATATTACATGCTTCCAAAAGTGCAACTGGGTCTGCAGAAGCAACCTGGGCATCATCATTTTGTACCTGGGGGTTGTGGGATGCAGCAAAATATCCTCAAGTAGCATGGTGATAATGGTTGTCTATGCGTGCACTCGATGTTCTGACATAAACCTTCAAAACACAGTGAGGGATGGAAATGACCTAAGCAGGTAAGAAAGCAAACCTGCTGCTCTGGGTCATAATAGCTGTGCCTCAAATTACACTCTTAATTACATGAGTGTAATTGGAAGAGAATTGTTCACAATTCCTGCAAATTCCAGTCCTTTTCCACTGCTCCTGTTACACAGTCACACAAAGGTTTCTTTCCAGAATCTATGAAAAAATTAGTATAAATTGTCTGCAATCAGGACACAATGAGATACTGTCTGTAAGAACCACATGAACACGGGAAGGCTGATTTACTAGGAGTCTGAGAAAACATTGCTGACTGAGAAAATATGGGGGCTGGGTGACTTTTCCCCCTCAAAAATGGAAAAATGTCTCCTGCAACTGAAGCCAAAAATGTCAAGCTCTAGAAGTGTGATTATTTATTAAGGGAATTCTTGCCAAGAAGATCTCTTCTTTGAGGAGGATTGTATTCAGCAAATAAAACCCAGAAATATTCATATTGGTCAATTCTTTGTGCCAATAATGTTTTTACGTATCAGAACAGCTATTTGGCGTTGGTTCTAGTCCTATTAACTTTGATTCTTGACATGCACAAGGCAAAAGAGGTTAATGTTTTGCCTTTATATTATGCTCAATGATCATGTATGTCAAGCCAAACAGAAAAGGAGCATTCAGGTACCTTGAAAGATAGCTAGTAAATCAATCAAAATTTGCTGTTTTCCTTGCTCCTTTGTTGTCAGTATTGTGGACACTGTAAGATGGTGAGACACAAAGGTAAGCGCTTTCTAGAATCTCATTTTTGTCTAAGGACCTTAATAAATCAAAAAACTACTGAAACTATCGGGAAGGGCAATTTGAGTATTCTCTCTGCCTTGAGAAAATGATGAAACCGCTTTTTTGAAACTGAAACCTCTGATTGTTTAGCCTTGTCCCAAATTCAGTTGTGCAATCGCACATTCTGGATTGGAACTCCTTCCCTAGGTCCTGCTGTGTGTGCCAGAAACTCAGGGGATGTGGAGTAGATACTCCTTGATGAAGGGTTGCTGTATTTTCATGTACTGTATTTTCTTTTTCTGAAAGAGAGGGAAGAGCTAATGGAGGTAAAACTGAACCGGTTGAGTGCACTAGGTGGTGTTCTGTCACTGTATCCCATGCATAGGATGTTTCTCCTTGTTTTTTTAAGGATGAAAAATGTAGAGAAGTCCTTTACACTCCTTTGGAGAGGACATCCATGGTACTTCACATCTGCTCAGCCTAGCTCTTACAGAGGCTCACAGGTAAGATTGGATCACAGCCAAGGAGGTTTTAGGAGTCTCTGGGATGTGTCTTCAAAGCACTGACCTCATCTGCATGAGTGGCACCTGCCTGTGACATGCTTCCCCAGCTTGAAACCCAGTAATGTTATAAGTTGTACTATATTCTATCTGGTTGTAGGGAACTAGTGCCATAAACATAAATTCTGTGCTTTACTAACCATATATTCTCTTAATAAAATGAAGTTTTAATTGTAACTACAATTTACTGCTGCCATTGCCGAGGATTCCTTAGAGTGTCCATTTGTCCCCTTTCTGTTGGATAGCACTTGTGACCTCAGGAATCTTCTCTGTGTATTTTTTAGGGAGAGGGTAAGCCTAGTGGGAGTTCACCATTAGAAATGAGGCTGTCTCTAAATATTCTGCCAATTCTCTATGCTTTGCATATATAAAGGTAGTAAAGAAAGGAAAATAAAATTAGTCAAAACAGACAACCCAGAATATGAAACCTGTTTCCACATTCTTTACATAAGAAAATGTGCCTTTATTGCTTTCCATATGAAGATATAGATGTACTTCCATCTGGAAGACAGCTTTTGAAAGCTTTGCAGAACTCAGCTGCAAAATATAGACTTTGAAATGAAAGTTGGTATAAAGCAACTGATTCTTTTATATATTGCATACTTCATGTATATAATGCTGTACATATTATAAGCATGCTAGTGGGGCATTCTATTTTCAGCACACTCAACTCTGACTTTGTTGCTCAAACACCTAGTGGTTAATAATACAGATTTTTGAGGGTTTGTATGTCACCAGATTGTTTCTGAAATTTGAAATGATCTAATGAAAAGATCTTCATTAACATATACTTTTGCCTATCATTTTGAAAACAGATCCATGCCCAAATCTAATATCTACAAGGCTTCCCTTTTATCTCCCTCCTCAAAAGTTCCATCATTCATTTAAAATAAAGTCATACCCTCCAATAGGAATTTTTTATTGTAGTTGATATTACACTCTGTATGAACTAATATACTATGGGATTAAAAAACACAAGGACTAATATGCAGGAAAATTTTTTTCTTCTACTTCTATGCAAGAAATAAATTTAGTTGAATTTTTGTTCTTCTGAAGTTCTTTTCTTTCAAGAGGAAAATAAGGAACATACATTCCACTATTTACACTCTCTTACATGTACTTTCCACATACAACTACCTTCTGAAAAAGTACATGTGAAGAGCTGCCCTTTTACTGAGTGAACTAAGGTCATCCACTCTGCCTTTGTCTGCTATTGAATAAATCACATCTTTCTTTTATGCAATGATGTGGAAGCTGCATCCCTTGATTTTGAAGGTATTTGCCACTGATCCTTTCTAATTTATCCTGGAAGATTGCTGAGCAGTAGTTTTCTAAACTCTAGTTTTCACTGCTGAAAAGGGACAAGACAAGCTTTCCTAGAAGTTGGGGAGAATTCTGGCAAAATTCTCCTGGCAGTCCAAGCTTCCTTCCAGCACATCTTTGTTGAAATGAATGAACAGGTTTGGAGGACATGGAAGAGGAAAGAGGGGAGGAAAAGGGACATTTCACAGTTTTTTGTCTGTCACAATGATCAGTTCTGCCTACTGAGATGAATATCCAAAAACAGTGGACCATAAAATAAACATAATAGCTCAAAACCATTTACAATCACCAACCAATTGTCTATTACGCATCTCTTTCAGTTCATGAGATCTACCTCAGAGTGGGGGGCTATTTCTAAATTCTAGGTCATATTTAACCATCAATTTCAGTCCACCAATTTCAAAGGGATGGAAGTAATACAAGGTAAAAGTTAGGAAACTGAAAGGAACAGCAAGCTAAAAGTTAAGAAAAGTCCCTGCACCATGTATCAAAAAGATGCTGTGAAGACAAGGTGGGGAAACTCCCTAAAAATGTGTGATTGTATTTCTCAGTGCTATAATCCCAGTTTTGGGAAACTGTTTCATGCTGCATTACAAATTCCAAACACGTATTTTGATATTTGGAAATTTGTTTATTGTGCTGTTTTTTTTTAAAAAGAGATTATTTTATTTTATTTTATTTTATTTTATTTTATTTTATTTTATTTTATTCTGTTTTTAAAGTGAAAGAATAATCTACCACCTCTGTTGAAAACTAATCAGAAAGGTGCTGGCTATAGACAACAAGCTTGATTCAAAAGAAAATATTCAAATGAATACTTTGAATATTTACAGACTGCTTTGAGTTTTATTACTCCAGTTGAAATGTAATCAAAGTATTTAGAATTAGTGGCTTCAAACATAAGTGTAAAATTGAGGAATTTTAAAGTTAAAACTAGAAAGTTACATATTCTGCAGTGCCTAGCACAGTCTGGGTGTGTCCTTATATGATTCAGAAAGATGTCATGTTCATGACTTGTACTAAATTGTCCTGCTCATGTGGTTTTAAACATGTTGAAGGGAGGGGTTACTATTTTTTGCTTACCAGCCTATCATTCCTCATGTGGTTTGTAAAGAAGGGCAGTCACTCTTGGAGCTAGTAATCCTGACTTTTGTTTGTGTTCCTCTCCCAGTCAAGACAACTGGCAGAGGGACTATTAAGGACAGCAGCCAGGCTGGGACATGTAAATTAGCTTCCTCCTGTTATCTCTGACACCCATTGGGTACAGGCTACACATCTGCCTACCATCAGCTTTAATTCAAGTTCATCATGCCCAGAGACAGCATCCTCCAGAATGAAGAAAAAACTGGCCTGCTGCCAGCACCCTTTGTTCCTTCCATCTGGGTAGAACAGGACTACCTAGGATTAGCCAACACTTAGGTTCTCTGAACTGATCAGTTCAGTCAAATTACTGTGCAAAGTAAATTGATCCTCCCAAACAAAAGGGTCTGCCAGTGGGGAGGTACCTGAGAAAGCAGCATGCCTGTGTAAACAGTTCTGTCCTTTGCCACAGTGTGGAGTGTGTCAGCACCATACGCTGCCACTATGTATTTATTAAGTGACAGATTAACTCATCTCAGCATTTGGGACCCTGTTTCCAGCTGTGAGGATGATTGATGGGCTGACTACTGCTTCAGTCTTGGAAGTTTTTTCCTTCATTGAACAGAGCCAAGAAGACAGGAAATTGCCCCCTTTGGAAATGCTAATCTCACCACTCCTTCAAAGACCAACCATAGCAGTTTCTTCCAGGCAAAGTCTTAAAAGTGGTACATTACACATCAAATGCATACGAATTAGAAATTTCTTTTCAAGGCTCTATCATTTATTAAGGGTCTTCCTTTCCATATATTCATCATGCCCCACTTCACCCCTTAATTACAGTACAGTACTTTCTACTAATTGTGAGAAAGTCCATGGTAGGCAGGATCTGCATTAACTTCTGCACCCTCTGAGATGTAGTTCAGGGTCAGGTAGAAAGGAGGCAGATGGGCCCCAATTCTTAGGGACATGGCCTTCAAGGAACAAAGACATGTTCCTTTTGTTCCCACCGGCAATGTTTCTTAAGGGAATGCCCCATGAAAAGTACATTTCATTAGTGTATTGCTTTGGCAAATCTCATGTCCACAAGACCTTGCACCCACACTGGTAAGGGAGTCACGGTTTCCCTACTGCTGTTGAATAGGGTCTCACTACCAGCCATTTATCTCCTGGAAACTTCTAGTGGGAAGATATCAATAAATCTTAAAACGGACTCTCGGCCATGGATCAGAGAATTTGGCCTGTCCAAACTGCTCTATCTTGACTCAGACCACGATCATTTTTTTTTTACCTTGTCTGATTCTTTACTTGTTGGGAAGTGAAATTCAGGTTTACCAAATTTCTGTAAAATGGTTTGTTCTACCTACCTTGATTTTTTTTTGCAACAGCTTCTAAAGCTCCTAACAAGTGACTACATTTTTATGAAACGAGGAACATTTTGGGATGCAGATAAAACCAATTTAAAGCTTCAGATACTTCCTTAATCACCCTTTTAATGCTTAAAAGATGAACATGCCTATTTTGTTTTAACTTGAAGTAATAATTTCAGTGTATAGGAAATGATTTTGGTTTTTTTTGGAGGGAAAAAGAACCTCTGGTTCTCTTTGTCTGTCCTGTGCAAAGAAAGTAGACCTTGTTTAAGTTAGGATAAAATATTCATTCAAAGATTTAATATTTTCCTTGGTTTTGTTGGAACTTAATTTCAATCAAGATTTTTCTGCCAGTACTAAGTGAAAAAGAATGAAACATCCTTATCTTTTAAAAGGAACATTAAAGGAAGCACCATCTCATTTCCCTTCATATTTCACTTTTTAAAATAATTACACCAGACATTAAAACCAAAGTTAAAACAGATGCTAGCGCATATGTGTGTTGTCTGCAAGCAAGTTCCAGGTTTGGATTTGCTAAAAATAAAACTTTAATGAGCAGATATACTTGCCAAATTTGTGGTCACTCTAAGAGATTACACTCATTTGTACTTTAGAAATTCTCTGGTGTAAGACCAAGAACCCATTTCAGGACATCCTAGGAAAAACTTTCCACTTGGCATAACCTTCACCTTAAGATGCACCAGCAACACCATCAGATGAGACTCGCATGAACTCCAGAGACCACTCCAGTGATTTGGGCTGGCAGCCAATTTATTCTAACTTGTGCACCTGTCTACTAGAAAAAAAAGAATCCACACATCTTTCGTTTACACGCCCCTTCTAAAATGCCACATTGACAGGAATATTATCTACATTTTTATAGGTAAGATTAAATATTTGCATGTGACCTGTGGACATGGTGAGACCACAGCTAAACAGAGTCCTGCCTCATCCCAGCAGCAGTCTTGGTCCAAGCCTTTGCTCTCGGTGTTTGTAGCAAAAACTATACCTGTCTTGTAACAGCTCACCTTGATTGTGTCTGGGCAGTGGATGTTTTTACAGGACATCTACCTGCTGAAACATCCCTTGCTGGGATTTCTAGAATAAAAGAGTTTGATTTCTTCTAATTTATTGCACAGTCATGGAAATAATTGGGAAAGGTAATGGAATTATTTCCCATTCCTCTGAACATTCTGCAGGGATTTTTTTATCCAAACCAGATAATTGACTAAGTCAACATAGCATTAAACTTCTATTTTTAGCCCTCAAGTCCTTGTAAACATGATGTGGTGACAGGAGCAGTTTTTCCAGCTGTGTTAATAATAAAAAATAACAGCAAAAAACCCTCCCAACAAATCAACACAATCTAAGAACCCCCAAATTAAAAAAAGGCATTTTGCTTGGCCTAGAGACTGAACAAAAATAGTCCCACACTTGAGAAGCAGGTACATAAAGATAGCTTACAAATGAGGTGGAGAAATGAGGAGTTCCTTTAATGTATTTATATATATCTGCTGTCTTGGTTTGGGGAGACAGGCATCTGCCAGGTAATAAAAAGAAAACAACTGGAGTTTCCTTTGGAATGGAGAGTGTAAACTACACCCTCCACCCCTTTTTTCTTATTTTTCAATTATAAATTTACAATCAGAGGCTCTTAGGCAAAGATTTGGGAAATAGGAATAGCAGTTCTTTACTAGAATGTATTACAAAGCAAACAAACACAAAAAACCCCTACCAAACAACTACAGCATTAGTAACAAACAAAAACAGTACTAAGAACCTTGAGGGCTTTGTTTCACAAAACCCAGGGCAGTTTGGTTTCGGTGTTCCTGCAGGATCCTCAGAGCACCAAGCTGAAAGAGTGGAAAAGTCCTGGGCTGGTCGCTGGGATGGCAGGGTGTCCCGGCAGGCAGGGGCAGGATGTCCCGGCAGCGCAGGGGGTGCAGGGTCACACTGCAGCAAGACGAGCAGCGCCGAAGGAGCTGAAGGCGAGGCAAGGCCGGCCCAGCTCCCGCGGGTGGCAGAGAAAACTCCGGATTCAGGCCGAACGGGTGATAGTAGATTTCCAGGACTGGATCCCTTTGGCCACAGTGAAACTCTTCCAGCCAGCAATAGCCCTTCTCTCTCTCCCTGAACGCCGAACGCCGGAAAAAGAACAGCCCGCAGCTGCCTCAAGCTCTGTCTTTTACCTGCCTTATCTCCCTCTTCCAACTTTGTCCACCTCTTTGTTTCAGTTAAGGACTCTCCAACTCTCCAGCACTTGGTCTCCTTGGTAACTTCTGGAGAAAAAATTCTTTAGAGAAAGAAGGAACAAACCTAACTCCCAACATCTGCACATGTATGTACAAATACATGTTTACACATGTGTATCTCTAAATTTGAGTATGTGTGCATTTATTCCATTTATATCCACAAATATATCTATATAGAAATAATGTGATGACTTAACATCTTGCCTGTGAGAGGGGAATAAATGGCAGAGCACTTTTTTCGAGCACTGATGCTTGACAATGCTGCATTACTTTGAATTGGGAACTGACAGACCCACACATCCCTGCAAGTGTCAATGTTATAATGAAGAAACGTGATTATGTTATCTGTGTCAGGTAGAGGTTTGGCCAATCACTCAACGCTCATCTTCTTTCATCACATATTAGCTTTGTTGTGTTTTAGGTGCTTTATTTTCAGCGGCAACACCATGTTGATCAAACTACAACTCTCATTCCATTTAGTGAGGAATAGAACAGCCTTCTGTTCTCAATTTAGGCATCTTAAAAGCATTCTTGAAATACAAAATCCTCTGTCAGCTGGGCTGAACAGCATGATAATAATGTTATTTTTCTTTCTAACACAAGATCAAAGCTTCAGACAAGGTGGCATATATCTTGGATATTCAGCCTCTAAAATTCAGGTCCGTTGAACCCAGAGATCGCTTGTTGCTGATTTTAGAGTGTAAATTTGCTTGTGAAGGAAGCATCCAGTTCCATGGCAGTATTTAACCACTGTCCTAAGTTCATGTACCACTGAGTACTTTGCTAAAATGTGAGGGATTTTCCTCTGATGTACTGTCATTTGTTTTACTACAGAAAATGAGCATGAAGCCAAGGCTCTGCAAGATCTGCAGAGAAAGCAGAAATACCGAAGAATTGTCAATCCAGCTCTCTTCAGCCTAGCTTTTAAATTTACAGGGAGGAATTAATATTTGCCTTCTTTCCACTCCTTACATTGTAACTGTTCTGCATAAATCTAGGAGAGGCTCTAACCTCAAGTTATTAGCAGTCACTGGGCAATTTACTCCTGCTTTCCTTCTCCCCTTCCCCAGCTCCATAAAAACATTGTATTTCCCTCTTACAGTGCCAGAGTGCCTAACCAATGCATAAGAAGGCTCTAAGCGTGGATTTGGCCTCCAAAATACTGTGTTGGTCTGGCCTGGGAGGACATGAAATGCCTCAACATTCACTGCAAGAACTTCTGCTCATGACCAATTGTCCGATTAGATATTAATGTCTCCTCACAAACTGCAAGAACTGCGGTCATTGAGTTGCTGTCTTCCAGAAGGGCTGCAGGCAGATCTGAATCTGGATTCCTTCTCTCATCTAAGAATTTCTCATCACCAGAGATGACAGAAGAATCACCTGAACCCTCTGTCTGAAGACTCGATGAGTACAGGAGAAAATCTTTGAGCAGCCATTGAAAGTGAGAGCTGTTTTAAATCCCCAAATCAGCCAAGCAGAAATAAAAGGAATCATGACAGAAGAGCTGGCCATGTTTCCCATGGCAAGATTCTGAACTGATGGAATGTAAAACTTTTCACTTGAATTAGTGCAAGAGCACTTGAGGGCAATAGTCTGGAGAAAGAAAGCATTTTTCATTGGAGTAACAGAAGGGAGAAGGGGCACTTCTCACCATGCTAACTGGAAAAGCAAACTCACTGATTTTCCTCACTGAACTGGTCAAGAGCTTTCTTTCCTGCTTTAGTTAATTTAAACATGACACTTTTGTGGCTCCACTGCATTGCACACAGATGGAATGCTTTTGTTAAAGTGAAAAGAGAATTGTTTACTTGACAGCCTGATTAACCTCAGCTATCATGAAGAGACTGCTTACATTACGCTTAATGGAAGTTTCATTCCTTTTGTCCCTTCATCTTTTCCCTTTATCTGAGTTTTGTTAGAGTCTTAATACTCCTGTCATTTACAGGAATGTCCTGGGCACAGAAAAGCTGCCTCAGAAAAATAGCACATCACCTTTTCTTCCCTGCTGTGCAGCCCCCTATGAAAGCTCCTGGGACTCTTCAGGGGGTGCCTTAAAAATAGGAGAAAAAAGCAGGATGTGGACAGGAGGGAATGACAGAAGCCTGCATACATGTTAAGTGCTATTTATTAAAGTGAATCCCCAGTGAACACAGCCCCTATATACATGAAAGCACAGAGGATTAATGACAATCGCCTCAGCAATGATAGAAGCAACAAGTGGCCTTCCTCCACTGGCCTTGATATTACCTGTCAGACTCAGTGCAGCACACATACACACATACACTCACCGTATACGAAGCAGCCTTGCCCTGGACCTTGTGACTGAGGTGTGTGGGTGCAAATTATGTTGAACCTTGGATTTCATTATCCACAGGGCAAAGTGATAAGTCACAGAATCGCAGAATCCCTAGGTCAGAAGAGATTTTCGAGATCATTGAGTCCAACCCAGCCTTAACACCTCGACTAAAGCAAGGCACCAAGTGCCACACCCAGTCTTTCTTTAAACACATCCAGGCATGGTGACTCCACCATCCTGAGCAGACCATACCAATACTTTATCACCCTTTGTGTAAAAAGCTTTATTATAATATCCAGCCTATATTTCCCTTGGCACAGCTTGAGACTGTGTCCTTTTATGCTGCCTGTCAGTTGCTGCCTGTGTGTCAAGCCCCTGCATGTGCTTTCTTACTCTCAAGATGAGAGAAACTGAATTGGGGTAGGAAAAGGAGGCTGAGCTCCAGAAACGCTGCCCTGTGAGCTTGTCCATCTTTCTGCTGGTCATCACTTCAATGGATGGGCTGATGCACTCATCAAGAGCATTTCATGTGACCTGGCTGCAGGAGCAGGCTAAAAGTTGCTTTTACCACACTGTTGAAATAGACAATTTTGCACGTGGAGGTTAACAGCCCTTGGATGTTTTGGCCATGTTTATCCAAATGCCTGCTCATTAATTAATTCAGTGGGAAGATCTACAGTGAGCTATTGCCAGGTCTTCCATGGCCTCAGAAAAACGCTTCATGAAAAGCACCTCAATAAAGGGCACACTCTCTTTCTGTTGGAAGGTGTGCAGTTGTCTAGGAAATTGCTGTGATATATTGGTATTCATGCCCCCAAAAACGTGAGAGTCCTATTTTCATGCCTGTTCCTCTGCTGCATTTTTCCCTTTTCCCACTGAGTTTGTTTCAGCACTGTCTTGGGCACCAGCAGGTGCAAGAGCAGTTCACACCCTGAACATGAAACCTCCCGTCTCCTGCTACCCTTCCTTTGACAGCTGAGCAGGAAAGAGTGGTTACCCACAGATGGGAAATGAAGGTGTGTTGCCATCTCCCCCATCCTCTGAGATGGCAAGACATGGAAAGATGACCCATCCTAAGCTTTTGTGAGAACTTTGAGTTCCCCTTATGAGACACTGTACAGACACATGTTTCAGAACTAATGTAGAAACAATTTAAGCTAAAAGACCTAGGCAACTTCTGGAGAAATCTGGCATGAAAAGATTTTGACAATTTATTCTACCTTTGTGCTTTCTTTTGTTTTCAGCCCAAAGTTAAAGACATTACGAACAATTTCCCCTCACAGAATAGCTGAACATTTCCAGTTTCCTGTGACCCATCCCTTCTCTCATCACTATACCAATAAATGCCCCCACCGTTTGATTAGGTGTTTCCAGCCCTATGCTACCAGAAGTAGTGAGATTGAGAATAACTGGAGACTTTGAATTAAAAGATTAGTGGAAACAAATTGTAATGAAAGACATCAACAGAATTTTGAACCTTGATTTCATTTTACACATGGGAACTGGAATTGCTTTAGTGGAGGAAAGTATAATTTTTTTTGAGAGTTAAGACTTAGCAGTCCCCAGAGCAGGACAATAGGGGGCCACTGTGCCAAAGTGTCAGTCCAGCTCTTTAGGCCTGAAGACAGGAAAAAAATTTTTAAAAATTCACAGTGGAAACACAGACAAGCTTTTTTCATCTGTCTGTATAGAAGAAAGAATTACTACTTCAATTTCTATCTGAAACTTCAGGAACAGGCTTAATGGGACTCTGCACCAGAACTTGTCTCTCTGAAGAGGAATTTGCTGCCTCCAGGGTCAGGAATGCGGGAGAGGGTGGAGGAGTGTTCTGTAGTTGTCCTTGTGGACTTTCAAGGGTGAATCCAGGCTAGGAAGAGCATTAATTCGAAAGAAAAGTAATGGAAAAGTAGATACAAAAATGAAGATAGATTTGCCTCTGAATCCTAATGTCTTTATCCTTGGGGATTTTGATTCCATTACAAATATTAGCAAAGATCAAGGGCATATTATTTCAGGGCAAGTCTGATTAGAAAGAAGTTAATTCAACAAAAGTGGAAATCAGCTAAAGAATTTAAAATTGATGTGAGAAATGCAATGGAATTTTCAGATCCTTTAGGAATCTTCTCACACTTGACTTGTTCCTTCAAGGAACCTCTTGTACCTTTTAAACCCAAACCAACTCTCTCCTCTTATCCTCCTGGATCCTCCTAGGCCTTTCCTCTGCACATTTTGCCTTTGATACTCTTTCAGAATATCTTCTCCCCTTCCTACCATGCTTTTTTGGAGGCACAAAATGCTGCCTATTATCTATCCAGACCACCAAGAAAAGATGGAGAGCATTCTTCCCATTGCTTATTTTAGCGTCCCCTTCTGCCTTTCACGTTGTCTATTTTTACTGCCTCTGCCAGTAGGGAAGACTCGGACAGATGGCAAGTACTGGATTTTTAATGAGGAATGGATGTGTATGGCAAACCAAACCTCACCTCAGAGTCAGAGTGGCATCCAAGGAGATGTTCTTAAGAAAATCCTCATCAATGAAAATTAAAGGAGGATGGTTTACCCATTTTCTAAAATTAAGGTGGTTTTTTACATCTATTCTTCATTGGCTGTTGAACTGATGCATCTCAAGTGAGAAAAGAAACAAAAAAGACAATTTGGCCATGCAGATGGAGTCGACAATGGGAAAGAGAGACATGAGATGAGACTAGTTTCAAATTTCTTTCTTACCTACTTGTCCAAAGAGACAAAGCTCATGTTTTCACAGGTTAAGAGGCATGCCTGCACCTGTGCATCTGTGTATCTTCCTTCCTAATATTCTTTCAGTGACATTGCAGACTGCATTGTCTGAAGCTATTATATTTCTAGAAGGTTTATGAAAAAGCCTTCTGAAGTTCTACTAAGTCAAGTACAAAGTCAGGCACTTGAGCCAAGGCAATCCGAAGCACAAATTACAGGCTGTGAGGAGACTAGATTAAGAGCAGCCCAAGAAGAAGGACTTAGGAGTGTTGGTGGATGAGAAGCCCAACATGTGAGCTCCCAGATTAGAAAGCCTCTGTCGCTGGCGGCAGCCAAAGAAATGGGACCAAAGCAGGTTGAGGGAAGGCATTCTGTCCTTCTACTACCCTCGCATGAAACCCCACTGGGTCCGTTTCTGGGCCCTTCAGAATAAGAAGGACATCACCTTGTTGGATCACGTCCAGAGCAGGTCATAGGGCTTGGAGCAGCTCTCCTGTGAGGAACGGTTGTCAGGCGTTGTTCCGAATGGAGAAGAGAAGGCTCTGGAAAGATCTCAGAGTACCTTCCAGCAACTAAAAGTGCTATAAGAGAACTGGAGAGGGACTTTTGATGAAGGCCTGGAGTGATAGGATAAGGAAGAATGTTTTCAAACTGAAAGAGGCCAGGGCATTATTAGATGTTTGAAAGAAATTCCTCTCTGTGAAGGTGGTGAAGCACCGGCACAGGTTGCTCAGAAAAGCTGTGGATGCCCCATCCTGGAAGTGTTCAAGGCCAACTTGCATGAGGCTTTAGGGAATCCGGTCTAGTGGAAAGGGTCCCTGCCCATGGCATGTGGGTCACACGGGGAGATCTTTAGGGTGTCTTCCAACTCAGACTGTCCAATGATCCCGTGAAGCAAAATCTTACTATCTGCTTGCCTTGCTTTGACTCCGTTCCTAACTGGCCTCTGCTGAACCCCACTGGCCCCTTTGTCTAACTATGCACAGCAGCTTTTGCTGTCATGGTAAACAGATGGTTTGATGAGCAAGGTCCTGCAATCATATCTAGCAGAGCAGACTGCACACACTCTTCCTCCTCTTCCTCTGTCGTTAAAATCAAGAATATAAAGGCCATTTGTTGTTGCTCTGAATAAAAAGCTCCATAATACTGAAACCATTTAGAGGTTATTTTGGGTACACAAAGATTTTACCATTACGTTAAGAGTTTCTCTAATTGTGTTAGAAACAATATGAAGTTCCAATTGAAATATGAAATGATATCTGCTGTATAAAAACTGAAAGGAGTTACATCACAAGTCATGAGTTAGAAATCGAGCTGGTTGCAGAAATTTACAAACTCTAAAGGTACAACATGTGTAGAATGGAGGGCCCAAACCACCTTTCTGTCTACTGCCTGGAATTGGTTAATCAAAAAAGTTAATGTGAAACAAAGACATTTTCAAGAAAAGCTTGTAAGCTACAAGCAAAAAACAATTGCAAATCATATATTTAATTTAATCTTGACATTTGCAGTTAAGAGTGAATGACTTATTATGTGGTGATGGTTATGTGGTAATGCTCCTCACTCACTGAAAGCTGTATCTCCATCTCCTCCTTGCTGTTTTTGTAATGTCTTTTGAAACCTCTCTGGAAATCCTCCACCATCTTCCACACGAAGGTGAGGAGGGCATCGTTGTAGGGGTTCTTGGCAATCTGCAGGTTCCAGAACACCAGGCTGCTCAAGTTGTTGGTGTATAGCTTCATCAGGACCCCTGTGGTGAGGAACTTCCGCAGATTCAAGCCATTCTCCAGGAAGAGCCAGACAAATTTGGGCCTGTCTTTCACCGGGGCTGTGAACATCACATCCTGAAGGTCAGCAGCCTAGGAAGAACTGGAAAAGCAAATGTGAGGGATCACATGTGAGACATGTAAATTTCATCTATGGCCTGATACACAATCACTGTCACACTTTCATCAGAATCAGGCCGGGGGCTTTTTCTGTGCACAATTGCCTTGGCTAGATGGCCCAGAGCATTTCTGGCATGGGCAGATCACCTTTCTAACCAGTGATGATAGAATGGATGGATCATCAGCGAATGATGGAGCTGGCTCTATGGATTATCCTGACTGAATGAGTTGGAAAGGACCCACAAGGATCATGGAGTCCAGCCCCCGGCCCTGCACAGACACCCCAACAATGCCACCCTGTGCATCCCTGAGAGTGTTTCTCAAATGCTCCTTGAGCTGTGGCAGCCTTGGGGCTGTGCCCATTCCCTGGGGAGCCTGGGCAGCGCCCTGTACCCTCTGGGAGAAGAACCTTTCCCTGGTCTCCAGCCTGAGCCTCCCCTGGCACAGCTCCAGCCATTCCCTGGGGTCCTGTCCCTGTAACAGCAGAGATGGGAGCTGCCCCTTGTGAGGAAGCAGCAGCTGCCAAGGAGGTCTGACCTCCTCTTCTCCAGGCTGAACGGAATGTGACGATCAGTGCGGGAGCAATAGACACTCTCTTGACACAGAGGCCCAGGTGCTGAGACAGTGGCTCCTGCTGGGATGTGTCCCTCCCCACAGCTCCCAGCACTCCCTCAGAAGGGGGCTGCACCTGCCAGTTTCGGTCATTGGTGAAGATCTCGTCGCTGGCCAGGTCCAGCTGGTTCCACTCCAGCAGCAGTTTCAGCTGCCCGTTCCAGTTCTCCCTGTCGTGTTCCTTGGTGCTGAAAGCTGCAGGCGAGGAACAATCTCTGAGTAACAACCAGGCACATTTATCATTGCTGCTTCTCACACTGCCAGGACAAGACTTCTTCCAAGTGGCTTTTTCCCCAGACTCATGCACATCTTCCTGACTGGGGGCTGGAGGCTGCTGGAGGCTCAGGGATGTATTTATGGCCCAGGAGCACTTCCTAACCAAGATCAGCACAAGGCTTTCTTCAGGCTGCTCAGAGTCCTGCACCCTCTACACCAGGGAGATTCTGCAGGATTCCCAAGTGGGGCCCGACCAGCATCCCCAAGACTCTCCAAAATGCCTTCCCAGTTACCTGGTTTGGATCTTTCCCACGCTCAGAGATCCCATACTGCTGTTGTAGCCTGCCCACACCCCTTCAGCAGAAGAAGACAGGCTCCAAATTGAGGCAGGAGCTTAGCTCTAGGGAGATGGCACTGCTCTAAGGAAACCTCCTCTAGGGAATAAATAGCCATCCCATTTCCATTTATTATTAAATTCCCAAACAAACCCAGAAAAACAATTATTTGCCTTGGTACAGAGCAAAGGAAATGGCATTGCCCACAATTGCATCTCCAGCTTCTATTCTGATCACTGTCAGTAAATGAAGGCTTTCAAGGACGTCTTTGATCTACAAAAAAAGAGAAAAATTCCCTTTCAAAGCTTTCAAGGCAGTTTAGTAGCAGATCTTCTAGATCCTTTAACAAAGAAATTTACCACCGCATCGTAGCAAAGCTGCTTCTCATCAGTCCTGGGTTTTAACAAATTTAAACAAGCCTAAATGGAAGTAGATAATGAGTTGGATTTTAAAGTCACCAAAGGACAACATTAATTATCCTCTGAACATACAGCAAAGAAATGTGATTCCCCGATGCAGATCATCTTTAACACCAAGATATCATCTCAGTAATTAGAAGCAGCAAGAAATTTCCATTAATGTCATCCTCTGAGTATCACTTTGCAAAGCAGAAGACCACACAGAGGCAAAACAAAGGCCTTGCTTTGGTTTCAAACATTTTCCTAGGAAGGCATGAGAAGAACCTAATTCTTTTAAGGAATCAAAGCTCTCCAGGAATGAAAGTCCACTCAGTGCTACAAAAGTAGCCCAAACAAATGAGTAGATTGCAAAAGGGCTAATCCTCCCCCTGCTCCAGATATCAAAGTGGCCAAGAAAGTAGAGCTCTCCCCTCTTCTTCTCTGCAGGAGAAGCAGGATGACTAAGAGAAAAAGTCCCAGCTATTCCTTCAGTCCTCCATCACCAAAGCTGTGCCATAGCACAGGTGCTGCCTTCAAAGTGACCCCAGTTCCAGCCTAGACCTCTCACCTTCCAGACAACTCCTTCCCCAACACGCCCAGCAACAGCAACCTCAGCTCAACACCCTGCCAAGACCCGCAGCTGTCCCCATGCCTGCGCAGAGCTTTCCCACCCCCTGGTTCCCTGCACGTGCCGTGGCATGGCACTCAGGAGGATGTGCTCCAAGGCCTTCCCCGCTAGCAAGCTCAGGCTGCCAGGCCTATGGTTCCTGGATCATCCTTCCCACCCACCCTTCCCGTGCACGGCTGGTCCATTTGCGCTCAGCTCCGACTTGGCCGCTTCAGCAGGACTGCTGCTAAAGGATGGAGAGCAGCCTGGCAAGCTCCTTCTCCAGCTCCCTCTTTACTCTCGGGGCAGGTAGAACATGCCACAGGAAAGCAAGCAGTGCCAAAAGACTTGGGCCAGCATCAGGCACATTGAGGAATGAAACAAGGCCTTTGTTCGATGGAAGGAAGCACAAGCAATTGACAGACGTGAAGAGGACTTAGCACAGATATCCAGAAGTCCTTAGCACCAGTGAACATCAGAAAAACCTGGGAGCCTAACTTGACATGAGAGTGACTTGACAAAAAGCTTGAGACATAGCCTTTGGGAAGACCTAAGGGCGGCTACAGAATCAGCCCTGTGCAGGGAAGGCATGAGGAAGATGAGCTGCTTTGGTGCGCTGAGACTCCTCCTGGCCAGCAGGTGGACATTAACTTCAGGTCTAGGATTCTGACGCAATGTGTTTCCTTCTAAGGCCCTGCCTATGGAATCACCTCAGCAGTCTAAAGACGGAAGGGATTTTTTATAGAATTCCTACAGAAACCCACTGAAATTTGGACGTGGCAAAGAAGCCTTGTGCTGGGGTGCAGAGCCCTAACCTCCTGCCAATAAAAGAGCTCTTGGTGGACAATGCATTTGTCTGTTGATTTCATTGAATTCTAGAGACCTCTCAGGACTGCTGTATCCTGAGGGAAGGCCCTTGGCCTTGAGCTGTAGGCACCCGCGCAAGCTTCAGATCAGCTCCCTCAGCTTCCAGGACCTCTCTTGGCCGGCATCCTGACGGGGAGGCAGGACTGCTGCCAGGCACTGCTGGGACCCAGCAGGACAGGACCGGCTGTCTCGTGTCCACGTAGCACCCCCTGACACAGCCAGGGTCATCCCGAAAGCAGACAAGGCTCATGTGTCAGCGGAGAGGGGCAAGGAGCGCTGGGCTCCTCTCAGGGTGTCTCAGCTGGGCCTGCTCCACAAGACGCCCCCATTTGAAGGCCTGCTAATGCCCAGCTGCCAGAAATGCCTGCCTTGTTCTCTCCAAGATGCAGAGGAAGAGGCAGGGAGCAGGGCGCCTTGGGAGGCAAAGCTTCCAAGCCTTTTCTGAGGCCACGAACACACCAAGAGCAGCCAAGACTCTCCCTGCTGCCTGGCCCACACAGCCCAGCTCGGTGCTGGCCCTCTGGGCCGCAGCAGCCTCCAGCAAGCAAGAGGCAAATGCATATTGCCAAGAGTTGAAACACAGCAGACAGGTAAGACGTGAGACGTGTGTGCTGGAAGGCCTTTGAATTCACAGCTCTCCAAGACAGCTTTGGGGCTGGCAGCTGGACAGAGATGCTCCTGCTCACACCTGTGTCCAAAGGGGGGAACACACCCTGCTGCAGGTGCTTGCCTTGGTCTCTGCAGGTCCAGCTGGATTCCAAACCTGCTCTTCACAGCCTTCTCCCTTCCCTTGTCCATCTGCCAAGGGCAACGGGCCTCAAGGACTGAAAGGACCACAGAGAGCCAAAGGAGGACAGTTGTTCCTACATCACTGGGAGCTCCTAGGAAAACGCTTTCCTTCAGCAGCTAGCCCCTTTCCCCCAGAGGTCTTTCCCCGGACTGGAAGCTTTCCTGGTGTAAGAGACAGTCCGAAGATCCCTCATTTGCCTCACAACCATCGTCAAGGACAGAGACTGAAACCCCTAAAAGGGACTTTAAAATCTCAATACAGGAGTTCTGGCCTGGATGAGGCGGGATGTTGGCCAAGTGCTGCCTGCAGGTGTGTTCGCTGGAAAAATCCAGCACCCATATCGGAACATCAGAATCTGAGCAGAAACAATGGGCAAGTCACGGTGAAGTGACTGTGCCTGCTGGCACTGCAGCTGCTGACTTGTACTGGTTGACACTGTACCTGCTGACGACCAACTTGTTCTGGGTTCACTAAATGAACACACTACAATGATTTCCCCCACCTGTTTGGCCAACTGCCTGTCGCTTCGGAGAGGACTATAAAACCCTGGAGACCCCCGCTCACTTTTGAGATCTCCCCACTGGAGAAGACCGCGTCTATAGGCATCTTCAAAAGCCTCGAGGACTCGACCCTCCATGTTGGTAGCTATAATCCCCTTCCCCTCTTTTCTGTTTTTCTAACTATTCTCTTTTTCTCTCCCTACTATCGCATTTGCTGGCACTAAATAAAGGTGCATTTGTGATTGAGTAAACTGAGTTTGTCCCCCGCTGAGTCTTTCGTGCTCTGAGATCCCTAAAAGGAACCATCACGAACCCCGCTTGTGTGAGCGGATCGTGACACCTGGGGAATGCCAAGACAATCTTAAGTAACCCTGGCAAGGCTGAATTTCTTTCTGGTCCTTTCTGGACAGGCGCTCCAGCTCTAGCTGGCATTTCCCCCAGTGTGATTCCAGCTGGAGGTTGACACATGCAGCCCCAGGCCCTCTACAAACACAAGCTGCCCGCTGCCTCCACTCCTGCCTGCGCTCACAGCAGCAAAAGCAGGCTCTTCCCGGCCAGAGACCAGAGAGCCCTGATCCCGCAGGACGCTCTCGCCAGCACCTTCCAGGACTCTCCGCTGTGCACGCAGCACTTTTCATGCCCGCTCTCCACAGCCTTTGGAAGACAGAGCGCAACCTGGCTGGCGCTGCTATCAGCACACCCCAAACACGGGCAGAGGAAGGAGAAGCAGGGGCTGCTTTGCGGCCATGCCCAGGAGAGACTGGAAGGCTGCCCTCCCTCTGCTCTCACTCGCTTGGCTTTCTGGCAGCCTCTGAGGCAGGGGCTGCGATTCCTCAGCTCTGGGCACCAGAACCGCAGCCGGGATCCCGGCACTGCCTGACGGCGCTGGGGCCATTGGCCGGGTCACGCGTCCGAGTCTCGGCCACCGTGCTGCTGCTGCTGCTGCTTCACTTGCCCTTAGGCACACCCCAAGCTCCCTGTTAAGGCCTGATGGTCTCTGCTTCTGCCATCTCCCCGACCCTGTGCAGGGATGGAGCCCTGCTGTGCTTTCAGCAGGCTATTCTTGAAAGCTTCCAGCATTCCAAGCTCCTTTGCCCTCTGTAGATGCTTGCCATGGAATCCCTCACAGCTGGCTTCAGAGCGTCCTCAGGTTGGCTCTCCCAAAATCCGGGAGCTTCAGGCTGCTCAGTAGGACCTTAAACTGCACAGTGTTGTGGAACTGGACCTTCAGCACAGGCACCTTTCCAGCCTGACGCGGCCTCGCTCCTCTGTGTCTCTGCACAAAAGACGGCGCGCAAGAGGACGGCAGCAGGGGCCTGTGTGTGCCAGGGCTCAGGTTTTTACGCCGCTTCAGCTCCACAGAGACGCAGGTGAAGTGAAGAAGCCAAAGTGTTTATTAATTCAAGGCGAAGCAAAGGGATGAGCTGGGAGGGAATAAGGGGGGATGGGCAGGGTCTGAGGGCTGGAGGGAGGGAGCTAACTACAAAGAGGGAGAGGTGTGAAGCCAGGAGAATTGTGCTCCGCCTCAGCTGTGCGTGGAGCTCCAGCAGCACTGAGAGATGGTGTCCTCTTCAGTGTCTCCTGGTGTGTTCTTGGGACACCGGTTTGCTGGATTCAGAAGACGTCCCCAGTTGTTTAGCTTTCTGGGGAAAGCGGGCTTCATTTTGCAGGTTCAGAGCATGACGGGCTGTTGTCTTGCCTCTGGGTTTGAAGGGCTGCAAGAGAGAAGAATAGAGCCATGGTCAGAGGCTGGATCAGTGGGAATCCTAGGGGATCTTCCTGCCAGAACCATCCCACCCAGAAGCAAGCAGGAGACATTGGGATCAGCCCGAAGGTCCTTGCCACGAATCCCCCACGTGCCCCTGAAATCTCTGTGCGTTGTGCCCTCTCCAGCCCTCGTCCACACAAGGAGCAAAGGCCTCCAGAGCCGGGGATTGCAGCTGTCTGCCCGGGCAGTGCAGCTTCCCCCGCCAGAGCCGCTGACGGCCCGCTGCCCTCACTCACCCTGACTGAGAAGGTGAAGCTGTCCTGGCTGCCCCCTCAGAGAGCGTGTCACGGCCCCAGCGGCACGGCTCCCTGCCAGCGCCGCTGCCAGCCCTGTGGCCACACGGCCTCCTGCCCCGGCAGGGCTCAGCCCGGGCCCTTGCCGCCTGCTGCCGCCCCAGGGCACGGCTGCCAGAGGGCGGCAGCAGCCCCGAGGGCAGGCGGGGCTCCACGGCGCCGGGCCCGGATGCCGCTGCAGCCGCGGCAGCAGCAGCCGGGGCCGGGGCCGAGCTGCGGCGGGCCGGGGAGGGAGCCCGGGCTCGTGGCTCACCCATGAACCGCATGGCCGCCTCTGGCAGGGACTCCTGCGGGTTCTCCAGGTAGGGCAGGGCCCGGAGCAGGTACTCGGCCGCTCGCATCCTGTCGTCTGCCAGCTGGAGAGAGCGGCAGGAGGGAAGGGTTGGCGCGGGCTCAGCCCCTGGGCCGGGCTCTGGCCGTGCCCAGCCCCGGCCTCCCCTGCCCGCACGGCCCTGAGGCCCGGCCAGCAGCCGCTGGCGCCGGGCTCTGGAGGGGGCAGAGGGCCGGCTGCTGCCCGGGGAGCCGCGGTGCCGCCCCGTGCCCGCAGCCCCGCTGGGCCGGGACTCCACGGGCACCCGGCTCGGGCCCGCAGGAGCCTGGAGAAGAGCCCGCAGGGCCCAGGGAAGGCAGCGGCGTGTGGGGCGCAGGCTGGAGCCCCCGGGTGCAGCACTGGGCAGGGGCCACGGCTGCCAGCCCCGCGGCCACGGATCTTCTCCAGGCTGAGGCTGCCACTTCTCCAAGCCATCCTTACCTTACAGTCATCGATAGTCAACGGTTGTTCCTTTGTCAGTAGCTCCTGGAGATCCCTCCTCTTCAGGAACTTGGCCGCACAATGCAGGGTTTCCCGAGAGGTCTGGAGAGCAGCAGAGATGCAGAGATGGCACCACAGCCCAGGGCACAAGGACCCGCATCCCTGTGCCAAGGCCTGGAGGAGGACGCAGCCTCCTCCTCCTCCTGCAGCAGGGCAGGAGGCAGCTGAGCCCCCGTCCCAGGGATGCACAAAACCTCACATTTGCCACACGCCAGTTCTCATCATGGCAGTAGATTAAAAGTAGGTACAGGCTCTTGTTGACAGTTGCCTTCAGGGGCTTTTTTCCCTCCTTCACTACCAACTCCATCACCTTACAGAAGAGGTCCATGGAGAGCAGTTGCATGTAGCTATTTTCCTAGAGGAAAGGAAAAAACCTAAGCATCAATTACTCCAGGCCCACCTAGGCAAAGGCCTGAAAATGCAGACAGCACACGGTTTCTGGGCAGCACCCAATGCCTGTGGCTCGGGTTGCAGAACCTTACACTGTTAAAGAGCGCCAGGAGTGCCTCAGCCAGCTTTGGGGCGGTGGTGCTGGATACCAGGATGTTTTCGCTCTCCAGCATATTAGTAAGCACACGAAGGGTCAGGGCAACCACCACTCCGTCTTCATCAGCCAGCAGATCCACAAAGCTTTCAGACAGGCAGCACATTCTTCTGGCCTGTGTGGAACACAAGGCTGCGCTGTGAAGCCGTGAACAGCTGCACCAGCGACAGCGCCCTGGCACTGCAAGCCCAGCCTGCTGCCGCAGGGCCCAGACACCAAAGGCCTGTCCCAAAGCACTCGGGCAGCTGAGGCAGGAGAGCTGGGAGCAGCTGCCTCAGCTCCTGAAGCCCAGCCAGCCCATGGGGCTGCTCTCCCCAGTGCAGCTTCAGCTGCTGCCCCCTTCTCACCATCAGGGGATCCTTGCTGAGCACCAGCAGGCCTTTGAGCGCCAGGCGACACCTCTTCCTGCACTCGGTCCGCAGGTACCTGGACACGACCCTCAGGACCCAGCCACCACATTTAGTCCAGTCCAGGCACTCCAGGACCTGAAAGGCACAGGGCAGTGGCACAGGGCCCGGCTGGCAGGAGCCCAGAACTGCCCAGGGCCAGCCCCAGGCAGCAGCAGCACAGGGCACTGGTGCCATCCCAGGAGGCTAGGGATGCGGCTGCGAGAGGGCAGAGAGCTGGGAGGCAGCTCAGCCAGGCAGCGCTGCTCTTCAGGCTCACCTCCACAAGGAATGCCAGGAAAGGCAGATCGCAGCCTGGCTTCTCAATGCTGAGCAGCCGGAGCAAGTGGGTTGCGATGCAGGCAGAGAAAGGGATCAAGACATGGCGCATCTCCCTGTCAGGGGCAAAAAGGAAGAAAGAGCCTGAGCTGGGGGGGGCACACTTTTCACAGGACTGACTCCCAGAAGTGCAGTCTTTCCCCAGTATCCCTGGAGGGGACGTGGGTGCTTTGGGAGGCGGCCACTCCTGTGCACCCTCCTCTCCCAGCCTTTTTCAGTCTGCTCGGCCGTCCCTAAAGTGACGAGGCCCTCTGGTCCATGACCACAGGGACTGTGTGGGGCAGCCCGGGCACAGGGCACCAATTCCAGGGACAGCAGGGAGCAGGGGGTCTCACCTGGCCAGCAGAGCCACAGCATAGTACTGGGTATTAGCACAGAGCATGGTGTCCCAGCCATGCTTGGACTCCACAACCAACACCTGATTCTCACACTCCAGCCGGCAGAGCAGGGACTTCATGACCTGCACTGCAAACCTGTGTGCAGAGCAAAGCCCGGGTCACATTGGGAGCACTGGCACTGGCCACAAGGACATGGGAAGGACGGGAGGACGGAGACCTGTTGGGGTCGCTGGGAAGGTGGTGTTCCTCTCGGCACGCTCTCCAGAAGCGATCGACTTCCTGTGGTGGCATCTGCTGTGTGGTGATGACAACATGGAAAAGCAAAGCCACAAAGAGGCGGGAGGAATAAAGGGTCATAGCCTCGTGGCACTCAGGCACCTGGAGAATCACCCACACCACCAGAGTTGCCTGCAAAAGAAGTTGCCAAGGAGAGCGCTCAGTGCGAGGTGTCCATGTGGCAGGGCACCAGGGGAGACGCAGGGGGAGCAGCGGGCCTGGTGGCCCCTGAGCCTGCCCTTAGGCCAGGTTTCAGCCCAGGGCCTGAGGCAGGGAGAGGATGGAGAGCTGCTGGAGAGGTGACCTGGGGGTGAGCAAATGCCCAGAAACTCACAGCCAGGGCAAAGACGCCATCGTTGTCCCCATCGGAGGTGAACATGCTGTGCAGAGGCCAATCCTCCATCACACAGAGCAGTGTTGGCAGAACCATCTCCACTGTGAGACTCGATGAGCCTATGCTTCTCCACATCATTGCAGCAGCTCTGTGGGATCAGAGCTCTGTGTCAGGGACATCTCAGCCACACTACCATGCCCTGTGCGGCTCTGGGGGCCGGGTGACAGAGCCCCGGTGCCCTGAAGGGCAGGGAGGGAGCATGGCAGCAGGCTCGGGAAACAGAGGGGCCCGAGGGTCCCGGACCTGTTTGCCGCTCTGGCAGAGCCCATTGCACGGGCCGTGCAGGGCCATGGCCCTAAAGGCCGGGGAGGCCTGAGCTCTCCAGGCAGGTGGGCCCATACCTGTCACATGTTGGGGCACAGCGCAGGAGGGTCAGCACCACGTCAGCTGGGTGTTCTTCGGCCAGCCTCACGATGTTCATGGGCAGCCTGGTATCCACATTTCTATGCGATGCAAGATTCTGGTGCATCTTCTTTACAATGGCTGGCACCTGGAAAGGGCATGGGGAAGACTTGGGCCGCTGTCTAGGAGAGCAACTTCACCAGCTTCCCCCAAGAATCGCTTCCCTTCCTGCCACGCTGTGCCGGCCTCAAAGGCTGAGGGGGCCCAGTGGCCGTGGCTGGAGATGACACACAATCCTGGGAGGCCTCTAGCCCCGGCCCCAGGCTGTTTACCTGCTGCTCAGAAGAAATACCACTCTTCTGGATAAAATCCTCAGTGGGAGCAGGAATGGCAGTGGGAGAGGCCGTGGCGCCAGTATCTCTGATGCCCTGAGTCTCTCCAGTGTCAGCCGTTTGGAGGGCCACATCCTCAGCCACTGCCTTGTCAGCCCTTGCCCTTTGATCATTCAACGCAGTGTCAAAATTTTCTGAGGGCTCAGCCAAATCTGTGTTGACATCAGGCTCTGCCTGGGGCTCGGTCAGCCCACAGTCAGGCTCAGCTGAGCCCTCAGCTGCCCTGGTGCCGGTGTTTCTACGCCGAATGCGCAGGAATTCTCGGATCATCTGCAGGAGAACAAAGGACAGGGAAGAGAGACGTGTTCCATGGACTGCTCCAAGCGCGGTGCTCGGCTGAGCAGTGACAGCAGGCCCAGCCCAGGCGGGGATGGCTGCAGGTACCTTCAGTGTCCTGCGGAAGCTTCCACCGGCAGGCCTCTGCTCTTGTGTGCCGTCCGTGGCTGCATCTGGCAAAGAGCGAGAGCAGCCAGAGCTGAGGGGCTGCGGGAGAGGCCGGAGAACACAGCCCAGCCCTGCCCTCCCCAGGCTGCGATAGGGACGGGACGGGATGGGGCCACGTTGGCTGCAGCCATCAGCCCTGTGGCCCAGCTGTGCCACTCACCATCCTGTAGTGTCTGGATCCGCTCGGGCTCTTCAGGCTCTTGTGCTGGGGTAGCTCCAGGGCCTTTGCTTTTTTTCCCCCTGAATACTTTGGACAGGCCGAGAAATCTGCCCGCCATGCCACAGCACCTTTCAAGAGAGATGCCTCAGGAAAGCACTGAGGCAACAAGTTGTGCACTTGCGCCTTGAAAGCGCCTGTGGCAGAAGAAGCCTCAGGAAGGCTGCAGGACAGCAAGTCCTGCACTCTGGTCTCAAGGGCTCCTGCCACGATGACAGGAGGTTCCTCGTAGATGATTCAAGTCACCAAATCCCACAGTCCGGCCTGGAGGCCACAGGCCACAGGGATAAGAGATGACTTGGAAAGCCTCCGAGTCACCAAGTCGTGCAGTTTGGCCCTGAGGTCAGCTGCACAACTCACTCCTTGTAGAAGCTCTGGGTCAGGCACAAACGAGTGCGCTGTGCGGGGGCTCCTCACAGCACCGCTCTGGCGCGTCCTGTCCCGTCGCCTGCTCCAAGGAATGTGGCCTGGCTGCGTCACTGCCACCACCTATGTCCCCACGTGTCACAAAGGGTCCTTGGACACCCTGTGCCGTTCAATGCCACGGTGACCGCGCTGCTGCACCGCGTCACAAAGGGCCAATGCACACACTGCCACCTGCCCTGGGGCCGCTCCCAGCCCAGCCAAAGTGGCCCAGGTTGGAAGGAACCCCTCTCCCCAAGTGTCTAAGACAGCCCTGAGACAGCATTTTTCGCAGCGGCTCAATCCATGGGCAAACGCTGCCCTGCTCTGCGGGCTCAGGGCAGCAGAAGGAGCCCCCAGGGCCGCCGATGCAGCCGCAGCGGGAAGGGCACGGGGCCTCGCACAGAAGCTGGCACGGCCTCCCTGGGACACGTCCCAGCCGGTGGCCGTCCTAAACCCGCGGGTGTGACACAGATGAGGAACCTGTGGGCCGGGGCACGGGCGCTGCTCTGACCCCTGGGGCCAGGGCAGCGCTGAAATCGGCAGGCGTGACGGAGCCCCCGCCCAAGCAGAGCTGCCGCCCCCCCGAGCCCTGGCAAGCGCTGGTGCCATCTCCTGCCCCAGAGACCTGTGCCCCGGGGCGCTTCTCTGCCACAGGGCAGCCAAAGCCAACGGGCCCTGGCGGCTGGGCTCCTTCCTACAGGGGATGTTGGCAGGAGCACCTGGAGCAAGTGCTGGCAACACTTGGTCTCTGTCAGAAGCTCTTACTCCATGCTGAAATTGTTTTCTACTTGGAGTGATTTCCTGAAGCACAAAATCACCCTGGCAGCAGAGGCATAGAAGGAGCTGGCATTTAAGAATCCTCAACTCGGGAAAGCTTTTCTTCCCATTACTCAACTCAAGTAGTTGCAAAAAGTTGCCAACTTGCTAAATTAAGAGCAATGGCCTGAGAACCTGATAGATTTGCAAGTTTCCTTCCCATCTCAAAGCAGTGTTAGAAATGATCAGAGCTAATTTCCAAAATCAAAGATTTAGTTAACAAATTTGAAAAGCAATTTCGGGAAATGCCACGATAAATCAGGACAACATCGATCAAATGTTGGGTGGTCAATCCGGGAGCAGCACAGGGTTCTCCTCCGGAGTACTGCCCACAAATTCGGGGTCTCAGGGGAGGTGTTTGAGACCATTTTTCTACCCTGAGGCAAAAACAAGACGGTAACAAAGAACCCGAAGAGCATGACATCATGTACATAAGAGAATCATTGAAATGTCTGGTGTCCGCAAGGGATATCTGAAAGAGTTTCCTGAGAAATTGAAAAGACGTCTGCATGAAAAGTCTCCGAATCTTCTGTCAGAAGGTTTCTGTTGCCCTCCGCCCAGATTGGTATGGGATCTCCTGATGAACTGTGAAGATGTGGTCCGCCCATGCTTCATGGGACCTTTCCCGCTTATCTCTCTGGCAGATGTCCAGGTAACACCTTTGGACTGTGAAAAGACTGTGGTATGCAAAGAGAGGCCCTGGAAGTGTTTCCAGCAATTCTGGGGATTTTACCTTCCACTGCAAAGTTTTAAGACACACAATTTTAATCCAGGAATTTAATACTATGTATCAATTACAGCAGCAACACCTTTGCCTTAAGGTCATCCACTGCATGTCACTTTGCAAAGCAGAAGACCACACAGAGACAAAATAAAGGCCTTGCTTTGGTTTCAAACATTTTCCTAGGAAGGCATGAGAAGAACCTGATTCTCTTAAGGAATCAAAGCTCTCCAGGAATGAAAGTCCACTCAGTGCTACAAAAGTAGCCCAAACAAATGAGTAGATTGCAAGAGGGCTAATCCTCCCCCTGCTCCAGATATCAAAGTGGCCAAGAAAGTAGAGCTCTCCCCTCTTCTTCTCTGCAGGAGAAGCAGGATGACTAAGAGAAAAAGTCCCAGCTATTCCTTCAGTCCTCCATCACCAAAGCTGTGCCATAGCACAGGTGCTGCCTTCAAAGTGACCCCAGTTCCAGCCTAGACTTCTCACCTTCCAGACAACTCCTTCCCCAACACGCCCAGCAGCACCAACCCCAGCTCAACACCCTGCCAAGACCCGCAGCTGTCCCCATGCCTGCGCAGAGCTTTGCCACCCCCTGGTTCCCTGCACGTGCCGTGGCATGGCACTCAGGAGGATGTGCTCCAAGGCCTTCCCCGCTAGCAAGCTCAGGCTGCCAGGCCTACAGTTCCTGGATCATCCTTCCCACCCACCCTTCCCGTGCACGGCTGGTCCATTTGCGCTCAGCTCCGACTTGGCCGCTTCAGCAGGACTGCTGCTAAAGGATGGAGAGCAGCCTGGCAAGCTCCTTCTCCAGCTCCCTCTTTACTCTCGGGGGCAGGTAGAACATGCCACAGGAAAGCAAGCAGTGCCAAAAGACATGGGCCAGCATCAGGCACATTGAGGAATGAAACAAGGCCTTTGTTCGATGGAAGGAAGCACAAGCAATTGACAGAAGTGAAGAGGACTTAGCACAGATATCCAGAAGTCCTTAGCACCAGTGAACATCAGAAAAACCTGGAAGCCTAACTTGACATGAGAGTGACTTGACAAAAAGCTTGAGACATAGCCTTCGGGAAGACCTAAGGGTGGCTACAGAATCAGCCCTGTGCAGGGAAGGCATGAGGAAGATGAGCTGCTTTGGTGCGCTGAGACTCCTCCTGGCCAGCAGGTAGACACTAGGTTCAAGTCTAGGATTCTGACGCAATGTGTTTCCTTCTAAGCCCCTGCCTATGGAATCACCTCAGCAGTCTAAAGACGGAAGGGATTTTTGATAGAATTCCTACAGAAACCCACTGAAATTTGGACGTGGCAAAGAAGCCTCGTGCTGGGGTGCAGAGCCCTAACCTCCTGCCAATAAAAGAGCTCTTGGTGGACAATGCATTTGTCTGCTGATTTCTTTGAATTCTAGAGACCTCTCAGGACTGCTGTATCCTGAGGGAAGGCCCTTGGCCTTGAGCTGCAGGCACCCGCGCAAGCTTCAGATCAGCTCCCTCAGCTTCCAGGACCTCTCTTGGCCGGCATCCTGACGGGGAGGCAGGACTGCTGCCAGGCACTGCTGGGACCCAGCAGGACAGGACCGGCTGTCTCGTGTCTACGTAGCAGCCCCTGACACAGCCAGGGTCATCCCGAAAGCAGACAAGGCTCACGTGTCAGCGGAGAGGGGCAAGGAGCGCTGGGCTCCTCTCAGGGTGTCTCAGCTGGGCCTGCTCCACAAGACGCCCCCATTTGAAGGCCTGCTAATGCCCAGCTGCCAGAAATGCCTGCCTTGTTCTCTCCAAGATGCAGAGGAAGAGGCAGGGAGCAGGGCGCCTTGGGAGGCAAAGCTTCCAAGCCTTTTCTGAGGCCACGCACACACCAAGAGCAGCCAAGACTCTCCCTGCTGCCTGGCCCACACAGCCCAGCTCGGTGCTGGCCCTCTGGGCCGCAGCAGCTTCCAGCAAGCAAGAGGCAAATGCATATTGCCAAGAGTTGAAACACAGCAGACAGGTAAGATGTGAGACGTGTGTGCTGGAAAGCCTTTGAATTCATAGCTCTCCAAGACAGCCTTGGGGCTGGCAGCTGGACAGAGATGCTCCTGCTCACACCTGTGTCCAGAGAGGGGGAACACACCCTGCTGCAGGCGCTTGCCTTGGTCTCTGCAGGTTCAGCTGGATTCCAAACCTGCTTTTCACAGCCTTCTCCCTTCCCTTGTCCATCTGCCAAGTGCAACGGGCCTCAGGGACTGAAAGGACCACAGAGAGCCAAAGGGGGACAGTTCTTCCTACATCACGGGGAGCTCCTAGGAAAACGCTTTCCTTCAGCAGCAAGGCCCTTTCCCCCAGAGGCCTTTCCCCAGATTGGAAGCTTTCCTGGGGAACACCAAGACACTCTTAAGAAACCCTGGCAAGGCTGAATTCCTTTCTGGTCCTTTCTGGACAGGCGCTCCAGCTCTAGCTGGCATTTCCCCCAGTGTGATTCCAGCTGGAGGTTGACACATGCAGCCCCAGGCCCTCTACAAACACAAGCTGCCCGCTGCCTCCACTCCTGCCTGCGCTCACAGCAGCAAAAGCAGGCTCTTCCCGGCCAGAGACCAGAGAGCCCTGATCCCGCAGGACGCTCTCGCCAGCACCTTCCAGGACTCTCCGCTGTGCACGCAGCACTTTTCATGCCCGCTCTCCACAGCCTTTGGAAGACAGAGCGCAACCTGGCTGGCGCTGCTATCAGCACACCCCAAACACGGGCAGAGGAAGGAGAAGCAGGGGCTGCTTTGCGGCCATGCCCAGGAGAGACTGGAAGGCTGCCCTCCCTCTGCTCTCACTCGCTTGGCTTTCTGGCAGCCTCTGAGGCAGGGGCTGCGATTCCTCAGCTCTGGGCACCAGAACCGCAGCCGGGATCCCGGCACTGCCTGACGGCGCTGGGGCCATTGGCCGGGTCACGCGTCCGAGTCTCGGCCACCGTGCTGCTGCTGCTGCTGCTTCACTTGCCCTTAGGCACACCCCAAGCTCCCTGTTAAGGCCTGATGGTCTCTGCTTCTGCCATCTCCCCGACCCTGTGCAGGGATGGAGCCCTGCTGTGCTTTCAGCAGGCTATTCTTGAAAGCTTCCAGCATTCCAAGCTCCTTTGCCCTCTGTAGATGCTTGCCATGGAATCCCTCACAGCTGGCTTCAGAGCGTCCTCAGGTTGGCTCTCCCAAAATCCGGGAGCTTCAGGCTGCTCAGTAGGACCTTAAACTGCACAGTGTTGTGGAACTGGACCTTCAGCACAGGCACCTTTCCAGCCTGACGCGGCCTCGCTCCTCTGTGTCTCTGCACAAAAGACGGCGCGCAAGAGGACGGCAGCAGGGGCCTGTGTGTGCCAGGGCTCAGGTTTTTACGCCGCTTCAGCTCCACAGAGACGCAGGTGAAGTGAAGAAGCCAAAGTGTTTATTAATTCAAGGCGAAGCAAAGGGATGAGCTGGGAGGGAATAAGGGGGGATGGGCAGGGTCTGAGGGCTGGAGGGAGGGAGCTAACTACAAAGAGGGAGAGGTGTGAAGCCAGGAGAATTGTGCTCCGCCTCAGCTGTGCGTGGAGCTCCAGCAGCACTGAGAGATGGTGTCCTCTTCAGTGTCTCCTGGTGTGTTCTTGGGACACCGGTTTGCTGGATTCAGAAGACGTCCCCAGTTGTTTAGCTTTCTGGGGAAAGCGGGCTTCATTTTGCAGGTTCAGAGCATGACGGGCTGTTGTCTTGCCTCTGGGTTTGAAGGGCTGCAAGAGAGAAGAATAGAGCCATGGTCAGAGGCTGGATCAGTGGGAATCCTAGGGGATCTTCCTGCCAGAACCATCCCACCCAGAAGCAAGCAGGAGACATTGGGATCAGCCCGAAGGTCCTTGCCACGAATCCCCCACGTGCCCCTGAAATCTCTGTGCGTTGTGCCCTCTCCAGCCCTCGTCCACACAAGGAGCAAAGGCCTCCAGAGCCGGGGATTGCAGCTGTCTGCCCGGGCAGTGCAGCTTCCCCCGCCAGAGCCGCTGACGGCCCGCTGCCCTCACTCACCCTGACTGAGAAGGTGAAGCTGTCCTGGCTGCCCCCTCAGAGAGCGTGTCACGGCCCCAGCGGCACGGCTCCCTGCCAGCGCCGCTGCCAGCCCTGTGGCCACACGGCCTCCTGCCCCGGCAGGGCTCAGCCCGGGCCCTTGCCGCCTGCTGCCGCCCCAGGGCACGGCTGCCAGAGGGCGGCAGCAGCCCCGAGGGCAGGCGGGGCTCCACGGCGCCGGGCCCGGATGCCGCTGCAGCCGCGGCAGCAGCAGCCGGGGCCGGGGCCGAGCTGCGGCGGGCCGGGGAGGGAGCCCGGGCTCGTGGCTCACCCATGAACCGCATGGCCGCCTCTGGCAGGGACTCCTGCGGGTTCTCCAGGTAGGGCAGGGCCCGGAGCAGGTACTCGGCCGCTCGCATCCTGTCGTCTGCCAGCTGGAGAGAGCGGCAGGAGGGAAGGGTTGGCGCGGGCTCAGCCCCTGGGCCGGGCTCTGGCCGTGCCCAGCCCCGGCCTCCCCTGCCCGCACGGCCCTGAGGCCCGGCCAGCAGCCGCTGGCGCCGGGCTCTGGAGGGGGCAGAGGGCCGGCTGCTGCCCGGGGAGCCGCGGTGCCGCCCCGTGCCCGCAGCCCCGCTGGGCCGGGACTCCACGGGCACCCGGCTCGGGCCCGCAGGAGCCTGGAGAAGAGCCCGCAGGGCCCAGGGAAGGCAGCGGCGTGTGGGGCGCAGGCTGGAGCCCCCGGGTGCAGCACTGGGCAGGGGCCACGGCTGCCAGCCCCGCGGCCACGGATCTTCTCCAGGCTGAGGCTGCCACTTCTCCAAGCCATCCTTACCTTACAGTCATCGATAGTCAACGGTTGTTCCTTTGTCAGTAGCTCCTGGAGATCCCTCCTCTTCAGGAACTTGGCCGCACAATGCAGGGTTTCCCGAGAGGTCTGGAGAGCAGCAGAGATGCAGAGATGGCACCACAGCCCAGGGCACAAGGACCCGCATCCCTGTGCCAAGGCCTGGAGGAGGACGCAGCCTCCTCCTCCTCCTGCAGCAGGGCAGGAGGCAGCTGAGCCCCCGTCCCAGGGATGCACAAAACCTCACATTTGCCACACGCCAGTTCTCATCATGGCAGTAGATTAAAAGTAGGTACAGGCTCTTGTTGACAGTTGCCTTCAGGGGCTTTTTTCCCTCCTTCACTACCAACTCCATCACCTTACAGAAGAGGTCCATGGAGAGCAGTTGCATGTAGCTATTTTCCTAGAGGAAAGGAAAAAACCTAAGCATCAATTACTCCAGGCCCACCTAGGCAAAGGCCTGAAAATGCAGACAGCACACGGTTTCTGGGCAGCACCCAATGCCTGTGGCTCGGGTTGCAGAACCTTACACTGTTAAAGAGCGCCAGGAGTGCCTCAGCCAGCTTTGGGGCGGTGGTGCTGGATACCAGGATGTTTTCGCTCTCCAGCATATTAGTAAGCACACGAAGGGTCAGGGCAACCACCACTCCGTCTTCATCAGCCAGCAGATCCACAAAGCTTTCAGACAGGCAGCACATTCTTCTGGCCTGTGTGGAACACAAGGCTGCGCTGTGAAGCCGTGAACAGCTGCACCAGCGACAGCGCCCTGGCACTGCAAGCCCAGCCTGCTGCCGCAGGGCCCAGACACCAAAGGCCTGTCCCAAAGCACTCGGGCAGCTGAGGCAGGAGAGCTGGGAGCAGCTGCCTCAGCTCCTGAAGCCCAGCCAGCCCATGGGGCTGCTCTCCCCAGTGCAGCTTCAGCTGCTGCCCCCTTCTCACCATCAGGGGATCCTTGCTGAGCACCAGCAGGCCTTTGAGCGCCAGGCGACACCTCTTCCTGCACTCGGTCCGCAGGTACCTGGACACGACCCTCAGGACCCAGCCACCACATTTAGTCCAGTCCAGGCACTCCAGGACCTGAAAGGCACAGGGCAGTGGCACAGGGCCCGGCTGGCAGGAGCCCAGAACTGCCCAGGGCCAGCCCCAGGCAGCAGCAGCACAGGGCACTGGTGCCATCCCAGGAGGCTAGGGATGCGGCTGCGAGAGGGCAGAGAGCTGGGAGGCAGCTCAGCCAGGCAGCGCTGCTCTTCAGGCTCACCTCCACAAGGAATGCCAGGAAAGGCAGATCGCAGCCTGGCTTCTCAATGCTGAGCAGCCGGAGCAAGTGGGTTGCGATGCAGGCAGAGAAAGGGATCAAGACATGGCGCATCTCCCTGTCAGGGGCAAAAAGGAAGAAAGAGCCTGAGCTGGGGGGGGCACACTTTTCACAGGACTGACTCCCAGAAGTGCAGTCTTTCCCCAGTATCCCTGGAGGGGACGTGGGTGCTTTGGGAGGCGGCCACTCCTGTGCACCCTCCTCTCCCAGCCTTTTTCAGTCTGCTCGGCCGTCCCTAAAGTGACGAGGCCCTCTGGTCCATGACCACAGGGACTGTGTGGGGCAGCCCGGGCACAGGGCACCAATTCCAGGGACAGCAGGGAGCAGGGGGTCTCACCTGGCCAGCAGAGCCACAGCATAGTACTGGGTATTAGCACAGAGCATGGTGTCCCAGCCATGCTTGGACTCCACAACCAACACCTGATTCTCACACTCCAGCCGGCAGAGCAGGGACTTCATGACCTGCACTGCAAACCTGTGTGCAGAGCAAAGCCCGGGTCACATTGGGAGCACTGGCACTGGCCACAAGGACATGGGAAGGACGGGAGGACGGAGACCTGTTGGGGTCGCTGGGAAGGTGGTGTTCCTCTCGGCACGCTCTCCAGAAGCGATCGACTTCCTGTGGTGGCATCTGCTGTGTGGTGATGACAACATGGAAAAGCAAAGCCACAAAGAGGCGGGAGGAATAAAGGGTCATAGCCTCGTGGCACTCAGGCACCTGGAGAATCACCCACACCACCAGAGTTGCCTGCAAAAGAAGTTGCCAAGGAGAGCGCTCAGTGCGAGGTGTCCATGTGGCAGGGCACCAGGGGAGACGCAGGGGGAGCAGCGGGCCTGGTGGCCCCTGAGCCTGCCCTTAGGCCAGGTTTCAGCCCAGGGCCTGAGGCAGGGAGAGGATGGAGAGCTGCTGGAGAGGTGACCTGGGGGTGAGCAAATGCCCAGAAACTCACAGCCAGGGCAAAGACGCCATCGTTGTCCCCATCGGAGGTGAACATGCTGTGCAGAGGCCAATCCTCCATCACACAGAGCAGTGTTGGCAGAACCATCTCCACTGTGAGACTCGATGAGCCTATGCTTCTCCACATCATTGCAGCAGCTCTGTGGGATCAGAGCTCTGTGTCAGGGACATCTCAGCCACACTACCATGCCCTGTGCGGCTCTGGGGGCCGGGTGACAGAGCCCCGGTGCCCTGAAGGGCAGGGAGGGAGCATGGCAGCAGGCTCGGGAAACAGAGGGGCCCGAGGGTCCCGGACCTGTTTGCCGCTCTGGCAGAGCCCATTGCACGGGCCGTGCAGGGCCATGGCCCTAAAGGCCGGGGAGGCCTGAGCTCTCCAGGCAGGTGGGCCCATACCTGTCACATGTTGGGGCACAGCGCAGGAGGGTCAGCACCACGTCAGCTGGGTGTTCTTCGGCCAGCCTCACGATGTTCATGGGCAGCCTGGTATCCACATTTCTATGCGATGCAAGATTCTGGTGCATCTTCTTTACAATGGCTGGCACCTGGAAAGGGCATGGGGAAGACTTGGGCCGCTGTCTAGGAGAGCAACTTCACCAGCTTCCCCCAAGAATCGCTTCCCTTCCTGCCACGCTGTGCCAGCCTCAAAGGCTGAGGGGGCCCAGTGGCCGTGGCTGGAGATGACACACAATCCTGGGAGGCCTCTAGCCCCGGCCCCAGGCTGTTTACCTGCTGCTCAGAAGAAATACCACTCTTCTGGATAAAATCCTCAGTGGGAGCAGGAATGGCAGTGGGAGAGGCCGTGGCGCCAGTATCTCTGATGCCCTGAGTCTCTCCAGTGTCAGCCGTTTGGAGGGCCACATCCTCAGCCACTGCCTTGTCAGCCCTTGCCCTTTGATCATTCAACGCAGTGTCAAAATTTTCTGAGGGCTCAGCCAAATCTGTGTTGACATCAGGCTCTGCCTGGGGCTCGGTCAGCCCACAGTCAGGCTCAGCTGAGCCCTCAGCTGCCCTGGTGCCGGTGTTTCTACGCCGAATGCGCAGGAATTCTCGGATCATCTGCAGGAGAACAAAGGACAGGGAAGAGAGACGTGTTCCATGGACTGCTCCAAGCGCGGTGCTCGGCTGAGCAGTGACAGCAGGCCCAGCCCAGGCGGGGATGGCTGCAGGTACCTTCAGTGTCCTGCGGAAGCTTCCACCGGCAGGCCTCTGCTCTTGTGTGCCGTCCGTGGCTGCATCTGGCAAAGAGCGAGAGCAGCCAGAGCTGAGGGGCTGCGGGAGAGGCCGGAGAACACAGCCCAGCCCTGCCCTCCCCAGGCTGCGATAGGGACGGGACGGGATGGGGCCACGTTGGCTGCAGCCATCAGCCCTGTGGCCCAGCTGTGCCACTCACCATCCTGTAGTGTCTGGATCCGCTCGGGCTCTTCAGGCTCTTGTGCTGGGGTAGCTCCAGGGCCTTTGCTTTTTTTCCCCCTGAATACTTTGGACAGGCCGAGAAATCTGCCCGCCATGCCACAGCACCTTTCAAGAGAGATGCCTCAGGAAAGCACTGAGGCAACAAGTTGTGCACTTGCGCCTTGAAAGCGCCTGTGGCAGAAGAAGCCTCAGGAAGGCTGCAGGACAGCAAGTCCTGCACTCTGGTCTCAAGGGCTCCTGCCACGATGACAGGAGGTTCCTCGTAGATGATTCAAGTCACCAAATCCCACAGTCCGGCCTGGAGGCCACAGGCCACAGGGATAAGAGATGACTTGGAAAGCCTCCGAGTCACCAAGTCGTGCAGTTTGGCCCTGAGGTCAGCTGCACAACTCACTCCTTGTAGAAGCTCTGGGTCAGGCACAAACGAGTGCGCTGTGCGGGGGCTCCTCACAGCACCGCTCTGGCGCGTCCTGTCCCGTCGCCTGCTCCAAGGAATGTGGCCTGGCTGCGTCACTGCCACCACCTATGTCCCCACGTGTCACAAAGGGTCCTTGGACACCCTGTGCCGTTCAATGCCACGGTGACCGCGCTGCTGCACCGCGTCACAAAGGGCCAATGCACACACTGCCACCTGCCCTGGGGCCGCTCCCAGCCCAGCCAAAGTGGCCCAGGTTGGAAGGAACCCCTCTCCCCAAGTGTCTAAGACAGCCCTGAGACAGCATTTTTCGCAGCGGCTCAATCCATGGGCAAACGCTGCCCTGCTCTGCGGGCTCAGGGCAGCAGAAGGAGCCCCCAGGGCCGCCGATGCAGCCGCAGCGGGAAGGGCACGGGGCCTCGCACAGAAGCTGGCACGGCCTCCCTGGGACACGTCCCAGCCGGTGGCCATCCTAAACCCGCGGGTGTGACACAGATGAGGAACCTGTGGGCCGGGGCACGGGCGCTGCTCTGACCCCTGGGGCCAGGGCAGCGCTGAAATCGGCAGGCGTGACGGAGCCCCCGCCCAAGCAGAGCTGCCGCCCCCCTGAGCCCTGGCAAGCGCTGGTGCCATCTCCTGCCCCAGAGACCTGTGCCCCGGGGCGCTTCTCTGCCACAGGGCAGCCAAAGCCAACGGGCCCTGGCGGCTGGGCTCCTTCCTACAGGGGATGTTGGCAGGAGCACCTGGAGCAAGTGCTGGCAACACTTGGTCTCTGTCAGAAGCTCTTACTCCATGCTGAAATTGTTTTCTACTTGGAGTGATTTCCTGAAGCACAAAATCACCCTGGCAGCAGAGGCATAGAAGGAGCTGGCATTTAAGAATCCTCAACTCGGGAAAGCTTTTCTTCCCATTACTCAACTCAAGTAGTTGCAAAAAGTTGCCAACTTGCTAAATTAAGAGCAATGGCCTGAGAACCTGATAGATTTGCAAGTTTCCTTCCCATCTCAAAGCAGTGTTAGAAATGATCAGAGCTAATTTCCAAAATCAAAGATTTAGTTAACAAATTTGAAAAGCAATTTCGGGAAATGCCACGATAAATCAGGACAACATCGATCAAATGTTGGGTGGTCAATCCGGGAGCAGCACAGGGTTCTCCTCCGGAGTACTGCCCACAAATTCGGGGTCTCAGGGGAGGTGTTTGAGACCATTTTTCTACCCTGAGGCAAAAACAAGACGGTAACAAAGAACCCGAAGAGCATGACATCATGTACATAAGAGAATCATTGAAATGTCTGGTGTCCGCAAGGGATATCTGAAAGAGTTTCCTGAGAAATTGAAAAGACGTCTGCATGAAAAGTCTCCGAATCTTCTGTCAGAAGGTTTCTGTTGCCCTCCGCCCAGATTGGTATGGGATCTCCTGATGAACTGTGAAGATGTGGTCCGCCCATGCTTCATGGGACCTTTCCCGCTTATCTCTCTGGCAGATGTCCAGGTAACACCTTTGGACTGTGAAAAGACTGTGGTATGCAAAGAGAGGCCCTGGAAGTGTTTCCAGCAATTCTGGGGATTTTACCTTCCACTGCAAAGTTTTAAGACACACAATTTTAATCCAGGAATTTAATACTATGTATCAATTACAGCAGCAACACCTTTGCCTTAAGGTCATCCACTGCATGTCACTTTGCAAAGCAGAAGACCACACAGAGACAAAATAAAGGCCTTGCTTTGGTTTCAAACATTTTCCTAGGAAGGCATGAGAAGAACCTGATTCTCTTAAGGAATCAAAGCTCTCCAGGAATGAAAGTCCACTCAGTGCTACAAAAGTAGCCCAAACAAATGAGTAGATTGCAAGAGGGCTAATCCTCCCCCTGCTCCAGATATCAAAGTGGCCAAGAAAGTAGAGCTCTCCCCTCTTCTTCTCTGCAGGAGAAGCAGGATGACTAAGAGAAAAAGTCCCAGCTATTCCTTCAGTCCTCCATCACCAAAGCTGTGCCATAGCACAGGTGCTGCCTTCAAAGTGACCCCAGTTCCAGCCTAGACTTCTCACCTTCCAGACAACTCCTTCCCCAACACGCCCAGCAGCACCAACCCCAGCTCAACACCCTGCCAAGACCCGCAGCTGTCCCCATGCCTGCGCAGAGCTTTGCCACCCCCTGGTTCCCTGCACGTGCCGTGGCATGGCACTCAGGAGGATGTGCTCCAAGGCCTTCCCCGCTAGCAAGCTCAGGCTGCCAGGCCTACAGTTCCTGGATCATCCTTCCCACCCACCCTTCCCGTGCACGGCTGGTCCATTTGCGCTCAGCTCCGACTTGGCCGCTTCAGCAGGACTGCTGCTAAAGGATGGAGAGCAGCCTGGCAAGCTCCTTCTCCAGCTCCCTCTTTACTCTCGGGGCAGGTAGAACATGCCACAGGAAAGCAAGCAGTGCCAAAAGACATGGGCCAGCATCAGGCACATTGAGGAATGAAACAAGGCCTTTGTTCGATGGAAGGAAGCACAAGCAATTGACAGAAGTGAAGAGGACTTAGCACAGATATCCAGAAGTCCTTAGCACCAGTGAACATCAGAAAAACCTGGAAGCCTAACTTGACATGAGAGTGACTTGACAAAAAGCTTGAGACATAGCCTTCGGGAAGACCTAAGGGTGGCTACAGAATCAGCCCTGTGCAGGGAAGGCATGAGGAAGATGAGCTGCTTTGGTGCGCTGAGACTCCTCCTGGCCAGCAGGTAGACACTAGGTTCAAGTCTAGGATTCTGACGCAATGTGTTTCCTTCTAAGCCCCTGCCTATGGAATCACCTCAGCAGTCTAAAGACGGAAGGGATTTTTGATAGAATTCCTACAGAAACCCACTGAAATTTGGACGTGGCAAAGAAGCCTCGTGCTGGGGTGCAGAGCCCTAACCTCCTGCCAATAAAAGAGCTCTTGGTGGACAATGCATTTGTCTGCTGATTTCTTTGAATTCTAGAGACCTCTCAGGACTGCTCTATCCTGAGGGAAGGCCCTTGGCCTTGAGCTGCAGGCACCCGCGCAAGCTTCAGATCAGCTCCCTCAGCTTCCAGGACCTCTCTTGGCCGGCATCCTGACGGGGAGGCAGGACTGCTGCCAGGCACTGCTGGGACCCAGCAGGACAGGACCGGCTGTCTCGTGTCTACGTAGCAGCCCCTGACACAGCCAGGGTCATCCCGAAAGCAGACAAGGCTCACGTGTCAGCGGAGAGGGGCAAGGAGCGCTGGGCTCCTCTCAGGGTGTCTCAGCTGGGCCTGCTCCACAAGACGCCCCCATTTGAAGGCCTGCTAATGCCCAGCTGCCAGAAATGCCTGCCTTGTTCTCTCCAAGATGCAGAGGAAGAGGCAGGGAGCAGGGCGCCTTGGGAGGCAAAGCTTCCAAGCCTTTTCTGAGGCCACGCACACACCAAGAGCAGCCAAGACTCTCCCTGCTGCCTGGCCCACACAGCCCAGCTCGGTGCTGGCCCTCTGGGCCGCAGCAGCTTCCAGCAAGCAAGAGGCAAATGCATATTGCCAAGAGTTGAAACACAGCAGACAGGTAAGATGTGAGACGTGTGTGCTGGAAAGCCTTTGAATTCATAGCTCTCCAAGACAGCTTTGGGGCTGGCAGCTGGACAGAGATGCTCCTGCTCACACCTGTGTCCAGAGAGGGGGAACACACCCTGCTGCAGGCGCTTGCCTTGGTCTCTGCAGGTTCAGCTGGATTCCAAACCTGCTTTTCACAGCCTTCTCCCTTCCCTTGTCCATCTGCCAAGTGCAACGGGCCTCAGGGACTGAAAGGACCACAGAGAGCCAAAGGGGGACAGTTCTTCCTACATCACGGGGAGCTCCTAGGAAAACGCTTTCCTTCAGCAGCAAGGCCCTTTCCCCCAGAGGCCTTTCCCCAGATTGGAAGCTTTCCTGGGGAACACCAAGACACTCTTAAGAAACCCTGGCAAGGCTGAATTCCTTTCTGGTCCTTTCTGGACAGGCGCTCCAGCTCTAGCTGGCATTTCCCCCAGTGTGATTCCAGCTGGAGGTTGACACATGCAGCCCCAGGCCCTCTACAAACACAAGCTGCCCGCTGCCTCCACTCCTGCCTGCGCTCACAGCAGCAAAAGCAGGCTCTTCCCGGCCAGAGACCAGAGAGCCCTGATCCCGCAGGACGCTCTCGCCAGCACCTTCCAGGACTCTCCGCTGTGCACGCAGCACTTTTCATGCCCGCTCTCCACAGCCTTTGGAAGACAGAGCGCAACCTGGCTGGCGCTGCTATCAGCACACCCCAAACACGGGCAGAGGAAGGAGAAGCAGGGGCTGCTTTGCGGCCATGCCCAGGAGAGACTGGAAGGCTGCCCTCCCTCTGCTCTCACTCGCTTGGCTTTCTGGCAGCCTCTGAGGCAGGGGCTGCGATTCCTCAGCTCTGGGCACCAGAACCGCAGCCGGGATCCCGGCACTGCCTGACGGCGCTGGGGCCATTGGCCGGGTCACGCGTCCGAGTCTCGGCCACCGTGCTGCTGCTGCTGCTGCTTCACTTGCCCTTAGGCACACCCCAAGCTCCCTGTTAAGGCCTGATGGTCTCTGCTTCTGCCATCTCCCCGACCCTGTGCAGGGATGGAGCCCTGCTGTGCTTTCAGCAGGCTATTCTTGAAAGCTTCCAGCATTCCAAGCTCCTTTGCCCTCTGTAGATGCTTGCCATGGAATCCCTCACAGCTGGCTTCAGAGCGTCCTCAGGTTGGCTCTCCCAAAATCCGGGAGCTTCAGGCTGCTCAGTAGGACCTTAAACTGCACAGTGTTGTGGAACTGGACCTTCAGCACAGGCACCTTTCCAGCCTGACGCGGCCTCGCTCCTCTGTGTCTCTGCACAAAAGACGGCGCGCAAGAGGACGGCAGCAGGGGCCTGTGTGTGCCAGGGCTCAGGTTTTTACGCCGCTTCAGCTCCACAGAGACGCAGGTGAAGTGAAGAAGCCAAAGTGTTTATTAATTCAAGGCGAAGCAAAGGGATGAGCTGGGAGGGAATAAGGGGGGATGGGCAGGGTCTGAGGGCTGGAGGGAGGGAGCTAACTACAAAGAGGGAGAGGTGTGAAGCCAGGAGAATTGTGCTCCGCCTCAGCTGTGCGTGGAGCTCCAGCAGCACTGAGAGATGGTGTCCTCTTCAGTGTCTCCTGGTGTGTTCTTGGGACACCGGTTTGCTGGATTCAGAAGACGTCCCCAGTTGTTTAGCTTTCTGGGGAAAGCGGGCTTCATTTTGCAGGTTCAGAGCATGACGGGCTGTTGTCTTGCCTCTGGGTTTGAAGGGCTGCAAGAGAGAAGAATAGAGCCATGGTCAGAGGCTGGATCAGTGGGAATCCTAGGGGATCTTCCTGCCAGAACCATCCCACCCAGAAGCAAGCAGGAGACATTGGGATCAGCCCGAAGGTCCTTGCCACGAATCCCCCACGTGCCCCTGAAATCTCTGTGCGTTGTGCCCTCTCCAGCCCTCGTCCACACAAGGAGCAAAGGCCTCCAGAGCCGGGGATTGCAGCTGTCTGCCCGGGCAGTGCAGCTTCCCCCGCCAGAGCCGCTGACGGCCCGCTGCCCTCACTCACCCTGACTGAGAAGGTGAAGCTGTCCTGGCTGCCCCCTCAGAGAGCGTGTCACGGCCCCAGCGGCACGGCTCCCTGCCAGCGCCGCTGCCAGCCCTGTGGCCACACGGCCTCCTGCCCCGGCAGGGCTCAGCCCGGGCCCTTGCCGCCAGCTGCCGCCCCAGGGCACGGCTGCCAGAGGGCGGCAGCAGCCCCGAGGGCAGGCGGGGCTCCACGGCGCCGGGCCCGGATGCCGCTGCAGCCGCGGCAGCAGCAGCCGGGGCCGGGGCCGAGCTGCGGCGGGCCGGGGAGGGAGCCCGGGCTCGTGGCTCACCCATGAACCGCATGGCCGCCTCTGGCAGGGACTCCTGCGGGTTCTCCAGGTAGGGCAGGGCCCGGAGCAGGTACTCGGCCGCTCGCATCCTGTCGTCTGCCAGCTGGAGAGAGCGGCAGGAGGGAAGGGTTGGTGCGGGCTCAGCCCCTGGGCCGGGCTCTGGCCGCGCCCAGCCCCGGCCTCCCCTGCCCGCACGGCCCTGAGGCCCGGCCAGCAGCCGCTGGCGCCGGGCTCTGGAGGGGGCAGAGGGCCGGCTGCTGCCCGGGGAGCCGCGGTGCCGCCCCGTGCCCGCAGCCCCGCTGGGCCGGGACTCCACGGGCACCCGGCTCGGGCCCGCAGGAGCCTGGAGAAGAGCCCGCGGGGCCCAGGGAAGGCAGCGGCGTGTGGGGCGCAGGCTGGAGCCCCCGGGTGCAGCACTGGGCAGGGGCCACGGCTGCCAGCCCCGCGGCCACGGATCTTCTCCAGGCTGAGGCTGCCACTTCTCCAAGCCATCCTTACCTTACAGTCATCGATAGTCAACGGTTGTTCCTTTGTCAGTAGCTCCTGGAGATCCCTCCTCTTCAGGAACTTGGCCGCACAATGCAGGGTTTCCCGAGAGGTCTGGAGAGCAGCAGAGATGCAGAGATGGCACCACAGCCCAGGGCACAAGGACCCGCATCCCTGTGCCATGGCCTGGAGGAGGACGCAGCCTCCTCCTCCTCCTGCAGCAGGGCAGGAGGCAGCTGAGCCCCCGTCCCAGGGATGCACAAAACCTCACATTTGCCACACGCCAGTTCTCATCATGGCAGTAGATTAAAAGTAGGTACAGGCTCTTGTTGACAGTTGCCTTCAGGGGCTTTTTTCCCTCCTTCACTACCAACTCCATCACCTTACAGAAGAGGTCCATGGAGAGCAGTTGCATGTAGCTATTTTCCTAGAGGAAAGGAAAAAACCTAAGCATCAATTACTCCAGGCCCACCTAGGCAAAGGCCTGAAAATGCAGACAGCACACGGTTTCTGGGCAGCACCCAATGCCTGTGGCTCGGGTTGCAGAACCTTACACTGTTAAAGAGCGCCAGGAGTGCCTCAGCCAGCTTTGGGGCGGTGGTGCTGGATACCAGGATGTTTTCGCTCTCCAGCATATTAGTAAGCACACGAAGGGTCAGGGCAACCACCACTCCGTCTTCATCAGCCAGCAGATCCACAAAGCTTTCAGACAGGCAGCACATTCTTCTGGCCTGTGTGGAACACAAGGCTGCGCTGTGAAGCCGTGAACAGCTGCACCAGCGACAGCGCCCTGGCACTGCAAGCCCAGCCTGCTGCCGCAGGGCCCAGACACCAAAGGCCTGTCCCAAAGCACTCGGGCAGCTGAGGCAGGAGAGCTGGGAGCAGCTGCCTCAGCTCCTGAAGCCCAGCCAGCCCATGGGGCTGCTCTCCCCAGTGCAGCTTCAGCTGCTGCCCCCTTCTCACCATCAGGGGATCCTTGCTGAGCACCAGCAGGCCTTTGAGTGCCAGGCGACACCTCTTCCTGCACTCGGTCCGCAGGTACCTCGACACGACCCTCAGGACCCAGCCACCACATTTAGTTAAGTCCAGGCACTCCAGGACCTGAAAGGCACAGGGCAGTGGCACAGGGCCCGGCTGGCAGGAGCCCAGAACTGCCCAGGGCCAGCCCCAGGCAGCAGCAGCACAGGGCACTGGTGCCATCCCAGGAGGCTAGGGATGCGGCTGCGAGAGGGCAGAGAGCTGGGAGGCAGCTCAGCCAGGCAGCGCTGCTCTTCAGGCTCACCTCCACAAGGAATGCCAGGAAAGGCAGATCGCAGCCTGGCTTCTCAATGCTGAGCAGCCGGAGCAAGTGGGTTGCGATGCAGGCAGAGAAAGGGATCAAGACATGGCGCATCTCCCTGTCAGGGGCAAAAAGGAAGAAAGAGCCTGAGCTGGGGGGGGCACACTTTTCACAGGACTGACTCCCAGAAGTGCAGTCTTTCCCCAGTATCCCTGGAGGGGACGTGGGTGCTTTGGGAGGCGGCCACTCCTGTGCACCCTCCTCTCCCAGCCTTTTTCAGTCTGCTCGGCCGTCCCTAAAGTGACGAGGCCCTCTGGTCCATGACCACAGGGACTGTGTGGGGCAGCCCGGGCACAGGGCACCAATTCCAGGGACAGCAGGGAGCAGGGGGTCTCACCTGGCCAGCAGAGCCACAGCATAGTACTGGGTATTAGCACAGAGCATGGTGTCCCAGCCATGCTTGGACTCCACAACCAACACCTGATTCTCACACTCCAGCCGGCAGAGCAGGGACTTCATGACCTGCACTGCAAACCTGTGTGCAGAGCAAAGCCCGGGTCACATTGGGAGCACTGGCACTGGCCACAAGGACATGGGAAGGACGGGAGGACGGAGACCTGTTGGGGTCGCTGGGAAGGTGGTGTTCCTCTCCGCACGCTCTCCAGAAGCGATCGACTTCCTGTGGTGGCATCTGCTGTGTGGTGATGACAACATGGAAAAGCAAAGCCACAAAGAGGCGGGAGGAATAAAGGGTCATAGCCTCGTGGCACTCAGGCACCTGGAGAATCACCCACACCACCAGAGTTGCCTGCAAAAGAAGTTGCCAAGGAGAGCGCTCAGTGCGAGGTGTCCATGTGGCAGGGCACCAGGGGAGACGCAGGGGGAGCAGCGGGCCTGGTGGCCCCTGAGCCTGCCCTTAGGCCAGGTTTCAGCCCAGGGCCTGAGGCAGGGAGAGGATGGAGAGCTGCTGGAGAGGTGACCTGGGGGTGAGCAAATGCCCAGAAACTCACAGCCAGGGCAAAGACGCCATCGTTGTCCCCATCGGAGGTGAACATGCTGTGCAGAGGCCAATCCTCCATCACACAGAGCAGTGTTGGCAGAACCATCTCCACTGTGAGACTCGATGAGCCTATGCTTCTCCACATCATTGCAGCAGCTCTGTGGGATCAGAGCTCTGTGTCAGGGACATCTCAGCCACACTACCATGCCCTGTGCGGCTCTGGGGGCCGGGTGACAGAGCCCCGGTGCCCTGAAGGGCAGGGAGGGAGCATGGCAGCAGGCTCGGGAAACAGAGGGGCCCGAGGGTCCCGGACCTGTTTGCCGCTCTGGCAGAGCCCATTGCACGGGCCGTGCAGGGCCATGGCCCTAAAGGCCGGGGAGGCCTGAGCTCTCCAGGCAGGTGGGCCCATACCTGTCACATGTTGGGGCACAGCGCAGGAGGGTCAGCACCACGTCAGCTGGGTGTTCTTCGGCCAGCCTCACGATGTTCATGGGCAGCCTGGTATCCACATTTCTATGCGATGCAAGATTCTGGTGCATCTTCTTTACAATGGCTGGCACCTGGAAAGGGCATGGGGAAGACTTGGGCCGCTGTCTAGGAGAGCAACTTCACCAGCTTCCCCCAAGAATCGCTTCCCTTCCTGCCACGCTGTGCCGGCCTCAAAGGCTGAGGGGGCCCAGTGGCCGTGGCTGGAGATGACACACAATCCTGGGAGGCCTCTAGCCCCGGCCCCAGGCTGTTTACCTGCTGCTCAGAAGAAATACCACTCTTCTGGATAAAATCCTCAGTGGGAGCAGGAATGGCAGTGGGAGAGGCCGTGGCGCCAGTATCTCTGATGCCCTGAGTCTCTCCAGTGTCAGCCGTTTGGAGGGCCACATCCTCAGCCACTGCCTTGTCAGCCCTTGCCCTTTGATCATTCAACGCAGTGTCAAAATTTTCTGAGGGCTCAGCCAAATCTGTGTTGACATCAGGCTCTGCCTGGGGCTCGGTCAGCCCACAGTCAGGCTCAGCTGAGCCCTCAGCTGCCCTGGTGCCGGTGTTTCTACGCCGAATGCGCAGGAATTCTCGGATCATCTGCAGGAGAACAAAGGACAGGGAAGAGAGACGTGTTCCATGGACTGCTCCAAGCGCGGTGCTCGGCTGAGCAGTGACAGCAGGCCCAGCCCAGGCGGGGATGGCTGCAGGTACCTTCAGTGTCCTGCGGAAGCTTCCACCGGCAGGCCTCTGCTCTTGTGTGCCGTCCGTGGCTGCATCTGGCAAAGAGCGAGAGCAGCCAGAGCTGAGGGGCTGCGGGAGAGGCCGGAGAACACAGCCCAGCCCTGCCTTCCCCAGGCTGCGATAGGGACGGGACGGGATGGGGCCACGTTGGCTGCAGCCATCAGCCCTGTGGCCCAGCTGTGCCACTCACCATCCTGTAGTGTCTGGATCCGCTCGGGCTCTTCAGGCTCTTGTGCTGGGGTAGCTCCAGGGCCTTTGCTTTTTTTCCCCCTGAATACTTTGGACAGGCCGAGAAATCTGCCCGCCATGCCACAGCACCTTTCAAGAGAGATGCCTCAGGAAAGCACTGAGGCAACAAGTTGTGCACTTGCGCCTTGAAAGCGCCTGTGGCAGAAGAAGCCTCAGGAAGGCTGCAGGACAGCAAGTCCTGCACTCTGGTCTCAAGGGCTCCTGCCACGATGACAGGAGGTTCCTCGTAGATGATTCAAGTCACCAAATCCCACAGTCCGGCCTGGAGGCCACAGGCCACAGGGATAAGAGATGACTTGGAAAGCCTCCGAGTCACCAAGTCGTGCAGTTTGGCCCTGAGGTCAGCTGCACAACTCACTCCTTGTAGAAGCTCTGGGTCAGGCACAAACGAGTGCGCTGTGCGGGGGCTCCTCACAGCACCGCTCTGGCGCGTCCTGTCCCGTCGCCTGCTCCAAGGAATGTGGCCTGGCTGCGTCACCGCCAGCACCTATGTCCCCACGTGTCACAAAGGGTCCTTGGACACCCTGTGCCGTTCAATGCCACGGTGACCGCGCTGCTGCACCGCGTCACAAAGGGCCAATGCACACACTGCCACCTGCCCTGGGGCCGCTCCCAGCCCAGCCAAAGTGGCCCAGGTTGGAAGGAACCCCTCTCCCCAAGTGTCTAAGACAGCCCTGAGACAGCATTTTTCGCAGCGGCTCAATCCATGGGCAAACGCTGCCCTGCTCTGCGGGCTCAGGGCAGCAGAAGGAGCCCCCAGGGCCGCCGATGCAGCCGCAGCGGGAAGGGCACGGGGCCTCGCACAGAAGCTGGCACGGCCTCCCTGGGACACGTCCCAGCCGGTGGCCGTCCTAAACCCGCGGGTGTGACACAGATGAGGAACCTGTGGGCCGGGGCACGGGCACTGCTCTGACCCCTGGGGCCAGGGCAGCGCTGAAATCGGCAGGCGTGACGGAGCCCCCGCCCAAGCAGAGCTGCCGCCCCCCCCGAGCCCTGGCAATGCTGGTGCCATCTCCTGCCCCAGAGACCTGTGCCCCGGGGCGCTTCTCTGCCACAGGGCAGCCAAAGCCAACGGGCCCTGGCGGCTGGGCTCCTTCCTACAGGGGATGTTGGCAGGAGCACCTGGAGCAAGTGCTGGCAACACTTGGTCTCTGTCAGAAGCTCTTACTCCATGCTGAAATTGTTTTCTACTTGGAGTGATTTCCTGAAGCACAAAATCACCCTGGCAGCAGAGGCATAGAAGGAGCTGGCATTTAAGAATCCTCAACTCGGGAAAGCTTTTCTTCCCATTACTCAACTCAAGTAGTTGCAAAAAGTTGCCAACTTGCTAAATTAAGAGCAATGGCCTGAGAACCTGATAGATTTGCAAGTTTCCTTCCCATCTCAAAGCAGTGTTAGAAATGATCAGAGCTAATTTCCAAAATCAAAGATTTAGTTAACAAATTTGAAAAGCAATTTCGGGAAATGCCACGATAAATCAGGACAACATCGATCAAATGTTGGGTGGTCAATCCGGGAGCAGCACAGGGTTCTCCTCCGGAGTACTGCCCACAAATTCGGGGTCTCAGGGGAGGTGTTTGAGACCATTTTTCTACCCTGAGGCAAAAACAAGACGGTAACAAAGAACCCGAAGAGCATGACATCATGTACATAAGAGAATCATTGAAATGTCTGGTGTCCGCAAGGGATATCTGAAAGAGTTTCCTGAGAAATTGAAAAGACGTCTGCATGAAAAGTCTCCGAATCTTCTGTCAGAAGGTTTCTGTTGCCCTCCGCCCAGATTGGTATGGGATCTCCTGATGAACTGTGAAGATGTGGTCCGCCCATGCTTCATGGGACCTTTCCTGCTTATCTCTCTGGCAGATGTCCAGGTAACACCTTTGGACTGTGAAAAGACTGTGGTATGCAAAGAGAGGCCCTGGAAGTGTTTCCAGCAATTCTGGGGATTTTACCTTCCACTGCAAAGTTTTAAGACACACAATTTTAATCCAGGAATTTAATACTATGTATCAATTACAGCAGCAACACCTTTGCCTTAAGGTCATCCACTGCATGTCACTTTGCAAAGCAGAAGACCACACAGAGACAAAATAAAGGCCTTGCTTTGGTTTCAAACATTTTCCTAGGAAGGCATGAGAAGAACCTGATTCTCTTAAGGAATCAAAGCTCTCCAGGAATGAAAGTCCACTCAGTGCTACAAAAGTAGCCCAAACAAATGAGTAGATTGCAAGAGGGCTAATCCTCCCCCTGCTCCAGATATCAAAGTGGCCAAGAAAGTAGAGCTCTCCCCTCTTCTTCTCTGCAGGAGAAGCAGGATGACTAAGAGAAAAAGTCCCAGCTATTCCTTCAGTCCTCCATCACCAAAGCTGTGCCATAGCACAGGTGCTGCCTTCAAAGTGACCCCAGTTCCAGCCTAGACTTCTCACCTTCCAGACAACTCCTTCCCCAACACGCCCAGCAGCACCAACCCCAGCTCAACACCCTGCCAAGACCCGCAGCTGTCCCCATGCCTGCGCAGAGCTTTGCCACCCCCTGGTTCCCTGCACGTGCTGTGGCATGGCACTCAGGAGGATGTGCTCCAAGGCCTTCCCCGCTAGCAAGCTCAGGCTGCCAGGCCTACAGTTCCTGGATCATCCTTCCCACCCACCCTTCCCGTGCACGGCTGGTCCATTTGCGCTCAGCTCCGACTTGGCCGCTTCAGCAGGACTGCTGCTAAAGGATGGAGAGCAGCCTGGCAAGCTCCTTCTCCAGCTCCCTCTTTACTCTCGGGGGCAGGTAGAACATGCCACAGGAAAGCAAGCAGTGCCAAAAGACATGGGCCAGCATCAGGCACATTGAGGAATGAAACAAGGCCTTTGTTCGATGGAAGGAAGCACAAGCAATTGACAGAAGTGAAGAGGACTTAGCACAGATATCCAGAAGTCCTTAGCACCAGTGAACATCAGAAAAACCTGGAAGCCTAACTTGACATGAGAGTGACTTGACAAAAAGCTTGAGACATAGCCTTCGGGAAGACCTAAGGGCAGCTACAGAATCAGCCCTGTGCAGGGAAGGCATGAGGAAGATGAGCTGCTTTGGTGCGCTGAGACTCCTCCTGGCCAGCAGGTAGACACTAGGTTCAAGTCTAGGATTCTGACGCAAAGTGTTTCCTTCTAAGCCCCTGCCTATGGAATCACCTCAGCAGTCTAAAGACGGAAGGGATTTTTGATAGAATTCCTACAGAAACCCACTGAAATTTGGACGTGGCAAAGAAGCCTTGTGCTGGGGTGCAGAGCCCTAACCTCCTGCCAATAAAAGAGCTCTTGGTGGACAATGCATTTGTCTGCTGATTTCTTTGAATTCTAGAGACCTCTCAGGACTGCTGTATCCTGAGGGAAGGCCCTTGGCCTTGAGCTGCAGGCACCCGCGCAAGCTTCAGATCAGCTCCCTCAGCTTCCAGGACCTCTCTTGGCCGGCATCCTGACGGGGAGGCAGGACTGCTGCCAGGCACTGCTGGGACCCAGCAGGACAGGACCGGCTGTCTCGTGTCTACGTAGCAGCCCCTGACACAGCCAGGGTCATCCCGAAAGCAGACAAGGCTCACGTGTCAGCGCAGAGGGGCAAGGAGCGCTGGGCTCCTCTCAGGGTGTCTCAGCTGGGCCTGCTCCACAAGACGCCCCCATTTGAAGGCCTGCTAATGCCCAGCTGCTAGAAATGCCTGCCTTGTTCTCTCCAAGATGCAGAGGAAGAGGCAGGGAGCAGGGCGCCTTGGGAGGCAAAGCTTCCAAGCCTTTTCTGAGGCCACGCACACACCAAGAGCAGCCAAGACTCTCCCTGCTGCCTGGCCCACACAGCCCAGCTCGGTGCTGGCCCTCTGGGCCGCAGCAGCTTCCAGCAAGCAAGAGGCAAATGCATATTGCCAAGAGTTGAAGCACAGCAGACAGGTAAGATGTGAGACGTGTGTGCTGGAAGGCCTTTGAATTCACAGCTCTCCAAGACAGCTTTGGGGCTGGCAGCTGGACAGAGATGCTCCTGCTCACACCTGTGTCCAGAGAGGGGGAACACACCCTGCTGCAGGCGCTTGCCTTGGTCTCTGCAGGTCCAGCTGGATTCCAAACCTGCTTTTCACAGCCTTCTCCCTTCCCTTGTCCATCTGCCAAGTGCAACGGGCCTCAGGGACTGAAAGGACCACAGAGAGCCAAAGGGGGACAGTTCTTCCTACATCACGGGGAGCTCCTAGGAAAACGCTTTCCTTCAGCAGCAAGGCCCTTTCCCCCAGAGGCCTTTCCCCAGATTGGAAGCTTTCCTGGGGAACACCAAGACACTCTTAAGAAACCCTGGCAAGGCTGAATTCCTTTCTGGTCCTTTCTGGACAGGCGCTCCAGCTCTAGCTGGCATTTCCCCCAGTGTGATTCCAGCTGGAGGTTGACACATGCAGCCCCAGGCCCTCTACAAACACAAGCTGCCCGCTGCCTCCACTCCTGCCTGCGCTCACAGCAGCAAAAGCAGGCTCTTCCCGGCCAGAGACCAGAGAGCCCTGATCCCGCAGGACGCTCTCGCCAGCACCTTCCAGGACTCTCCGCTGTGCACGCAGCACTTTTCATGCCCGCTCTCCACAGCCTTTGGAAGACAGAGCGCAACCTGGCTGGCGCTGCCATCAGCACACCCCAAACACGGGCAGAGGAAGGAGAAGCAGGGGCTGCTTTGCGGCCATGCCCAGGAGAGACTGGAAGGCTGCCCTCCCTCTGCTCTCACTCGCTTGGCTTTCTGGCAGCCTCTGAGGCAGGGGCTGCGATTCCTCAGCTCTGGGCACCAGAACCGCAGCCGGGATCCCGGCACTGCCTGACGGCGCTGGGGCCATTGGCCGGGTCACGCGTCCGAGTCTCGGCCACCGTGCTGCTGCTGCTGCTGCTTCACTTGCCCTTAGGCACACCCCAAGCTCCCTGTTAAGGCCTGATGGTCTCTGCTTCTGCCATCTCCCCGACCCTGTGCAGGGATGGAGCCCTGCTGTGCTTTCAGCAGGCTATTCTTGAAAGCTTCCAGCATTCCAAGCTCCTTTGCCCTCTGTAGATGCTTGCCATGGAATCCCTCACAGCTGGCTTCAGAGCGTCCTCAGGTTGGCTCTCCCAAAATCCGGGAGCTTCAGGCTGCTCAGTAGGACCTTAAACTGCACAGTGTTGTGGAACTGGACCTTCAGCACAGGCACCTTTCCAGCCTGACGCGGCCTCGCTCCTCTGTGTCTCTGCACAAAAGACGGCGCGCAAGAGGACGGCAGCAGGGGCCTGTGTGTGCCAGGGCTCAGGTTTTTACGCCGCTTCAGCTCCACAGAGACGCAGGTAAAGTGAAGAAGCCAAAGTGTTTATTAATTCAAGGCGAAGCAAAGGGATGAGCTGGGAGGGAATAAGGGGGGATGGGCAGGGTCTGAGGGCTGGGAGGTAAGGATAAGTCCAAAGGGGTGGAGAGTGGAGGGAAAAAAAGGGCATGGGCAGGGTCTGAGGGCTGGAGGGAGGGAGCTAACTACAAAGAGGGAGAGGTGTGAAGCCAGGAGAATTGTGCTCAGCCTCAGCTGTGCGTGGAGCTCCAGCAGCACTGAGAGATGGTGTCCTCTTCAGTGTCTCCTGGTGTGTTCTTGGGACACCAATTCGCTAGATTCAGAAGATGTCCCCAGTTGTTTAGCTTTCTGGGGAAAGCGGGCTTCATTTTGCAGGTTTAGAGCATGACGGGCTGCTGTCTTGCCTCTGGGTTTGAAGGGCTGCAAGAGCGAAGAACAGAGCCATGGTCAGAGGCTGGATCAGTGGGAATCCTAGGGGATCTTCCTGCCAGAACCATCCCACCCAGAAGCAAGCAGGAGACATTGGGATCAGCCCGAAGGTCCTTGCCACGAATCCCCCACGTGCCCCTGAAATCTCTGTGCGTTGTGCCCTCTCCAGCCCTCGTCCACACAAGGAGCAAAGGCCTCCAGAGCCGGGGATTGCAGCTGTCTGCCCGGGCAGTGCAGCTTCCCCCGCCAGAGCCGCTGACGGCCCGCTGCCCTCACTCACCCTGACTGAGAAGGTGAAGCTGTCCTGGCTGCCCCCTCAGAGAGCGTGTCACGGCCCCAGCGGCACGGCTCCCTGCCAGCGCCGCTGCCAGCCCTGTGGCCACACGGCCTCCTGCCCCGGCAGGGCTCAGCCCGGGCCCTTGCCGCCTGCTGCCGCCCCAGGGCACGGCTGCCAGAGGGCGGCAGCAGCCCCGAGGGCAGGCGGGGCTCCACGGCGCCGGGCCCGGATGCCGCTGCAGCCGCGGCAGCAGCAGCCGGGGCCGGGGCCGAGCTGCGGCGGGCCGGGGAGGGAGCCCGGGCTCGTGGCTCACCCATGAACCGCATGGCCGCCTCTGGCAGGGACTCCTGCGGGTTCTCCAGGTAGGGCAGGGCCCGGCGCAGGTACTCGGCCGCTCGCATCCTGTCGTCTGCCAGCTGGAGAGAGCGGCAGGAGGGAAGGGTTGGCGCGGGCTCAGCCCCTGGGCCGGGCTCTGGCCGCGCCCAGCCCCGGCCTCCCCTGCCCGCACGGCCCTGAGGCCCGGCCAGCAGCCGCTGGCGCCGGGCTCTGGAGGGGGCAGAGGGCCGGCTGCTGCCCGGGGAGCCGCGGTGCCGCCCCGTGCCCGCAGCCCCGCTGGGCCGGGACTCCACGGGCACCCGGCTCGGGCCCGCAGGAGCCTGGAGAAGAGCCCGCGGGGCCCAGGGAAGGCAGCGGCGTGTGGGGCGCAGGCTGGAGCCCCCGGGTGCAGCACTGGGCAGGGGCCACGGCTGCCAGCCCCGCGGCCACGGATCTTCTCCAGGCTGAGGCTGCCACTTCTCCAAGCCATCCTTACCTTACAGTCATCGATAGTCAACGGTTGTTCCTTTGTCAGTAGCTCCTGGAGATCCCTCCTCTTCAGGAACTTGGCCGCACAATGCAGGGTTTCCCGAGAGGTCTGGAGAGCAGCAGAGATGCAGAGATGGCACCACAGCCCAGGGCACAAGGACCCGCATCCCTGTGCCAAGGCCTGGAGGAGGACGCAGCCTCCTCCTCCTCCTGCAGCAGGGCAGGACGCAGCTGAGCCCCCGTCCCAGGGATGCACAAAACCTCACATTTGCCACACGCCAGTTCTCATCATGGCAGTAGATTAAAAGTAGGTACAGGCTCTTGTTGACAGTTGCCTTCAGGGGCTTTTTTCCCTCCTTCACTACCAACTCCATCACCTTACAGAAGAGGTCCATGGAGAGCAGTTGCATGTAGCTATTTTCCTAGAGGAAAGGAAAAAACCTAAGCATCAATTACTCCAGGCCCACCTAGGCAAAGGCCTGAAAATGCAGACAGCACACGGTTTCTGGGCAGCACCCAATGCCTGTGGCTCGGGTTGCAGAACCTTACACTGTTAAAGAGCGCCAGGAGTGCCTCAGCCAGCTTTGGGGCGGTGGTGCTGGATACCAGGATGTCTTCGCTCTCCAGCATATTAGTAAAGACACGGAGGGTCAGAGCAACCACCACTCCATCTTCATCAGCCAGCAGATCCACAAAGCTTTCAGACAGGCAGCACATTCTTCTGGCCTGTGTGGAACACAAGGCTGCGCTGTGAAGCCGTGAACAGCTGCACCAGCGACAGCGCCCTGGCACTGCAAGCCCAGCCTGCTGCCGCAGGGCCCAGACACCAAAGGCCTGTCCCAAAGCACTCGGGCAGCTGAGGCAGGAGAGCTGGGAGCAGCTGCCTCAGCTCCTGAAGCCCAGCCAGCCCATGGGGCTGCTCTCCCCAGTGCAGCTTCAGCTGCTGCCCCCTTCTCACCATCAGGGGATCCTTGCTGAGCACCAGCAGGCCTTTGAGCGCCAGGCGACACCTCTTCCTGCACTCGGTCCGCAGGTACCTCGACACGACCCTCAGGACCCAGCCACCACATTTAGTTAAGTCCAGGCACTCCAGGACCTGAAAGGCACAGGGCAGTGGCACAGGGCCCGGCTGGCAGGAGCCCAGAACTGCCCAGGGCCAGCCCCAGGCAGCAGCAGCACAGGGCGCTGGTGCCATCCCAGGAGGCTAGGGATGCGGCTGCGAGAGGGCAGAGAGCTGGGAGGCAGCTCAGCCAGGCAGCGCTGCTCTTCAGGCTCACCTCCACAAGGAATGCCAGGAAAGGCAGATCGCAGCCTGGCTTCTCAATGCTGAGCAGCCGGAGCAAGTGGGTTGCGATGCAGGCAGAGAAAGGGATCAAGACATGGCGCATCTCCCTGTCAGGGGCAAAAAGGAAGAAAGAGCCTGAGCTGGGGGGGGCACACTTTTCACAGGACTGACTCCCAGAAGTGCAGTCTTTCCCCAGTATCCCTGGAGGGGACGTGGGTGCTTTGGGAGGCGGCCACTCCTGTGCACCCTCCTCTCCCAGCCTTTTTCAGTCTGCTCGGCCGTCCCTAAAGTGACGAGGCCCTCTGGTCCATGACCACAGGGACTGTGTGGGGCAGCCCGGGCACAGGGCACCAATTCCAGGGACAGCAGGGAGCAGGGGGTCTCACCTGGCCAGCAGAGCCACAGCATAGTACTGGGTATTAGCACAGAGCATGGTGTCCCAGCCATGCTTGGACTCCACAACCAACACCTGATTCTCACACTCCAGCCGGCAGAGCAGGGACTTCATGACCTGCACTGCAAACCTGTGTGCAGAGCAAAGCCCGGGTCACATTGGGAGCACTGGCACTGGCCACAAGGACATGGGAAGGACGGGAGGATGGAGACCTGTTGGGGTCGCTGGGAAGGTGGTGTTCCTCTCGGCACGCTCTCCAGAAGCGATCGACTTCCTGTGGTGGCATCTGCTGTGTGGTGATGACAACATGGAAAAGCAAAGCCACAAAGAGGCGGGAGGAATAAAGGGTCATAGCCTCGTGGCACTCAGGCACCTGGAGAATCACCCACACCACCAGAGTTGCCTGCAAAAGAAGTTGCCAAGGAGAGCGCTCAGTGCGAGGTGTCCATGTGGCAGGGCCCCAGGGGAGACGCAGGGGGAGCAGCGGGCCTGGTGCCCCCTGAGCCTGCCCTTAGGCCAGGTTTCAGCCCAGGGCCTGAGGCAGGGAGAGGATGGAGAGCTGCTGGAGAGGTGACCTGGGGGTGAGCAAATGCCCAGAAACTCACAGCCAGGGCAAAGACGCCATCGTTGTCCCCATCGGAGGTGAACATGCTGTGCAGAGGCCAATCCTCCATCACACAGAGCAGTGTTGGCAGAACCATCTCCACTGTGAGACTCGATGAGCCTATGCTTCTCCACATCATTGCAGCAGCTCTGTGGGATCAGAGCTCTGTGTCAGGGACATCTCAGCCACACTACCATGCCCTGTGCGGCTCTGGGGGCCGGGTGACAGAGCCCCGGTGCCCTGAAGGGCAGGGAGGGAGCACGGCAGCAGGCTCGGGAAACAGAGGGGCCCGAGGGTCCCGGACCTGTTTGCCGCTCTGGCAGAGCCCATTGCACGGGCCGTGCAGGGCCATGGCCCTAAAGGCCGGGGAGGCCTGAGCTCTCCAGGCAGGTGGGCCCATACCTGTCACATGTTGGGGCACAGCGCAGGAGGGTCAGCACCACGTCAGCTGGGTGTTCTTCGGCCAGCCTCACGATGTTCATGGGCAGCCTGGTATCCACATTTCTATGCGATGCAAGATTCTGGTGCATCTTCTTTACAATGGCTGGCACCTGGAAAGGGCATGGGGAAGACTTGGGCCGCTGTCTAGGAGAGCAACTTCACCAGCTTCCCCCAAGAATCGCTTCCCTTCCTGCCACGCTGTGCCGGCCTCAAAGGCTGAGGGGGCCCAGTGGCCGTGGCTGGAGATGACACACAATCCTGGGAGGCCTCTAGCCCCGGCCCCAGGCTGTTTACCTGCTGCTCAGAAGAAATACCACTCTTCTGGATAAAATCCTCAGTGGGAGCAGGAATGGCAGTGGGAGAGGCCGTGGCGCCAGTATCTCTGATGCCCTGAGTCTCTCCAGTGTCAGCCGTTTGGAGGGCCACATCCTCAGCCACTGCCTTGTCAGCCCTTGCCCTTTGATCATTCAACGCAGTGTCAAAATTTTCTGAGGGCTCAGCCAAATCTGTGTTGACATCAGGCTCTGCCTGGGGCTCGGTCAGCCCACAGTCAGGCTCAGCTGAGCCCTCAGCTGCCCTGGTGCCGGTGTTTCTACGCCGAATGCGCAGGAATTCTCGGATCATCTGCAGGAGAACAAAGGACAGGGAAGAGAGACGTGTTCCATGGACTGCTCCAAGCGCGGTGCTCGGCTGAGCAGTGACAGCAGGCCCAGCCCAGGCGGGGATGGCTGCAGGTACCTTCAGTGTCCTGCGGAAGCTTCCACCGGCAGGCCTCTGCTCTTGTGTGCCGTCCGTGGCTGCATCTGGCAAAGAGCGAGAGCAGCCAGAGCTGAGGGGCTGCGGGAGAGGCCGGAGAACACAGCCCAGCCCTGCCCTCCCCAGGCTGCGATAGGGACGGGACGGGATGGGGCCACGTTGGCTGCAGCCATCAGCCCTGTGGCCCAGCTGTGCCACTCACCATCCTGTAGTGTCTGGATCCGCTCGGGCTCTTCAGGCTCCTGTGCTGGGGTAGCTCCAGGGCCTTTGCTTTTTTTCCCCCTGAATACTTTGGACAGGCCGAGAAATCTGCCCGCCATGCCACAGCACCTTTCAAGAGAGATGCCTCAGGAAAGCACTGAGGCAACAAGTTGTGCACTTGCGCCTTGAAAGCGCCTGTGGCAGAAGAAGCCTCAGGAAGGCTGCAGGACAGCAAGTCCTGCACTCTGGTCTCAAGGGCTCCTGCCACGATGACAGGAGGTTCCTCGTAGATGATTCAAGTCACCAAATCCCACAGTCCGGCCTGGAGGCCACAGGCCACAGGGATAAGAGATGACTTGGAAAGCCTCCGAGTCACCAAGTCGTGCAGTTTGGCCCTGAGGTCAGCTGCACAACTCACTCCTTGTAGAAGCTCTGGGTCAGGCACAAACGAGTGCGCTGTGCGGGGGCTCCTCACAGCACCGCTCTGGCGCGTCCTGTCCCGTCGCCTGCTCCAAGGAATGTGGCCTGGCTGCGTCACCGCCAGCACCTATGTCCCCACGTGTCACAAAGGGTCCTTGGACACCCTGTGCCGTTCAATGCCACGGTGACCGCGCTGCTGCACCGCGTCACAAAGGGCCAATGCACACACTGCCACCTGCCCTGGGGCCGCTCCCAGCCCAGCCAAAGTGGCCCAGGTTGGAAGGAACCCCTCTCCCCAAGTGTCTAAGACAGCCCTGAGACAGCATTTTTCGCAGCGGCTCAATCCATGGGCAAACGCTGCCCTGCTCTGCGGGCTCAGGGCAGCAGAAGGAGCCCCCAGGGCCGCCGATGCAGCCGCAGCGGGAAGGGCACGGGGCCTCGCACAGAAGCTGGCACGGCCTCCCTGGGACACGTCCCAGCCGGTGGCCGTCCTAAACCCGCGGGTGTGACACAGATGAGGAACCTGTGGGCTGGGGCACGGGCACTGCTCTGACCCCTGGGGCCAGGGCAGCGCTGAAATCGGCAGGCGTGACGGAGCCCCCGCCCAAGCAGAGCTGCCGCCCCCCCGAGCCCTGGCAAGCGCTGGTGCCATCTCCTGCCCCAGAGACCTGTGCCCCGGGGCGCTTCTCTGCCACAGGGCAGCCAAAGCCAACGGGCCCTGGCGGCTGGGCTCCTTCCTACAGGGGATGTTGGCAGGAGCACCTGGAGCAAGTGCTGGCAACACTTGGTCTCTGTCAGAAGCTCTTACTCCATGCTGAAATTGTTTTCTACTTGGAGTGATTTCCTGAAGCACAAAATCACCCTGGCAGCAGAGGCATAGAAGGAGCTGGCATTTAAGAATCCTCAACTCGGGAAAGCTTTTCTTCCCATTACTCAACTCAAGTAGTTGCAAAAAGTTGCCAACTTGCTAAATTAAGAGCAATGGCCTGAGAACCTGATAGATTTGCAAGTTTCCTTCCCATCTCAAAGCAGTGTTAGAAATGATCAGAGCTAATTTCCAAAATCAAAGATTTAGTTAACAAATTTGAAAAGCAATTTCGGGAAATGCCACGATAAATCAGGACAACATCGATCAAATGTTGGGTGGTCAATCCGGGAGCAGCACAGGGTTCTCCTCCGGAGTACTGCCCACAAATTCGGGGTCTCAGGGGAGGTGTTTGAGACCATTTTTCTACCCTGAGGCAAAAACAAGACGGTAACAAAGAACCCGAAGAGCATGACATCATGTACATAAGAGAATCATTGAAATGTCTGGTGTCCGCAAGGGATATCTGAAAGAGTTTCCTGAGAAATTGAAAAGACGTCTGCATGAAAAGTCTCCGAATCTTCTGTCAGAAGGTTTCTGTTGCCCTCCGCCCAGATTGGTATGGGATCTCCTGATGAACTGTGAAGATGTGGTCCGCCCATGCTTCATGGGACCTTTCCCGCTTATCTCTCTGGCAGATGTCCAGGTAACACCTTTGGACTGTGAAAAGACTGTGGTATGCAAAGAGAGGCCCTGGAAGTGTTTCCAGCAATTCTGGGGATTTTACCTTCCACTGCAAAGTTTTAAGACACACAATTTTAATCCAGGAATTTAATACTATGTATCAATTACAGCAGCAACACCTTTGCCTTAAGGTCATCCACTGCATGTCACTTTGCAAAGCAGAAGACCACACAGAGACAAAATAAAGGCCTTGCTTTGGTTTCAAACATTTTCCTAGGAAGGCATGAGAAGAACCTGATTCTCTTAAGGAATCAAAGCTCTCCAGGAATGAAAGTCCACTCAGTGCTACAAAAGTAGCCCAAACAAATGAGTAGATTGCAAGAGGGCTAATCCTCCCCCTGCTCCAGATATCAAAGTGGCCAAGAAAGTAGAGCTCTCCCCTCTTCTTCTCTGCAGGAGAAGCAGGATGACTAAGAGAAAAAGTCCCAGCTATTCCTTCAGTCCTCCATCACCAAAGCTGTGCCATAGCACAGGTGCTGCCTTCAAAGTGACCCCAGTTCCAGCCTAGACTTCTCACCTTCCAGACAACTCCTTCCCCAACACGCCCAGCAGCACCAACCCCAGCTCAACACCCTGCCAAGACCCGCAGCTGTCCCCATGCCTGCGCAGAGCTTTGCCACCCCCTGGTTCCCTGCACGTGCCGTGGCATGGCACTCAGGAGGATGTGCTCCAAGGCCTTCCCCGCTAGCAAGCTCAGGCTGCCAGGCCTACAGTTCCTGGATCATCCTTCCCACCCACCCTTCCCGTGCACGGCTGGTCCATTTGCGCTCAGCTCCGACTTGGCCGCTTCAGCAGGACTGCTGCTAAAGGATGGAGAGCAGCCTGGCAAGCTCCTTCTCCAGCTCCCTCTTTACTCTCGGGGCAGGTAGAACATGCCACAGGAAAGCAAGCAGTGCCAAAAGACATGGGCCAGCATCAGGCACATTGAGGAATGAAACAAGGCCTTTGTTCGATGGAAGGAAGCACAAGCAATTGACAGAAGTGAAGAGGACTTAGCACAGATATCCAGAAGTCCTTAGCACCAGTGAACATCAGAAAAACCTGGAAGCCTAACTTGACATGAGAGTGACTTGACAAAAAGCTTGAGACATAGCCTTCGGGAAGACCTAAGGGTGGCTACAGAATCAGCCCTGTGCAGGGAAGGCATGAGGAAGATGAGCTGCTTTGGTGCGCTGAGACTCCTCCTGGCCAGCAGGTAGACACTAGGTTCAAGTCTAGGATTCTGACGCAATGTGTTTCCTTCTAAGCCCCTGCCTATGGAATCACCTCAGCAGTCTAAAGACGGAAGGGATTTTTTATAGAATTCCTACAGAAACCCACTGAAATTTGGACGTGGCAAAGAAGCCTCGTGCTGGGGTGCAGAGCCCTAACCTCCTGCCAATAAAAGAGCTCTTGGTGGACAATGCATTTGTCTGCTGATTTCTTTGAATTCTAGAGACCTCTCAGGACTGCTGTATCCTGAGGGAAGGCCCTTGGCCTTGAGCTGCAGGCACCCGCGCAAGCTTCAGATCAGCTCCCTCAGCTTCCAGGACCTCTCTTGGCCGGCATCCTGACGGGGAGGCAGGACTGCTGCCAGGCACTGCTGGGACCCAGCAGGACAGGACCGGCTGTCTCGTGTCTACGTAGCAGCCCCTGACACAGCCAGGGTCATCCCGAAAGCAGACAAGGCTCACGTGTCAGCGGAGAGGGGCAAGGAGCGCTGGGCTCCTCTCAGGGTGTCTCAGCTGGGCCTGCTCCACAAGACGCCCCCATTTGAAGGCCTGCTAATGCCCAGCTGCCAGAAATGCCTGCCTTGTTCTCTCCAAGATGCAGAGGAAGAGGCAGGGAGCAGGGCGCCTTGGGAGGCAAAGCTTCCAAGCCTTTTCTGAGGCCACGCACACACCAAGAGCAGCCAAGACTCTCCCTGCTGCCTGGCCCACACAGCCCAGCTCGGTGCTGGCCCTCTGGGCCGCAGCAGCTTCCAGCAAGCAAGAGGCAAATGCATATTGCCAAGAGTTGAAACACAGCAGACAGGTAAGATGTGAGACGTGTGTGCTGGAAAGCCTTTGAATTCATAGCTCTCCAAGACAGCTTTGGGGCTGGCAGCTGGACAGAGATGCTCCTGCTCACACCTGTGTCCAGAGAGGGGGAACACACCCTGCTGCAGGCGCTTGCCTTGGTCTCTGCAGGTTCAGCTGGATTCCAAACCTGCTTTTCACAGCCTTCTCCCTTCCCTTGTCCATCTGCCAAGTGCAACGGGCCTCAGGGACTGAAAGGACCACAGAGAGCCAAAGGGGGACAGTTCTTCCTACATCACGGGGAGCTCCTAGGAAAACGCTTTCCTTCAGCAGCAAGGCCCTTTCCCCCAGAGGCCTTTCCCCAGATTGGAAGCTTTCCTGGGGAACACCAAGACACTCTTAAGAAACCCTGGCAAGGCTGAATTCCTTTCTGGTCCTTTCTGGACAGGCGCTCCAGCTCTAGCTGGCATTTCCCCCAGTGTGATTCCAGCTGGAGGTTGACACATGCAGCCCCAGGCCCTCTACAAACACAAGCTGCCCGCTGCCTCCACTCCTGCCTGCGCTCACAGCAGCAAAAGCAGGCTCTTCCCGGCCAGAGACCAGAGAGCCCTGATCCCGCAGGACGCTCTCGCCAGCACCTTCCAGGACTCTCCGCTGTGCACGCAGCACTTTTCATGCCCGCTCTCCACAGCCTTTGGAAGACAGAGCGCAACCTGGCTGGCGCTGCTATCAGCACACCCCAAACACGGGCAGAGGAAGGAGAAGCAGGGGCTGCTTTGCGGCCATGCCCAGGAGAGACTGGAAGGCTGCCCTCCCTCTGCTCTCACTCGCTTGGCTTTCTGGCAGCCTCTGAGGCAGGGGCTGCGATTCCTCAGCTCTGGGCACCAGAACCGCAGCCGGGATCCCGGCACTGCCTGACGGCGCTGGGGCCATTGGCCGGGTCACGCGTCCGAGTCTCGGCCACCGTGCTGCTGCTGCTGCTGCTTCACTTGCCCTTAGGCACACCCCAAGCTCCCTGTTAAGGCCTGGTGGTCTCTGCTTCTGCCATCTCCCCGACCCTGTGCAGGGATGGAGCCCTGCTGTGCTTTCAGCAGGCTATTCTTGAAAGCTTCCAGCATTCCAAGCTCCTTTGCCCTCTGTAGATGCTTGCCATGGAATCCCTCACAGCTGGCTTCAGAGCGTCCTCAGGTTGGCTCTCCCAAAATCCGGGAGCTTCAGGCTGCTCAGTAGGACCTTAAACTGCACAGTGTTGTGGAACTGGACCTTCAGCACAGGCACCTTTCCAGCCTGACGCGGCCTCGCTCCTCTGTGTCTCTGCACAAAAGACGGCGCGCAAGAGGACGGCAGCAGGGGCCTGTGTGTGCCAGGGCTCAGGTTTTTACGCCGCTTCAGCTCCACAGAGACGCAGGTAAAGTGAAGAAGCCAAAGTGTTTATTAATTCAAGGCGAAGCAAAGGGATGAGCTGGGAGGGAATAAGGGGGGATGGGCAGGGTCTGAGGGCTGGGAGGTAAGGATAAGTCCAAAGGGGTGGAGAGTGGAGGGAAAAAAAGGGCATGGGCAGGGTCTGAGGGCTGGAGGGAGGGAGCTAACTACAAAGAGGGAGAGGTGTGAAGCCAGGAGAATTGTGCTCAGCCTCAGCTGTGCGTGGAGCTCCAGCAGCACTGAGAGATGGTGTCCTCTTCAGTGTCTCCTGGTGTGTTCTTGGGACACCAATTCGCTAGATTCAGAAGATGTCCCCAGTTGTTTAGCTTTCTGGGGAAAGCGGGCTTCATTTTGCAGGTTTAGAGCATGACGGGCTGCTGTCTTGCCTCTGGGTTTGAAGGGCTGCAAGAGCGAAGAACAGAGCCATGGTCAGAGGCTGGATCAGTGGGAATCCTAGGGGATCTTCCTGCCAGAACCATCCCACCCAGAAGCAAGCAGGAGACATTGGGATCAGCCCGAAGGTCCTTGCCACGAATCCCCCACGTGCCCCTGAAATCTCTGTGCGTTGTGCCCTCTCCAGCCCTCGTCCACACAAGGAGCAAAGGCCTCCAGAGCCGGGGATTGCAGCTGTCTGCCCGGGCAGTGCAGCTTCCCCCGCCAGAGCCGCTGACGGCCCGCTGCCCTCACTCACCCTGACTGAGAAGGTGAAGCTGTCCTGGCTGCCCCCTCAGAGAGCGTGTCACGGCCCCAGCGGCACGGCTCCCTGCCAGCGCCGCTGCCAGCCCTGTGGCCACACGGCCTCCTGCCCCGGCAGGGCTCAGCCCGGGCCCTTGCCGCCTGCTGCCGCCCCAGGGCACGGCTGCCAGAGGGCGGCAGCAGCCCCGAGGGCAGGCGGGGCTCCACGGCGCCGGGCCCGGATGCCGCTGCAGCCGCGGCAGCAGCAGCCGGGGCCGGGGCCGAGCTGCGGCGGGCCGGGGAGGGAGCCCGGGCTCGTGGCTCACCCATGAACCGCATGGCCGCCTCTGGCAGGGACTCCTGCGGGTTCTCCAGGTAGGGCAGGGCCCGGAGCAGGTACTCGGCCGCTCGCATCCTGTCGTCTGCCAGCTGGAGAGAGCGGCAGGAGGGAAGGGTTGGCGCGGGCTCAGCCCCTGGGCCGGGCTCTGGCCGCGCCCAGCCCCGGCCTCCCCTGCCCGCACGGCCCTGAGGCCCGGCCAGCAGCCGCTGGCGCCGGGCTCTGGAGGGGGCAGAGGGCCGGCTGCTGCCCGGGGAGCCGCGGTGCCGCCCCGTGCCCGCAGCCCCGCTGGGCCGGGACTCCACGGGCACCCGGCTCGGGCCCGCAGGAGCCTGGAGAAGAGCCCGCGGGGCCCAGGGAAGGCAGCGGCGTGTGGGGCGCAGGCTGGAGCCCCCGGGTGCAGCACTGGGCAGGGGCCACGGCTGCCAGCCCCGCGGCCACGGATCTTCTCCAGGCTGAGGCTGCCACTTCTCCAAGCCATCCTTACCTTACAGTCATCGATAGTCAACGGTTGTTCCTTTGTCAGTAGCTCCTGGAGATCCCTCCTCTTCAGGAACTTGGCCGCACAATGCAGGGTTTCCCGAGAGGTCTGGAGAGCAGCAGAGATGCAGAGATGGCACCACAGCCCAGGGCACAAGGACTCGCATCCCTGTGCCAAGGCCTGGAGGAGGACGCAGCCTCCTCCTCCTCCTGCAGCAGGGCAGGAGGCAGCTGAGCCCCCGTCCCAGGGATGCACAAAACCTCACATTTGCCACACGCCAGTTCTCATCATGGCAGTAGATTAAAAGTAGGTACAGGCTCTTGTTGACAGTTGCCTTCAGGGGCTTTTTTCCCTCCTTCACTACCAACTCCATCACCTTACAGAAGAGGTCCATGGAGAGCAGTTGCATGTAGCTATTTTCCTAGAGGAAAGGAAAAAACCTAAGCATCAATTACTCCAGGCCCACCTAGGCAAAGGCCTGAAAATGCAGACAGCACACGGTTTCTGGGCAGCACCCAATGCCTGTGGCTCGGGTTGCAGAACCTTACACTGTTAAAGAGCGCCAGGAGTGCCTCAGCCAGCTTTGGGGCGGTGGTGCTGGATACCAGGATGTTTTCGCCCTCCAGCATATTAGTAAGCACACGAAGGGTCAGGGCAACCACCACTCCGTCTTCATCAGCCAGCAGATCCACAAAGCTTTCAGACAGGCAGCACATTCTTCTGGCCTGTGTGGAACACAAGGCTGCGCTGTGAAGCCGTGAACAGCTGCACCAGCGACAGCGCCCTGGCACTGCAAGCCCAGCCTGCTGCCGCAGGGCCCAGACACCAAAGGCCTGTCCCAAAGCACTCGGGCAGCTGAGGCAGGAGAGCTGGGAGCAGCTGCCTCAGCTCCTGAAGCCCAGCCAGCCCATGGGGCTGCTCTCCCCAGTGCAGCTTCAGCTGCTGCCCCCTTCTCACCATCAGGGGATCCTTGCTGAGCACCAGCAGGCCTTTGAGCGCCAGGCGACACCTCTTCCTGCACTCGGTCCGCAGGTACCTCGACACGACCCTCAGGACCCAGCCACCACATTTAGTTAAGTCCAGGCACTCCAGGACCTGAAAGGCACAGGGCAGTGGCACAGGGCCCGGCTGGCAGGAGCCCAGAACTGCCCAGGGCCAGCCCCAGGCAGCAGCAGCACAGGGCACTGGTGCCATCCCAGGAGGCTAGGGATGCGGCTGCGAGAGGGCAGAGAGCTGGGAGGCAGCTCAGCCAGGCAGCGCTGCTCTTCAGGCTCACCTCCACAAGGAATGCCAGGAAAGGCAGATCGCAGCCTGGCTTCTCAATGCTGAGCAGCCGGAGCAAGTGGGTTGCGATGCAGGCAGAGAAAGGGATCAAGACATGGCGCATCTCCCTGTCAGGGGCAAAAAGGAAGAAAGAGCCTGAGCTGGGGGGGGCACACTTTTCACAGGACTGACTCCCAGAAGTGCAGTCTTTCCCCAGTATCCTTGGAGGGGACGTGGGTGCTTTGGGAGGCGGCCACTCCTGTGCACCCTCCTCTCCCAGCCTTTTTCAGTCTGCTCGGCCGTCCCTAAAGTGACGAGGCCCTCTGGTCCATGACCACAGGGACTGTGTGGGGCAGCCCGGGCACAGGGCACCAATTCCAGGGACAGCAGGGAGCAGGGGGTCTCACCTGGCCAGCAGAGCCACAGCATAGTACTGGGTATTAGCACAGAGCATGGTGTCCCAGCCATGCTTGGACTCCACAACCAACACCTGATTCTCACACTCCAGCCGGCAGAGCAGGGACTTCATGACCTGCACTGCAAACCTGTGTGCAGAGCAAAGCCCGGGTCACATTGGGAGCACTGGCACTGGCCACAAGGACATGGGAAGGACGGGAGGACGGAGACCTGTTGGGGTCGCTGGGAAGGTGGTGTTCCTCTCGGCACGCTCTCCAGAAGCGATCGACTTCCTGTGGTGGCATCTGCTGTGTGGTGATGACAACATGGAAAAGCAAAGCCACAAAGAGGCGGGAGGAATAAAGGGTCATAGCCTCGTGGCACTCAGGCACCTGGAGAATCACCCACACCACCAGAGTTGCCTGCAAAAGAAGTTGCCAAGGAGAGCGCTCAGTGCGAGGTGTCCATGTGGCAGGGCCCCAGGGGAGACGCAGGGGGAGCAGCGGGCCTGGTGCCCCCTGAGCCTGCCCTTAGGCCAGGTTTCAGCCCAGGGCCTGAGGCAGGGAGAGGATGGAGAGCTGCTGGAGAGGTGACCTGGGGGTGAGCAAATGCCCAGAAACTCACAGCCAGGGCAAAGACGCCATCGTTGTCCCCATCGGAGGTGAACATGCTGTGCAGAGGCCAATCCTCCATCACACAGAGCAGTGTTGGCAGAACCATCTCCACTGTGAGACTCGATGAGCCTATGCTTCTCCACATCATTGCAGCAGCTCTGTGGGATCAGAGCTCTGTGTCAGGGACATCTCAGCCACACTACCATGCCCTGTGCGGCTCTGGGGGCCGGGTGACAGAGCCCCGGTGCCCTGAAGGGCAGGGAGGGAGCACGGCAGCAGGCTCGGGAAACAGAGGGGCCCGAGGGTCCTGGACCTGTTTGCCGCTCTGGCAGAGCCCATTGCACAGGCCGTGCAGGGCCATGGCCCTAAAGGCCGAGGAGGCCTGAGCTCTCCAGGCAGGTGGGCCCATACCTGTCACATGTTGGGGCACAGCGCAGGAGGGTCAGCACCACGTCAGCTGGGTGTTCTTCGGCCAGCCTCACGATGTTCATGGGCAGCCTGGTATCCACATTTCTATGCGATGCAAGATTCTGGTGCATCTTCTTTACAATGGCTGGCACCTGGAAAGGGCATGGGGAAGACTTGGGCCGCTGTCTAGGAGAGCAACTTCACCAGCTTCCCCCAAGAATCGCTTCCCTTCCTGCCACGCTGTGCCGGCCTCAAAGGCTGAGGGGGCCCAGTGGCCGTGGCTGGAGATGACACACAATCCTGGGAGGCCTCTAGCCCCGGCCCCAGGCTGTTTACCTGCTGCTCAGAAGAAATACCACTCTTCTGGATAAAATCCTCAGTGGGAGCAGGAATGGCAGTGGGAGAGGCCGTGGCGCCAGTATCTCTGATGCCCTGAGTCTCTCCAGTGTCAGCCGTTTGGAGGGCCACATCCTCAGCCACTGCCTTGTCAGCCCTTGCCCTTTGATCATTCAACGCAGTGTCAAAATTTTCTGAGGGCTCAGCCAAATCTGTGTTGACATCAGGCTCTGCCTGGGGCTCGGTCAGCCCACAGTCAGGCTCAGCTGAGCCCTCAGCTGCCCTGGTGCCGGTGTTTCTACGCCGAATGTGCAGGAATTCTCGGATCATCTGCAGGAGAACAAAGGACAGGGAAGAGAGACGTGTTCCATGGACTGCTCCAAGCGCGGTGCTCGGCTGAGCAGTGACAGCAGGCCCAGCCCAGGCGGGGATGGCTGCAGGTACCTTCAGTGTCCTGCGGAAGCTTCCACCGGCAGGCCTCTGCTCTTGTGTGCCGTCCGTGGCTGCATCTGGCAAAGAGCGAGAGCAGCCAGAGCTGAGGGGCTGCGGGAGAGGCCGGAGAACACAGCCCAGCCCTGCCCTCCCCAGGCTGCGATAGGGACGGGACGGGATGGGGCCACGTTGGCTGCAGCCATCAGCCCTGTGGCCCAGCTGTGCCACTCACCATCCTGTAGTGTCTGGATCCGCTCGGGCTCTTCAGGCTCCTGTGCTGGGGTAGCTCCAGGGCCTTTGCTTTTTTTCCCCCTGAATACTTTGGACAGGCCGAGAAATCTGCCCGCCATGCCACAGCACCTTTCAAGAGAGATGCCTCAGGAAAGCACTGAGGCAACAAGTTGTGCACTTGCGCCTTGAAAGCGCCTGTGGCAGAAGAAGCCTCAGGAAGGCTGCAGGACAGCAAGTCCTGCACTCTGGTCTCAAGGGCTCCTGCCACGATGACAGGAGGTTCCTCGTAGATGATTCAAGTCACCAAATCCCACAGTCCGGCCTGGAGGCCACAGGCCACAGGGATAAGAGATGACTTGGAAAGCCTCCGAGTCACCAAGTCGTGCAGTTTGGCCCTGAGGTCAGCTGCACAACTCACTCCTTGTAGAAGCTCTGGGTCAGGCACAAACGAGTGCGCTGTGCGGGGGCTCCTCACAGCACCGCTCTGGCGCGTCCTGTCCCGTCGCCTGCTCCAAGGAATGTGGCCTGGCTGCGTCACCGCCAGCACCTATGTCCCCACGTGTCACAAAGGGTCCTTGGACACCCTGTGCCGTTCAATGCCACGGTGACCGCGCTGCTGCACCGCGTCACAAAGGGCCAATGCACACACTGCCACCTGCCCTGGGGCCGCTCCCAGCCCAGCCAAAGTGGCCCAGGTTGGAAGGAACCCCTCTCCCCAAGTGTCTAAGACAGCCCTGAGACAGCATTTTTCGCAGCGGCTCAATCCATGGGCAAACGCTGCCCTGCTCTGCGGGCTCAGGGCAGCAGAAGGAGCCCCCAGGGCCGCCGATGCAGCCGCAGCGGGAAGGGCACGGGGCCTCGCACAGAAGCTGGCACGGCCTCCCTGGGACACGTCCCAGCCGGTGGCCGTCCTAAACCCGCGGGTGTGACACAGATGAGGAACCTGTGGGCCGGGGCACGGGCACTGCTCTGACCCCTGGGGCCAGGGCAGCGCTGAAATCGGCAGGCGTGACGGAGCCCCCGCCCAAGCAGAGCTGCCGCCCCCCCCGAGCCCTGGCAATGCTGGTGCCATCTCCTGCCCCAGAGACCTGTGCCCCGGGGCGCTTCTCTGCCACAGGGCAGCCAAAGCCAACGGGCCCTGGCGGCTGGGCTCCTTCCTACAGGGGATGTTGGCAGGAGCACCTGGAGCAAGTGCTGGCAACACTTGGTCTCTGTCAGAAGCTCTTACTCCATGCTGAAATTGTTTTCTACTTGGAGTGATTTCCTGAAGCACAAAATCACCCTGGCAGCAGAGGCATAGAAGGAGCTGGCATTTAAGAATCCTCAACTCGGGAAAGCTTTTCTTCCCATTACTCAACTCAAGTAGTTGCAAAAAGTTGCCAACTTGCTAAATTAAGAGCAATGGCCTGAGAACCTGATAGATTTGCAAGTTTCCTTCCCATCTCAAAGCAGTGTTAGAAATGATCAGAGCTAATTTCCAAAATCAAAGATTTAGTTAACAAATTTGAAAAGCAATTTCGGGAAATGCCACGATAAATCAGGACAACATCGATCAAATGTTGGGTGGTCAATCCGGGAGCAGCACAGGGTTCTCCTCCGGAGTACTGCCCACAAATTCGGGGTCTCAGGGGAGGTGTTTGAGACCATTTTTCTACCCTGAGGCAAAAACAAGACGGTAACAAAGAACCCGAAGAGCATGACATCATGTACATAAGAGAATCATTGAAATGTCTGGTGTCCGCAAGGGATATCTGAAAGAGTTTCCTGAGAAATTGAAAAGACGTCTGCATGAAAAGTCTCCGAATCTTCTGTCAGAAGGTTTCTGTTGCCCTCCGCCCAGATTGGTATGGGATCTCCTGATGAACTGTGAAGATGTGGTCCGCCCATGCTTCATGGGACCTTTCCCGCTTATCTCTCTGGCAGATGTCCAGGTAACACCTTTGGACTGTGAAAAGACTGTGGTATGCAAAGAGAGGCCCTGGAAGTGTTTCCAGCAATTCTGGGGATTTTACCTTCCACTGCAAAGTTTTAAGACACACAATTTTAATCCAGGAATTTAATACTATGTATCAATTACAGCAGCAACACCTTTGCCTTAAGGTCATCCACTGCATGTCACTTTGCAAAGCAGAAGACCACACAGAGACAAAATAAAGGCCTTGCTTTGGTTTCAAACATTTTCCTAGGAAGGCATGAGAAGAACCTGATTCTCTTAAGGAATCAAAGCTCTCCAGGAATGAAAGTCCACTCAGTGCTACAAAAGTAGCCCAAACAAATGAGTAGATTGCAAGAGGGCTAATCCTCCCCCTGCTCCAGATATCAAAGTGGCCAAGAAAGTAGAGCTCTCCCCTCTTCTTCTCTGCAGGAGAAGCAGGATGACTAAGAGAAAAAGTCCCAGCTATTCCTTCAGTCCTCCATCACCAAAGCTGTGCCATAGCACAGGTGCTGCCTTCAAAGTGACCCCAGTTCCAGCCTAGACTTCTCACCTTCCAGACAACTCCTTCCCCAACACGCCCAGCAGCACCAACCCCAGCTCAACACCCTGCCAAGACCCGCAGCTGTCCCCATGCCTGCGCAGAGCTTTGCCACCCCCTGGTTCCCTGCACGTGCCGTGGCATGGCACTCAGGAGGATGTGCTCCAAGGCCTTCCCCGCTAGCAAGCTCAGGCTGCCAGGCCTACGGTTCCTGGATCATTCTTCCCACCCACCCTTCCCGTGCACGGCTGGTCCATTTGCGCTCAGCTCCGACTTGGCCGCTTCAGCAGGACTGCTGCTAAAGGATGGAGAGCAGCCTGGCAAGCTCCTTCTCCAGCTCCCTCTTTACTCTCGGGGGCAGGTAGAACATGCCACAGGAAAGCAAGCAGTGCCAAAAGACATGGGCCAGCATCAGGCACATTGAGGAATGAAACAAGGCCTTTGTTCGATGGAAGGAAGCACAAGCAATTGACAGAAGTGAAGAGGACTTAGCACAGATATCCAGAAGTCCTTAGCACCAGTGAACATCAGAAAAACCTGGAAGCCTAACTTGACATGAGAGTGACTTGACAAAAAGCTTGAGACATAGCCTTCGGGAAGACCTAAGGGCGGCTACAGAATCAGCCCTGTGCAGGGAAGGCATGAGGAAGATGAGCTGCTTTGGTGCACTGAGACTCCTCCTGGCCAGCAGGTAGACACTAGGTTCAAGTCTAGGATTCTGACGCAAAGTGTTTCCTTCTAAGCCCCTGCCTATGGAATCACCTCAGCAGTCTAAAGACGGAAGGGATTTTTGATAGAATTCCTACAGAAACCCACTGAAATTTGGATGTGGCAAAGAAGCCTTGTGCTGGGGTGCAGAGCCCTAACCTCCTGCCAATAAAAGAGCTCTTGGTGGACAATGCATTTGTCTGCTGATTTCTTTGAATTCTAGAGACCTCTCAGGACTGCTGTATCCTGAGGGAAGGCCCTTGGCCTTGAGCTGCAGGCACCCGCGCAAGCTTCAGATCAGCTCCCTCAGCTTCCAGGACCTCTCTTGGCCGGCATCCTGACGGGGAGGCAGGACTGCTGCCAGGCACTGCTGGGACCCAGCAGGACAGGACCGGCTGTCTCGTGTCTACGTAGCAGCCCCTGACACAGCCAGGGTCATCCCGAAAGCAGACAAGGCTCACGTGTCAGCGGAGAGGGGCAAGGAGCGCTGGGCTCCTCTCAGGGTGTCTCAGCTGGGCCTGCTCCACAAGACGCCCCCATTTGAAGGCCTGCTAATGCCCAGCTGCTAGAAATGCCTGCCTTGTTCTCTCCAAGATGCAGAGGAAGAGGCAGGGAGCAGGGCGCCTTGGGAGGCAAAGCTTCCAAGCCTTTTCTGAGGCCACGCACACACCAAGAGCAGCCAAGACTCTCCCTGCTGCCTGGCCCACACAGCCCAGCTCGGTGCTGGCCCTCTGGGCCGCAGCAGCTTCCAGCAAGCAAGAGGCAAATGCATATTGCCAAGAGTTGAAACACAGCAGACAGGTAAGATGTGAGACGTGTGTGCTGGAAGGCCTTTGAATTCACAGCTCTCCAAGACAGCTTTGGGGCTGGCAGCTGGACAGAGATGCTCCTGCTCACACCTGTGTCCAGAGAGGGGGAACACACCCTGCTGCAGGCGCTTGCCTTGGTCTCTGCAGGTCCAGCTGGATTCCAAACCTGCTTTTCACAGCCTTCTCCCTTCCCTTGTCCATCTGCCAAGTGCAACGGGCCTCAGGGACTGAAAGGACCACAGAGAGCCAAACGGGGACAGTTCTTCCTACATCACGGGGAGCTCCTAGGAAAACGCTTTCCTTCAGCAGCAAGGCCCTTTCCCCCAGAGGCCTTTCCCCAGATTGGAAGCTTTCCTGGGGAACACCAAGACACTCTTAAGAAACCCTGGCAAGGCTGAATTCCTTTCTGGTCCTTTCTGGACAGGCGCTCCAGCTCTAGCTGGCATTTCCCCCAGTGTGATTCCAGCTGGAGGTTGACACATGCAGCCCCAGGCCCTCTACAAACACAAGCTGCCCGCTGCCTCCACTCCTGCCTGCGCTCACAGCAGCAAAAGCAGGCTCTTCCCGGCCAGAGACCAGAGAGCCCTGATCCCGCAGGACGCTCTCGCCAGCACCTTCCAGGACTCTCCGCTGTGCACGCAGCACTTTTCATGCCCGCTCTCCACAGCCTTTGGAAGACAGAGCGCAACCTGGCTGGCGCTGCTATCAGCACACCCCAAACACGGGCAGAGGAAGGAGAAGCAGGGGCTGCTTTGCGGCCATGCCCAGGAGAGACTGGAAGGCTGCCCTCCCTCTGCTCTCACTCGCTTGGCTTTCTGGCAGCCTCTGAGGCAGGGGCTGCGATTCCTCAGCTCTGGGCACCAGAACCGCAGCCGGGATCCCGGCACTGCCTGACGGCGCTGGGGCCATTGGCCGGGTCACGCGTCCGAGTCTCGGCCACCGTGCTGCTGCTGCTGCTGCTTCACTTGCCCTTAGGCACACCCCAAGCTCCCTGTTAAGGCCTGGTGGTCTCTGCTTCTGCCATCTCCCCGACCCTGTGCAGGGATGGAGCCCTGCTGTGCTTTCAGCAGGCTATTCTTGAAAGCTTCCAGCATTCCAAGCTCCTTTGCCCTCTGTAGATGCTTGCCATGGAATCCCTCACAGCTGGCTTCAGAGCGTCCTCAGGTTGGCTCTCCCAAAATCCGGGAGCTTCAGGCTGCTCAGTAGGACCTTAAACTGCACAGTGTTGTGGAACTGGACCTTCAGCACAGGCACCTTTCCAGCCTGACGCGGCCTCGCTCCTCTGTGTCTCTGCACAAAAGACGGCGCGCAAGAGGACGGCAGCAGGGGCCTGTGTGTGCCAGGGCTCAGGTTTTTACGCCGCTTCAGCTCCACAGAGACGCAGGTAAAGTGAAGAAGCCAAAGTGTTTATTAATTCAAGGCGAAGCAAAGGGATGAGCTGGGAGGGAATAAGGGGGGATGGGCAGGGTCTGAGGGCTGGGAGGTAAGGATCAGTCCAAAGGGGTGGAGAGTGGAGGGAAAAAAAGGGCATGGGCAGGGTCTGAGGGCTGGAGGGAGGGAGCTAACTACAAAGAGGGAGAGGTGTGAAGCCAGGAGAATTGTGCTCAGCCTCAGCTGTGCGTGGAGCTCCAGCAGCACTGAGAGATGGTGTCCTCTTCAGTGTCTCCTGGTGTGTTCTTGGGACACCAATTCGCTAGATTCAGAAGATGTCCCCAGTTGTTTAGCTTTCTGGGGAAAGCGGGCTTCATTTTGCAGGTTTAGAGCATGACGGGCTGCTGTCTTGCCTCTGGGTTTGAAGGGCTGCAAGAGCGAAGAACAGAGCCATGGTCAGAGGCTGGATCAGTGGGAATCCTAGGGGATCTTCCTGCCAGAACCATCCCACCCAGAAGCAAGCAGGAGACATTGGGATCAGCCCGAAGGTCCTTGCCACGAATCCCCCACGTGCCCCTGAAATCTCTGTGCGTTGTGCCCTCTCCAGCCCTCGTCCACACAAGGAGCAAAGGCCTCCAGAGCCGGGGATTGCAGCTGTCTGCCCGGGCAGTGCAGCTTCCCCCGCCAGAGCCGCTGACGGCCCGCTGCCCTCACTCACCCTGACTGAGAAGGTGAAGCTGTCCTGGCTGCCCCCTCAGAGAGCGTGTCACGGCCCCAGCGGCACGGCTCCCTGCCAGCGCCGCTGCCAGCCCTGTGGCCACACGGCCTCCTGCCCCGGCAGGGCTCAGCCCGGGCCCTTGCCGCCTGCTGCCGCCCCAGGGCACGGCTGCCAGAGGGCGGCAGCAGCCCCGAGGGCAGGCGGGGCTCCACGGCGCCGGGCCCGGATGCCGCTGCAGCCGCGGCAGCAGCAGCCGGGGCCGGGGCCGAGCTGCGGCGGGCCGGGGAGGGAGCCCGGGCTCGTGGCTCACCCATGAACCGCATGGCCGCCTCTGGCAGGGACTCCTGCGGGTTCTCCAGGTAGGGCAGGGCCCGGAGCAGGTACTCGGCCGCTCGCATCCTGTCGTCTGCCAGCTGGAGAGAGCGGCAGGAGGGAAGGGTTGGCGCGGGCTCAGCCCCTGGGCCGGGCTCTGGCCGCGCCCAGCCCCGGCCTCCCCTGCCCGCACGGCCCTGAGGCCCGGCCAGCAGCCGCTGGCGCCGGGCTCTGGAGGGGGCAGAGGGCCGGCTGCTGCCCGGGGAGCCGCGGTGCCGCCCCGTGCCCGCAGCCCCGCTGGGCCGGGACTCCACGGGCACCCGGCTCGGGCCCGCAGGAGCCTGGAGAAGAGCCCGCGGGGCCCAGGGAAGGCAGCGGCGTGTGGGGCGCAGGCTGGAGCCCCCGGGTGCAGCACTGGGCAGGGGCCACGGCTGCCAGCCCCGCGGCCACGGATCTTCTCCAGGCTGAGGCTGCCACTTCTCCAAGCCATCCTTACCTTACACTCATCGATAGTCAACGGTTGTTCCTTTGTCAGTAGCTCCTGGAGATCCCTCCTCTTCAGGAACTTGGCCGCACAATGCAGGGTTTCCCGAGAGGTCTGGAGAGCAGCAGAGATGCAGAGATGGCACCACAGCCCAGGGCACAAGGACCCGCATCCCTGTGCCAAGGCCTGGAGGAGGACGCAGCCTCCTCCTCCTCCTGCAGCAGGGCAGGACGCAGCTGAGCCCCCGTCCCAGGGATGCACAAAACCTCACATTTGCCACACGCCAGTTCTCATCATGGCAGTAGATTAAAAGTAGGTACAGGCTCTTGTTGACAGTTGCCTTCAGGGGCTTTTTTCCCTCCTTCACTACCAACTCCATCACCTTACAGAAGAGGTCCATGGAGAGCAGTTGCATGTAGCTATTTTCCTAGAGGAAAGGAAAAAACCTAAGCATCAATTACTCCAGGCCCACCTAGGCAAAGGCCTGAAAATGCAGACAGCACACGGTTTCTGGGCAGCACCCAATGCCTGTGGCTCGGGTTGCAGAACCTTACACTGTTAAAGAGCGCCAGGAGTGCCTCAGCCAGCTTTGGGGCGGTGGTGCTGGATACCAGGATGTTTTCGCTCTCCAGCATATTAGTAAGCACACGAAGGGTCAGGGCAACCACCACTCCGTCTTCATCAGCCAGCAGATCCACAAAGCTTTCAGACAGGCAGCACATTCTTCTGGCCTGTGTGGAACACAAGGCTGCGCTGTGAAGCCGTGAACAGCTGCACCAGCGACAGCGCCCTGGCACTGCAAGCCCAGCCTGCTGCCGCAGGGCCCAGACACCAAAGGCCTGTCCCAAAGCACTCGGGCAGCTGAGGCAGGAGAGCTGGGAGCAGCTGCCTCAGCTCCTGAAGCCCAGCCAGCCCATGGGGCTGCTCTCCCCAGTGCAGCTTCAGCTGCTGCCCCCTTCTCACCATCAGGGGATCCTTGCTGAGCACCAGCAGGCCTTTGAGCGCCAGGCGACACCTCTTCCTGCACTCGGTCCGCAGGTACCTCGACACGACCCTCAGGACCCAGCCACCACATTTAGTTAAGTCCAGGCACTCCAGGACCTGAAAGGCACAGGGCAGTGGCACAGGGCCCGGCTGGCAGGAGCCCAGAACTGCCCAGGGCCAGCCCCAGGCAGCAGCAGCACAGGGCACTGGTGCCATCCCAGGAGGCTAGGGATGCGGCTGCGAGAGGGCAGAGAGCTGGGAGGCAGCTCAGCCAGGCAGCGCTGCTCTTCAGGCTCACCTCCACAAGGAATGCCAGGAAAGGCAGATCGCAGCCTGGCTTCTCAATGCTGAGCAGCCGGAGCAAGTGGGTTGCGATGCAGGCAGAGAAAGGGATCAAGACATGGCGCATCTCCCTGTCAGGGGCAAAAAGGAAGAAAGAGCCTGAGCTGGGGGGGGCACACTTTTCACAGGACTGACTCCCAGAGGTGCAGTCTTTCCCCAGTATCCCTGGAGGGGACGTGGGTGCTTTGGGAGGCGGCCACTCCTGTGCACCCTCCTCTCCCAGCCTTTTTCAGTCTGCTCGGCCGTCCCTAAAGTGACGAGGCCCTCTGGTCCATGACCACAGGGACTGTGTGGGGCAGCCCGGGCACAGGGCACCAATTCCAGGGACAGCAGGGAGCAGGGGGTCTCACCTGGCCAGCAGAGCCACAGCATAGTACTGGGTATTAGCACAGAGCATGGTGTCCCAGCCATGCTTGGACTCCACAACCAACACCTGATTCTCACACTCCAGCCGGCAGAGCAGGGACTTCATGACCTGCACTGCAAACCTGTGTGCAGAGCAAAGCCCGGGTCACATTGGGAGCACTGGCACTGGCCACAAGGACATGGGAAGGACGGGAGGACGGAGACCTGTTGGGGTCGCTGGGAAGGTGGTGTTCCTCTCGGCACGCTCTCCAGAAGCGATCGACTTCCTGTGGTGGCATCTGCTGTGTGGTGATGACAACATGGAAAAGCAAAGCCACAAAGAGGCGGGAGGAATAAAGGGTCATAGCCTCGTGGCACTCAGGCACCTGGAGAATCACCCACACCACCAGAGTTGCCTGCAAAAGAAGTTGCCAAGGAGAGCGCTCAGTGCGAGGTGTCCATGTGGCAGGGCCCCAGGGGAGACGCAGGGGGAGCAGCGGGCCTGGTGGCCCCTGAGCCTGCCCTTAGGCCAGGTTTCAGCCCAGGGCCTGAGGCAGGGAGAGGATGGAGAGCTGCTGGAGAGGTGACCTGGGGGTGAGCAAATGCCCAGAAACTCACAGCCAGGGCAAAGACGCCATCGTTGTCCCCATCGGAGGTGAACATGCTGTGCAGAGGCCAATCCTCCATCACACAGAGCAGTGTTGGCAGAACCATCTCCACTGTGAGACTCGATGAGCCTATGCTTCTCCACATCATTGCAGCAGCTCTGTGGGATCAGAGCTCTGTGTCAGGGACATCTCAGCCACACTACCATGCCCTGTGCGGCTCTGGGGGCTGGGTGACAGAGCCCCGGTGCCCTGAAGGGCAGGGAGGGAGCACGGCAGCAGGCTCGGGAAACAGAGGGGCCCGAGGGTCCCGGACCTGTTTGCCGCTCTGGCAGAGCCCATTGCACGGGCCGTGCAGGGCCATGGCCCTAAAGGCCGGGGAGGCCTGAGCTCTCCAGGCAGGTGGGCCCATACCTGTCACATGTTGGGGCACAGCGCAGGAGGGTCAGCACCACGTCAGCTGGGTGTTCTTCGGCCAGCCTCACGATGTTCATGGGCAGCCTGGTATCCACATTTCTATGCGATGCAAGATTCTGGTGCATCTTCTTTACAATGGCTGGCACCTGGAAAGGGCATGGGGAAGACTTGGGCCGCTGTCTAGGAGAGCAACTTCACCAGCTTCCCCCAAGAATCGCTTCCCTTCCTGCCACGCTGTGCCGGCCTCAAAGGCTGAGGGGGCCCAGTGGCCGTGGCTGGAGATGACACACAATCCTGGGAGGCCTCTAGCCCCGGCCCCAGGCTGTTTACCTGCTGCTCAGAAGAAATACCACTCTTCTGGATAAAATCCTCAGTGGGAGCAGGAATGGCAGTGGGAGAGGCCGTGGCGCCAGTATCTCTGATGCCCTGAGTCTCTCCAGTGTCAGCCGTTTGGAGGGCCACATCCTCAGCCACTGCCTTGTCAGCCCTTGCCCTTTGATCATTCAACGCAGTGTCAAAATTTTCTGAGGGCTCAGCCAAATCTGTGTTGACATCAGGCTCTGCCTGGGGCTCGGTCAGCCCACAGTCAGGCTCAGCTGAGCCCTCAGCTGCCGTGGTGCCGGTGTTTCTACGCCGAATGCGCAGGAATTCTCGGATCATCTGCAGGAGAACAAAGGACATGGAAGAGAGACGTGTTCCATGGACTGCTCCAAGCGCGGTGCTCGGCTGAGCAGTGACAGCAGGCCCAGCCCAGGCGGGGATGGCTGCAGGTACCTTCAGTGTCCTGCGGAAGCTTCCACCGGCAGGCCTCTGCTCTTGTGTGCCGTCCGTGGCTGCATCTGGCAAAGAGCGAGAGCAGCCAGAGCTGAGGGGCTGCGGGAGAGGCCGGAGAACACAGCCCAGCCCTGCCCTCCCCAGGCTGCGATAGGGACGGGACGGGATGGGGCCACGTTGGCTGCAGCCATCAGCCCTGTGGCCCAGCTGTGCCACTCACCATCCTGTAGTGTCTGGATCCGCTCGGGCTCTTCAGGCTCTTGTGCTGGGGTAGCTCCAGGGCCTTTGCTTTTTTTCCCCCTGAATACTTTGGACAGGCCGAGAAATCTGCCCGCCATGCCACAGCACCTTTCAAGAGAGATGCCTCAGGAAAGCACTGAGGCAACAAGTTGTGCACTTGCGCCTTGAAAGCGCCTGTGGCAGAAGAAGCCTCAGGAAGGCTGCAGGACAGCAAGTCCTGCACTCTGGTCTCAAGGGCTCCTGCCACGATGACAGGAGGTTCCTCGTAGACGATTCAAGTCACCAAATCCCACAGTCCGGCCTGGAGGCCACAGGCCACAGGGATAAGAGATGACTTGGAAAGCCTCCGAGTCACCAAGTCGTGCAGTTTGGCCCTGAGGTCAGCTGCACAACTCACTCCTTGTAGAAGCTCTGGGTCAGGCACAAACGAGTGCGCTGTGCGGGGGCTCCTCACAGCACCGCTCTGGCGCGTCCTGTCCCGTCGCCTGCTCCAAGGAATGTGGCCTGGCTGCGTCACCGCCAGCACCTATGTCCCCACGTGTCACAAAGGGTCCTTGGACACCCTGTGCCGTTCAATGCCACGGTGACCGCGCTGCTGCACCATGTCACAAAGGGCCAATGCACACACTGCCACCTGCCCTGGGGCCGCTCCCAGCCCAGCCAAAGTGGCCCAGGTTGGAAGGAACCCCTCTCCCCAAGTGTCTAAGACAGCCCTGAGACAGCATTTTTCGCAGCGGCTCAATCCATGGGCAAACGCTGCCCTGCTCTGCGGGCTCAGGGCAGCAGAAGGAGCCCCCAGGGCCGCCGACGCAGCCGCAGCGGGAAGGGCACGGGGCCTCGCACAGAAGCTGGCACGGCCTCCCTGGGACACGTCCCAGCCGGTGGCCGTCCTAAACCCGCGGGTGTGACACAGATGAGGAACCTGTGGGCCGGGGCACGGGCACTGCTCTGACCCCAGGGGCCAGGGCAGCGCTGAAATCGGCAGGCGTGACAGAGCCCCCGCCCAAGCAGAGCTGCCGCCCCCCCGAGCCCTGGCAAGCGCTGGTGCCATCTCCTGCCCCAGAGACCTCTGCCCCGGGGCGCTTCTCTGCCACAGGGCAGCCAATGCCAACGGGCCCTGGCGGCTGGGCTCCTTCCTACAGGGGATGTTGGCAGGAGCACCTGGAGCAAGTGCTGGCAACACTTGGTCTCTGTCAGAAGCTCTTACTCCATGCTGAAATTGTTTTCTACTTGGAGTGATTTCCTGAAGCACAAAATCACCCTGGCAGCAGAGGCATAGAAGGAGCTGGCATTTAAGAATCCTCAACTCGGGAAAGCTTTTCTTCCCATTACTCAACTCAAGTAGTTGCAAAAAGTTGCCAACTTGCTAAATTAAGAGCAATGGCCTGAGAACCTGATAGATTTGCAAGTTTCCTTCCCATCTCAAAGCAGTGTTAGAAATGATCAGAGCTAATTTCCAAAATCAAAGATTTAGTTAACAAATTTGAAAAGCAATTTCGGGAAATGCCACGATAAATCAGGACAACATCGATCAAATGTTGGGTGGTCAATCCGGGAGCAGCACAGGGTTCTCCTCCGGAGTACTGCCCACAAATTCGGGGTCTCAGGGGAGGTGTTTGAGACCATTTTTCTACCCTGAGGCAAAAACAAGACGGTAACAAAGAACCCGAAGAGCATGACATCATGTACATAAGAGAATCATTGAAATGTCTGGTGTCCGCAAGGGATATCTGAAAGAGTTTCCTGAGAAATTGAAAAGACGTCTGCATGAAAAGTCTCCGAATCTTCTGTCAGAAGGTTTCTGTTGCCCTCCGCCCAGATTGGTATGGGATCTCCTGATGAGCTGTGAAGATATGGTCAGCCCATGCTTCATGAGCCCTTTCCCGCTTATCTCTCTGGCAGATGTCCAGGTAACACCTTTGGACTGTGAAAAGACTGTGGTATGCAAAGAGAGGCCCTGGAAGTGTTTCCAGCAATTCTGGGGATTTTACCTTCCACTGCAAAGTTTTAAGACACACAATTTTAATCCAGGAATTTAATACTATGTATCAATTACAGCAGCAACACCTTTGCCTTAAGGTCATCCACTGCATGTCACTTTGCAAAGCAGAAGACCACACAGAGACAAAATAAAGGCCTTGCTTTGGTTTCAAACATTTTCCTAGGAAGGCATGAGAAGAACCTGATTCTCTTAAGGAATCAAAGCTCTCCAGGAATGAAAGTCCACTCAGTGCTACAAAAGTAGCCCAAACAAATGAGTAGATTGCAAGAGGGCTAATCCTCCCCCTGCTCCAGATATCAAAGTGGCCAAGAAAGTAGAGCTCTCCCCTCTTCTTCTCTGCAGGAGAAGCAGGATGACTAAGAGAAAAAGTCCCAGCTATTCCTTCAGTCCTCCATCACCAAAGCTGTGCCATAGCACAGGTGCTGCCTTCAAAGTGACCCCAGTTCCAGCCTAGACCTCTCACCTTCCAGACAACTCCTTCCCCAACACGCCCAGCAGCACCAACCCCAGCTCAACACCCTGCCAAGACCCGCAGCTGTCCCCATGCCTGCGCAGAGCTTTGCCACCCCCTGGTTCCCTGCACGTGCCGTGGCATGGCACTCAGGAGGATGTGCTCCAAGGCCTTCCCCGCTAGCAAGCTCAGGCTGCCAGGCCTACGGTTCCTGGATCATCCTTCCCACCCACCCTTCCCGTGCACGGCTGGTCCATTTGCGCTCAGCTCCGACTTGGCCGCTTCAGCAGGACTGCTGCTAAAGGATGGAGAGCAGCCTGGCAAGCTCCTTCTCCAGCTCCCTCTTTACTCTCGGGGGCAGGTAGAACATGCCACAGGAAAGCAAGCAGTGCCAAAAGACATGGGCCAGCATCAGGCACATTGAGGAATGAAACAAGGCCTTTGTTCGATGGAAGGAAGCACAAGCAATTGACAGAAGTGAAGAGGACTTAGCACAGATATCCAGAAGTCCTTAGCACCAGTGAACATCAGAAAAACCTGGAAGCCTAACTTGACATGAGAGTGACTTGACAAAAAGCTTGAGACATAGCCTTCGGGAAGACCTAAGGGCGGCTACAGAATCAGCCCTGTGCAGGGAAGGCATGAGGAAGATGAGCTGCTTTGGTGCGCTGAGACTCCTCCTGGCCAGCAGGTAGACACTAGGTTCAAGTCTAGGATTCTGACGCAAAGTGTTTCCTTCTAAGCCCCTGCCTATGGAATCACCTCAGCAGTCTAAAGACGGAAGGGATTTTTGATAGAACTCCTACAGAAACCCACTGAAATTTGGACGTGGCAAAGAAGCCTTGTGCTGGGGTGCAGAGCCCTAACCTCCTGCCAATAAAAGAGCTCTTGGTGGACAATGCATTTGTCTGCTGATTTCTTTGAATTCTAGAGACCTCTCAGGACTGCTCTATCCTGAGGGAAGGCCCTTGGCCTTGAGCTGCAGGCACCCGCGCAAGCTTCAGATCAGCTCCCTCAGCTTCCAGGACCTCTCTTGGCCGGCATCCTGACGGGGAGGCAGGACTGCTGCCAGGCACTGCTGGGACCCAGCAGGACAGGACCGGCTGTCTCGTGTCTACGTAGCAGCCCCTGACACAGCCAGGGTCATCCCGAAAGCAGACAAGGCTCACGTGTCAGCGGAGAGGGGCAAGGAGCGCTGGGCTCCTCTCAGGGTGTCTCAGCTGGGCCTGCTCCACAAGACGCCCCCATTTGAAGGCCTGCTAATGCCCAGCTGCCAGAAATGCCTGCCTTGTTCTCTCCAAGATGCAGAGGAAGAGGCAGGGAGCAGGGCGCCTTGGGAGGCAAAGCTTCCAAGCCTTTTCTGAGGCCGCTCACACACCAAGAGCAGCCAAGACTCTCCCTGCTGCCTGGCCCACACAGCCCAGCTCGGTGCTGGCCCTCTGGGCCGCAGCAGCTTCCAGCAAGCAAGAGGCAAATGCATATTGCCAAGAGTTGAAGCACAGCAGACAGGTAAGATGTGAGACGTGTGTGCTGGAAGGCCTTTGAATTCACAGCTCTCCAAGACAGCTTTGGGGCTGGCAGCTGGACAGAGATGCTCCTGCTCACACCTGTGTCCAGAGAGGGGGAACACACCCTGCTGCAGGCGCTTGCCTTGGTCTCTGCAGGTCCAGCTGGATTCCAAACCTGCTTTTCACAGCCTTCTCCCTTCCCTTGTCCATCTGCCAAGTGCAACGGGCCTCAGGGACTGAAAGGACCACAGAGAGCCAAACGGGGACAGTTCTTCCTACATCACGGGGAGCTCCTAGGAAAACGCTTTCCTTCAGCAGCAAGGCCCTTTCCCCCAGAGGCCTTTCCCCAGATTGGAAGCTTTCCTGGGGAACACCAAGACACTCTTAAGAAACCCTGGCAAGGCTGAATTCCTTTCTGGTCCTTTCTGGACAGGCGCTCCAGCTCTAGCTGGCATTTCCCCCAGTGTGATTCCAGCTGGAGGTTGACACATGCAGCCCCAGGCCCTCTACAAACACAAGCTGCCCGCTGCCTCCACTCCTGCCTGCGCTCACAGCAGCAAAAGCAGGCTCTTCCCGGCCAGAGACCAGAGAGCCCTGATCCCGCAGGACGCTCTCGCCAGCACCTTCCAGGACTCTCCGCTGTGCACGCAGCACTTTTCATGCCCGCTCTCCACAGCCTTTGGAAGACAGAGCGCAACCTGGCTGGCGCTGCCATCAGCACACCCCAAACACGGGCAGAGGAAGGAGAAGCAGGGGCTGCTTTGCGGCCATGCCCAGGAGAGACTGGAAGGCTGCCCTCCCTCTGCTCTCACTCGCTTGGCTTTCTGGCAGCCTCTGAGGCAGGGGCTGCGATTCCTCAGCTCTGGGCACCAGAACCGCAGCCGGGATCCCGGCACTGCCTGACGGCGCTGGGGCCATTGGCCGGGTCACGCGTCCGAGTCTCGGCCACCGTGCTGCTGCTGCTGCTGCTTCACTTGCCCTTAGGCACACCCCAAGCTCCCTGTTAAGGCCTGATGGTCTCTGCTTCTGCCATCTCCCCGACCCTGTGCAGGGATGGAGCCCTGCTGTGCTTTCAGCAGGCTATTCTTGAAAGCTTCCAGCATTCCAAGCTCCTTTGCCCTCTGTAGATGCTTGCCATGGAATCCCTCACAGCTGGCTTCAGAGCGTCCTCAGGTTGGCTCTCCCAAAATCCGGGAGCTTCAGGCTGCTCAGTAGGACCTTAAACTGCACAGTGTTGTGGAACTGGACCTTCAGCACAGGCACCTTTCCAGCCTGACGCGGCCTCGCTCCTCTGTGTCTCTGCACAAAAGACGGCGCGCAAGAGGACGGCAGCAGGGGCCTGTGTGTGCCAGGGCTCAGGTTTTTACGCCGCTTCAGCTCCACAGAGACGCAGGTAAAGTGAAGAAGCCAAAGTGTTTATTAATTCAAGGCGAAGCAAAGGGATGAGCTGGGAGGGAATAAGGGGGGATGGGCAGGGTCTGAGGGCTGGGAGGTAAGGATAAGTCCAAAGGGGTGGAGAGTGGAGGGAAAAAAAGGGCATGGGCAGGGTCTGAGGGCTGGAGGGAGGGAGCTAACTACAAAGAGGGAGAGGTGTGAAGCCAGGAGAATTGTGCTCAGCCTCAGCTGTGCGTGGAGCTCCAGCAGCACTGAGAGATGGTGTCCTCTTCAGTGTCTCCTGGTGTGTTCTTGGGACACCAATTCGCTAGATTCAGAAGATGTCCCCAGTTGTTTAGCTTTCTGGGGAAAGCGGGCTTCATTTTGCAGGTTTAGAGCATGACGGGCTGCTGTCTTGCCTCTGGGTTTGAAGGGCTGCAAGAGCGAAGAACAGAGCCATGGTCAGAGGCTGGATCAGTGGGAATCCTAGGGGATCTTCCTGCCAGAACCATCCCACCCAGAAGCAAGCAGGAGACATTGGGATCAGCCCGAAGGTCCTTGCCACGAATCCCCCACGTGCCCCTGAAATCTCTGTGCGTTGTGCCCTCTCCAGCCCTCGTCCACACAAGGAGCAAAGGCCTCCAGAGCCGGGGATTGCAGCTGTCTGCCCGGGCAGTGCAGCTTCCCCCGCCAGAGCCGCTGACGGCCCGCTGCCCTCACTCACCCTGACTGAGAAGGTGAAGCTGTCCTGGCTGCCCCCTCAGAGAGCGTGTCACGGCCCCAGCGGCACGGCTCCCTGCCAGCGCCGCTGCCAGCCCTGTGGCCACACGGCCTCCTGCCCCGGCAGGGCTCAGCCCGGGCCCTTGCCGCCTGCTGCCGCCCCAGGGCACGGCTGCCAGAGGGCGGCAGCAGCCCCGAGGGCAGGCGGGGCTCCACGGCGCCGGGCCCGGATGCCGCTGCAGCCGCGGCAGCAGCAGCCGGGGCCGGGGCCGAGCTGCGGCGGGCCGGGGAGGGAGCCCGGGCTCGTGGCTCACCCATGAACCGCATGGCCGCCTCTGGCAGGGACTCCTGCGGGTTCTCCAGGTAGGGCAGGGCCCGGAGCAGGTACTCGGCCGCTCGCATCCTGTCGTCTGCCAGCTGGAGAGAGCGGCAGGAGGGAAGGGTTGGCGCGGGCTCAGCCCCTGGGCCGGGCTCTGGCCGCGCCCAGCCCCGGCCTCCCCTGCCCGCACGGCCCTGAGGCCCGGCCAGCAGCCGCTGGCGCCGGGCTCTGGAGGGGGCAGAGGGCCGGCTGCTGCCCGGGGAGCCGCGGTGCCGCCCCGTGCCCGCAGCCCCGCTGGGCCGGGACTCCACGGGCACCCGGCTCGGGCCCGCAGGAGCCTGGAGAAGAGCCCGCGGGGCCCAGGGAAGGCAGCGGCGTGTGGGGCGCAGGCTGGAGCCCCCGGGTGCAGCACTGGGCAGGGGCCACGGCTGCCAGCCCCGCGGCCACGGATCTTCTCCAGGCTGAGGCTGCCACTTCTCCAAGCCATCCTTACCTTACACTCATCGATAGTCAACGGTTGTTCCTTTGTCAGTAGCTCCTGGAGATCCCTCCTCTTCAGGAACTTGGCCGCACAATGCAGGGTTTCCCGAGAGGTCTGGAGAGCAGCAGAGATGCAGAGATGGCACCACAGCCCAGGGCACAAGGACCCGCATCCCTGTGCCAAGGCCTGGAGGAGGACGCAGCCTCCTCCTCCTCCTGCAGCAGGGCAGGACGCAGCTGAGCCCCCGTCCCAGGGATGCACAAAACCTCACATTTGCCACACGCCAGTTCTCATCATGGCAGTAGATTAAAAGTAGGTACAGGCTCTTGTTGACAGTTGCCTTCAGGGGCTTTTTTCCCTCCTTCACTACCAACTCCATCACCTTACAGAAGAGGTCCATGGAGAGCAGTTGCATGTAGCTATTTTCCTAGAGGAAAGGAAAAAACCTAAGCATCAATTACTCCAGGCCCACCTAGGCAAAGGCCTGAAAATGCAGACAGCACACGGTTTCTGGGCAGCACCCAATGCCTGTGGCTCGGGTTGCAGAACCTTACACTGTTAAAGAGCGCCAGGAGTGCCTCAGCCAGCTTTGGGGCGGTGGTGCTGGATACCAGGATGTTTTCGCTCTCCAGCATATTAGTAAGCACACGAAGGGTCAGGGCAACCACCACTCCGTCTTCATCAGCCAGCAGATCCACAAAGCTTTCAGACAGGCAGCACATTCTTCTGGCCTGTGTGGAACACAAGGCTGCGCTGTGAAGCCGTGAACAGCTGCACCAGCGACAGCGCCCTGGCACTGCAAGCCCAGCCTGCTGCCGCAGGGCCCAGACACCAAAGGCCTGTCCCAAAGCACTCGGGCAGCTGAGGGAGGAGAGCTGGGAGCAGCTGCCTCAGCTCCTGAGGCCCAGCCAGCCCATGGGGCTGCTCTCCCCAGTGCAGCTTCAGCTGCTGCCCCCTTCTCACCATCAGGGGATCCTTGCTGAGCACCAGCAGGCCTTTGAGCGCCAGGCGACACCTCTTCCTGCACTCGGTCCGCAGGTACCTCGACACGACCCTCAGGACCCAGCCACCACATTTAGTTAAGTCCAGGCACTCCAGGACCTGAAAGGCACAGGGCAGTGGCACAGGGCCCGGCTGGCAGGAGCCCAGAACTGCACAGGGCCAGCCCCAGGCAGCAGCAGCACAGGGCACTGGTGCCATCCCAGGAGGCTAGGGATGCGGCTGCGAGAGGGCAGAGAGCTGGGAGGCAGCTCAGCCAGGCAGCGCTGCTCTTCAGGCTCACCTCCACAAGGAATGCCAGGAAAGGCAGATCGCAGCCTGGCTTCTCAATGCTGAGCAGCCGGAGCAAGTGGGTTGCGATGCAGGCAGAGAAAGGGATCAAGACATGGCGCATCTCCCTGTCAGGGGCAAAAAGGAAGAAAGAGCCTGAGCTGGGGGGGGCACACTTTTCACAGGACTGACTCCCAGAAGTGCAGTCTTTCCCCAGTATCCCTGGAGGGGACGTGGGTGCTTTGGGAGGCGGCCACTCCTGTGCACCCTCCTCTCCCAGCCTTTTTCAGTCTGCTCGGCCGTCCCTAAAGTGACGAGGCCCTCTGGTCCATGACCACAGGGACTGTGTGGGGCAGCCCGGGCACAGGGCACCAATTCCAGGGACAGCAGGGAGCAGGGGGTCTCACCTGGCCAGCAGAGCCACAGCATAGTACTGGGTATTAGCACAGAGCATGGTGTCCCAGCCATGCTTGGACTCCACAACCAACACCTGATTCTCACACTCCAGCCGGCAGAGCAGGGACTTCATGACCTGCACTGCAAACCTGTGTGCAGAGCAAAGCCCGGGTCACATTGGGAGCACTGGCACTGGCCACAAGGACATGGGAAGGACGGGAGGACGGAGACCTGTTGGGGTCGCTGGGAAGGTGGTGTTCCTCTCGGCACGCTCTCCAGAAGCGATCGACTTCCTGTGGTGGCATCTGCTGTGTGGTGATGACAACATGGAAAAGCAAAGCCACAAAGAGGCGGGAGGAATAAAGGGTCATAGCCTCGTGGCACTCAGGCACCTGGAGAATCACCCACACCACCAGAGTTGCCTGCAAAAGAAGTTGCCAAGGAGAGCGCTCAGTGCGAGGTGTCCATGTGGCAGGGCCCCAGGGGAGACGCAGGGGGAGCAGCGGGCCTGGTGCCCCCTGAGCCTGCCCTTAGGCCAGGTTTCAGCCCAGGGCCTGAGGCAGGGAGAGGATGGAGAGCTGCTGGAGAGGTGACCTGGGGGTGAGCAAATGCCCAGAAACTCACAGCCAGGGCAAAGACGCCATCGTTGTCCCCATCCGAGGTGAACGTGCTGTGCAGAGGCCAATCCTCCATCACACAGAGCAGTGTTGGCAGAACCATCTCCACTGTGAGACTCGATGAGCCTATGCTTCTCCACATCATTGCAGCAGCTCTGTGGGATCAGAGCTCTGTGTCAGGGACATCTCAGCCACACTACCATGCCCTGTGCGGCTCTGGGGGCCGGGTGACAGAGCCCCGGTGCCCTGAAGGGCAGGGAGGGAGCACGGCAGCAGGCTCGGGAAACAGAGGGGCCCGAGGGTCCCGGACCTGTTTGCCGCTCTGGCAGAGCCCATTGCACGGGCCGTGCAGGGCCATGGCCCTAAAGGCCGGGGAGGCCTGAGCTCTCCAGGCAGGTGGGCCCATACCTGTCACATGTTGGGGCACAGCGCAGGAGGGTCAGCACCACGTCAGCTGGGTGTTCTTCGGCCAGCCTCACGATGTTCATGGGCAGCCTGGTATCCACATTTCTATGCGATGCAAGATTCTGGTGCATCTTCTTTACAATGGCTGGCACCTGGAAAGGGCATGGGGAAGACTTGGGCCGCTGTCTAGGAGAGCAACTTCACCAGCTTCCCCCAAGAATCGCTTCCCTTCCTGCCACGCTGTGCCGGCCTCAAAGGCTGAGGGGGCCCAGTGGCCGTGGCTGGAGATGACACACAATCCTGGGAGGCCTCTAGCCCCGGCCCCAGGCTGTTTACCTGCTGCTCAGAAGAAATACCACTCTTCTGGATAAAATCCTCAGTGGGAGCAGGAATGGCAGTGGGAGAGGCCGTGGCGCCAGTATCTCTGATGCCCTGAGTCTCTCCAGTGTCAGCCGTTTGGAGGGCCACATCCTCAGCCACTGCCTTGTCAGCCCTTGCCCTTTGATCATTCAACGCAGTGTCAAAATTTTCTGAGGGCTCAGCCAAATCTGTGTTGACATCAGGCTCTGCCTGGGGCTCGGTCAGCCCACAGTCAGGCTCAGCTGAGCCCTCAGCTGCCGTGGTGCCGGTGTTTCTACGCCGAATGCGCAGGAATTCTCGGATCATCTGCAGGAGAACAAAGGACAGGGAAGAGAGACGTGTTCCATGGACTGCTCCAAGCGCGGTGCTCGGCTGAGCAGTGACAGCAGGCCCAGCCCAGGCGGGGATGGCTGCAGGTACCTTCAGTGTCCTGCGGAAGCTTCCACCGGCAGGCCTCTGCTCTTGTGTGCCGTCCGTGGCTGCATCTGGCAAAGAGCGAGAGCAGCCAGAGCTGAGGGGCTGCGGGAGAGGCCGGAGAACACAGCCCAGCCCTGCCCTCCCCAGGCTGCGATAGGGACGGGACGGGATGGGGCCACGTTGGCTGCAGCCATCAGCCCTGTGGCCCAGCTGTGCCACTCACCATCCTGTAGTGTCTGGATCCGCTCGGGCTCTTCAGGCTCTTGTGCTGGGGTAGCTCCAGGGCCTTTGCTTTTTTTCCCCCTGAATACTTTGGACAGGCCGAGAAATCTGCCCGCCATGCCACAGCACCTTTCAAGAGAGATGCCTCAGGAAAGCACTGAGGCAACAAGTTGTGCACTTGCGCCTTGAAAGCGCCTGTGGCAGAAGAAGCCTCAGGAAGGCTGCAGGACAGCAAGTCCTGCACTCTGGTCTCAAGGGCTCCTGCCACGATGACAGGAGGTTCCTCGTAGATGATTCAAGTCACCAAATCCCACAGTCCGGCCTGGAGGCCACAGGCCACAGGGATAAGAGATGACTTGGAAAGCCTCCGAGTCACCAAGTCGTGCAGTCTGGCCCTGAGGTCAGCTGCACAACTCACTCCTTGTAGAAGCTCTGGGTCAGGCACAAACGAGTGCGCTGTGCGGGGGCTCCTCACAGCACCGCTCTGGCGCGTCCTGTCCCGTCGCCTGCTCCAAGGAATGTGGCCTGGCTGCGTCACCGCCAGCACCTATGTCCCCACGTGTCACAAAGGGTCCTTGGACACCCTGTGCCGTTCAATGCCACGGTGACCGCGCTGCTGCACCATGTCACAAAGGGCCAATGCACACACTGCCACCTGCCCTGGGGCCGCTCCCAGCCCAGCCAAAGTGGCCCAGGTTGGAAGGAACCCCTCTCCCCAAGTGTCTAAGACAGCCCTGAGACAGCATTTTTCGCAGCGGCTCAATCCATGGGCAAACGCTGCCCTGCTCTGCGGGCTCAGGGCAGCAGAAGGAGCCCCCAGGGCCGCCGACGCAGCCGCAGCGGGAAGGGCACGGGGCCTCGCACAGAAGCTGGCACGGCCTCCCTGGGACACGTCCCAGCCGGTGGCCGTCCTAAACCCGCGGGTGTGACACAGATGAGGAACCTGTGGGCCGGGGCACGGGCACTGCTCTGACCCCAGGGGCCAGGGCAGCGCTGAAATCGGCAGGCGTGACAGAGCCCCCGCCCAAGCAGAGCTGCCGCCCCCCCGAGCCCTGGCAAGCGCTGGTGCCATCTCCTGCCCCAGAGACCTCTGCCCCGGGGCGCTTCTCTGCCACAGGGCAGCCAATGCCAACGGGCCCTGGCGGCTGGGCTCCTTCCTACAGGGGATGTTGGCAGGAGCACCTGGAGCAAGTGCTGGCAACACTTGGTCTCTGTCAGAAGCTCTTACTCCATGCTGAAATTGTTTTCTACTTGGAGTGATTTCCTGAAGCACAAAATCACCCTGGCAGCAGAGGCATAGAAGGAGCTGGCATTTAAGAATCCTCAACTCGGGAAAGCTTTTCTTCCCATTACTCAACTCAAGTAGTTGCAAAAAGTTGCCAACTTGCTAAATTAAGAGCAATGGCCTGAGAACCTGATAGATTTGCAAGTTTCCTTCCCATCTCAAAGCAGTGTTAGAAATGATCAGAGCTAATTTCCAAAATCAAAGATTTAGTTAACAAATTTGAAAAGCAATTTCGGGAAATGCCACGATAAATCAGGACAACATCGATCAAATGTTGGGTGGTCAATCCGGGAGCAGCACAGGGTTCTCCTCCGGAGTACTGCCCACAAATTCGGGGTCTCAGGGGAGGTGTTTGAGACCATTTTTCTACCCTGAGGCAAAAACAAGACGGTAACAAAGAACCCGAAGAGCATGACATCATGTACATAAGAGAATCATTGAAATGTCTGGTGTCCGCAAGGGATATCTGAAAGAGTTTCCTGAGAAATTGAAAAGACGTCTGCATGAAAAGTCTCCGAATCTTCTGTCAGAAGGTTTCTGTTGCCCTCCGCCCAGATTGGTATGGGATCTCCTGATGAGCTGTGAAGATATGGTCAGCCCATGCTTCATGAGCCCTTTCCCGCTTATCTCTCTGGCAGATGTCCAGGTAACACCTTTGGACTGTGAAAAGACTGTGGTATGCAAAGAGAGGCCCTGGAAGTGTTTCCAGCAATTCTGGGGATTTTACCTTCCACTGCAAAGTTTTAAGACACACAATTTTAATCCAGGAATTTAATACTATGTATCAATTACAGCAGCAACACCTTTGCCTTAAGGTCATCCACTGCATGTCACTTTGCAAAGCAGAAGACCACACAGAGACAAAATAAAGGCCTTGCTTTGGTTTCAAACATTTTCCTAGGAAGGCATGAGAAGAACCTGATTCTCTTAAGGAATCAAAGCTCTCCAGGAATGAAAGTCCACTCAGTGCTACAAAAGTAGCCCAAACAAATGAGTAGATTGCAAGAGGGCTAATCCTCCCCCTGCTCCAGATATCAAAGTGGCCAAGAAAGTAGAGCTCTCCCCTCTTCTTCTCTGCAGGAGAAGCAGGATGACTAAGAGAAAAAGTCCCAGCTATTCCTTCAGTCCTCCATCACCAAAGCTGTGCCATAGCACAGGTGCTGCCTTCAAAGTGACCCCAGTTCCAGCCTAGACTTCTCACCTTCCAGACAACTCCTTCCCCAACACGCCCAGCAGCACCAACCCCAGCTCAACACCCTGCCAAGACCCGCAGCTGTCCCCATGCCTGCGCAGAGCTTTGCCACCCCCTGGTTCCCTGCACGTGCCGTGGCATGGCACTCAGGAGGATGTGCTCCAAGGCCTTCCCCGCTAGCAAGCTCAGGCTGCCAGGCCTACGGTTCCTGGATCATCCTTCCCACCCACCCTTCCCGTGCACGGCTGGTCCATTTGCGCTCAGCTCCGACTTGGCCGCTTCAGCAGGACTGCTGCTAAAGGATGGAGAGCAGCCTGGCAAGCTCCTTCTCCAGCTCCCTCTTTACTCTCGGGGGCAGGTAGAACATGCCACAGGAAAGCAAGCAGTGCCAAAAGACATGGGCCAGCATCAGGCACATTGAGGAATGAAACAAGGCCTTTGTTCGATGGAAGGAAGCACAAGCAATTGACAGAAGTGAAGAGGACTTAGCACAGATATCCAGAAGTCCTTAGCACCAGTGAACATCAGAAAAACCTGGAAGCCTAACTTGACATGAGAGTGACTTGACAAAAAGCTTGAGACATAGCCTTCGGGAAGACCTAAGGGCGGCTACAGAATCAGCCCTGTGCAGGGAAGGCATGAGGAAGATGAGCTGCTTTGGTGCGCTGAGACTCCTCCTGGCCAGCAGGTAGACACTAGGTTCAAGTCTAGGATTCTGACGCAAAGTGTTTCCTTCTAAGGCCCTGCCTATGGAATCACCTCAGCAGTCTAAAGACGGAAGGGATTTTTGATAGAATTCCTACAGAAACCCACTGAAATTTGGACGTGGCAAAGAAGCCTTGTGCTGGGGTGCAGAGCCCTAACCTCCTGCCAATAAAAGAGCTCTTGGTGGACAATGCATTTGTCTGCTGATTTCTTTGAATTCTAGAGACCTCTCAGGACTGCTGTATCCTGAGGGAAGGCCCTTGGCCTTGAGCTGCAGGCACCCGCGCAAGCTTCAGATCAGCTCCCTCAGCTTCCAGGACCTCTCTTGGCCGGCATCCTGACGGGGAGGCAGGACTGCTGCCAGGCACTGCTGGGACCCAGCAGGACAGGACCGGCTGTCTCGTGTCTACGTAGCAGCCCCTGACACAGCCAGGGTCATCCCGAAAGCAGACAAGGCTCACGTGTCAGCGGAGAGGGGCAAGGAGCGCTGGGCTCCTCTCAGGGTGTCTCAGCTGGGCCTGCTCCACAAGACGCCCCCATTTGAAGGCCTGCTAATGCCCAGCTGCTAGAAATGCCTGCCTTGTTCTCTCCAAGATGCAGAGGAAGAGGCAGGGAGCAGGGCGCCTTGGGAGGCAAAGCTTCCAAGCCTTTTCTGAGGCCACGCACACACCAAGAGCAGCCAAGACTCTCCCTGCTGCCTGGCCCACACAGCCCAGCTCGGTGCTGGCCCTCTGGGCCGCAGCAGCTTCCAGCAAGCAAGAGGCAAATGCATATTGCCAAGAGTTGAAGCACAGCAGACAGGTAAGATGTGAGACGTGTGTGCTGGAAGGCCTTTGAATTCACAGCTCTCCAAGACAGCTTTGGGGCTGGCAGCTGGACAGAGATGCTCCTGCTCACACCTGTGTCCAGAGAGGGGGAACACACCCTGCTGCAGGCGCTTGCCTTGGTCTCTGCAGGTCCAGCTGGATTCCAAACCTGCTTTTCACAGCCTTCTCCCTTCCCTTGTCCATCTGCCAAGTGCAACGGGCCTCAGGGACTGAAAGGACCACAGAGAGCCAAACGGGGACAGTTCTTCCTACATCACGGGGAGCTCCTAGGAAAACGCTTTCCTTCAGCAGCAAGGCCCTTTCCCCCAGAGGCCTTTCCCCAGATTGGAAGCTTTCCTGGGGAACACCAAGACACTCTTAAGAAACCCTGGCAAGGCTGAATTCCTTTCTGGTCCTTTCTGGACAGGCGCTCCAGCTCTAGCTGGCATTTCCCCCAGTGTGATTCCAGCTGGAGGTTGACACATGCAGCCCCAGGCCCTCTACAAACACAAGCTGCCCGCTGCCTCCACTCCTGCCTGCGCTCACAGCAGCAAAAGCAGGCTCTTCCCGGCCAGAGACCAGAGAGCCCTGATCCCGCAGGACGCTCTCGCCAGCACCTTCCAGGACTCTCCGCTGTGCACGCAGCACTTTTCATGCCCGCTCTCCACAGCCTTTGGAAGACAGAGCGCAACCTGGCTGGCGCTGCCATCAGCACACTGCAAACACGGGCAGAGGAAGGAGAAGCAGGGGCTGCTTTGCGGCCATGCCCAGGAGAGACTGGAAGGCTGCCCTCCCTCTGCTCTCACTCGCTTGGCTTTCTGGCAGCCTCTGAGGCAGGGGCTGCGATTCCTCAGCTCTGGGCACCAGAACCGCAGCCGGGATCCCGGCACTGCCTGACGGCGCTGGGGCCATTGGCCGGGTCACGCGTCCGAGTCTCGGCCACCGTGCTGCTGCTGCTGCTGCTTCACTTGCCCTTAGGCACACCCCAAGCTCCCTGTTAAGGCCTGATGGTCTCTGCTTCTGCCATCTCCCCGACCCTGTGCAGGGATGGAGCCCTGCTGTGCTTTCAGCAGGCTATTCTTGAAAGCTTCCAGCATTCCAAGCTCCTTTGCCCTCTGTAGATGCTTGCCATGGAATCCCTCACAGCTGGCTTCAGAGCGTCCTCAGGTTGGCTCTCCCAAAATCCGGGAGCTTCAGGCTGCTCAGTAGGACCTTAAACTGCACAGTGTTGTGGAACTGGACCTTCAGCACAGGCACCTTTCCAGCCTGACGCGGCCTCGCTCCTCTGTGTCTCTGCACAAAAGACGGCGCGCAAGAGGACGGCAGCAGGGGCCTGTGTGTGCCAGGGCTCAGGTTTTTACGCCGCTTCAGCTCCACAGAGACGCAGGTAAAGTGAAGAAGCCAAAGTGTTTATTAATTCAAGGCGAAGCAAAGGGATGAGCTGGGAGGGAATAAGGGGGGATGGGCAGGGTCTGAGGGCTGGGAGGTAAGGATAAGTCCAAAGGGGTGGAGAGTGGAGGGAAAAAAAGGGCATGGGCAGGGTCTGAGGGCTGGAGGGAGGGAGCTAACTACAAAGAGGGAGAGGTGTGAAGCCAGGAGAATTGTGCTCAGCCTCAGCTGTGCGTGGAGCTCCAGCAGCACTGAGAGATGGTGTCCTCTTCAGTGTCTCCTGGTGTGTTCTTGGGACACCAATTCGCTAGATTCAGAAGATGTCCCCAGTTGTTTAGCTTTCTGGGGAAAGCGGGCTTCATTTTGCAGGTTTAGAGCATGACGGGCTGCTGTCTTGCCTCTGGGTTTGAAGGGCTGCAAGAGCGAAGAACAGAGCCATGGTCAGAGGCTGGATCAGTGGGAATCCTAGGGGATCTTCCTGCCAGAACCATCCCACCCAGAAGCAAGCAGGAGACATTGGGATCAGCCCGAAGGTCCTTGCCACGAATCCCCCACGTGCCCCTGAAATCTCTGTGCGTTGTGCCCTCTCCAGCCCTCGTCCACACAAGGAGCAAAGGCCTCCAGAGCCGGGGATTGCAGCTGTCTGCCCGGGCAGTGCAGCTTCCCCCGCCAGAGCCGCTGACGGCCCGCTGCCCTCACTCACCCTGACTGAGAAGGTGAAGCTGTCCTGGCTGCCCCCTCAGAGAGCGTGTCACGGCCCCAGCGGCACGGCTCCCTGCCAGCGCCGCTGCCAGCCCTGTGGCCACACGGCCTCCTGCCCCGGCAGGGCTCAGCCCGGGCCCTTGCCGCCTGCTGCCGCCCCAGGGCACGGCTGCCAGAGGGCGGCAGCAGCCCCGAGGGCAGGCGGGGCTCCACGGCGCCGGGCCCGGATGCCGCTGCAGCCGCGGCAGCAGCAGCCGGGGCCGGGGCCGAGCTGCGGCGGGCCGGGGAGGGAGCCCGGGCTCGTGGCTCACCCATGAACCGCATGGCCGCCTCTGGCAGGGACTCCTGCGGGTTCTCCAGGTAGGGCAGGGCCCGGAGCAGGTACTCGGCCGCTCGCATCCTGTCGTCTGCCAGCTGGAGAGAGCGGCAGGAGGGAAGGGTTGGCGCGGGCTCAGCCCCTGGGCCGGGCTCTGGCCGCGCCCAGCCCCGGCCTCCCCTGCCCGCACGGCCCTGAGGCCCGGCCAGCAGCCGCTGGCGCCGGGCTCTGGAGGGGGCAGAGGGCCGGCTGCTGCCCGGGGAGCTGCGGTGCCGCCCCGTGCCCGCAGCCCCGCTGGGCCGGGACTCCACGGGCACCCGGCTCGGGCCCGCAGGAGCCTGGAGAAGAGCCCGCGGGGCCCAGGGAAGGCAGCGGCGTGTGGGGCGCAGGCTGGAGCCCCCGGGTGCAGCACTGGGCAGGGGCCACGGCTGCCAGCCCCGCGGCCACGGATCTTCTCCAGGCTGAGGCTGCCACTTCTCCAAGCCATCCTTACCTTACACTCATCGATAGTCAACGGTTGTTCCTTTGTCAGTAGCTCCTGGAGATCCCTCCTCTTCAGGAACTTGGCCGCACAATGCAGGGTTTCCCGAGAGGTCTGGAGAGCAGCAGAGATGCAGAGATGGCACCACAGCCCAGGGCACAAGGACCCGCATCCCTGTGCCATGGCCTGGAGGAGGACGCAGCCTCCTCCTCCTCCTGCAGCAGGGCAGGACGCAGCTGAGCCCCCGTCCCAGGGATGCACAAAACCTCACATTTGCCACACGCCAGTTCTCATCATGGCAGTAGATTAAAAGTAGGTACAGGCTCTTGTTGACAGTTGCCTTCAGGGGCTTTTTTCCCTCCTTCACTACCAACTCCATCACCTTACAGAAGAGGTCCATGGAGAGCAGTTGCATGTAGCTATTTTCCTAGAGGAAAGGAAAAAACCTAAGCATCAATTACTCCAGGCCCACCTAGGCAAAGGCCTGAAAATGCAGACAGCACACGGTTTCTGGGCAGCACCCAATGCCTGTGGCTCGGGTTGCAGAACCTTACACTGTTAAAGAGCGCCAGGAGTGCCTCAGCCAGCTTTGGGGCGGTGGTGCTGGATACCAGGATGTTTTCGCTCTCCAGCATATTAGTAAGCACACGAAGGGTCAGGGCAACCACCACTCCGTCTTCATCAGCCAGCAGATCCACAAAGCTTTCAGACAGGCAGCACATTCTTCTGGCCTGTGTGGAACACAAGGCTGCGCTGTGAAGCCGTGAACAGCTGCACCAGCGACAGCGCCCTGGCACTGCAAGCCCAGCCTGCTGCCGCAGGGCCCAGACACCAAAGGCCTGTCCCAAAGCACTCGGGCAGCTGAGGGAGGAGAGCTGGGAGCAGCTGCCTCAGCTCCTGAGGCCCAGCCAGCCCATGGGGCTGCTCTCCCCAGTGCAGCTTCAGCTGCTGCCCCCTTCTCACCATCAGGGGATCCTTGCTGAGCACCAGCAGGCCTTTGAGCGCCAGGCGACACCTCTTCCTGCACTCGGTCCGCAGGTACCTCGACACGACCCTCAGGACCCAGCCACCACATTTAGTTAAGTCCAGGCACTCCAGGACCTGAAAGGCACAGGGCAGTGGCACAGGGCCCGGCTGGCAGGAGCCCAGAACTGCCCAGGGCCAGCCCCAGGCAGCAGCAGCACAGGGCACTGGTGCCATCCCAGGAGGCTAGGGATGCGGCTGCGAGAGGGCAGAGAGCTGGGAGGCAGCTCAGCCAGGCAGCGCTGCTCTTCAGGCTCACCTCCACAAGGAATGCCAGGAAAGGCAGATCGCAGCCTGGCTTCTCAATGCTGAGCAGCCGGAGCAAGTGGGTTGCGATGCAGGCAGAGAAAGGGATCAAGACATGGCGCATCTCCCTGTCAGGGGCAAAAAGGAAGAAAGAGCCTGAGCTGGGGGGGGCACACTTTTCACAGGACTGACTCCCAGAAGTGCAGTCTTTCCCCAGTATCCCTGGAGGGGACGTGGGTGCTTTGGGAGGCGGCCACTCCTGTGCACCCTCCTCTCCCAGCCTTTTTCAGTCTGCTCGGCCGTCCCTAAAGTGACGAGGCCCTCTGGTCCATGACCACAGGGACTGTGTGGGGCAGCCCGGGCACAGGGCACCAATTCCAGGGACAGCAGGGAGCAGGGGGTCTCACCTGGCCAGCAGAGCCACAGCATAGTACTGGGTATTAGCACAGAGCATGGTGTCCCAGCCATGCTTGGACTCCACAACCAACACCTGATTCTCACACTCCAGCCGGCAGAGCAGGGACTTCATGACCTGCACTGCAAACCTGTGTGCAGAGCAAAGCCCGGGTCACATTGGGAGCACTGGCACTGGCCACAAGGACATGGGAAGGACGGGAGGACGGAGACCTGTTGGGGTCGCTGGGAAGGTGGTGTTCCTCTCGGCACGCTCTCCAGAAGCGATCGACTTCCTGTGGTGGCATCTGCTGTGTGGTGATGACAACATGGAAAAGCAAAGCCACAAAGAGGCGGGAGGAATAAAGGGTCATAGCCTCGTGGCACTCAGGCACCTGGAGAATCACCCACACCACCAGAGTTGCCTGCAAAAGAAGTTGCCAAGGAGAGCGCTCAGTGCGAGGTGTCCATGTGGCAGGGCCCCAGGGGAGACGCAGGGGGAGCAGCGGGCCTGGTGCCCCCTGAGCCTGCCCTTAGGCCAGGTTTCAGCCCAGGGCCTGAGGCAGGGAGAGGATGGAGAGCTGCTGGAGAGGTGACCTGGGGGTGAGCAAATGCCCAGAAACTCACAGCCAGGGCAAAGACGCCATCGTTGTCCCCATCCGAGGTGAACGTGCTGTGCAGAGGCCAATCCTCCATCACACAGAGCAGTGTTGGCAGAACCATCTCCACTGTGAGACTCGATGAGCCTATGCTTCTCCACATCATTGCAGCAGCTCTGTGGGATCAGAGCTCTGTGTCAGGGACATCTCAGCCACACTACCATGCCCTGTGCGGCTCTGGGGGCCGGGTGACAGAGCCCCGGTGCCCTGAAGGGCAGGGAGGGAGCACGGCAGCAGGCTCGGGAAACAGAGGGGCCCGAGGGTCCCGGACCTGTTTGCCGCTCTGGCAGAGCCCATTGCACGGGCCGTGCAGGGCCATGGCCCTAAAGGCCGGGGAGGCCTGAGCTCTCCAGGCAGGTGGGCCCATACCTGTCACATGTTGGGGCACAGCGCAGGAGGGTCAGCACCACGTCAGCTGGGTGTTCTTCGGCCAGCCTCACGATGTTCATGGGCAGCCTGGTATCCACATTTCTATGCGATGCAAGATTCTGGTGCATCTTCTTTACAATGGCTGGCACCTGGAAAGGGCATGGGGAAGACTTGGGCCGCTGTCTAGGAGAGCAACTTCACCAGCTTCCCCCAAGAATCGCTTCCCTTCCTGCCACGCTGTGCCGGCCTCAAAGGCTGAGGGGGCCCAGTGGCCGTGGCTGGAGATGACACACAATCCTGGGAGGCCTCTAGCCCCGGCCCCAGGCTGTTTACCTGCTGCTCAGAAGAAATACCACTCTTCTGGATAAAATCCTCAGTGGGAGCAGGAATGGCAGTGGGAGAGGCCGTGGCGCCAGTATCTCTGATGCCCTGAGTCTCTCCAGTGTCAGCCGTTTGGAGGGCCACATCCTCAGCCACTGCCTTGTCAGCCCTTGCCCTTTGATCATTCAACGCAGTGTCAAAATTTTCTGAGGGCTCAGCCAAATCTGTGTTGACATCAGGCTCTGCCTGGGGCTCGGTCAGCCCACAGTCAGGCTCAGCTGAGCCCTCAGCTGCCCTGGTGCCGGTGTTTCTACGCCGAATGCGCAGGAATTCTCGGATCATCTGCAGGAGAACAAAGGACAGGGAAGAGAGACGTGTTCCATGGACTGCTCCAAGCGTGGTGCTCGGCTGAGCAGTGACAGCAGGCCCAGCCCAGGCGGGGATGGCTGCAGGTACCTTCAGTGTCCTGCGGAAGCTTCCACCGGCAGGCCTCTGCTCTTGTGTGCCGTCCGTGGCTGCATCTGGCAAAGAGCGAGAGCAGCCAGAGCTGAGGGGCTGCGGGAGAGGCCGGAGAACACAGCCCAGCCCTGCCCTCCCCAGGCTGCGATAGGGATGGGACGGGATGGGGCCACGTTGGCTGCAGCCATCAGCCCTGTGGCCCAGCTGTGCCACTCACCATCCTGTAGTGTCTGGATCCGCTCGGGCTCTTCAGGCTCTTGTGCTGGGGTAGCTCCAGGGCCTTTGCTTTTTTTCCCCCTGAATACTTTGGACAGGCCGAGAAATCTGCCCGCCATGCCACAGCACCTTTCAAGAGAGATGCCTCAGGAAAGCACTGAGGCAACAAGTTGTGCACTTGCGCCTTGAAAGCGCCTGTGGCAGAAGAAGCCTCAGGAAGGCTGCAGGACAGCAAGTCCTGCACTCTGGTCTCAAGGGCTCCTGCCACGATGACAGGAGGTTCCTCGTAGATGATTCAAGTCACCAAATCCCACAGTCCGGCCTGGAGGCCACAGGCCACAGGGATAAGAGATGACTTGGAAAGCCTCCGAGTCACCAAGTCGTGCAGTTTGGCCCTGAGGTCAGCTGCACAACTCACTCCTTGTAGAAGCTCTGGGTCAGGCACAAACGAGTGCGCTGTGCGGGGGCTCCTCACAGCACCGCTCTGGCGCGTCCTGTCCCGTCGCCTGCTCCAAGGAATGTGGCCTGGCTGCGTCACCGCCAGCACCTATGTCCCCACGTGTCACAAAGGGTCCTTGGACACCCTGTGCCGTTCAATGCCACGGTGACCGCGCTGCTGCACCGCGTCACAAAGGGCCAATGCACACACTGCCACCTGCCCTGGGGCCGCTCCCAGCCCAGCCAAAGTGGCCCAGGTTGGAAGGAACCCCTCTCCCCAAGTGTCTAAGACAGCCCTGAGACAGCATTTTTCGCAGCGGCTCAATCCATGGGCAAACGCTGCCCTGCTCTGCGGGCTCAGGGCAGCAGAAGGAGCCCCCAGGGCCGCCGACGCAGCCGCAGCGGGAAGGGCACGGGGCCTCGCACAGAAGCTGGCACGGCCTCCCTGGGACACGTCCCAGCCGGTGGCCGTCCTAAACCCGCGGGTGTGACACAGATGAGGAACCTGTGGGCCGGGGCACGGGCGCTGCTCTGACCCCTGGGGCCAGGGCAGCGCTGAAATCGGCAGGCGTGACGGAGCCCCCGCCCAAGCAGAGCTGCCGCCCCCCCGAGCCCTGGCAATGCTGGTGCCATCTCCTGCCCCAGAGACCTGTGCCCCGGGGCGCTTCTCTGCCACAGGGCAGCCAAAGCCAACGGGCCCTGGCGGCTGGGCTCCTTCCTACAGGGGATGTTGGCAGGAGCACCTGGAGCAAGTGCTGGCAACACTTGGTCTCTGTCAGAAGCTCTTACTCCATGCTGAAATTGTTTTCTACTTGGAGTGATTTCCTGAAGCACAAAATCACCCTGGCAGCAGAGGCATAGAAGGAGCTGGCATTTAAGAATCCTCAACTCGGGAAAGCTTTTCTTCCCATTACTCAACTCAAGTAGTTGCAAAAAGTTGCCAACTTGCTAAATTAAGAGCAATGGCCTGAGAACCTGATAGATTTGCAAGTTTCCTTCCCATCTCAAAGCAGTGTTAGAAATGATCAGAGCTAATTTCCAAAATCAAAGATTTAGTTAACAAATTTGAAAAGCAATTTCGGGAAATGCCACGATAAATCAGGACAACATCGATCAAATGTTGGGTGGTCAATCCGGGAGCAGCACAGGGTTCTCCTCCGGAGTACTGCCCACAAATTCGGGGTCTCAGGGGAGGTGTTTGAGACCATTTTTCTACCCTGAGGCAAAAACAAGACGGTAACAAAGAACCCGAAGAGCATGACATCATGTACATAAGAGAATCATTGAAATGTCTGGTGTCCGCAAGGGATATCTGAAAGAGTTTCCTGAGAAATTGAAAAGACGTCTGCATGAAAAGTCTCCGAATCTTCTGTCAGAAGGTTTCTGTTGCCCTCCGCCCAGATTGGTATGGGATCTCCTGATGAACTGTGAAGATGTGGTCCGCCCATGCTTCATGGGACCTTTCCCGCTTATCTCTCTGGCAGATGTCCAGGTAACACCTTTGGACTGTGAAAAGACTGTGGTATGCAAAGAGAGGCCCTGGAAGTGTTTCCAGCAATTCTGGGGATTTTACCTTCCACTGCAAAGTTTTAAGACACACAATTTTAATCCAGGAATTTAATACTATGTATCAATTACAGCAGCAACACCTTTGCCTTAAGGTCATCCACTGCATGTCACTTTGCAAAGCAGAAGACCACACAGAGACAAAATAAAGGCCTTGCTTTGGTTTCAAACATTTTCCTAGGAAGGCATGAGAAGAACCTGATTCTCTTAAGGAATCAAAGCTCTCCAGGAATGAAAGTCCACTCAGTGCTACAAAAGTAGCCCAAACAAATGAGTAGATTGCAAGAGGGCTAATCCTCCCCCTGCTCCAGATATCAAAGTGGCCAAGAAAGTAGAGCTCTCCCCTCTTCTTCTCTGCAGGAGAAGCAGGATGACTAAGAGAAAAAGTCCCAGCTATTCCTTCAGTCCTCCATCACCAAAGCTGTGCCATAGCACAGGTGCTGCCTTCAAAGTGACCCCAGTTCCAGCCTAGACTTCTCACCTTCCAGACAACTCCTTCCCCAACACGCCCAGCAGCACCAACCCCAGCTCAACACCCTGCCAAGACCCGCAGCTGTCCCCATGCCTGCGCAGAGCTTTGCCACCCCCTGGTTCCCTGCACGTGCCGTGGCATGGCACTCAGGAGGATGTGCTCCAAGGCCTTCCCCGCTAGCAAGCTCAGGCTGCCAGGCCTACGGTTCCTGGATCATCCTTCCCACCCACCCTTCCCGTGCACGGCTGGTCCATTTGCGCTCAGCTCCGACTTGGCCGCTTCAGCAGGACTGCTGCTAAAGGATGGAGAGCAGCCTGGCAAGCTCCTTCTCCAGCTCCCTCTTTACTCTCGGGGGCAGGTAGAACATGCCACAGGAAAGCAAGCAGTGCCAAAAGACATGGGCCAGCATCAGGCACATTGAGGAATGAAACAAGGCCTTTGTTCGATGGAAGGAAGCACAAGCAATTGACAGAAGTGAAGAGGACTTAGCACAGATATCCAGAAGTCCTTAGCACCAGTGAACATCAGAAAAACCTGGAAGCCTAACTTGACATGAGAGTGACTTGACAAAAAGCTTGAGACATAGCCTTCGGGAAGACCTAAGGGCGGCTACAGAATCAGCCCTGTGCAGGGAAGGCATGAGGAAGATGAGCTGCTTTGGTGCACTGAGACTCCTCCTGGCCAGCAGGTAGACACTAGGTTCAAGTCTAGGATTCTGACGCAAAGTGTTTCCTTCTAAGCCCCTGCCTATGGAATCACCTCAGCAGTCTAAAGACGGAAGGGATTTTTGATAGAATTCCTACAGAAACCCACTGAAATTTGGACGTGGCAAAGAAGCCTTGTGCTGGGGTGCAGAGCCCTAACCTCCTGCCAATAAAAGAGCTCTTGGTGGACAATGCATTTGTCTGCTGATTTCTTTGAATTCTAGAGACCTCTCAGGACTGCTGTATCCTGAGGGAAGGCCCTTGGCCTTGAGCTGCAGGCACCCGCGCAAGCTTCAGATCAGCTCCCTCAGCTTCCAGGACCTCTCTTGGCCGGCATCCTGACGGGGAGGCAGGACTGCTGCCAGGCACTGCTGGGACCCAGCAGGACAGGACCGGCTGTCTCGTGTCTACGTAGCAGCCCCTGACACAGCCAGGGTCATCCCGAAAGCAGACAAGGCTCACGTGTCAGCGGAGAGGGGCAAGGAGCGCTGGGCTCCTCTCAGGGTGTCTCAGCTGGGCCTGCTCCACAAGACGCCCCCATTTGAAGGCCTGCTAATGCCCAGCTGCTAGAAATGCCTGCCTTGTTCTCTCCAAGATGCAGAGGAAGAGGCAGGGAGCAGGGCGCCTTGGGAGGCAAAGCTTCCAAGCCTTTTCTGAGGCCACGCACACACCAAGAGCAGCCAAGACTCTCCCTGCTGCCTGGCCCACACAGCCCAGCTCGGTGCTGGCCCTCTGGGCCGCAGCAGCTTCCAGCAAGCAAGAGGCAAATGCATATTGCCAAGAGTTGAAACACAGCAGACAGGTAAGATGTGAGACGTGTGTGCTGGAAGGCCTTTGAATTCACAGCTCTCCAAGACAGCTTTGGGGCTGGCAGCTGGACAGAGATGCTCCTGCTCACACCTGTGTCCAGAGAGGGGGAACACACCCTGCTGCAGGCGCTTGCCTTGGTCTCTGCAGGTCCAGCTGGATTCCAAACCTGCTTTTCACAGCCTTCTCCCTTCCCTTGTCCATCTGCCAAGTGCAACGGGCCTCAGGGACTGAAAGGACCACAGAGAGCCAAACGGGGACAGTTCTTCCTACATCACGGGGAGCTCCTAGGAAAACGCTTTCCTTCAGCAGCAAGGCCCTTTCCCCCAGAGGCCTTTCCCCAGATTGGAAGCTTTCCTGGGGAACACCAAGACACTCTTAAGAAACCCTGGCAAGGCTGAATTCCTTTCTGGTCCTTTCTGGACAGGCGCTCCAGCTCTAGCTGGCATTTCCCCCAGTGTGATTCCAGCTGGAGGTTGACACATGCAGCCCCAGGCCCTCTACAAACACAAGCTGCCCGCTGCCTCCACTCCTGCCTGCGCTCACAGCAGCAAAAGCAGGCTCTTCCCGGCCAGAGACCAGAGAGCCCTGATCCCGCAGGACGCTCTCGCCAGCACCTTCCAGGACTCTCCGCTGTGCACGCAGCACTTTTCATGCCCGCTCTCCACAGCCTTTGGAAGACAGAGCGCAACCTGGCTGGCGCTGCTATCAGCACACCCCAAACACGGGCAGAGGAAGGAGAAGCAGGGGCTGCTTTGCGGCCATGCCCAGGAGAGACTGGAAGGCTGCCCTCCCTCTGCTCTCACTCGCTTGGCTTTCTGGCAGCCTCTGAGGCAGGGGCTGCGATTCCTCAGCTCTGGGCACCAGAACCGCAGCCGGGATCCCGGCACTGCCTGACGGCGCTGGGGCCATTGGCCGGGTCACGCGTCCGAGTCTCGGCCACCGTGCTGCTGCTGCTGCTGCTTCACTTGCCCTTAGGCACACCCCAAGCTCCCTGTTAAGGCCTGATGGTCTCTGCTTCTGCCATCTCCCCGACCCTGTGCAGGGATGGAGCCCTGCTGTGCTTTCAGCAGGCTATTCTTGAAAGCTTCCAGCATTCCAAGCTCCTTTGCCCTCTGTAGATGCTTGCCATGGAATCCCTCACAGCTGGCTTCAGAGCGTCCTCAGGTTGGCTCTCCCAAAATCCGGGAGCTTCAGGCTGCTCAGTAGGACCTTAAACTGCACAGTGTTGTGGAACTGGACCTTCAGCACAGGCACCTTTCCAGCCTGACGCGGCCTCGCTCCTCTGTGTCTCTGCACAAAAGACGGCGCGCAAGAGGACGGCAGCAGGGGCCTGTGTGTGCCAGGGCTCAGGTTTTTACGCCGCTTCAGCTCCACAGAGACGCAGGTAAAGTGAAGAAGCCAAAGTGTTTATTAATTCAAGGCGAAGCAAAGGGATGAGCTGGGAGGGAATAAGGGGGGATGGGCAGGGTCTGAGGGCTGGGAGGTAAGGATAAGTCCAAAGGGGTGGAGAGTGGAGGGAAAAAAAGGGCATGGGCAGGGTCTGAGGGCTGGAGGGAGGGAGCTAACTACAAAGAGGGAGAGGTGTGAAGCCAGGAGAATTGTGCTCAGCCTCAGCTGTGCGTGGAGCTCCAGCAGCACTGAGAGATGGTGTCCTCTTCAGTGTCTCCTGGTGTGTTCTTGGGACACCAATTCGCTAGATTCAGAAGATGTCCCCAGTTGTTTAGCTTTCTGGGGAAAGCGGGCTTCATTTTGCAGGTTTAGAGCATGACGGGCTGCTGTCTTGCCTCTGGGTTTGAAGGGCTGCAAGAGCGAAGAACAGAGCCATGGTCAGAGGCTGGATCAGTGGGAATCCTAGGGGATCTTCCTGCCAGAACCATCCCACCCAGAAGCAAGCAGGAGACATTGGGATCAGCCCGAAGGTCCTTGCCACGAATCCCCCACGTGCCCCTGAAATCTCTGTGCGTTGTGCCCTCTCCAGCCCTCGTCCACACAAGGAGCAAAGGCCTCCAGAGCCGGGGATTGCAGCTGTCTGCCCGGGCAGTGCAGCTTCCCCCGCCAGAGCCGCTGACGGCCCGCTGCCCTCACTCACCCTGACTGAGAAGGTGAAGCTGTCCTGGCTGCCCCCTCAGAGAGCGTGTCACGGCCCCAGCGGCACGGCTCCCTGCCAGCGCCGCTGCCAGCCCTGTGGCCACACGGCCTCCTGCTCCGGCAGGGCTCAGCCCGGGCCCTTGCCGCCTGCTGCCGCCCCAGGGCACGGCTGCCAGAGGGCGGCAGCAGCCCCGAGGGCAGGCGGGGCTCCACGGCGCCGGGCCCGGATGCCGCTGCAGCCGCGGCAGCAGCAGCCGGGGCCGGGGCCGAGCTGCGGCGGGCCGGGGAGGGAGCCCGGGCTCGTGGCTCACCCATGAACCGCATGGCCGCCTCTGGCAGGGACTCCTGCGGGTTCTCCAGGTAGGGCAGGGCCCGGAGCAGGTACTCGGCCGCTCGCATCCTGTCGTCTGCCAGCTGGAGAGAGCGGCAGGAGGGAAGGGTTGGCGCGGGCTCAGCCCCTGGGCCGGGCTCTGGCCGTGCCCAGCCCCGGCCTCCCCTGCCCGCACGGCCCTGAGGCCCGGCCAGCAGCCGCTGGCGCCGGGCTCTGGAGGGGGCAGAGGGCCGGCTGCTGCCCGGGGAGCCGCGGTGCCGCCCCGTGCCCGCAGCCCCGCTGGGCCGGGACTCCACGGGCACCTGGCTCGGGCCCGCAGGAGCCTGGAGAAGAGCCCGCGGGGCCCAGGGAAGGCAGCGGCGTGTGGGGCGCAGGCTGGAGCCCCCGGGTGCAGCACTGGGCAGGGGCCACGGCTGCCAGCCCCGCGGCCACGGATCTTCTCCAGGCTGAGGCTGCCACTTCTCCAAGCCATCCTTACCTTACAGTCATCGATAGTCAACGGTTGTTCCTTTGTCAGTAGCTCCTGGAGATCCCTCCTCTTCAGGAACTTGGCCGCACAATGCAGGGTTTCCCGAGAGGTCTGGAGAGCAGCAGAGATGCAGAGATGGCACCACAGCCCAGGGCACAAGGACCCGCATCCCTGTGCCAAGGCCTGGAGGAGGACGCAGCCTCCTCCTCCTCCTGCAGCAGGGCAGGACGCAGCTGAGCCCCCGTCCCAGGGATGCACAAAACCTCACATTTGCCACACGCCAGTTCTCATCATGGCAGTAGATTAAAAGTAGGTACAGGCTCTTGTTGACAGTTGCCTTCAGGGGCTTTTTTCCCTCCTTCACTACCAACTCCATCACCTTACAGAAGAGGTCCATGGAGAGCAGTTGCATGTAGCTATTTTCCTAGAGGAAAGGAAAAAACCTAAGCATCAATTACTCCAGGCCCACCTAGGCAAAGGCCTGAAAATGCAGACAGCACACAGTTTCTGGGCAGCACCCAATGCCTGTGGCTCGGGTTGCAGAACCTTACACTGTTAAAGAGCGCCAGGAGTGCCTCAGCCAGCTTTGGGGCGGTGGTGCTGGATACCAGGATGTTTTCGCTCTCCAGCATATTAGTAAGCACACGAAGGGTCAGGGCAACCACCACTCCGTCTTCATCAGCCAGCAGATCCACAAAGCTTTCAGACAGGCAGCACATTCTTCTGGCCTGTGTGGAACACAAGGCTGCGCTGTGAAGCCGTGAACAGCTGCACCAGCGACAGCGCCCTGGCACTGCAAGCCCAGCCTGCTGCCGCAGGGCCCAGACACCAAAGGCCTGTCCCAAAGCACTCGGGCAGCTGAGGCAGGAGAGCTGGGAGCAGCTGCCTCAGCTCCTGAAGCCCAGCCAGCCCATGGGGCTGCTCTCCCCAGTGCAGCTTCAGCTGCTGCCCCCTTCTCACCATCAGGGGATCCTTGCTGAGCACCAGCAGGCCTTTGAGCGCCAGGCGACACCTCTTCCTGCACTCGGTCCGCAGGTACCTCGACACGACCCTCAGGACCCAGCCACCACATTTAGTTAAGTCCAGGCACTCCAGGACCTGAAAGGCACAGGGCAGTGGCACAGGGCCCGGCTGGCAGGAGCCCAGAACTGCCCAGGGCCAGCCCCAGGCAGCAGCAGCACAGGGCACTGGTGCCATCCCAGGAGGCTAGGGATGCGGCTGCGAGAGGGCAGAGAGCTGGGAGGCAGCTCAGCCAGGCAGCGCTGCTCTTCAGGCTCACCTCCACAAGGAATGCCAGGAAAGGCAGATCGCAGCCTGGCTTCTCAATGCTGAGCAGCCGGAGCAAGTGGGTTGCGATGCAGGCAGAGAAAGGGATCAAGACATGGCGCATCTCCCTGTCAGGGGCAAAAAGGAAGAAAGAGCCTGAGCTGGGGGGGGCACACTTTTCACAGGACTGACTCCCAGAAGTGCAGTCTTTCCCCAGTATCCCTGGAGGGGACGTGGGTGCTTTGGGAGGCGGCCACTCCTGTGCACCCTCCTCTCCCAGCCTTTTTCAGTCTGCTCGGCCGTCCCTAAAGTGACGAGGCCCTCTGGTCCATGACCACAGGGACTGTGTGGGGCAGCCCGGGCACAGGGCACCAATTCCAGGGACAGCAGGGAGCAGGGGGTCTCACCTGGCCAGCAGAGCCACAGCATAGTACTGGGTATTAGCACAGAGCATGGTGTCCCAGCCATGCTTGGACTCCACAACCAACACCTGATTCTCACACTCCAGCCGGCAGAGCAGGGACTTCATGACCTGCACTGCAAACCTGTGTGCAGAGCAAAGCCCGGGTCACATTGGGAGCACTGGCACTGGCCACAAGGACATGGGAAGGACGGGAGGACGGAGACCTGTTGGGGTCGCTGGGAAGGTGGTGTTCCTCTCGGCACGCTCTCCAGAAGCGATCGACTTCCTGTGGTGGCATCTGCTGTGTGGTGATGACAACATGGAAAAGCAAAGCCACAAAGAGGCGGGAGGAATAAAGGGTCATAGCCTCGTGGCACTCAGGCACCTGGAGAATCACCCACACCACCAGAGTTGCCTGCAAAAGAAGTTGCCAAGGAGAGCGCTCAGTGCGAGGTGTCCATGTGGCAGGGCCCCAGGGGAGACGCAGGGGGAGCAGCGGGCCTGGTGGCCCCTGAGCCTGCCCTTAGGCCAGGTTTCAGCCCAGGGCCTGAGGCAGGGAGAGGATGGAGAGCTGCTGGAGAGGTGACCTGGGGGTGAGCAAATGCCCAGAAACTCACAGCCAGGGCAAAGACGCCATCGTTGTCCCCATCGGAGGTGAACATGCTGTGCAGAGGCCAATCCTCCATCACACAGAGCAGTGTTGGCAGAACCATCTCCACTGTGAGACTCGATGAGCCTATGCTTCTCCACATCATTGCAGCAGCTCTGTGGGATCAGAGCTCTGTGTCAGGGACATCTCAGCCACACTACCATGCCCTGTGCGGCTCTGGGGGCTGGGTGACAGAGCCCCGGTGCCCTGAAGGGCAGGGAGGGAGCACGGCAGCAGGCTCGGGAAACAGAGGGGCCCGAGGGTCCCGGACCTGTTTGCCGCTCTGGCAGAGCCCATTGCACGGGCCGTGCAGGGCCATGGCCCTAAAGGCCGGGGAGGCCTGAGCTCTCCAGGCAGGTGGGCCCATACCTGTCACATGTTGGGGCACAGCGCAGGAGGGTCAGCACCACGTCAGCTGGGTGTTCTTCGGCCAGCCTCACGATGTTCATGGGCAGCCTGGTATCCACATTTCTATGCGATGCAAGATTCTGGTGCATCTTCTTTACAATGGCTGGCACCTGGAAAGGGCATGGGGAAGACTTGGGCCGCTGTCTAGGAGAGCAACTTCACCAGCTTCCCCCAAGAATCGCTTCCCTTCCTGCCACGCTGTGCCGGCCTCAAAGGCTGAGGGGGCCCAGTGGCCGTGGCTGGAGATGACACACAATCCTGGGAGGCCTCTAGCCCCGGCCCCAGGCTGTTTACCTGCTGCTCAGAAGAAATACCACTCTTCTGGATAAAATCCTCAGTGGGAGCAGGAATGGCAGTGGGAGAGGCCGTGGCGCCAGTATCTCTGATGCCCTGAGTCTCTCCAGTGTCAGCCGTTTGGAGGGCCACATCCTCAGCCACTGCCTTGTCAGCCCTTGCCCTTTGATCATTCAACGCAGTGTCAAAATTTTCTGAGGGCTCAGCCAAATCTGTGTTGACATCAGGCTCTGCCTGGGGCTCGGTCAGCCCACAGTCAGGCTCAGCTGAGCCCTCAGCTGCCGTGGTGCCGGTGTTTCTACGCCGAATGCGCAGGAATTCTCGGATCATCTGCAGGAGAACAAAGGACAGGGAAGAGAGACGTGTTCCATGGACTGCTCCAAGCGCGGTGCTCGGCTGAGCAGTGACAGCAGGCCCAGCCCAGGCGGGGATGGCTGCAGGTACCTTCAGTGTCCTGCGGAAGCTTCCACCGGCAGGCCTCTGCTCTTGTGTGCCGTCCGTGGCTGCATCTGGCAAAGAGCGAGAGCAGCCAGAGCTGAGGGGCTGTGGGAGAGGCCGGAGAACACAGCCCAGCCCTGCCCTCCCCAGGCTGCGATAGGGACGGGACGGGATGGGGCCACGTTGGCTGCAGCCATCAGCCCTGTGGCCCAGCTGTGCCACTCACCATCCTGTAGTGTCTGGATCCGCTCGGGCTCTTCAGGCTCTTGTGCTGGGGTAGCTCCAGGGCCTTTGCTTTTTTTCCCCCTGAATACTTTGGACAGGCCGAGAAATCTGCCCGCCATGCCACAGCACCTTTCAAGAGAGATGCCTCAGGAAAGCACTGAGGCAACAAGTTGTGCACTTGCGCCTTGAAAGCGCCTGTGGCAGAAGAAGCCTCAGGAAGGCTGCAGGACAGCAAGTCCTGCACTCTGGTCTCAAGGGCTCCTGCCACGATGACAGGAGGTTCCTCGTAGATGATTCAAGTCACCAAATCCCACAGTCCGGCCTGGAGGCCACAGGCCACAGGGATAAGAGATGACTTGGAAAGCCTCCGAGTCACCAAGTCGTGCAGTTTGGCCCTGAGGTCAGCTGCACAACTCACTCCTTGTAGAAGCTCTGGGTCAGGCACAAACGAGTGCGCTGTGCGGGGGCTCCTCACAGCACCGCTCTGGCGCGTCCTGTCCCGTCGCCTGCTCCAAGGAATGTGGCCTGGCTGCGTCACCGCCAGCACCTATGTCCCCACGTGTCACAAAGGGTCCTTGGACACCCTGTGCCGTTCAATGCCACGGTGACCGCGCTGCTGCACCATGTCACAAAGGGCCAATGCACACACTGCCACCTGCCCTGGGGCCGCTCCCAGCCCAGCCAAAGTGGCCCAGGTTGGAAGGAACCCCTCTCCCCAAGTGTCTAAGACAGCCCTGAGACAGCATTTTTCGCAGCGGCTCAATCCATGGGCAAACGCTGCCCTGCTCTGCGGGCTCAGGGCAGCAGAAGGAGCCCCCAGGGCCGCCGACGCAGCCGCAGCGGGAAGGGCACGGGGCCTCGCACAGAAGCTGGCACGGCCTCCCTGGGACATGTCCCAGCCGGTGGCCGTCCTAAACCCGCGGGTGTGACACAGATGAGGAACCTGTGGGCCGGGGCACGGGCACTGCTCTGACCCCAGGGGCCAGGGCAGCGCTGAAATCGGCAGGCGTGACAGAGCCCCCGCCCAAGCAGAGCTGCCGCCCCCCCGAGCCCTGGCAAGCGCTGGTGCCATCTCCTGCCCCAGAGACCTGTGCCCCGGGGCGCTTCTCTGCCACAGGGCAGCCAAAGCCAACGGGCCCTGGCGGCTGGGCTCCTTCCTACAGGGGATGTTGGCAGGAGCACCTGGAGCAAGTGCTGGCAACACTTGGTCTCTGTCAGAAGCTCTTACTCCATGCTGAAATTGTTTTCTACTTGGAGTGATTTCCTGAAGCACAAAATCACCCTGGCAGCAGAGGCATAGAAGGAGCTGGCATTTAAGAATCCTCAACTCGGGAAAGCTTTTCTTCCCATTACTCAACTCAAGTAGTTGCAAAAAGTTGCCAACTTGCTAAATTAAGAGCAATGGCCTGAGAACCTGATAGATTTGCAAGTTTCCTTCCCATCTCAAAGCAGTGTTAGAAATGATCAGAGCTAATTTCCAAAATCAAAGATTTAGTTAACAAATTTGAAAAGCAATTTCGGGAAATGCCACGATAAATCAGGACAACATCGATCAAATGTTGGGTGGTCAATCCGGGAGCAGCACAGGGTTCTCCTCCGGAGTACTGCCCACAAATTCGGGGTCTCAGGGGAGGTGTTTGAGACCATTTTTCTACCCTGAGGCAAAAACAAGACGGTAACAAAGAACCCGAAGAGCATGACATCATGTACATAAGAGAATCATTGAAATGTCTGGTGTCCGCAAGGGATATCTGAAAGAGTTTCCTGAGAAATTGAAAAGACGTCTGCATGAAAAGTCTCCGAATCTTCTGTCAGAAGGTTTCTGTTGCCCTCCGCCCAGATTGGTATGGGATCTCCTGATGAGCTGTGAAGATAGGTCAGCCCATGCTTCATGAGCCTTTCCCGCTTATCTCTCTGGCAGATGTCCAGGTAACACCTTTGGACTGTGAAAAGACTGTGGTATGCAAAGAGAGGCCCTGGAAGTGTTTCCAGCAATTCTGGGGATTTTACCTTCCACTGCAAAGTTTTAAGACACACAATTTTAATCCAGGAATTTAATACTATGTATCAATTACAGCAGCAACACCTTTGCCTTAAGGTCATCCACTGCATGTCACTTTGCAAAGCAGAAGACCACAGAGACAAAATAAAGGCCTTGCTTTGGTTTCAAACATTTTCCTAGGAAGGCATGAGAAGAACCTGATTCTCTTAAGGAATCAAAGCTCTCCAGGAATGAAAGTCCACTCAGTGCTACAAAAGTAGCCCAAACAAATGAGTAGATTGCAAGAGGGCTAATCCTCCCCCTGCTCCAGATATCAAAGTGGCAAGAAAGTAGAGCTCTCCCCTCTTCTTCTCTGCAGGAGAAGCAGGATGACTAAGAGAAAAAGTCCCAGCTATTCCTTCAGTCCTCCATCACCAAAGCTGTGCATAGCACAGGTGCTGCCTTCAAAGTGACCCAGTTCCAGCCTAGACTTCTCACCTTCCAGACAACTCCTTCCCAACACCGCCCAGCAGCACCAACCCCAGCTCAACACCCTGCCAAGACCCGCAGCTGTCCCCATGCCTGCGCAGAGCTTTGCCACCCCCTGGTTCCCTGCACGTGCCGTGGCATGGCACTCAGGAGGATGTGCTCCAAGGCCTTCCCGCTAGCAAGCTCAGGCTGCAGGCCTACGGTTCCTGGATCATCCTTCCACCCACCCTTCCGTGCACGGCTGGTCCATTTGCGCTCAGCTCCGACTTGGCCGCTTCAGCAGGACTGCTGCAAAGGATGGAGAGCAGCCTGGCAAGCTCCTTCTCCAGCTCCCTCTTTACTCTCGGGGGCAGGTAGAACATGCCACAGGAAAGCAAGCAGTGCCAAAAGACATGGGCCAGCATCAGGCACATTGAGGAATGAAACAAGGCCTTTGTTCGATGGAAGGAAGCACAAGCAATTGACAGAAGTGAAGAGGACTTAGCACAGATATCCAGAAGTCCTTAGCACCAGTGAACATCAGAAAAACCTGGAAGCCTAACTTGACATGAGAGTGACTTGACAAAAAGCTTGAGACATAGCCTTCGGAAGACTAAGGGCGGCTACAGAATCAGCCCTGTGCAGGGAAGGCATGAGGAAGATGAGCTGCTTTGGTGCGCTGAGACTCCTCCTGGCCAGCAGGTAGACACTAGGTTCAAGTCTAGGATTCTGACGCAAAGTGTTTCCTTCTAAGCCCCTGCCTATGGAATCACCTCAGCAGTCTAAAGACGGAAGGGATTTTTGATAGAATTCCTACAGAACCCACTGAAATTTGGACGTGGCAAAGAAGCCTTGTGCTGGGTGCAGAGCCCTAACCTCCTGCAATAAAAGAGCTCTTGGTGGACAATGCATTTGTCTGCTGATTTCTTTGAATTCTAGAGACCTCTCAGGACTGCTCTATCCTGAGGGAAGGCCCTTGGCCTTGAGCTGCAGGCACCCGCGCAAGCTTCAGATCAGCTCCCTCAGCTTCAGGACCTCTCTTGGCCGGCATCCTGACGGGGAGGCAGGACTGCTGCCAGGCACTGCTGGGACCCAGCAGGACAGGACCGGCTGTCTCGTGTCTACGTAGCAGCCCCTGACACAGCCAGGGTCATCCCGAAAGCAGACAAGGCTCACGTGTCAGCGGAGAGGGGCAAGGAGCGCTGGGCTCCTCTCAGGGT